>NC_138762.1:37009112-37609112 GCF_965113315.1 Podarcis vaucheri
GGGAAAACATGAAATTAATAGTTTTCTGATTTTCAACTACACACAGAGCAGAAACTTACCAGTTTGTTATCAGACAGCTGGAGGAGGGCACATGCCTTTGCTCCAAGTTATATTATTAAAAAATCAGTTGATTTGTCTCAGATAAAATGCTGCTGCTTCCAGTTGCTTTGGAACTACCTTGAAAGAGGGAGAAATCACTCCTTCAAAAGAGGACAAGGACTCAAATGAAATGGAAGAATGGGGTAGCTTCAGGAGCTGCATAGAATGAGATATGGAGATACACATACAGTAGCTGCTCCAAAGAATTCTGGGAGTTGTAGTTTACCCCACACAGAGCTACAGTGCCTCGAACCCTTAACCAACTACCCTTACCAGCAGTGCTTTTTTCAGGGGGTGCTCAAGGGAATGCAGTACTGGCACCTATGTTGTTGTTGATGTTAAAAAGTGTGGCACTTATGGTACTTCATGGTGAGTACCGGTACCTCTTTTTCTAGAAGAAAACCACTGCTTTCCAGGATTCTTGTGGGGAGGGGGAAGCCATGTGCTTTTACTGTATCACACAGATGTGTGAAACAACCTCCTGCCAATGACACCAGACTTCTCGGGTAGCATAAAAACCCTACCTGAGACTGGCCCTGGGTGTCAAGTCCTATGCAGTGAGGAGGAAATGGAACTTAAATGAAAGGCATTCCACCTCCTTGAAAGTATAGATAACAGCTTTACCAAAGCTTTACTATGCTAACCACATTAAAGAGCATACAATATAGAATCATAGAACTGTAGCGTTGGAAGGGACCCTGAGGGTCATCTAAGTCCGTGGTTTTTGGTTTTTGGTTTGTGTGTTTTAATTGTCATTCTTGGAATGGAAGCTCAGAAACCAGGCTCAAAATGCAGACCTTTGATAAGCAAAGCTCTCAAAAACAAAGGAGGCAAGTAAGGATCTTCATCTTCCCTCTGTAGCTGAAATAAACAAACAGCTGCTGCAGATGGAAGTGTGGTGATAACACCCCCACCCCTAAAACTGTGAAAGAAAACACACCTGTGCTCTTAGTATGCTTGCAGGTGGAGACCAAAGAGAATAAAATATATAGTTTATCATGATTTCTCTTCTTTTTAAAAAGTCATATAACTCCAAACCACCTAAAACATACTGAAAGTAAAGGCCCGTACCCTTTTTGATTGCTTGCATTCTGAAAATAACTCTGCAATAATCCCTTCAGGGCTGTGCTTTATTTTATCCTACATTGCTTTTACCACACAACCTTGCATCTATTCCTTTGGGAGGGACATTGTGTCACTGTGTCTTCCTATACGGCATCTCTGTTTAGCAGATGGTTCTGCCTCAGCTTTGTCCTAAGCAACCAGATAGACTTATGAACACATGAAAACTAACCTGGGCAAGATGGATGGGTAGGATAGTTTTCATGTCTTCATAAGGCTATCTCACCTTTCTGAGCAGCTTTTCAATTTCCTAAGACCCAAATCTTTCCCAGTCTTGCTACATGAGATCCTTTAACTGTCTGGAAAAGCTCCCAGGTCCAAACCCTGGCATCTCCAGTTAGAGCTGGGAATGTCTCCTGCCTGAAAACCTGGACAACAGCTGAGAACCTCCAGATGTTCTTGGACTCCAACTCCCAAAGGCTACTATGGGGTTGCGGTGCTCATCTTGCTTTCAGGCCAAGGGAGCCTGCATTTGTCCACAGACAGATTTCCGGGTCATGTGGCCAGCATGATTAAACCGCTTCTGGCGCAATGGAACACCATGATGGAAACCAGAGTGCATGGAATTGCCGTTTACCTTCCTGCAGCAGCGGTACCTATTTATCTACTTGCACTGGCAAGCTTTCAAACTGCTAGGTTGGCAGGAGCTGGGACAGAGCAATGGAAGCTCACCCCATTGTGGGGATTCGAACTGCTGACCTTCTGAACGGCAAGGCCAAGAGGCTCAGTGGTTTAGACCACAGAGCCACCCGTGTGTGCAGAAGACCAGTCCTGTGATAAGGCAGAGTGAAGCAATTGTTTCAGGCAGGAGATGCCATGCCTACTAAATTAGCTTGTTTTCCTCAGCTGCAGTGTTGAAGGGAGATTCATCTGCCAATTTTGTTGGTTTCTGTACTTGGAAATGGGGAGGACAGCCTGTTCTTTGCCCCAGGCAGCAAAATGTCTCCAGCAAGTGTGTTTGTGTAAGACTTTATTGTGTAAGATTTCATTAATAATCAAAGACTGAGACATGCATAAAGATTAGGACACTAGATGGAAATGAAATGTTAAAAGCAGCTGACATGACATCATCTTATGGCCTGTAACTTTATTATGTGGCTAACATCAATGATTGAGATCACTGGGCTATTGGAGACCATAGCTCAGATCTGGCTTTGCAATTTAAGATTAGACAGTTGTCAGTATGCCACTTACATTTTCTGCTCTTCTTCTTTCTTCTTTGGTGATCACTCGTAGCTGAGTAAGATTGTCTTCCATAAACACGGTTTTAACAATGAGTCTGTAAGTGACTGTGGAGGCCAGTTTTGGATCCACACATCCTTCCACAGTGGTGACATTGTTTTCTGGGCATGAGCAAAGCTGTTGGGAATCTCATACTCCCAGCAGGGTCACCCAAGGCAGTAAGGTCAAAGGGAAGGAGCTAGACAAAGAATGGCAGAACAGGCGGATGATAACAAGTGGTATGTTACAATGGCTTTGAAGGCAGATGAAGGCTGCAGCAGATAGAATCTACCAGTTTGTCATGACTACTTCATGCCATCGGAACAGAGCCCTACTGTGAAGACTGTGCATTGGTCAGTGTGCGCTGATCTACACACATAAAACAAATTCATGCACAGGCATCTTCCAAAAACCCAACCCAAACCCCAAAACATTTTCTGCTAGCAGCTTGCTAAACCCACAGATTGTTTTCTTCTTCTATCTTACCTATTCTGGTTTCATCTCATTGCAGTCCCTACTTTCTTCTTCTTCTTCCATCTCTCATGGTACTCTTTGTTTTCTTTCTCTTAATCAGTAGCAATGTCTTAACAATCCACTCGCCCACCCAGAATTCCTGATCTAAACAATCTGCTAGCAGATCTGTGACTTTTACCTTGACATAAAATGAAAAGCAGAGTTCAGCCAGCCAGCTATTGGAGATCATTACCAAACCCGCAACACAGTCCTGAAGTGTTTTGTGGGTGAAGGTGGCCAGCTGTTGTAACACGGCAGACAACAGGACTTCTGTGCTGTTATTTATTTATTTATTTGAACTGTTTATATGCTCCCTTTGAGAGGAAAAACCTCTCTCAAGTGGCTTCCATAAAAGCAGTACTTACAATGCAATGCCATAACAAATATTTTAAAATTAGTAACAATAAAGTTAACAAACACCCGTTCCAAATTAAATTAAATTAATAGTGAAGAAGGCTATGTTCTGTCTCCTTGTAGTCAGTCTACTTCTGAATACCAGTTGCTGAGGATCACAACTCAGGAAAGTGCTGTTGCACTGAGATGCTGTTTGATGGGCTTCCCACAGGCATCTGAGAAGAGGATGATGGGCTGGATGAGGCTTTGATGTGATCCAGAAGGGCTATTCTTATGTTCTTATTATGAATAAAGCCAAAATCAGCAATAGGGGTGCCATTCATGAGCAGCCAATGGGAACATGCAGGTTTTCATATCTTTCCTAAAAGCCTGAAGTGCTGTGTCTGTTGTAGTCAAATTGAGCTGCAGGCCTGCTGCTACAGAAGAAAGACAATTTGTTAGATGTATTCCCTCCCCCCACCCAATCCAGGAAGAGCCAACATTATACCCTTTGCTCCAGCCATCACTGCAAATTGTCAGGGATGGTAAGAGATGTAGATCAACATTATCTGGAAGCTACCACATTGTCCGCCACTGCTTTTTTGGAGCCTTATAGCACAGTAACCAGAAAAGCTGCTCCTAGTCTTCACTGCAGTTATTAAAGACACAGGAAGCCTTTGGCTTAGCTAGTCACCATTGATACTGGACCCATTGGACTGAACCAGGATTGGGCAAGATCTGTGTAGGAACAGAATGTTATTTATTTATCTGGGCTCCATTCTTCATTCAAAAGCCCCAGAGCAGCAAACAAAAGCATTACAGTATCAATTAACAATAAAAAATACAAAAATTAAAATCTGCTGCTGCTGTTTGCAGCAGAAGCAAACATAAAATATTTGTAGTATCTCTATGACTTACATGTTGCTGATGCTCACATATTTTCTTACTTCTGCACAACAGTGTATATTAGCAAAGTTAATATACTGTGTCCCAAAGTTAACACTGTGGTCCCATCTGCACTATATATTTAAAACAATAGCATGATGCTTTTAACTGTCATGGCTTCTCCCAAAGAATCGTGGGAAGTGTACTTTCTTTCTTTCTTTCTTTCTTTCTTTCTTTCTTTCTTTCTTTCTTTGCTTCATAGGTTTCGATTAATAAAACATAACTTTTCAAGAGTTCTCATCTGCACTTTGGCTCAGCAACCTTGGCATGCCGCAATTTCATCAGAATGGGTATGGCTAATTGGTTAATTAAAATTGCTTAATCAACTTCCTAGCTAAAGGGACACTGGATGCACTCAATCACACTGTGTCAGATTGGAGAGAGCAATTATCACCAGAACCTGGTCTTTGGCAGTGACCCATTTTATAAATAGCTTGTTGTTCATTTTGAGTTCACAGGCAAACACCCTCAGAGAGTGCACATGCCAATATCTAGTCCATTATATGCTGGCAGCTTGAGCAGTGATGGGTTTCACACCTCAAAACCAGAGGGAAATGCACCTCTCCAGTTTTGGAAATGGAAATTTCAGGTAGCATCCTAAAGCCTGTCATCATTTGCTATACAGCTGATTAAGCTGGGGAACAAGGGCTTCTGGTGTTTCCTATAGGTGGCACTAACTTATTAATTCACATAGAGGCCATTTCGCAAAGGTGCCTCACAGCTACATCCTCTCCATCTGACTCCCTCTGAACACATGTAGAGTTGCCACCATAATTTCACCTAGAGTGAGATTGAAATAGTTTTAAGATTATGAAATATCTGAATTATTC
Organism: Podarcis vaucheri; assembly: GCF_965113315.1. NCBI lineage: Eukaryota > Metazoa > Chordata > Lepidosauria > Squamata > Lacertidae > Podarcis > Podarcis vaucheri. The sequence continues at coordinate 37,014,176 of NC_138762.1, forward strand.
TGAGTGAGCTCACAATAAATTTTGAAAACGCAAATGGTATGTGAATGTATTGTTGCCTAGATGCATAGCTGTCAACTTTTTCCTTTTTTAAAGGGAAATTCCCTTATTCCAAATAGGATTCCCCGTAAGAAAAGGGAAAAGTTGACAGCTATGCCTAGATGCTGCCTCAATGTAATTACTTTGTAGCTTATGGGTTTTTCCTGGTAATGAACCACTTTTTTGAGTACTTCTTGGTGTGAAGCATTCTTTATTGGGTAGAAGGGTAAAAGGTATTCATGCATTTAAACATGCATGCTTCTCTCTGTGTGTCATTTGTCTCAAAGTAGGCACCTATTGAGGCCATATGTGAACTGGGTTCGCACGTGGTTCAGACATGCACATGTAATGTAATGAGATCTCTAGCAGGGGTAGACAGAGGGTTGGAGGGGCTCCATGTTCCACAGGATTGCACATAAGCAGTATTGTTGTTTCCCACCCTACCTTGCTGCTAGAAAGGCACTGGATTTCAATTACATGATGCCATTAAACCAGCATTAGTGGTCATTGATGCAGCAGGACCATCTAGATATCTAGGTGGGTCAAACTAAACCTACGCTAGGACATGATTACTTAGCTTCATTGGGTGTTGTGGCTCTTGCTTCTTTTCTTTGCTTGTTTCTTTTCTTGCTTCTTATCTTTTCCTCCTATATATTAGCAGCACTTTCCTAAGCATTATATGATTCAACAACATGTGACAAGTTTTGTCTTCACTAGTCATTTTGTAATTGTCTTTAAAAACAAAAATAGAGATGCTAACCTTATCAACTGATTTAGCGCACGACTACCTTAGTGCTATGTTTAGTCTTTGGAAATCAGGCATACTTTATGACGGTTTCAGTTCTTTTTCTTTTGAACTTCATGTGTATAAGACATTTTTCAGATTAATTGGAAGGTGAAAGTTATGGTTAAACATTCCAGAATGGCCACAACCCATTGCCATGCCACCATTTGGGAGGATTTGAGGAGTACTCTGGTTCCTCTCCCTTGTAGTGGATTATATTATACCAACTGAGTGATATCATCATGCCGCCTCCATATTTGTGAAACCCTTATATATGATCGGGGGACTTTGCATGCAAGCTGTAGCCTCCATGTTCCCAGGCATGTTGGCTCCCCTTCGTACCTCCCCGTGTAGAGAAATAAGGTGTGAAGAAGGGTCCTAATCATGTTTGAGTGAATACTCTTGGAATCCTCCTTAGACAGGGTTCCCAATCATGGGGAAGATAATAGAATTTCCATAAAATATTCTTAGAATGTTCCCTTCAGATATTCACTTTCAGTATGAGAAAGTCCAAAGTGGAGCTGGTTGTAGGCATGGATGTTGGGAGGCAGACTTGCATGAGTGCCCCAGTCCTATCCCAACTTCCAGCCCCTACACATACAGTACATGCCAATGCCTGAATAGGACTTAGATGGCACCAACACTACTGCAGAGCTTGAACACAACTGTGCAGCAAATTGTACTTTTGGCCACTGAACAGGTAACTAGAGAATTGAGGAGTTGGCTATCCCTGTCTTATACGCCATGAAACAACTACCCCAGGGCTCTAACATGGAAGGACATTCACAGAGGATTATGAGTTGGAATGAATTTGGCATTTGAGTATTCTATAATTGATTGGTAATCATAGCACTGTACGAGTGCTTCAAAATCATGCTTTCAGTGACCAGTTCAATGGATTAGATAAATCACACAGAAGGATTCAGACAGTCACTTTGATAATACTTCTAAATGTGGAGTGATTATAGCATCTGGTTTTCTAGAAGCCAGTTTGCCATGCCATTGACTACAATCACAAGTGTCAAAGATAGGTGTTTTTAGTATGCTGATTATAGCTTCCCTTACAAACTTTTAAGAGTTTGAAAAACAGTTGGTACTAAATGTAATTTTTATCCACGGCCAAACCTATATCACTGGTATGAGACAGCAGCTTTCTAGCCTTATGGTAATAGGGATAACAAATTCTCCTAACAGCTGCTGTGCTTCAGACCAACTGGTTTGTTGCACTGCAAATTCTGGGGCTGTTTTCTTCTCTCTTACCCACTTCCCTTTTTAAACAACAAGAATGCTTCATCTATGCAGTACTTCATCTGTGCCTATGTGAAAAGTGCTTCCGATTAGACTGACTAAATGGAAAAATGAGTTAGGTTTTCAAAGGCTGTGCATACAGCAACAAGACTTTTAGCTAGGATTACCAGGGTAATTTCCCTGATGCTTTGCAGCAAACTGCCACTGATGGTGCCCCATCAGGGCATCACTGGACAGCCGCAGAGGCCCACTGCACCTTAGTAGGGCCCACCACTGCCTGCCTGTTTCTGTGCTCTTCCTCCCCAAGGAGAGCACAACCTCCCTCCTCCTTGGGGAGAGAGGATTGGGCCTTCACGGGTGGAACTCACATACACACCCAACCCTTTGGATGACGTGGCAGCAACCTGTCTCTCCCCACTCTCTCTCATGAGCTGGCTGTGTGAGTGAATACATGGCAGCAAAAAAAGCTGTCACCAAAGCCTCTCTTCCTCCCAGAGGGGGAGGTGTTATGAGCGGGAGCCGTTCCGGTGTCAGCATAGGGGCATATTCAGCCCCCTGCGTCATTTTCCTGGCTTCCGCACCGCGTCCGTCAGGCCAGCCAAGGGTTGGCTTGGGGGTGGGGTCTAGTTGGATTTAAGTGGCCGCAGCAGCCCCACACCTCATTCTGCTTCCTGGAGTTGTCGGATCACCTGCCCTCCATCATATTTATGCTCTTGACCTTGCTATGGACTTTGGTTGGCTGCCCTGGTTGGCCAGGGGGCCTGGTAGGGATTTTTATCCATTTGGCAAATTGGCACCAGCCTCTTGGTTTTTCGCCTACCTCGTAGCAAATCATCACAACTTTTCTGGTACTGGCGGTTAGGCATTGGAATATGTGTCGTGTGTTGGTGGGCGGGGTGTGGCCATCACCTACTCCACCCCTTGTTGGGTATTCCGTTAAAGGAATCCGGCGGTCGTGGATCCTGTCCGATGCCCTGCTGGTGGCTAGGGCCATGGCATGACCCCCGGTGACATCAGGGGATGCTTCCAGTTGTATCTGCATCAACAAGCTCCTCCCACTGGTTGTTAACCTTCAATTGACCCCCCGCTGCATGGGGTAGGGTCATATATAGGTTGTTTGATCCAATGCCCAAGCCAGTATCGCTCACATGCTGTAACCAATAAAGTTGTGGCCTTCTTTAGCCCATTAACCTAAAATACATGTGTCCTTGTGTCTTATTTGTGGGTCCTCGACTCACAATCATGTTCCCTCCCCAGAGAGGCAGTGGTGGTTCTTTCTCTTGCCACCAAATACTCCTGAATCCAGAGTTACAAAAAGATAAGCTAGGATATCCAGAAGGAGCATTGCCTGGCCAAAGAAGAGCAAGTGGCTGGTGCTAGAGCACTGAGAAACAGTTAGAAGGAGTTGCTGATTCAGGGAGGAAGAGTCAACTCATTGCTGATCTCTTCTTTTTGTCACCTAGGAGAGAGCCAACTGGAAAACATACCTTGCTAAGGGGCCTACCAAACCTGGAGCCTCCCCTGACTGTCAGTACTGTAGGTTCTATCCATATACTGGTGAATTAAAGTTGTGCAATTAAATTTGATTTTGAACTCTTCAGCAACAACCCCTCCCCCCCAATTTGGGCATTTTGGAAAGTGTGGGACAACATTTGTTTGATGCAACATTTTGCAGTCTCCCTTCAAACACATCAGACTGAATACTCAGTAAGTAGCTGGCATTGTCTTACTTCTCTGCAAACTTTGTGCAAACAAATCAGGATGAATGCTCAATAAACAGGTCACCTGGAAGTAACCTCTCTCTTTAAGACTTGTGGCACTTATGGTGCTGATGACATATGCTGATGGAAACTTTTATAACATCTAGCAAAGGAGGAGACGCCTGCTTTAGAGAGAACACTCTGCAGAGCCATAAATGTTATCTTTACTAATAAATCATGTTGGATTTCCCCCCCCCCCTTCAAAATCAAAAGTCTGGTTTATGCGCAGAGAAAGCATAACACTCAATATTTCGGCTCACACACAAGCACAAAAAGTTAAATTACAGAGTTGGGAGCAGAAGAAAGGGTAGTTAACAGAAAGGAATATTAATGTGCCAGATAGAATCATAGAATTGTAGACTTGGAAGGGACCATGAGGGTCATTTAGTCCATTGCCCTGTAAGGCATAATGTGTATAATAAAAATAATTCCCAACTAGCATGCACCAATGATCAGGGATGATAGGAATTGTAGTCCAGCAATATCTGTAGTGTCACATGTTCCCTGCCTCTGCCTTGTGAGCATGCTTCCATTACCAGTTACCCATTTTCAAAGGGTGCTTAGGATTAATTGTAATGGGTGTGTATGTGTGTGTTGGGACGGATGGGGTGAGTTACGGTTATAAGTACAACACATTAAAACACTATTTAATAATAATACAATGCCTAACATAGGAAACAATTTTAAAATATTTGCTAAACATACAATAAACTAACTCACAAATACGAAAATGTCTGTGATACAATAATGGTAAGGACATATTTACCTAGCCTAATCTAGCAAAGAAAAGAGCAGACTAATATGAAAGCATAAAGTGCTACTCATTGTATTTGATTGATTTAGTGATTGCACAATCATTTCTTCTACAGCAGCAGGCTGCTTATTTCATTGATATGTATGCAGCATCTACGATAATGCGATTGCAATGTTTCATAAAATGTGTAATGTGACTGGCTTTAATTTATGACAATTATTGTCTGATGAGTTCTTTTGTTCAAGAGGGCAAAGAGCAAGGTTGTAATAATGGATTAAACACGGGAAATATGCAAGAATTTTCTCTGCCTAGCCTTTTAAAAGTGCTGCATGAAAAGGCAGAGTTTAATATTTCAGGGGCACAAATTGTATGGTTGATATGCCTGTGCTTGCACTAGTTGATGTCAGCTCATTCAAATTTGTGTAAGGACTCATTATTAACTTCTCCAAAAGCTCTCTGAAAAGTGTTTTCCCCCCTTTTTCTTTTGTGCAGATCACATTGACTAGGTAGCTATAAAAGGCCTTAGCGAATAAGTTGTATTCATGGTCAAAAATGTGTTCAGTAGTTCTCAGCATATGCTTCAGCAGCAAAAACAGGTTTGCAAACACTAGGCGAGATTTTGGGTGTAACCATGGTGCTCTTCTGCTCCTCACACCAAAAATGTATCAAGTACTTTGCTGTTTTCTCACTATTTTTCTCTGGGGTAATGAAAGGTTCACACTTGCTGTATATACTCTCTTGTCTGCCAGTTAGGGTCAAGTGAACCCCCCCTCCCCCAAAAAAAATTCAGTTTCTGTAGGGTCTGCATTCTCAATGGCAGTTTATGTTATTTCCCCAGATTATCGCTCCTACCTGTTAATTTGCACATTTAATTTGATCTTTCACATGACATAAAAATCACTTCTGGATGTCTAGCAGAATACAGTGGTAGTTTAGAGCTCATTTCTGCACTGTTTGCTTCAAAACAAACCTTAACCAGGAAAACCGCAGGAGTTTTGTGCTGTAATTCCTCCACCGGAAGCTTAGTTCACATCATATGATGAAATTTTGGGTGGTATTTCACCATACAGTTCTTTCCTGCCATTTTCATGGGTGAATCTTGGGGGAGCAGAAGCACTCATGTACATACAGGGTGGCAACGTGTCCAAGAATAGTTTCTGTTTTGGCCCCTGCACTTCTAGGTTTGCCAGGTTCTACATTTATGCTTTCCTGCTCTCTAGCAACTCTCTGCATGAGCCATAACCGCCCTCCTACTTCACACTGTTCCTCTGTGTACAGGTAAGAATGGCACGCTGGGCAGGGGGGATACATTAACACTCATTCCCTTTCATTTGTTGGACAGTATCAAAAGTATAAATATTATCTGATCCAGCCCAGTGTGGCAATCAGGAAGCCAAATATGACAGTCAAATCAGCTGAGCTCAGCTCTTGAGCATGCTTCTTTTATTTCAATGTGATGTACTGGCGAAGAACATGAGGGGCTTATTGCACCTTTAGTTGACAGCATTGCACAGCATGCCTTGAAGCCTTGTTGTGAAGGACTCGGTCATATATATTGTTTTTTAAAAGCAGCTAGGAAATGATAGGCAAGTCCTTGGCTTTGATAGGCATTTTAATATTCTAACAATTTGATCAGTCATACCCCCAGATTTATTTGATGCTCTAAATAACACACAAAAATGAATAAAGGCAAATCATCAGTTAAAAAACCATCCCACATATGGGCAACATTTCATTTACCTACTCTTGTGGCAAATAACATGAAGAAGTAGAAGGGGAAAAATGAATTTTCTCTGCACATTTGATAGCATTCTGTGAGTGAACCCTTTAATCTTTTCCTTTATAGAGTCAGTTTTGTTTGATGTTTGTATAGGTTTTCCACAAAGCTAGGAAGATTAATTTTAAAATAAAACAAACTTGAAAAGTAAATTTGATTTTAAAACCACAAATATTGTCAGGGAGACTCAAAGATTTGTATTTTCTGGTACGGCAGTTTTAACTCATGCTTTGAGACTGATTACATTTCAAGTAGATGGTCTTTCAGCCAGAAAAGATGGGTCTGTGGTAGTTGTGTTTTTAAAAATGACATTCTTACCTGAATAATCCAATTCTGTTTGTTCACAACAAAGCAGGGAAGTCTGTACTTTGTTTTCGCTAGTACCATGCAGAACTCCATTGAGATTAATTATTGAGAATGTTAGAAGTCCCACGTTCAGTCCCTGGAATCTTTAGGCATGGCTAGGAAAGAAGAGCCCTATTTGAATCTCTGGAGAGCCACTACCAATCTGTGTAGATTAGGGGTGGGACTCTCAGGTCCAGGGGCCAAGTGTGTAGGTGCTGGCTGAGAAGAAAGGGTGAGGTATGCTTTGTGGTGTGGTGAAGAAAGAGTGCAGTTGTGGGGCTTTTTCAAAGCAGCAGCAATGGTATCATCTGCTGGAGTGCCTGAGCTTCGGGTGGCATCAATCAATGTGGGACATCTCAATTTAGAATGCCCCGGAGAGGTAGGCTAGGTTTAGACACTGCCCAGCCCAAGGTCACCCGGTGATCTTTATTGCTGATCAGGAATATAAATCTAGGTCTCCACAGGAAAAGTTGGATATGCCAACTATGATGCCACCTTTTGCCAGCTTATTGTTCTTCTAGGACAGTCAGTTGATCTGAATAAACTGGGTGTTGTGCTCTGTACCGTAAGGCTATACATAGCTTCCAAGTCCAGCACTTCAGGGTGGCCCTGACCTGAGATGATTCGGGACCAACTTAAGCCAGATCGAGGCCCCAAACTGAATTGGGGGTCTTACATTGACTTGTACTGCTGCTCTTTGGATGTATAATATACACACATACACATCAGGACTCCCTTTCATGCCATTGTTATGTACTTTTCCTAAGGGTGTGACAATGGGGCATGTCAAGTGAAACTCCTGCACTTCAAAATTTACCACTACATCACCAAGTACATTGGCTACAGAACAGAAAAACACCCAATTTGAGAGGGGAAAAGAGGCATCTGCACTGAATGAGTGCAGCCCCAAACACAGAGAGACAAAAATCATACCTGTTGAAAGATCCAGAGAAATACTGTGCCATTTTCAAATGAAACATACTTAAAAAAAACAAAAACCATAAAACACTACTGGGGTTTGTAGTGAAAAAGCTCCTAGTATACATCTCAAATTCTTTTGGGGGGAAAGTGGAATCATATAAATGTCTTCATTATTATCCTTTCTATCTACAGAATGTAGAAATTACATTTAAATAAGCCTACTTCAAGTTTCCTGGTCTTTAGCAAGCTCTCTCATTTGGAAGAACTGAGTCATTTTAATATGCTAACTTATTTCCCGCTTTTTTTAGTATAAGGATAACAGAAACTGTGACATGTGGGAGATTAACATTTTGTCTCATTATAATTGTTTTCTTTTGTGATGGGAAAGCCTCACTGATGGCATTTGAAACAGAAGACAGTTTCACAAAGGTTCTTCCACAGCTTCCACACTGTAGACGCCTAGGAAGAGATATCTTTCAAAGTTTATTGGATCTGGCTTTGATATGTCATGGGAATTGATTTTCTTTTTCTATGGTTTACTCCAGGCAATAAAATCCCTATTTCAGTGCTCATATGAAATACTAATTCAGCTTGATTTTCTCCCTGCCTCACATGCTTTATGAAAAGAGATATGACCTTTAGCAACTATAATCATATTCTGAGCTTCTGTAATTGGAACCAGCTCATTAAAGTAACAGTATGGTGGGTGTCCTATTGCATGCATTGCCCTAGCGCATGTAGGATAGGAAAGAATGCTACTGGGATATATTGTTTAACAGGTTTGTCTCAGGCACCCTTGTGGGTAAAGACAAATGTAAAGACCAAGTGAGAGGGACATCTTCACACTATGGAAGACCACCTCCTTCAATATCCTAACTTTCCATTCATTTGCCGAGTTGAACAATAGTTTGTCCATGGAGGAGCCTAGTTTCCTGAGTATCAACCAACAGTATATTTTTGAACTGAAACATTCATATTTGTATTCCCTAACCCACTGGTAGATCAAAGAAGATGTCCTCTAGAATACCGTATAGATTAGGCTTATTGCAAATGCATCAATAGCAATTGTAGTATGTAGAGTTTAAGGCCTATTCTGAATGGCTTCCAGTTTCACAAGCTAGGAGACTGACATATAAGATCAATTCAGCCCAACCATTTAATAGCAATAGCAAATGCTTTGATCTGTTCTGGAGCAGACATTGTCAAGCAACCCTCCTTCACTGGAAAGAAGGAGGAGGTTGGGCATGGGGTGGAGTTAGCCTTAAAGGCCTATAGTCTGCCCTAAGCTTATTGGACTAAACAGTTCACAATAAGACCTCCCCTGGGAGAAACCACTTAAGGTTTTTTTTGTGTGGGGGGTGGAGAGGGATGTGGCAAAATCCACCAGCATCACCCACTGGAGAGTGGGAGAGGCAGAAATGTTGGAGGTGGGTACCAGCTTCAATTCAAGTGGCGTCAAACACAAAATACATGTGCTCGCCTTGAATTTGGGCAGCTTGAATAATTTCAGCAAGGCTGTTCACATTTTGCGCACAGCCCTGCTTGAAATGATTGCCCCAGTCCCTGGGTTTAAATAGAAACCCTTTGCTTTTCTAAACATCAGTGTTGCTTGCCTGTTTCTGTTGCATAAGAAATTGCCTGCCTTGGGCGAGTGAGCAGTGGAAGTTAAAGAGCAACTATATCTTTGAATCGCTTGAGTGCTATAGTTGGGTCGGGGCCAGGTGCTCCTTCTGTGGAGCTGTGCTCGGATAACATAAAGAACCTTCTCCCTGATGCCTGGAGGCAGACTAAGTTCACAACAGTGCAAAATTCCAGACATTAAGTCTTAAAAGACTCCAACACCATACTGGGCTCAAAGAGAATTAAAACTGTTTGTGGCAAATATTCATTGCCAAGAAGCTTTGTTTTGTTTCTGCCAGTCAAGTGGATATTGCTGTAAAGGGAGCAAATGAGCTTAGGAGAAGCAACAAAGGCTTCTTCACTGATCTCATCATTGATCATTCTTGCTGTATGGCCTCATAGATGATGTCATCAGTGTGTGACTATATTCATTTTTACAGTTCTTATACAAAGCAGCATGTTTATAGATGCCCCCCCACAGAGGAAGATGTGTTATCCTGAGTCAGACCACTGTTAAATCTAGTTCAATAATGACTGGCAGAAGCTTTCAAGTCTCTCCCAACCCTCCCTGAAAACGCTGGTGGTTGAATCTAAGACCTTTAACATGGGGCTCATCTGTTGTACTACTAAGCCATGACCCTTCTCCATACTTTATGTTGTTTCGGTGGATACACAGAAACATGTTTCTCATTTGAAGATCACAGTATGTTCCTTGTAGGATGATCACATTGCAGTAGTCTTTATCCTGATCAGTTGCTGGCTATCAGAATAGCAAGTATATGTCATACTTTACAGGGTCCTCTAACTGAAGGGTTATCTTGCCCAAGACCACCTGAAATATATAAGAAGACTATCATATATTCTGGCGTATTAGACAACTGGGCGTATAAGACGACCCCCAACTTTTCCTGTTAAATTATAGAGTTTGGCCACCGCAAAGTGCCGCCAGGGGCAGAGTGCGCACCCCTGTACTGCCTCTGCCATCGCAGCAGCAGCAGCCCGAGGTGAGGCGTTTCGTGGGCGGAAACCCAAACCCGCCACCCGGAGGGAGGCAGTCCCTCCTTCCCTCTGGGAAAAGGCTGCGAGTGGCCGCCTCGTCCTCTGCCACCCTCACCTGTGGGGATGCCAAGATCCTTGGAGCCCCGGCCGAAGCCACACACCACCTCACCACAGCAGAAATATGGCAGGCTCTTCATGGCGCCCACGAGCTGAGCAAAGCCCCGCGGCCACGGCAGCAGCAGGCGGGTGGGCGAACGCCGCGTTCGGAAGGACTTTCCGCAGTGAGAAGAGAGCGGGGACCTGAGGCGACAAGGCTGGCAGGCAAGCAGATGCACGTACATGCAGCCCACTCCAGCCACAAGCTTTACCCAGAATGCGTGCAGCGGCCAACAAACACGGGCTGTGCCAGTATGGAAGAGGAGGGGCCTCGTGCTGCATCACAGGAGGCTGCGTCCCCTTCTGTGGGGAGGGAGGAGGAGCGACGGCAGAAGGGGCGCCGGCTCCCTCTCCTCCTTCCCAACAGGTGGCTCCGTGTATACCTGGTGTATAAGATGACCCCCGACTTTTGGGATTATTTTCCTGGGTTAAAAAGTCGTCTTATACGCCGGAACTTATGGTACATAAAAAGAAAGAGCAACCCTGGAAAGCTGATGCCAGTCAGTGTAGACCACGGGTAGTCAACCTGGTCCCTACCGCCCACCAGTGGGCATTTCAGGATTCTAGGTGGGCGGTAGGGGGTTCTATGGTACAAGCTGAATCCTCCTTCCACCGAGCACTGGTGGGCAGTGAGGAGATTTTACCATCAAGAAAGATGCATTAGTGGGCGGTAGGTATAAAAAGGTTGACTACCCCTGGTGTAGACAATATTGTGCAACCTGGACCAATTGTCTGACTGAGTACAAAGTAGCTACCATTATTTCATAAATGGAATTTGTGGGTTAATGAGTGCTTCATTTCAGGCTGAGATGTAGATACTGGCACAAGTCCCTGGATGAGGGAGCTCCCTGCTTGTGGGAGACGAGGGGCTGCATCTTGCTTTGAGGAAGGACTATAGCTGAAAGGTCATTGGTTCAAACCATGGGTCTGTCATCTCCAGGTAGGGCTGAGGAAGTCTCCTGCCTATAATATTGGAGACCTGCTGCCAATAATTGTAGATAATCCTGAGGCATATGGACCAGTGGTGGCCTGGTTCAGTATAAGGCAGCATCTGAGAATGCTTGGGCCCTGCTACCATGAGAGGGTAAGAGGGTGAAGTTCAGGGCGTCCATTACTGGGTTTCAAAGTCAGAGACACACACAAAAGTACTTGCAAATAAATTGCATAACAATTTCTTCAGGTGAATCTGTAACAAAACTGCTCACTCATTCTATTTTGCCCTTCCCATTGCAGTTGAAAGTCACTATTTATCATGTCACTATAACTCAAAGCCACCACAGTGTAACATGTTGACAGTTTCCATCTTAAAGATTAATATGTAATTCAGTCAATAATATGCCTTAAATTCAAACAGCAACCAACCTTCAGGCTCTCGGGTACAAACAACTCCCCCTCTTCTTTTGTATATTGTTATAGCTTTTTGAACATGTCAGAGTTTGCAGTTGAAATTCTAGGTTTATTACAGCTGACCTAAATTTACTGTTGGTATTAATCTTACAATACACAATCCATTGCCTCTTCTCAGCAGAAAGGTGGGCTGTATAACTATTGATTGCAGCCTTTGGCTGCTTAATGATTTCAGCTGCTGAACTATCAGTTAGATTCTGTTAGATATAGGGAAAAAAGTATAGTCCAGACGCTGTCCAACCATTGCATCAAAACCATTCAATGCCAGTGCAGATGTCATACACAAACTCCTGTGTATAACTTGACCTTCTTGAACTAATCCTCCATTGAATGCTCATAAATCTATTCAGACATGGATTGCTAATTTGTTAAAGGAATATAATAGCTTAAATTATTTAGCATCCCATTTTATAGCTATGAATCTGTCATTTCTCTGCAAATAACGCCGGTCTAGAATCTTCCTTTTTTTAATGTTTGGAGTTTTTAATCATACACACAAAAAATCTTTCCTATTTAGCCATCATCAAATTGTAATGGGTTGAAGCTTTTAAAATGCTTTAATGGTAATGATAATAGTGGTGAGCACAGTCTATCTTCATCTACATTTTTAATGTTCATAGGGTAGATATTTTGAGATAATAGAAATTATTGTAATGTTGGCAGTGTATGAATGTATTTTCTCTATATTATATGTTCTAATAGGCCTGTAAAATTAAACTGCCAGCCTTTCAAATGTCCTCATAGCTTGGAATCCAGTTGATAATGCTATATCAATTTGGCACTGTAAAACTTTCTGAAATTCTCATCCATTTATATTGCTCTGTAGGCAAAATTATACATACCTTAAATGAATAAAAAAAAATTATACATACCTTAAATGAATAAAAAAACCATAGTTCTTAAGATAAAAAGAAAATATATTCTTCTTGCAGATTCTCTTCAACTAGGTTATAAATTGGGCATATATAACAGTGCTGAGTGAATATGGCCTGCTAAGATTCTTCACTGTTTGCAGGTGGAAGTGGAGTGTGCATTTTGCTGAATATTCTCTATGGGAGGACCAAATTTCTCCAATACTTTAGGAGAAGCATGAAAAAGGCAATTTCAAGAAATTGTCAGAAACTTGTGGACTGAAACTCTATTGTTAGCTCACGGTCTAAGTGTGGAGGACTGGAAGGTGTTCATTGCTTCTTCTTCTTTAAAAAAAAAATCAAAACACAGTTAAATATTAAATATTAAAACTATATATTTGCATCCAAAATTCACAGATGGCACAGTTAGGAAGGCTGTTTGGCTGGCTGTTTTCCAGGAGAGAGCTGAAATTCTCCAAAGGTTCAGAAGCAGCTAAAAAAAGAAAAGAAGACAAAGGTTTGTAACAAAACTATTTTCTGAGTTATTTCAAATAGGATCACCCTTTGGAATGCACCACCATCTGGGGGTCTGTAGGAAATACCTAAAAATTCATGTGTTTTCTCTGGTTCTCAAATGAGTACAGTGGATGCTCGGGTTGCGAATGTGATCCGTGCAGGGTGTACACACGCGTGGGTTGCATTTCGGCACTTCTGTGCATGCACAAAGAGAGATTTAGCAATTCTGTGCATGCGTGTCCGCTGAAACCCGGAAGTAACCTGTTTTGGTACTCAGGCTTGCTAGAGAGGTTAAAAGCAACAAAAAAGGCTTTTATGGGTATGTCCGTAGCAAAAGGAAGAACAAAGAAACAGTGGGGTCACTCAGAGGAGAAGATGGTGAAATGCAAACAGGGGACACAGAAAGGGCTGAACTCCTCAATGCCTCCTTTGCCTCAGTCTTCTCCGATAAAGAAAACAATGCCCGACCTGAAGAATTTGGAGCAAATGATTCAGCAGAGGAAACACAGCCCAGAATAACTAAGGAGATAGTACAAGAATACTTGGATAGTTTAGATGTATTCAAGTCTCCAGGGCCAGATGAACTGCATCCAAGAGTATTAAAAGAACTGGCAGATGTGATCTCAGAACCACTGGCAGTCATCTTTGAGAATTCCTGGAGAACAGGCGAAGTCCCGGCAGACTGGAGGAGGGCAAATGTTGTCCCTATTTTCAAAAAGGGGGAAAGAGAGGATCCAAATAATTATCGCCCAGTCAGTCTGACATCAATACCAGGGAAGATTCTGGAGCAGATCATTAAGCAAACAGTCTGTGAGCACCTAGAAAGGAATGCTGTGATCACCAATAGTCAGCATGGATTTCTGAAAAATAAGTCATGTCAGACTAACCTGATCTCGTTTTTTGACAGAATTACAAGCCTGGTAGATGAAGGGAATGCAGTGGATGTAGCCTACCTTGATTTCAGCAAGGCATTTGACAAGGTGCCCCATGATATTCTTGTAAAGAAGCTGGTAAAATGCGGTCTTGACTATGCTACCACTCAGTGGATTTGTAACTGGCTGACTGACCGAACCCAAAGGGTGCTCATCAATGGTTCCTCTTCATCCTGGAGAAGAGTGACTAGTGGGGTGCCACAGGGTTCTGTCTTGGGCCCGGTCTTATTCAACATCTTTATCAATGACTTGGATGATGGACTCAAGGGCATCCTGATCAAATTTGCAGATGACACCAAACTGGGAGGGGTGGCTAACACCCCAGAGGACAGGATCACACTTCAAAACGACCTTGACAGATTAGAGAACTGGGCCAAAACAAACAAGATGAACTTTAACAGGGAGAAATGTAAAGTATTGCACTTGGGCAAAAAAAATGAGAGGCACAAATACAAGATGGGTGACACCTGGCTTGAGAGCAGTACATGTGAAAAGGATCTAGGAGTCTTGGTTGACCACAAACTTGACGAGCCAACAGTGTGACGCGGCAGCTAAAAAAGCCAATGCAATTCTGGGCTGCATGAATAGGAGTATAGCATCTAGATCAAGGGAAGTAATAGTGCCACTGTATTCTGCTCTGGTCAGACCTCACCTGGAGTACTGTGTCCAGTTCTGGGCACCACAGTTCAAGAAGGACACTGACAAACTGGAACGTGTCCAGAGGAGAGCAACCAAAATGGTTAAAGGCCTGGAAACGATGCCTTATGAGGAACGGCTAAGGGAGCTGGGCATGTTTAGCCTGGAGAAGAGGAGGTTAAGGGGTGATATGATAGCCATGTTCAAATATATAAAAGGATGTCATATAGAGGAGGAGAAAGGTTGTTTTCTGCTGCTCCAGAGAAGCGGACACAGAGCAATGGATCCAAACTACAAGAAAGAAGATTCCACCTAAACATTAGGAAGAACTTCCTGACAGTAAGAGCTGTTCGACAGTGGAATTTGCTGCCAAGGAGTGTGGTGGCGTCTCCTTCTTTGGAGGTCTTTAAGCAGAGGCTTGACAACCATATGTCAGGAGTGCTCTGATGGTGTTTCCTGCTTGGCAGGGGGTTGGACTCTATGGCCCTTGTGGTCTATTCCAATTCTATGATTCTATGATTCTATGATTCTATGATTCTATGATTCTATGATATCTGAGGTTGTTGATATTTCTTCCGGCAATCTTAATTCCCGCTAGGAATTCATCCAGCCCAGCCTTTCACATGATGAATTCTGCATATAAGTTAAATAAGCTTGGAGACAATATACAGCCTTGTCGTACTCCTTTCCCAATTTAGAAAAAATCAGTTGTTCCATAGCCAGTTCTAACTGTAGCTTCTTGTCCCACATAGAGATTTATCAGCAGACAGATGAGGTGATCAGGCACTCCCATTTCTTTAAGAACTTGCCATAGTTTGCTGTCGTCGACACAGTCAAAGGCTTTTGCATAGTCAATGAAGCAGAAGTAGATGTCTTTCTGGAACTCTCTAGCTTTCTCCATAATCCAGCGCATGTTTGCAATTTGGTCTCTGGTTCCTCTGCCTCTTCTAAATCCAGCTTGCACTTCTGGGAGTTCTTGGTCCACATACTGCTTGAGCCTTCCTTGTAGAATTTTAAGCATAACATTGCTAGCGTGTGAAATGAGTGCAATTGTGCGGTAGTTGGAGCATTCTTTGGCACTGCCCTTCTTTGGGATTGGGATGTAGACTGATCTTCTCCAATCCTCTGGCCACTGCTGAGTTTTCCAAACTTGCTGGCATATTGAGTGTAGCACCTTAACAGCATCATCTTTTAAAGTTTTAAATAGTTCAGCTGGAATATCATCACTTCCACTGGCCTTGTTGTCAGCAGTGCTTTCTAAGGCCCATTTGACTTCACTCTCCAGGATGTCTGGCTCAAGGTCAGCAGCCACACTACCTGGGGTGTACGAGACATCCATATTTTTCTGGTATAATTCCTCTGTGTATTCTTGCCACCTCTTCTTGATGTCTTCTGCTTCTGTTAGGTCCTTACCACTTTTGTCCTTTATTATGGTAATCTTTGTACGAAATCTTCCTTTCATATCTCCAATTTTCTTGAACAGATCTCTGGTTCTTCCCATTCTGTTGTTTTCCTCTATTTCTTTGCACTGCTCGTTTAGGAAGGCCTTCTTGTCTCTCCTTGCTATTTTTTGGAAATCTGCATTCAATTTCCTGTATCTTTCACTATCTCCCTTACATTTTGCTTGCCTTCTTTCTCCCGCTATTTGTAAGGCCTCGTTGGACAGCCACTTTGCTTTCTTGCATTTCCTTTTCATTGGGATGGTTTTCGTTGCTGCCTCCTGTATAATGTTGCAAGCCTCCATCCATAGTTCTTCAGGCACTCTGTCCACCAGATCTAAATCCTTAAACCTGTTCCTCACTTCTACTGTGTATTCATAAGGGATTTGGTTTAGATTGTATCTTACCGGCCCAGTGGTTTTTCCTACTTTCTTCAGTTTAAGCTTGAATTTTGCTATAAGAAGCTGATGTCTTGTCACTCCTGGCCTTGTTTTTGCTGACTGTATAGAGCTTCTCCATCTTTGGCTGCAGAGAATATAATCAATCTGATTTCGATGCTGCCCATCTGGTGATGTCCATGTGTAGAGTCGTCTCTTGTGTTGTTGGAAAAGCGTGTTTGTGATGCCCAGCTTGTTCTCTTGACAGAACTCTATTAGCCTTTGCCCTGCTTTGTTTTGATCTCCAAGGCCAAACTTGCCAGTTGTTCCTTTTATCTCTTGATTCCCTACTTCAGCATTCCAATCCCCTATAATGAGAAGAACATCCTTCTTTGGTGTCACTTCTATAAGGTCTTGTAAGTCTTCATAGAATTGGTGAATTTCAGTTTCTTCAGCACCAGTAGTTGGTGCATAAACTTGGATTACTGTTATGTTAAAAGGTCTGCCTTGGATTCGTATCGAGATCATTCTATCATTTTTGAGATTGCATCCCAGTACAGCTTTCACCACTCTTTTGTTGACTATGAGGGCCACTCCATTTCTTTTACGGGTTTCTTGCCCACAGCAGTAGATATGATAGTCATCTGAACTGAATTCGCCCATTCCTGTCCATTTTAGTTCACTGATGCCCAGGATGTCAATATTTATTCTTGACATCTCATTTTTGACCACATCCAACTTACCCTGGTCCATGATTCTTACATTCAAGGTTCCTATGCAATATTTTTCTTTACAGCATTGGACTTTCCTTTCGCTTTTTTTGAAGCGAAAGGAAAGTTTTACTATTACTGCCTTCTATTAATTATTTGATTTCCTTGTGTCGCGTTGCATTGCATTGTATTCTGGAAGCCACCTCCTCCTCCCTCCTCCTTCCAAATTAGAGACAAATAATTTCTTATGGAACCCAGACATCTTATTAGACTGATCAAGGGTGGTGCCATAACACCCCTACGATTCTTTACTAGCTTCAGGTCTCTGTGTTCTATAGGAGTCAGATGTTCTATAGTAAACGATGCATTTTAAAAACAGGGGTCCTACCTTGAAATAATGAGCATGTGACAACTCCATATTACTAATTACTCCAGCCAGCTCCATGATCATTAAGTGGTACAAGATTGCTTTAAATATATGTTGTGGATGTGTCCTTACTATTTATTTCTCTAAATCTGTTGAACTTCCATTAAAAAGTACCATTGGGAGGGCTGGCTGAAGATATTTCTGGGGGGCAGAGGGGCTCTTGGCAAAGTTTGGTCCTGGATTTATTGTTTTGTGATGGTGGGGATCTTGGAAGAGCTTGCCTTTTTAGTCTGCTGGTGGCTCCAGGGCAGGAATGGCATTACTAGAAACCTTTAGTGTGGAGCACAACTTCTGATGACCAGGGCCAAATTTAGTCCTGATGGCGTAGCCTGTACGGCATTTGCAATGTAGTCCATATGGCTATACAGGGAATTTACAATAGTAAAATGCTCTTGCAGCAGACAGACAGCTTTCAAGCTGGGGAAAAAAGTGCAGATTTACAAGCAAATTCTGGATTCTAAGCTGTTTTATATGGTGCTTTGCAATTGCCAAGGAGCTTAAAGTGATTTTTAGGCAGGCCCCTTCTCCTCCCAATGGGAGCTGTGTCTAAAATCCTGCAGTGGCTTTGTGTTAGTTAAGATTTCTGTGCCATTTGAAGAATCAATATCCAATGCAATGGCAAGCAAGATGCTTTTCAGACTGTGTGCTGCAAGGAAGAGGCTGGCATCTGGCAGTAGTTTTCCATTCCAGGGACCTGCACATTTTAGAGTTCAATTAGTATGAGGGAGTTAACTGTTTCCCCCTTTTCTTAAATTATAACAAATCAGCTACTCCATCATTTCTTGCAAGGATTATAAATTATAGTGGTGAAGCCAGTTTCTGTAAAGCTTTCAAGTCAGAGCTCTTAAACGTTAGTAAAAATGATTTCCAGCCTTTCTTTACAAAATCAAAGCATCTGATAGAGTGCCAGCAAAAAATGTGTACATTTTAAGTTGCTGTCAATACAATTAGCAAATCTGTCTAAACCAGTCCTAAGGAAAAATCTGTTTCATCCCAGTGTGAGAATGTATTTTTGTAAAGAGAGATACAGTGTATAGAGAAGGATTTTGATTGTGTATAGATGTCTAATTATATACAAACACAAATGCTAACATTCTGGGCAAGCTTGCCATACAAATTGTATTACGTCGTGCTTCCCAAAAGTCATTGTTAGAAAACTCATGTCTTATTGGCTTCCCAACACCCAATCCCCACCATACATAACACAAATTTAGAAATGTTCAAGTTGGCACACCCTGTCTCAAACATAGCTAGATTCAATGTGGAGATGGGTAAAATTCTAGTTGCCCAGGTCTCCCTCACAGGGGTTCCCAGACTGTGAGGAGGATGCAGGTGGTTGCCGTAGGAGGATTAAATGGGAAAGCTTTATTCTGTGAATTTCCTTGAGTTATCTTGGGATCCAAGGCACAGGGTCTATTTGAAGACTGTATGCATTTTCCACTGCACACTGAATTTTGTACGTAACTCTACCTGTCAGCTGGGCATATTTACCTGGCACATTTATCCTTGCATGTTCTGGACATTCTGTACAAATTTCAGCTTCTTCTGCACTTTGAAATTTGAACATGTTACCATTTGTGTTGCAAAATCTCTCTCTCTCACTCACTCATGCACGTGCGTGCGCACATACACACTTATGCCATCAAAATGTGGTTTTTGGTTTGGTCTGAAATACATACTGGGAAGCTTCCATGGAAGTGTTTTGTGTTTCTTTTGCTTACTTGTTACTAGTCCTTTGTCACAAGACAAGTGCAGAAGTGTGGATGAGCCTATGAGACTATGAATGAGTTAGCCTCCTCTCTGCCAGTTGTGGAGCCTCTGTTGAGGATTGTGTGTCTATTAAAGGACAGTTGTTAAGCTGCATAGAATCTTCTCTTCTCTTCTCTTCTCTTCTCTTCTCTTCTGGACTCAAGGGCATCCTGATCAAATTTGCAGATGACACCAAACTGGGAGGGGTGGCTAACACCCCAGAGGACAGGATCACACTTCAAAACGACCTTGACAGATTAGAGAACTGGGCAAAAATAAACAAGATGAATTTTAACAGGGAGAAATGTAAAGTATTGCACTTGGGCAAAAAAAATGAGAGGCACAAATACAAGATGGGTGACACCTGGCTTGAGAGCAGTACATGTGAAAAGGATCTAGGAGTCTTGGTTGACCACAAACTTGACATGAGCCAACAGTGTGACGCGGCAGCTAAAAAAGCCAATGCAATTCTGGGCTGCATGAATAGGAGTATAGCATCTAGATCAAGGGAAGTAATAGTGCCACTGTATTCTGCTCTGGTCAGACCACACCTGGAGTACTGTGTCCAGTTCTGGGCACCACAATTCAAGAAGGACACTGACAAACTGGAACGTGTCCAGAGGAGGGCAACCAAAATGGTCAAAGGCCTGGAAACGATGCCTTATGAGGAACGGCTAAGGGAGCTGGGCATGTTTAGCCTGGAGAAGAGGAGGTTAAGGGGTGATATGATAGCCATGTTCAAATATATAAAAGGATGTCACATAGAGGAGGGAGAAAGGTTGTTTTTTACTGCTCCGGAGAAGCGGACACGGAGCAATGGATCCAAACTACAAGAAAGAAGATTCCACCTAAACATTAGGAAGAACTTCCTGACAGTAAGAGCTGTTCGACAGTGGAATTTGCTGCCAAGGAGTGTGGTGGAGTCTCCTACTTTGGAGGTCTTTAAGCAGAGGCTTGACAACCATATGTCAGGAGTGCTCTGATGGTGTTTCCTGCTTGGCAGGGGGTTGGACTCAATGGCCCTTGTGGTCTCTTCCAACTCTATGATTCTATGATTCTATGATTCTTCTCTTCTCTTTTCTCTACTCTTCATTCTCTTTTCTAGAAGCCAGCATAAAAAAGTTACTGGAGACTTGTGCATTTTAGCTCACAATAAATTAATGAGACAATCTAGGTTTCTGTACTTTTTTTCCTTCCAATTTTAGCTTTGGGAGCAATCACTTTCAAATCACTTTAATGGGTCTTATGGTTGTGATTACTGCATTTGTGGTTTTTTTTAAATACTTCTTTAACATTCTAATTGCACTCAAATAATCCCCAAATCTAACTTTTCATGTACGGCTAAAAGCCTTGCCAAGATGTTGATTCTCTTGCTTTGACTGGGACAAACTCTGCCTCTTTTCTTTTCCTTCCTACTCAATTGTCTGTCTCCTGCTCCATCATTTGAAAAAGCCTTCCCCAAAATCCCTCCTCCCTGCCCTATTGCCTCTGTCCCCTTGCCACTTCTCTTCTCTGATTTCACACACACACATGCATGCATCTCAGCTGCTTTACACTTGATGAATGGGCTGTTGGCAGGCAGGGTGAGCCGACATCACTAAAAGACATTGCCCTGGAGGTGATGCAAGGCACTCAGTGATAAAAGAATGAGCCACATCTTGTGAAACAATGTGTGGGCTCTCTTCATTGAAAAGATGTGGGGTGATAAGGAACACAAGTGCTTTTTGGTTTACATATGATTTACATATGCTTACTATTGGGGGGGGGGGACCACACACAGAGATTCCCTTTTGCTAAATTTCTCTTAGCCTGCTGATGAGACTCCACAGTGGCTTCCATCTTCTGATTCAGTCATGGGGAAAGAAGAAGTCTTTCCAAGCCTATTTCTAAGCCTGCCTAATCTTAACCAGTGGTTACTACTTAAAGAGCTTCCAGTTCTAGAAGGAAGCAATCATGAAAAGTAATTTGCCAAGGGATCTTCCAGTGGCATGTCAACAGGATCTATTTCTTTGCAATGCACCAAAGACCTGGGATGTGTCCATTTGGCTTAGGGTGCATTGGCCGTGGGGTGGAGCTCTTGAGGGCTTTCTGCCAACTATTCACCATAGCATAGATCAGGTATCGTGTGTACCCAGCCTATGAATTTAACTCTTGTGACCAGTTCTGACAGCCTTATTCTATAATAATAATATATCCCTATCTGGACATGGATAGCCTAACTTCTGTTGTCTATGGTCTGGTAGCTGCTAGGTTAGGTTACTGCAACATGTTATTATGTAGGACTACCTCTGAAGATGTTTTGGAAACTTCAGCTTGTGCAGAATTCGGCAGCCAATTTGAGAATATTCACCAATCCTGGTCTGATTGCACTGACTGCCCAATTCAAAGTGCTGGTTTTGACCTATAAAGCCTTAAATGACTCAGGACTACAATACTTCAAGGACTGCCTCTCCCCATATGAACCAAACTGAACCCTGCAACCATAATCTGAGAACCTTCTTTGTGTCCCTCCTCCATGAAAGATCTAGAGAGTGGCAACACAAGAATGGGCCTTTTTTGCAGTGGCTCCCTGTTTGTGGAATGCTCTCCCCAGGGAGGCTCCCCCGGGTACCTTTGTTACATCCACCCCACAATGAAGGCTCCATGGGGCCGAAGAAAACTTCCCAAGCATCACCCTCTGGAAAAGGCTATCCAAGTAGAACTGGAATTACTGCAAAGTGATGCCACCCCCCTAACTTAATCAACCTCTCCAGAAGGATATCATGGTCAATGGTATTGAAAGCCATGAAGAACTTGGAGAATTTACAGGGACACATTCTCATGTCTCTCTCCCAACAGAAGCCATCTACAAGGCAACTAAAGCAGTATCTGTGCCAAAACTCCAATTGAAATGAATCTGGAAAATCAGTTTCCTAGATGTGGTCCTCAACCACCCACTCAGGAACCTGGCTCAAGAAGGGGAGATTGGCAACTGGTTGGTAGTTACTAAGAGCTTTCAAATCCAGGGATAGTTTATTGAGGAGTGGTTTCCCCACTGCCTCCTTCAAGCAGGCAGAGGCCGTCCCCTCTTGCAGGGAGGCATTAATCACCTCCCTAGCCCAGTCAGCTATTCCTTTCTTGCTGGTTTTAACAGCCAAGAGAGGCAAGGGTCCAGAGCACAAGTGGTCAGCCTGACCAGTCCAAGCACCTTGTCCACATCCTAAAGCCTTACCAGTTGAAACTCACCCAATTCAACAGGACTAAACAGTGCTGTGGACAACCCTGGTGATTCATGGGATTCATAATATCAAAGTGGATGCAAGCAATTTCATCCTCAAAATGATTCACAAACAAATGCAGAATGGACATCATACAGCATTTGTAAAAGAGCAAGTTTTGGAGAATAAATGGTTGGATAATTGACTGAATGAAAAAAGAGGGTATATAAGCTTCACTTTGTCAGGAGAACCACCTCATCTAGGGTCAGCCCTTAGTCCACTGGATTATTACTTCCTCATTTTTCCCCTTTATGTTGCCTCTCTGTGAGAATCCCCACCCAGGTGTTGCATTTCCCCAAACTTCTGGATGTTAGCCTTCAGCATCCTCTGACCTTCAGAGAATTCTTAATCCAGATACATTGAAGATACCTGTTATTACAACTTCTACTGGCTCTTCAGCAACTACAGATCAGTGACAAGTGCTGTTAGGCATTTTTGAGGTTGTTTTGAGAAAAGAAAGACACCACCCATCTACAGATCATGTCTTCAGTGTCCACATGCTGATAGTCAAAGTCTTGATTAATTCCATTATATTCTTGGGAGTCAAGAAGCATCGCCATGCCTCTGTTCCAGGCACTTCATCTGCCACCGCAGTCACGGGAATTGCCCTTTGCTGCACTCGGTGAAAATTAGACTTAGCACAGCAAGTCTCCTTTAATGTGGATGCCTCATTGAATGAATAGCTTTCAGGATGCGTGGATGAGTTAAGGGACTCTGAGCCCTTGCCGAGCAGCATGGAGGAGAATTCCATTTGTTTTCATTATGCTAAAAGCTGCCTTGATATGAAGAACACAAATATTGGGAGAAAATAAGGAAAGAAATACGTTTCCCCCTCGGTTCAACAAAATGAGGGGGTTCTTATAAAGTATAAAGGGCTTAGGCTTTTTGTGGGTCACATATATTATCAGTTATTATCCATCATTCTCTGATGCCTCCACCTCTGGTGTCACATTTTTATTTTATTTTATTGAAAGACTAATTTTGGTTGCCACCCAGTGACTGTGATGTTAGACACAGAGCTCCATTGCATGAGCTAATGGAGCACACTATGCAGAAATGGGAAGGACACACACACACACACACACACACACACACTGCTATTTTTCTAGAAAAATAGGTGCTGGAACTTACCATGAACTCCTCCCTTGCTCTCTTACAATGACAATGGCACCCACCTGAGAGGTGCTGGAACTGAGTTCAAGCTGATAAAAAGCCATATATAAATTTCTTTGAAGGGAAGAGACCAGGGAGCTCCTGCACACGTGGAACTTTGGTTTATGCTCAATGTCTGCATTATGTTAATAGAGAGGAGAAATAGTTTCTTTAATAGTCTCTGGACAGCTAATCGGATGCAGAAATACACAGCTTGGATTGGTAGCATTCAGTGCACACCGGAGGGCTGCCTTCACCCCCTCCCTTTCTAATTAGCTCCACTTTTTCTCACACCAATAAACATGAGCTACACATCCCAATATGGCTGGAAGAAAACCAAAAGTGCCTTGCTTTTTATTTGTTATACCTGGATTTCTTCCAGGCTTCTGATTAATCCTGATGATTCAGAATCTTTGGCAACAGACCATCAGAAATGGGAGTAAAAGTAGAATAAAATATATTGAAAGCAACTTGAAAAATCAGGTAAGATACATTGGAAATAATGTAAGCCTCGAGAGAGATTAATGGCATTTCTGCACAGCCATTAGTGTTTCTTTTTTCTTTTTTTTAAAAAAAAGATTCCTGAAGCATCAGTTATTCACAGCGAACAAACAAGCAACCATTGGATTACTTAAGGTGGAAGCATAAGGAAGGATACTTACAAGGTGATTCTCAGCCTGGTGCTCTAACCAAAGAGTGTTCCTCAGCAAGGCAAGGACTCTTTGAAGAGGGAGGCAAGTAGCCACTCCGAAAGCATATAAGCATATAATGTTTAATTGCTTTTTAAATGATAGTTTCCCCTATGTTTTTAGCGGTTCTTATTTTTATACGTAAGCTGCTTGAGTCCCGTCAGGGGGAAAGGCAGGTTCAGTGGCAGACGGGTACTGAGGTCAAAATCTGATGCTCCATCCCAGCCCTCGTGCCACCTTCTGAAAACCAGCTAAGGAAGTACCGTATTTTCTTGGGTATAAGACTAGGTTTGTTTGTTTTTTACCAAAAAAATAGGTTTATAATCGGGGCTCGTCTTATACACGGGTAGTGCTGAGGGGCATTTTCTTAATTTGGAGTCCCCCAAAATAGGGGGTGTCTTATACACAGAAAAATATGGTACTTGGGCTTGGGAAGGAAGTGCAAGGCTCTGGCAGGGTCCTAGAGCCCTCCTTCCTCCTTACCAAAGCTGGGAAAATACTAACTATGCTTTGGGATGGAGCGCTAATCTGCAATGCATATGCAGAGAGCACAAGATCACAGCATCACCTGCTCACTTAACATATTCTCGTGCCCTAAGTTCTGACTTCTGGTTGATTGATTTTCATGTATTAGTGGGGTGTCTTTCCTACTGAGAGAGCTTTTGGAGGATTCCACCTTTACCCTCTTCTTCATCTGGTGTAATCCACATGTTGTTGGAGCTCTTTCGCAGTTCATGAGCTGCCACCCACTTCCCAATTGCTTCTCAATGTGTGCATTGCAAGAATATCATTATATGAACATTATATTTTGTCTGCAGGAAAAAGTGTTATGAGGTTCCAGCACTTTGAAATATGAATAATAGATCTGTTTTAAAGGAAGTGCTCCTGGATTGTCCAAAACACTGAATTCTCAATGCTGTTTTTCAATCTTGCTAAACATGGAGTGAATATGTAAAAGGTGGTGTGAGCTATGGGATCCACAACCAGATTCCCATTATTATTTTCCTCAAGGATGGTGGATTCTCTACCATTAGTTACACACCAAGAAGCCTTTTGACCAGTAGGACGCATTCCTTTCACCCTTAAATATTTCTTTTGTTAACTGGCCTATGGGCAATGAGGTGTGAAAAGTAGGCCAAAAATCAATAACAGTTTTGTGCATCTCAGTGTGGGGAAAATTGAGATGTCATTTGCCCTTACTCATAGCTTCCATCACTCTTGGAGTTATTTGCCTTCCCTTTGTTCTCCAAAGATGCAAACAGCTGTCTTATGATTCATCACCAGCATGCTTTCCTTGCTCAGTGTGTAGATTCTTCTAGCTCATCTGTCAAAGGAAGCCAGGAGAATCATGCCAGGAAATCAATTTAGAATCTTGGGACACCTATAGATTTGCTTACAGGTTGGTCCAGAGAAATGATGTCAGCCGGAGGTATGAGAGATCACTGTAGTGAGGCAATCAGCATTGGAGGCAGCCAAGTGATAAAGCAAGGACACACTCTCTGGTCATTTTTCAAAGAGTCTCAAAGGGTGTGATGCAATCCTATACATACTCCGTCTGGGCAGGAGCTAGTAGGAACCTCCAGAACAGTTTTAGAGGGTGCACAGAGAGAGGAAAGGGGGAGAATGTTCTGTTGCCATGTGGCCCACAGAGCCCAGGCTGTGTACACATTAGACTTTTACAGTATATTCAAAGTATATTCCTTTTGAAGATGTGCTGTTCTTGGAGTAGAAGGTACCTGCTGCTTCTTTCTGTGTAAGTAATACAAAAACATTCTTTCTCATTGTAGTTTGACCTTGTAAAACAAGTGCTATAAAACAGGCAAAGTGCACCTCCTTGGCAATAGCTCGCTTTTATTTTCAGAAAGGTAACCAATTTATACCAACTACTATTCAGATTTTTCAAGCTAAAGTGTAGTCCCAGCTACTTTTTGGGATGCCAGAATGGATACAAGCATATAATAGTGATTTAGATAAGATACACTCAAGTTTCTTGAGAATGATCCTGGGGCTCCCAAGTTCAATCAAGTATGAGACGATGTGTAAAGAACTAGGTATACACAAGATGGAATATTGGGTGTGGGCTAGCACTATAAAATACTGGTTGTGTTGCCATTTCCGTTGCCAACCTTTGAGTCTGCTCTCTGACTTACTTAAGAACTCTTATAAATCCAGATGGTTCCAACTCTTACATAGCAAAATCAGATCTATCGGTATTGACCTGGTACTCTTGTATAGTTCAAGTGAGCAATATATTTAGTGTAATATTCATTTTTTTAAAAAAATAATATTTATTAATTTTACAACAGTTTAAACACAACACTACAAAAAAAACCAAAAACCAAAAACCAAAAAACAATACAACACAGTACAGAAACACTATGAAACACTAACACATAAGGTTAACAAAACAAAACAAAAACCATTTAAGACACAAAACAATATCTTAACTTTCATTCATTTATTTCCACGACCTCCTCACACCTCCCTTTTTGTATTCCACTTCTGTTAATTGTTTCAGCAATTCCTTTCCATCTTCCTCTGTTTTCTATCCTATAATTATCCTAACACATTCTAACCTTATTTTTCCCTTTAATACTCTATTAATCTATTTATACTTAATTCCTTATAACCTTTCTACTAAAGCCATATAACTTCATTCCAACGTTTTTCTAACATTCATTAATTTCACAGTATTTCTGTAAATAGTCTTTAAACTTTTTCCAGTCTTCTTCCACCGACTCTTCTCCCTGGTCTCGGATTCTGCCAGTCATTTCCGCCAGTTCCATATAGTCCATCAATTTCATCTGCCATTCGTCCTGGGTGGGTAAATCTTGTGTCTTCCAGTACTTCGCCATGAGTATTCTTGCTGCTGTTGTTGCATACATAAAAAAAGTTCTATCCTTCTTTGGCACCATTCGGCCGACCATGCCCAGGAGAAAGGCCTCTGGTTTCTTCAAAAAAGTATATTTAAATATCTTTTTCATTTCGTTATAAATCATCTCCCAGAATGTCTTAATCCTTGGGCATGTCCACCAAAGGTGAAAGAATGTACCTTCAGTCTCATTACATTTCCAACATTTATTGTCGGGCAAATGGTAAATTTTTGCAAGCTTGACTGGTGTCATGTACCACCTATAAATCATTTTCATTAAATTTTCTCTTAGGGCATTACATGCCGTGAATTTCATACCTGTGGTCCATAACTGTTCCCAGTCAGCCATCATTATGTTATGTCCAACATCTTGTGCCCATTTAATCATAGCTGATTTCACCATTTCATCCTGAGTGTTCCATTTCAACAGCAAGTTATACATTATTGACAAATTCTTGGTTTTTGGATCTAACAATTCTGTTTCCAATTTTGATTTTTCCACCTGGAAACCAACTTTTTTGTCCAAATTGTATGCCTCCATTATTTGGTAATAATGGAGCCAATCTTGCACTTTGTTTTTCAATTTTTCGAAGCTCTGCAATTTTATTCTGTCTCCATCTTGTTCCAGAATTTCCCAATATTTCGGCCATTTGGCCTCCATATTGAGTTTTTTCTGTGCCTTCGCTTCCATTGGAGACAACCATATTGGGGTTTTCTTTTCTAACAAATCCTTATATCTTATCCAAACATTAAACAATGCTTTTCTAACAATATGATTTTTAAACGCTTTATGTGCTTTTACCTTATCGTACCACAAATATGCATGCCAACCAAATACATTATTGAAGCCTTCTAGATCCAACACTTCAGTGTTTTCAAGAAGCAGCCATTCTCTCAGCCAGCAAAAAGCAGCTGATTCATAATAAAGTTTAAGGTCTGGCAGGGCAAATCCACCTCTTTCTTTGGCATCAGTTAATATCTTAAATTTTATTCGAGGCTTCTTTCCCTGCCAAACAAATCTGGAAATATCTTTCTGCCACTTCTTGAAACAATCCATCTTATCCAAAATTTGCATATTTAGTGTAATATTCAAATATTCAAATCAGATTAAATGACACTGAAAAAAACAAACATCGAGTCAGCTGTAAATAAACTTTTATGGTTTTATGGTTTACATATAACAAGGTTGCTAATATTTCAAAAACGTTTTCCCCTCAGTTTTTGTCAAAGGCAGATATTTAAACATCCCCAGAAACAATAGACATGATGGATGTTTTTTGAATGTGCCAGACACAGCAGAACATATTCTTTTCTACTGTCCATTGTACAACCAGCTAAACAAATGCATGCTCCCTTTTTTTGGTAGTCTGACATCACGGCACAATGAAAATATCAGATTCTATCTGTCTGACATTAACCTGGAAGTAACTGCAAGGGTGGCTGAGTTTTTATCAAGAGTATCTCTTCGAGGGGACGCGGGTGGCACTGTGGGTTAAACCACAGAGCCTAGGACTTGCCGATCAGAAGGTTGGCAGTTCGAATCCCCGTGACGGGAGCTCCTGTTGCTCAGTCCCAGCTCCTGCCAACCTAGCCATTTGAAAACACGTCAAAGTGCAAGTGGATAAATAGGTACCGCTCCAGCAGGAAAGTAAATGGCATTTCCGTGCGCTGCTCTGGTTCGCCAGAAGCGGCTTAGTCATGCTGGCCACATGACCTGGAAGCTGTACGCTGGCTCCCTCGGCCAGTAAAGCAAGATGAGTGCCGCAACCCCAGAGTCGGTCACGACTGGACCTAATGGTCAGGGGTCCCTTTACCCTTTATCTCTTTAAGTGGTGAATGGCACTATTTAGCAGGAAGAAACTCCAATGAAAATCCTCTTCATTACATATTTTTACATGGTTGTTTATTTGTATATATTTTAAATTTTTATATATGGATGTTTTATCATGGCCTTTATTTGTAATGCCTAATAAAGGTTTGGCGAAGTAAGTCTTATGAAAGGCTCAGACCTGCACTTGAACTCTCTGTTGAACCAGAACGTGGACTTCAAGGGTGGTGCCTGGGACCCAGCTGCTCTCATTTCACTTATGAGGCCTCCTGCTTACCAAATAAATTTCCCAGTCATACATAAAAAGAGCAGAAAATTAGGGGTGATAGACTATGCAAAGCTTTTATTACCTGAGAACACTTTTAAAAGCCACATCCGTTTCCATCATTCCAACAGGAGAGTTATTACAAGTCATTTGGCAGGCAAGAGCTGGCAATTAGATGAACAATTCCCCCCTGCTCAATCATTGCACTATCCTGTAACAGTATTGATGATAGGGTGAGTTATGACTCTGGCAGCCTTGACGATTGCAATGATTTTATCAATTTGTGGTTCCAGGGTTTTTCTTAAAGGCTGAAAAGTCAAAATACCCAATATTTAAAACCATTTCTACCTCATCTCTCCATTCAGGTTGAGGTGACAAACGCGATTTTAACCAAGTAAATGTGCAAGAAAAGACGCACAACAGAACAATTTAAATACTGTATAAAAACAGAAACAGCTTGACACAAATCATAAAAATGTTTATTATCACGGCAATGCCATCCGCTTCCCAAATGCTGGCCCGTTTTGCATTTTGGAACACACTGCTGCTTGTTAAGGTACTGAACCTAGAAGAGAGGATGAATATTCCTGTCACTCAGCACGCAGCTATGGCAGTGAGAGGTCCTGAGGGTGAAACAACTATTTTAAATGGAGAGAATCAAAAGGATTCTACAAAGCTTTTCACAAACACTTCATAAAAGGAAAAGAAATAAATAAAACACTGTCTTTAAAGCTTAGCTTTCATTGTAATGAGGAGGTGCTGTGTTCACATATATGTCTGTGATGGTTTGCGTCAATTGCACCTCATCACATCCTTGGGTCAGGTATGTGTGATTCTTATGAGTTCCGTAGGGGGGGGGGAAACCCCTGCTCCTATTTCAAGGCTCTTCAAATAACTTTCCACTTTACTTTTGGATACCCATAAGAGTGGTTGGTGGGGCTAGCCTAAGCAGGGTGGCATTACTCAACTGTCACTGAGTATCCTTTCCCATTCCTGGGAAGAAAGCAGGAAGGATGAGGTGCAGGGAGCGAGGTGTCATGAAGAAGAAGCATCCGATTGGCTCCATCACAGCTCTTGAACTGCATCTCACTGCCTGTGCACCTTCCTCCCCTTCTCAGGAACCAGCAGTAATGCTCAGTGTTTGGAAGGCAGATAAGCAATGGCACCTTGCTTCCATTGAATGCTCCAATCAGAAGTTATCACTAGCCCTACTAGTTCATTTCACCAAACTTCATTGGCCAGTTGGTTCACAGGCTAATCAGCAACTGGGACAACAACGGCCCATTAGAAGTTACCATGATCAATGCAAACAGTTCTAAGAAACAAATCATCATGGAGTGTGTGTCATAGAGTGTAATGTCCCCTGTGATTTCAGCATCCTAGAATATAATTAAATGCACCTTCCTAAAGGCCTTCCTGGATCTCAGTTGTATGAAACCGTCTTTTTATAATATCATTTTTCTTGTTACCAAAAATGGGCCTTTTCAGTGATGACTCTCTGTTTTTGGAATGTTTATTCCCTAGGGAAACATGCCTGGTGCATCCATTTAGGTGCCAGGTCAATGCATTTATATTTACAGAGGCCTTTAGTCAGAGCCGACTCAGCCACTAGGCAGGGTAAGGCTGCTGCCTCAGATGGCAGAAGCCACCTAGATGCCATGCCCATGGGTGTCCTGCCACATCCACCAGCGGCAAAGAAATGCCTCTACTGTCAGCACCCATTTGGGGTACTTCTCATTTTGTTTGAAGCAGCAAAATGGGACATTCCAGCCCTGCCTTTGGTAGTAGCTAAGTTAGTACCCACTGTAACACTCCTCTTTTAGTTGGGTGGGGTAGGACTTGAGCTTCTTATTGGGCTGCTGGATGAACATTTCAAGAACCAGTAGTCAGGATGAGAGGGTTGGAATTACAAAGAAGCAAGTTTCCCTCTCCTTGATGAGGATTTTGTTAGGGTATTTAGAGACTAATTTCTGACTGACAACTCTCGGTGCTTTCCCACAAATATTCCCTGCCTTCAGTGGCAATGCTGGGGTTTTAGCTGCAGCAACACAGACTTTTCTCATGGTCTTCACATATATCTGACTTTTCCTTCAGGAGTTTAAAAAGAGAGAGAGGCCTATTCTACTTCATTGCTCCATGTTACGTTTCAGTGAGGAAAAGCTGTGTCTACCCATCAATGTACCATGCTGAAATTAATGCAGACACTTACCACTCATAGATCAAGTTAATGCTGAAATATTGCCACTTAAGCATTAACTTCCTTGTTACCACAATTATGCATAAGCAGAGAGAGAGGAACTTCTGAGACTGCTCCAGACATAAAACACACAGACTCTATAGCATCCCCTCAAATTTACATCAACTCAGTTATTAGGAAATTAGAGGAAGGGGACGCAGTGCTCAGGCTCCACCTGAGATTCCCCACTCCCTTCGGCTACTAACTGCTGGGAGAATGTGGCAGTGCTGAAAGCCAACCTCATGGTGGTGTCATTATTGCCACTTCCAGGAACAGGCCAGGGTGGCAGTGAGGCCAGAGTGGCGTGAGCACATATGCAGAATTGGCTTTGTTGATGTACCCTGCCCCACACCTGAACTGCCCCCATAGGTGGAAACAACACCACTTCTGGGAAGCTGGCTCTGCAACACTGCACTCATGTAACAGCCATCACTGGGACCGAGAGAAGGGAAGCAGAAGCCCTTCTCCATTTTGTTTCGATCCAACTCCAGTACTGAGAATCATAGAGTTGGAAGGGACCCAAGAATCATCTAATCCAATCTCAGCTAAAGCACCCAAGACAGATGGCCATCCAACCTCTGCTTAAAAACCTCCAAGGGAGGAGAGTCCACAACTTCCTGACTAAAAACTACTGCCAGGGTTTTATTTTTCCCTCCTCCCTCTAAATCCCTTTTCCATTTGTGCTTTTATGTTTTTTCAGATTTAAACTGGAGGGTTGCCGCCATTTTATTTCTGATCTTTGTAAACTACTCTTTTCTGTTCTGAAGAGCAAGGTACAAATGCTTTAATTGCTTGATTAAATCTAAGAGTGCAGAGAAGGACGTTAGTCTAAGGGAAAGACTTGTGGCTTACACCTTGCACCGCTGATGTTATACAGTGGTACCTCGGGTTAAGAACTTAATTCATTCTGGAGGTCTGTTCTTAACCTGAAACTGCTCTTAACCTGAGGTACCACTTTAGCTAATGGGGCCTCCCGCTCCCGCCGCACCACCGCCATGCGATTTCTGTTCTTATCCTGAAGCAAAGTTCTTAACCCAAGGTACTATTTCTGGGTTAGCGGAGTTTGTAACCTGAAGCATCTGTAACCGGAAGCGTATGTAACCCGAGGTACCACTGTATTGCCCTTCAGCTATACCAAACAGATGATTTGGAGCTAGAACTTGGATGTGCTTAAGGACTGAGGACTTGCATGCCTCCCTGTCGACCTCTGCAAAGTGTGGAATGGCCTCTTGGAAAGGAGTCTTCTCTTTGACACCCATTGGGAGTCACTGTGCATGCTGCTCTAGACATGCAAGCACCTGTATCGAATAGGTTTCCACTCTTCGTCTTCTGAGGGTGAACATTTCTGCTGTCACTACCCCTTCCTCTCTGACATCTTGATGCTCACCTTAAAAGGTAACCGGCACCGCAGACTTTCAAAGGTATGCCTGCAACGAAAATTAATAACCTCATTGCGGCAATGTGCTGAATACTGATGATCAGTTATGCCATAAATTATTTTGCTGTAAAAGCAGCCTTTAGCACATCTCCCAACTGCCACCCCCTTTCTAGTTCCAGTTGATGCATCAATTGTTTGGGGATCAGGGCCCTGAACTAAGACATATGCATTAGTAAATCACCTTTGCTGCATATATCAGGGGGAAAAAATAAAGTGCCTTTCTATTAAGTTAAATGAACTGACACAGCTTGAAGCTTTGCATATTCTTAATCTAAGATGATCCAAAAATGCTTCTTTGCCCATTTTTTTAAATCTCACATATTCTGAAGAACACATCAAAAGCTGCTCACACATTAAATAAATGATTGACTGTCATATTAGAATATACAATTTCAGAAGTTCCAAAAGAACTTGGGGGAAAGCCTGCTCCCTGTCTCTCCCCACACCAGCACACTCAAGTATCTTAACATATTTGTTTCCCACTGTTGAACAGACTGCAGATAGGGCTGCCTGACCCATGACGATGCTTGCAGAGAGGTGAACAATTGTGGGCCTGAAGGAAGGGCTGCTGCTTTCTAAGGATGGGGGAAGAGATTCTATTCAGTTTGCATTTAAAGGTGGACCTATCCAATTTGCACTTTCTGAAACAATCTACAAGCCGAAACTCTGCCATCCTTCACAATTCGCACTTCTGCAAATCTTGCAACACAGTTCCCAACCAAGTAATGTGCAGATACATGTGTATGCTACGGTAAAGTCTGCATAAAACTGCATATGTATTCAAAATGCATTACATTAGGAAATGTTGCTTTGCAAAAATGCAAAGTTGCATGCAACCAAACATATATTTGGAGAAATTCGCACTAAAATCTTGGTGAATTTTTTTTTATAAAAAAAATCTCAAAGTGATGTGGAAATTTGGAGAACTGGAATAAGAGCAAGAAAATGAGGAATGGAGAGAAACCTTAATTCACCTATCTGCATCACTTTCGACCGAGGTTCATGTGTACTCAAAATGCAGGTCCTGGGTATCATCTTGCCTCAATAGTGCTCTTTCAATAATCCTTAGTGGGACTGGAGGCTATGCTAGCAAGTTGATACCAGCCACACTTTCAGGGGGAAAGAGTGTTCTATAGCTGGGGTAAAGGTAAAGATAAAGGTAAAGGGACCCCTGACCATTAGGTCCAGTCGTGACCGACTTTGGGGTTGCGGTGCTCATCTTGCTTTATTGGCCGAGGGAGCAGACATACAGCTTCCAGGTCATGTGGCGAGCATGACTAAGCCGCTTCTGGCGAACCAGAACAGTGCATGCGGTACCACCACTGAAAAGACTCCATCCAGGTGTCAAGCAGTTCAGGCTTTGCTCAAGAGCCTCCAGGGCAGATATGAAGCCTGGACAGGACAAAGCTGGGGAAGGCACTCATTTATACCCAGTTTATTCAGTTTCTCATACAGGCTTATCACAGTTTCAGTTATAAGAAAGGTTTGCTTACTAATCATCTCCATAATACTTGTCTTTTGTAGTTCTGTTGGTGACCATGGGTGTTCCTCCATTGTTATAGGGGAGGCTAATATTTTTGTTGTTCTTGCTTCGTCATGCTATTCTTGTTCTAGCACAGCATACCTATTGATGGTAGAAAAAGTATTTCTGACCATGTCCAAGTCTTTTCCTTTGAGGAATTGATCCAACTTCAGTCATTTCCCAGCCTTGGAATCTATCTGCTCTGGAGTAGAGAGCTGCCATTTCTTAGCTCCCATCTCAGCAGTTTCTGGCCTAATCTCTCTCTCCTTCTCTCCATTGCTGAGTTGTAAATCCTCCCTTAGTTAGCAGTTGTATTCCTGGTAGTTTCAAATTATTTTTCGTAGCTCTAATTATTCACCTCAGGTAGAGGAAGGGGGAGAGAAGCCCTAATTACAGAGGCGCCTCTGGCCTGGAGATGTTACTCTATTACCATCTTGGGCTGCTCCCCCACTCATTTATATGATGCCATTATATTTCCACCCTCCTCAAATTTATTCTCAGAATAACCAGGTAAAGGAGGGAAGGCCAAGGATTAGTGATTGACCCAAGATTATACAGCAACTTTCATGTCTGAGTGGGCATCTGAACCTAGACCTCTAGTTCAACATTCTAACCACTCTACTTCACTGTCTCTCTGTGTCCACATTTCCTGACCCAGCAGATCATTTGTGCAAAGACCTCCACCCCCTTTGGAGATATCATGCTGTCTTTGTAGCAGGTTGCAGAAGCTTTCAGCTTATGCATCAATTGATTGTACTGTCACTGGCACCTGAGATTATTCAACATTCAGCATCTGTTACTGGTGCCATTGCTGATGATATATCACCCATACCCTCTCTTTCAAATCTATTTGAAATGTAAAATGTTCTCACTTTATTTTATTTTTTAAAGAAACAAATTTATTTTGGCAACTCTGGCAAGCAAACTGAAAATATTTAGGATTGCAATGAGCTACTGGGTTGCATTTGCAACAAAGCGTAGATTTCCAGTTTGGATGAAAAACAAACAACCTCCCCAAACAAGCAAACAGTATGAGAGAGAGGGTGTCTCTGCTAGTCAACCCTGTATTGTGACTATATTTTCCCAAGACAATGATTCATGAATCTTAGTTTAATCAACACTGGCAAGTTATACATGAGTTCCACTATGTGTTTTACTGTCACTAGGTGGCAGTATAATATCAGGTATATATGCCACTGGTCCGGTTCACACAGTTTATCCTTCGCATCTTTATTCTTAAATTTCTCCTTTTCCTTCCCTTACTTTTGTACTTTTCTCCCTATTTAAATTGCCTGCACAATTTCTTTTTCCTTGCAGAGCTCTGGAGGAGGAGGAGGAGGGCACGAGAGCAGCTTCTGTTGTTCCACGTGTGACATAGGCTGCAAACAGAGCATGTGGAGAGAGCAGCGTGTGACTTCAAGAGAGATGGAAGGGCTTAATGGTGAAGAGATGGAGTTTGATCCTCCTCTGCTAAATGTCACAGTGCTCAGCAGCTGGAATGCAGAATGTAGGAGGGAATGAAAGGCAAGAGGTGAAGGAGAAGCATCAACCGGATATTTGATACGCCGTGTTGCTTTCCCTGCAATGTGAAAGCAACAGAGGTGACAGATCCGGGAAAGGGAAAGAGGGAATGGGTCAGACATACCCTCTGCCATGCTTTTTATTTTTAAAACTGCCTTGCTGGATGAAATATATTCGGAGTCGAGAGTGGATTTCATGCTCTTTATTCAGCTCATAGTGGTGAGGAGGAATGGAAGTTCCTCCAGAATGTCTGCTTTATATACATTATTTACACAATGGGCCCCACGTGACTGGCTAATTCTGTGATTCTCCTGTAGGCCAGTCAGGTTGCGGATTCACTTCCACCTGGAGCTGGATTGGGTGGCTCCTGTGGACCAGTCAGACTGCTGCATTCTGAATCCTATTCTTCTAGGACCAATCAGACTGCTGCATTCTGAATCCTATTGTTCTAGGACCAATCAGACAGCTGCATTCTGAATCCTATTGTTCTAGTACAAATCAGACTGTTGCATTTTGGATCCTATTCAACTCAGTACATAACACTGGATAACTAGACCTAAGGTCCATCTAGGCCGCAACTGTGACTCCAGTGCCAATGCCATTGAGAAGCGTATAACCAAGACAAGGTCTTGAAAATAAACTTGCCTCCCAGCATACAGATAGGGTGGATATGTGTCCTATTTTATGCAGGTCAGACCTCCATTTGAAGGAGTTAAATTTCAAGGGCTGTCTGATCAAAGTTATGGGGTGAGGACCTGGACCTTGAGGGTGTACATCAATGACCACCAGCAAAGAGATCTTCCTGACCACAGCATTCTGACCACTATGATGAGATGTATTGTGTTCCTCCAAATGTATCAGCCAAAATTGGCTTCCCTGTGATTGCCTCCCAATAGTGCTGGCCCCTGAAGCAATGGAGAGCAAGTCTGTTCCGTCTTCTGTGAGGCAGCCATTCAGGAATTTGATAGCAGCTGTCTCCTTACTCTTCTCTTCCCCGGACTAAACATGTCCAACTCTTCCCACTGGTATCAACTGAAGTTTTAGTGATGCTTCTAATTATGTTTTACAGCTATTTATTGACTGGTTTTAATGTATTTTCTATGTTGTAGATCGCCACGCTGTATTTTTATGAAAGAGTCTGTTAGGCATTTTCAAATAAATAAATAAATAAACAATTCCTCACAGGACCTGGAACCAGACAACCCTTTTCCTCCAGCAACGGAAGTGGCACAAAAGCACTATTGTCACCTTCTATGTACAGACATACCCCACTACCATAGCTAGGGCCATGTTTCAGCCGTGTTTCAAACACCTCTAATTCCAGAGGCAGCAATGGGGCAGAAGAAGATGACTGAAATGCATTATACCTGGGCCTGCCTCTGAAGATGGTTCAGAAAATTCAGCTGGTGCAGAATTCAGCAGCCAGGTTGCTCACCCGGGCAAGAAGGTTTGAGAACATAACACCAATCCTGCCCTGATTGCTTAGGTTGCCAATTCGTTTCTGGGCCCAATTCAAAGTGTTGTTTCTTTCTTTTTAAAAAACATATAAAGCCTTAAACAGCTCAGGACCACAATACTTCAAGGATGCTCCAAAAAAGAGCCCTGGGAAATTACCCCCTGCCCCTCCCTCCCACCGGTTGAAAATCAAGCAAAACTCAAATATTTTGAGATCTCTTGATGGGAAGGCTTATATTGTAAGAGTGTTCCTTTTTAAGAAAACCTTTCTGCCAAGATAATCAGTTGAGTTCAAACCTGGAAGCCTTTCCCTAGTCATGTTTATGCAGTTTGTAATAACTCTAATGAGTAACAGGTGGGCACTGGAAAAGGACAGAGGAAGCCCTTAAAAGACTTTGGCAGGGCTATTGCCTTTGCTGTAACTGTCAGCCCCAATATTTCTTCCAAATCGTTCCAGTTCAAAGAGGTAAAAATACCCAGTCATTATTTTTTATCTGCTTTACCACCAATATGATTTGATCTGCTGGCCCTTGTGCTTTCTGGAATGCGCTTCAAACGGCACAGTGATGGATTGATATATATGAACATGTAAAAAAGGGAAGTTGAAGCTCAGCCAGAGCTGAGAAATGTGATAAAGCAGCTTAAATGAAATTAAAGGGGCAAGGGGGCTTGCACTGCAATACTTGGAAGTCAATTCCACCCTTCCTCCTCCTGCTTCAGACTTAGGGAAGGGCCTTCACAGAGCCTATATTTTGTTTTGTGAGAAAACTGAGAGAAGTCCTCAAACTAACTATGTTGAACTTTACTGATGCCCCTATCGAAATGTGTATAATTTGATCCCGATTTCATAGGGTTTGTTACTCATTTTAATCTTTCAGCCCTGAAGAAAGAGGCTAGGGGTCAGAATTGACCTGTAAATAACACACTGAATTATCTAATCTCCCCCAATCACATAAACGTAGAAATGAGATGATCTGATTTTACAACAGAAAGGGCACCTGGGTGAGGATGCTAAACCTTCCCTGCACCTATAGTTCACCTTCCTGAAATCTGGTTATCTGTCAGGAACTGACTGGAGTGGGGGGAGGCACCAGTGGGGGAACCCCCAGAGGAAGAAGGCTCAGAGGCAGGAGATTGGTGGTGGGACACCGAGGAGACATCAGAGGAAGAAGAATGGGGGAATAGTTGGACGCTGAAGAGGCAACAGGATTTAGTGAGCAAGGAGAGCCTGTGACAGGGAGCAGTGCAGACTCAGAAACTTAAGCAGAGGAATGGGAGCAAGAGGCTGAAGAAGAATCCCAGGAGTTTGCCTCTCCTACTGTGACAAGCCCATCTCCCCCCTCTCCAAGGATGCAAGGACTGATGCATAGAGCAAAAGAGAGAGCACAGGTGCCCAGATGCAGTTTGGGGCCGTTTGGGGGACATCCGGCAGGGGAGGACCCTTAGCAGAGGTAGAAGGAGGGGACTGTCGACCCAGCAACTATAGGGGTGCTGACCTGCATCTGAACCCAACCTTGACACTCCCAGATGCTTCCCCTATGCTCAGTTAAAGTATGAGACCAGAAGTAAGCTCAGTTAAGATTACAGTGCTATGGGGAGGTAAATGGAAGGAAGGAAGGAAGGGTTTTGCTCTCCGGATCTGCCATCCCTTATGCTGTAACAGACACAATTTATACCAGGACTCTGAAACTGCTCCAGATGCATCCCAGACACTGATCCGTATTGGGCTAATTTGGGTCAACCTGGGATTCATCTGGAGAGGGTTGAGGTAGCCCTGGATTATTTCCAGTTCAGATCAGGTCCATCTGAGGCTAAGTGGGGCTGTCCAAAGGGTTGATGGTCAGGCAACTAGGAGAGCGTGGTGGGATGGGGAAGAAGAAGGCAAGCAACCTGGGTCTCCTTTCCCCCCTGCTTGACCATATGTTTGTTTTAAACCCCAATTAAGCACTGAACAAGGCCCCCAATTTGGTTTGGGTACCAGATCTGTGTCAAATTGGGGCCACAATAAAGCATCTGATCAGGCCCCAAATAAGATCAGGGTCACGCCCTGGGAAGATTTGAGGTTAAACAAATTGAGATAAGTAAAAAAATATATCTGCTGCAGTTGTGTGTGGTTTGGCCCACAGAGCTGGCCCAGGACAGTGTGTGTGTGTGTGTGTGTGTGTGTGTGTGTGCATGTGTGCGCGCGCGCACACACACACACTTTTTAAGCAAAAATGTTCATGGGATAACCATGCTTTTCTCTAGCTCTCTTTTTTTAGATAACTTCATCCATCCTTGACCATGATAAAGACATTTTGTGTGTGCATGTGTGTGAAAAGAGCATTCCCCCTCCTGGTTCTTTATCAATCTGATCCTTTCAGTGATGCCACAATCTATGGTTTGTGACATCACAATTCATCATCAAAGAAAGGATTATAGATGTTACGCTGCCTGTGCAAGAGACAGCAGGTGGAGGCTGATAAGGAAGGAGAAAGCTGTTGTTTCAGCATAAACAACTTGGTAACTGCTAAGCAGCAGTAAATGCAAGAATTCTTTTTTAAATTCAAAATTTTATGGCACAAGCATTATACATATATCTATATCATCTATCTATCTACACACACACATATATGTATATATGCACAGACACACACACACACACACACTACAGTAAAGGTAAACCTTAGAAGGAATTGGATCCATTAATTGTGTAAACAAACTAAAATAATGCAATATGGATGCAATATACTGAATGCAAAAATGAGTATAAATATGTATAACTCTATATAGCTCAGATGTTAAAAGAAATGCAGGAGCGCTTAACAAACTTGCTAAAACATACAGGAATTTATTCCAAAGCCAGCTGGTGAAAAATGAGTGAAATCGGGTGGGGTGGGATTATTGTTTTTTGCTAACTAGAGAAAACACTCCAACTGACTACATT
This sequence comes from Podarcis vaucheri, assembly GCF_965113315.1. Classification (NCBI taxonomy): domain Eukaryota; kingdom Metazoa; phylum Chordata; class Lepidosauria; order Squamata; family Lacertidae; genus Podarcis; species Podarcis vaucheri. The sequence continues at coordinate 37,054,781 of NC_138762.1, forward strand.
CTGATCTGTGTTTCAGCCCAAGAAGAGCAAATAAGGTTGACTTACTGAGAAATGAGGACAAAACCAAATTCTCTTCTGCCTCTATTTCTGTAGGGAGCTCTGCTTGATCTTCATCAAGGAGGCCCAAAGTGCAAAAAAATACCTGGAAGAAATGGAATGGCACCTTCACATTTTCCTCCTCTCAGTATCTCTCAAGTATAAAATTAAACACTCAGAAGAGTCAGGCCAACCATCCGATAATTTAAATGCTTTTATTTGCTTAATTAGAAGCTGCAAGTGCCTGAATATCTCCAGGCTTTTTTTTTTTTTTTAAGTTGTGTCTTTGCTCATCTCATTTCTCAAGCCACTTTTCACATAAGGTGCTTTCATAAATAGGATGAGATGAAATTGTGTTTTAAGGAGAGATGAAGAACCAAGGAAGAGAAATATTTAAATCAGTCATCATTCAGACAGGAAAGTCACCGGTTAAGGCCAAGCACACACACACACACACACTTTGGGCAGGGGAAACAGGAGGGCATATATGAACATTGCTGAAAAGCAGGGGAACATCAAGCTGTGTTGATCCAAGTAACAAGTGAATTCATTAGCAAATGAACAAATTCCCCATGAGTTAGAAGCCCTTTTTGGGGAATGATGCCAATCAAAAACAATAGTTGTTGCCAAGAGTTTAAGCCATGAATCAGAAGGTCAAGGGATGCCATGGACCCACTGCATGGTCTTAGGCAAATCACCGAGTCTCCCTCCAAGCCTATAATATGTAGGGGATGACGCTGACCACGCTTACAAGGTTGGTGTGCTGATTACAGAGATAAGAGGAATTCTGAACACTTGAAAATGCTACACAAATAGTAGGGCTATACACAACCTCTTAATCTGATTTGGGGATCAATCTAGCACTTGAAAGTGGCCCCAATTTGATCAAGGATGACCTGGGCCAACCTGACCTGGATCCAGGTAGCCTGCAGGCATAATCTTCTGTCCTTTCTCCTTGCCGCTGGCTGCATCCCTTTTCGACAGCTCTAGATGACTGCAGGTGGACCTGATCCAACCCAAGGAGATCTACATGCTCTAGCTGAATCTTGGGTTGACCTGAATCACACCAATTTACTTCAGGATCCAGAATTTGGCTGATACCGATGCACACAATACTAAATAATGATCACCTGGAGTAAGATATATTTATGATTTGCCAGTTGTGCCTTGCTAATTTGAGACTGGGCTGTGCTACAATTGCCAGCTTTTGTTTGCATAGATTCTGGCACAGAAGGCTTAGTGTAGGGATAGATGCATCTGCCCACTTCAGGTTGTCTCAGTTTCTTATTTTTCCAGATTTTTTTCACATTTCTACATCACTTTGCTTTCTTTATTTTTTAAAGTCCTCATCAAAATTTATCAACAATTAGGCTAATATACGCATTGTTTATGCAATTTTCCTGATACAGTGCATTTCTCTATTTGTTTTTCATTAATATATGCATTTCAATTTATATTCCCTATTAATATAAACGGTTTTTGGCTGGAGAATAGCCACCACAAAATTCAGAGAGGTACAAATTTCAAAAGATAGCTGAGCTTTGGAAATGGATATTATATAGGTTTGTATGGCAAGGCAAACTGAGCCAATTCTCCCCCATCCCATCCATAAAATCGTGTACCTAAAGGATATGGTTCTGTTTTGTTTACTTTAAATAAATCTAAAGGCAAAATGCCTCTAAGGTTTTCTTTCTCCTCTGAGAAGAGACCTCTAGAAAACAGACATTTCCATATTGTTCCATGCTGTTTAGAGGACTGCCCTTAATATGGTCTCTAGGCTGGTTATCTGTTTGAATAACAGAACCCCTTCAGGTTAGCTGCCTGTAGATTAAAACCAGAGCTACAAAACTGCAAATAGCATTTACATATAAAACATAGTCTTGTGAAATATTACACCAGTCTCATGCTGGTTTCCTAAAACTCCAAGGAAGATAAGGAAGAGACCCAGATGACAGACATTCTCTAGAGCTCATCCACTAAAAATGCAGTAAAAATATACCCAACTCCATTATAAAATACCCTAGCGTAGACATGTAAGAGAAGACAGATGTGAAACACTAGTGGAAACTGCTCAGCAGGATTTCCCCTCCCCCCTCCCCGGTTCAACATCCTGTATGATTTTGGCAACTGATGAAGAGAGTGAAATTCTGCCTCCATCAGTTAACATTGTGGCTACTCCTAAACACTCATTCATTGGTGAGGGAAGATGGAGGGAAGGCAAGCTTTCCTCTTTTGCTAAGTCGTGGGGTGTTTGGCTTGCCTCTGATTTGCAAGAAAAAAGTCACGTGACTCTATGTTGACACTCACCCCACTCATTCCCACTGCAGTTGGGTGAATTTATTCTCAGAACCCAGGATTTATCCGATGAGTTAAGACAACAAAAATTGAAAAGTTTTTAAAGTGGCAATTTCGCAACAACTCTTAATGTCTTCAAAAGGTGGAAAATAGTACTTTTACAAAGTACACTGTACTCCGCAAACACACTGGTTGTTCCCCCGTGAAGAGCGTGGGAAGGAGCAACGTCATTACTTAGAATCCGTCTACGTCTTGGGGTGGGAGGGGAAGAGATGTAGTATACACAATCTAAATCTCATACTGAGCATCAGAAAATTCATTTCTCCCCTTCCAATAGAGATGTGACGATATTTAATAGCATCGGTGGATACGAAGCAACATTATCTACTAATGCCTCTTAAAGCCAGCCAATTTTATTTATATACTTTATGGGATAGATGCCTATTCCTTGGATTTATGGCAAACATTTGATCTAAAAGTAGTTGTACGCCTGACAACAAAAGTGATAAAGAAAGTGATAAAGAAGCAGTGGAGGGAAATGAAAATTGATAGGGAGGGAGAGCGATGAGCAGCAAAAGAGTCATTATAGTCAAGCCATGGTCTAGGAGGTGGGAAAGATGGAGAGATGAGATGGTTGCAGCAATCTGGGTACCACTTGCTCAACCGGCTGTGAACATCCTGCCGGCTTTATTGACTGCCACATTTGTCGCAAATGTCACTGTAGTTTTAGTAAAGCATCCTGCACTTCAGTCTTTTTATTAGGAATGTTTGATCTTTTCATGGCATCCCCAATGGTGGGGGGGGGGGGAGGGGAAACAGAATGTTCAATGCATATGAAGCAACGTAACGTCCTAATTGATAATCTAAAATAAGGCTGATGCCAAGTTTTAATTGAAGCAGCATCTGCTGATTTATATTAAACAGAGAAAAGCTACAACGGGGACCATGTTTATCTAAACAGATTTGGACTGAGGGCATGGTATTCATTTCAGATAAATGGGGTCAACCCTATTGAATGAAATCCAGGGGAGAAGCAGTATTGTTCATTATTTGATTCCAAAATAAATGCATAGGAGGCATTTGGGTTAGGGAGAGGGATTTTAAAATTCATTATAAAATAGGCAAAAATCAATCATTAAACCAACAGTCAACTGATATTATTTATCAATTTGTAAAATATATATAACAGAGTCAGATATGATTAAGCTTTCCAGGACAGACAGGTATATAACCAACAGCCAGTTCTTTGAAGATAAAAAAGTACGAGAAATAGCAGCCAGATTTCCTACAGCCTGCAGCAGGGCACTCTTGTATTCTAGATAACTCCAAAGATGGATCTAGGGGAGCATGACTGGTTCGGTATGACTGGGTGAGGAGCTTCTGGGGCACTGCAACTGGCCCTGCAACTATGGCATCCAATGGAAGGCGAGAGGCGGGAGGGATTTTGGCATTGCACAGGGTGCCACTGAAGTTTGAAGTGCCAGGGTCTGTCACTGATAACTCTTAAAGGTTCTGAGAGCAACTCAAGAGGGAAGTGGTTGATGTTTGGTCTCTGCCCCTGTTATAGATACTCTTTGCAATAAGCAGATTTTAGACTCAATTATACAGAAGATAACTGTAGATTTTACAGCAGGGGTAGTCATTGTGGTGTTCTAAAGATGTGGCTGGACAAGACCCCCCCCCCAGCAGCTCAAGCCAGCAAGGGATGCTGGGAGTTGCAGTGCAACAGCATCTGAAATGCACTACAATGACAATTCTCTCTTTTCACCCTGGTGAAATGTTGTTGTTGTTGATGATGATAATGATAATAATAATAATAATAATAATAATAATAATAATAATAATAATAATAATAATGTGAGATAAATGAGATGAGGGGAAAGTGAAAGACTAGGTATAATGCAAGATGCATATTAACTGGTAGCCTATTCTAGCTTCTTCTGAATATTTGCATGCTACCATGAGGACTAGAATTCTGTTGCTACTGAAAGTTGGAAGTGCAAAGTTGCTGAATATACTATCATTTCATACTTTGAACAGATTCCTTTGCTCATGAATAATTTTGTGAGAGCTAATAAGACACAGGTGGAGCTGAGTAAAGAAAATCTATTTCTTCAATATACATAAAAAATAACCTGTCATTCTCAGAAGTGACAGATTTGAATTCTGACAGGCTGCTGTCAGGAGAGCAGAGAAATCCCTATACTTGTTGTGGAAATGACACATTTGAATATTTTCAACCCATAAATATTTTAGGTAGCTTTTAACCCATGCCCAACAACAACAAAATATTATAAAAATGAATCATCTTTTTTAAAAAAAGAATGTTAGCCAACTCCAAGTAGAAACAGCTACAGGTGTTTTGTTTTGTTTTGAAGAACAACTCAGCAAAATAAAATTCCGGTTTATTGTTGGACAGTTACAATTGATGCTAACTTTGTTTCCTCTTTGACAAAATATGAGGAGCCAGGTGGAGCAGGCAAAAATGAACTGCGCCAGCCTAGTAGTGCTTTGTTAATATCCCTTGGCTGTCCATGAAAAACAAACGTTTTATATACAATCCACCCACCTGCCCTGCACTTCTGCGAGAGATTGCAAATTCCAGGGCAGCTTTTCAAGACCAATCTTTTCAAGCAGGAGTTCCAAAGATACGTTAAGGAGTTTTGTGACATCTGATTATTTAGAATACACAGGTTTGTGATTCAAACCCTCCACAGTGGATTTTAGGGCAGGACATAGACCCTAAATAGGCAGGGCTGGTGCAACTGGACTGTGTTTTTCCTTTCCCCCTTCCTGGAAAAAATATGTGATGTCATCCTGCTGCTACTGCCTCATCCCCACTTCACTTCATTGGGTGGAGGCAGCAGGGATAGGCGTAACACAATAACATCTCCTCTTGCATTGAGATACACTTGATATAACCAGGAAGAGAGAAGAGAGGCAATGAGAGGGCATCTCTGTGGGTCTTGCAAATCTGTTTCCCACTTTCGAGAAACACCAGCTTACCAGAAAAAAAGAAGAATATTTTTAAGTTGCCAACACTGCACTGCATCCTTTAACTGCTTGGAGGGGAGCAGTAAGCACACACTCCTCCACCGAGCAGTTAAAAGATGCAGAGGGAGGAACAAACTGTATCAGTGCAGCCGATGCAGTTTTTTTCTCCCTCTGCGCAGTATGAGGGCAGAGTGGGATGGCGATTTCACTCAGCGATATATCGCTTGTGAAACCACCAGTTCTCCAGAGTCCCTCCGCTGGAGGAAGTCGCTAGCAGAGGGACTCAGGAGTGGTGGCGGTTTCACTAGCGATATACCACTGAGTGAAGCTGACATTGCTGTCTGCTCCTCATACTGGTCCTGGGCGATATCAATACAGTGGTACCTACGCTTCAGGTTACATACGCTTCAGGTTACAGACTCCGCTAACCCAGAAATAGTGCTTCAGGTTAAGAACTTTGCTTCAGGATGAGAACAGAAATTGTGCTCCGGTGGTGCGGCAGCAGCAGGAGGCCCCATTAACTAAAGTGGTGCTCAAGGTTAAGAACAGTTTCAGGTTAAGTACGGACCTCCGGAACGAATTAAGTACTTAACCCGAGGTACCACTGTATATCACCTACACTGCACCCAAGCCTTAAGAAAATGAACAGATAGTATTATCTCTGACTTCTCAGCCAAGTATTTAAATAATTTCTTTAAGATGGCTAGGTATATTTATACACTAACAAAATTATTTTCTAGTCTGCTGGTAACCCTTTGAGTCATTCCAAAATCCATTTAAAAACTGCATTAATATCTCCAATTACAGCTGGCTGCAGTGCACTTGACCCAGGTTAGAAGTGCCACTAAGCTAAATTGATGGAATCAAAAACTTTCTGCAGCAGTCTTATATTTTGCCTTGAAAGTGAACACAGGAGACAAGCAGCCAGCAGATGGGGGCAAGTCACTTTTGGGCAGAAGCTGATGCTCTTAACAGTTATCTTTGCAGGTGGCAAGCTTTCTCCTCTGATATTTTTAGCTCATTGGGTCCAGTTTATAAAATGGCCATATGGCTGTTTAAACCATTTACGGTAGATGAATGATGCTTACTAGGTGTGTTCCAGACAAACAATTTGACCCAGAGTTTAAGTGCACATGGGCTGAAATTCTATGCACACTCACCTGCAAGTCAGTCCCACATAGATGGATCATGGACCAAAGGAATTGCTGAGAGATCTCTGTGACCTTGCTGACATAAGATTTTGCAGAGGATATCTTAACTCTCAAAGAAGGCACAGATCTCTGATCCCTGATTCCACGTCCTCCAATATTCTTCCACTTCCTCCCTTATTTTTTATTTCTGTAATATGAGTACTGTGAGTTCTGTGATACTCTGCTACACCCACTTTCTCTAGGCTTTGGATAGTTAGGGACATTTTTGTTGTTGTTACTCTATAGACTTAAAGTATGTGATTGTATTGAATGATATATTCTGCCTACATAAATGTGTGCCTAAAAGCAGCACACGTGGTACTTTTCACCATTCTTTCCGTGTAACAAACCAATCTATTTCTACGTGCTGGCATGGAAATTTCTTTATTAGGCATAAGGATTGAAGGTATACATGAATATTTTATGTCCTGGTCCTCTCAGTAGTGGGCAGTGGGTCTTGGCATGTAGTGGACAGGGATGCGGGTTTAGATATACACATCGTAACAATTCCTACAAAGGTTCTTTTGAACTTACCTGAGAGAAAATATGATGTGCAAAAGAAAAGCAAACAGCAGAAAACGAATCCCCAGTTCTTTTGCCAAAATCTCCAGTTAGACCATAGCCTTGGCATCTTCTGTTTCCCCCCCCCCAAAGCATTTAGTCCATGCCTGCTTTCGAATCACTCTGGACAACGTTACTGGAAGATTGCCTTATTTAAGTCTCTAAAATAAAGCAGGACTTTCCAACTGGCAGGAAAGCCAAGGGATGCTGCAGGCATAGCTGGGAGTTGGGATGGTGCATGGCCCAATGACTAGGCCACATCTACTGACAATTTGCCAGTGGTCAAAGCAGTCATAATAGCTGTTGGCCAGAAGTCACAATCCCAGAGCACCCCATTCCCTCAGAGCTCAGTGCTCCAGGCTGAGTCGAAGCTATTGCTATGACTCTGATTGGTTGTTACAGTCTTAAAGCAAGGTACACAGTCACTTGGGCTCCTCAGCACCGCCAGCTTAGTTTCCTTTTTTTTATATAAAATATTTATTAAAGTTTCAGAAAAAGGAATTACATAAAAACAAGAAATACAAAAGTAAAAGACAAAAATAAAAATACAAGAAAAATACAGAATAAAAAAGTAAGTACACTTACAGAAAAAAGGAAAAAAAATAAAAATAAAAAAAATCAATCTTTCCATATCTTACATTTATATCCTTGTTTCCCTGACCTCCTCATACCTCCCTTTTTTGTGTTCCAATTCAATTAATTAATTCAGCAATTTCTTTCCCTCCTTATTATCCTGATCTTTAATCTTAATATATTAATATATTGTAACATTATTTTTTTACCTATTTAGAGATCCAATTTTCCATATTCTTTTATATCATTACAGCTAGAAACCACTTAACTTCAATCAAACATCATTCTAACATTCATTAATTTTGCAATATTTCTGTAAATAATCTTTAAATTTCTTCCAATCTTCTTCCACTGACTCTTCTCCCTGGTCTCGGATTCTACCAGTCATTTCCGCCAATTCCATGTAGTCCATCACTTTCATCTGCCATTCTTCCAAAGTGGGTAGATCTTGTGTCTTCCAATACTTTGCGATGAGTATTCTTGCTGCTGTTGTAGCATACATAAAGAAAGTTCTGTCCTTTAACACCGACTGGCCGACTATGCCCAGGAGAAAGGCCTCTGGTTTCTTCAAGAAGGTATATTTAAATACCTTTTTCAGTTCATTATATATCATTTCCCAGAAGGCCTTAATCCTTGGGCACGTCCACCAAAGGTGAAAGAATGTACCTTCAGTTTCTTTACATTTCCAGCATTTATTATCGGGCAAATGATAGATTTTTTTCCTGAGCTGGTCACAGGGAAATAGTTTCAGCCATCTGTAGGCCATGCCATAATGAAGCCAATGTCATGATGTGGGCAAGTATGGCTTAATCATGCCATTTGACTGGAAGCAAGGAGTGCTTTACCTTTTTGTTTTGGAAGATGACCAGGAGAATGAGGCACACAGCTTTTTAAAAATGCATTTATCTTCAACTAGAATTCCAATGAAATGTTGAGAACTGATTTTGGTGCATTATCTCCCCATGTCATAAATCCTCATCCCTGCAATTTATGCTCTTGGTTTTAAACTGACAAATGATTCATATTAGCTGTGATTAAAAGTGAATGGTTTATAGATTTTCATACAGTTTTCCGGGGATTTGGTTACTAAAAACAACAAAATGTCAAAGCGTGGCATTTAATATTTGGGGTCAGAGGTGACATTTGAGCACTTGGGAACATGTTTATGAACAACCGGCTCTCAAACTCTTAGTATAAATAGTTCTAATAGCTGCATTAGTAGTGTGTGTCAATTCAGCTACCAGAAATACAGATTAATGGAAGGTGTTTAATGCTAAGTAACAAAACTTGCATCCATAACAAAAAGCCATAACTAAAACCTAATTCTTGAGTGACAAGTATACTAAATGGGACACTGTGTACCTTTTGTCGATAGTGGAGGGTTCTAATACCACTTTACGCGAACCCCCCGAAAAAACAAATCTTTGTATTGATGAGTTATTCAGGCAGTGAGACTTTGAAATGAGAGGAGGAAGGCAGTTTATAAATAATCCAATATTTATTTTACTCTGTATTTCCATATCCATTTTGGAGAACCACAAATTGCAGCTGTTCCTTGAGGCAGTTCATCTAGCCACTCAAGATGCCAATTTCTTTCTTAATGTTGTCTGATAAAATACAAAGTGAATCTCCCTCTCTCCTGCTCCCTCCTGCTAACACTGTTTCTCTCTCTGAAATATTTTCCTTAGAAAAATCCCAATACTGTAGCATATTGAGAAGCAAATGTTGTATAGCCAGGTTAGGCATTGTAGACCTTGACTATGACTAGGAAGAGAGCTTTAGCCATTCTGAAAATAAGAGTCATCAAGGGAGGGAAGGGGATTAAAGCTAAATATATAGAGAAAAGGTCTATACATTAACATATGTACCTACATGCACACACACACACACACACACACACACACACACACACACCCTGCACCAGAGACTCATACTTACATATTAACTGTGCAGCATGCAGCAGCCATCAATAGACAGAGAAGCTGTTTCTAATTCACAGAGTATGGCATGCTAATAAAGCTATTTTATCAAAATATTAATAAAAGGAGAAGTTTGCAAAATGCTGCAAGAAAATCCTTTCTGTATAAATGGGATTATGTGGCAATACAGCAAGTAATTTAGCCTCCCCCCAACTCTTCCTTTTCGTCTTTAGGTTGCTATGGGAGTTAAACCAAGGTTGTATACAGAAAAAGCAAATACTTGGAACAAGGTATTTTAGAGCACAATGACAATCAATTCTTTAACAGAAACCACCTTGTCCATGCTAAGAACAAAGAATTCAGATTATGCCACCCACCACAAAGTGAATGGTGGCATTTCCCATTCCTCCCTGCACATTTATGTACTTTCTTTGGAGTAATTCCTAGTGTTTAACAACATAGCTACATTTTTTTAAAAAAAAACCACAACAATGCAAAGATTATATTCCCATACAGTAAATCGATATTAATGACAGAAAGCAGGGGCATGTTTACAGACATTTTTTAAGAAATGTTTTGGAAAAAGGAAAATCCTAATGAAGGAAAAGCTCCCCAGATAGCTCAGTGAAGACTGTGTATGCTCAGGAGACACAGCATGCTGTCTGGCTACTGGGGTGGGGTGGGTTCAGCAGGAAAATGGAAGATGGGATGGAGTATCCAACTTCATGCTGTAACATTTTGATACAGATCTGACTTGATTGCATCCTAAATGCCCTGGAAATGGAATCTCACAAAGACTCCGCCAAGGAAAAAACTCTGCTGGTAGCTCTGTCTTCTGAGGGGGTAAATTGTCTAGGAGCAGATTGCCTACCAGAATCTTGTGAGGAAGCATTCTATCCTGTCAAGTATCCCTCACTGGCAGTGGATTTGCTCATGATTAAGGGTTTGCTCATGATTAAGGGGGACGCGGGTGGCGCTGTGGGCTAAAGCCTCAGCGCCTAGGGCTTGCCGATCGAAAGGTCGGCGGTTCGAATCCCCGCGGCGGGGTGCGCGCCCGCTGCTCGGTCCCAGCGCCTGCCAACCTAGCAGTTCGAAAGCACCCCCGGGGGCAAGTAGATAAATAGGTACCGCTTACCAGCGGGAAGGTAAACGGCGTTCCGTGTGCGGCTCTGGCTCGCCAGAGCAGCGTTGTCACGCTGGCCACGTGACCCGGAAGTGTCTCCGGACAGCGCTGGCCCCCGGCCTCTAGATGTGAGATGGGCGCACAAACCCCAGAGTCTGTCAAGACTGGCCCGTTCGGGCAGGGGTACCTTTACCTTTACCTTTAAGGGTTTGTGTTTTGACACATTAGGCCAGGGCACCAAATCCAGGTCATTCCTATGACCTTTGCGAGTTGGACTGCAAGTTGGAGGGGGGGAAGGACAGTTGCAAAGGGGCACAAGGGGAAAGAAATAAGGAAACCCATTATGGGCAAAGCTTTGAGGTCTAACTAGATGACACATTAAATAGCTTTGAAATGAAAACAGCAACTATGCTGGTGTGTGTCTCTCTGTGTGTAGCTGATTAGGATTTGAATTATATTGCACAGAAAAGTGGGTCGACTCATTCTTGCTCATTCTGACACCCCTGATGAAAATGGCCTCTTCCTCCCACAAGCTGCTATTAGCTCTGGGGAGAAGCCAGGAGGGAGGACGCAGTGGCATCACCGCTGTCGTGTGAGGGAGAGGGAAAGAACGCGCGTGCTGGCAATCCACACAGTGATTCCTGGACCGTCCATGGGCCGGATCCAGAAGACAATTGGGCCTAATCCAGCCCACGCACCTTAGTTTGCTGACCCATGATCTATTTAGCACTAACTAGCAACAACTCTTAATGGTTTCAGACTGTATAGTTTCTTAGCTGTAAAGCGTGTTCTCACTAAAAGAGAGCACGTGTTGCGGATGGGGCCGAACAAAACTCCACTTGGTTGCCAGGCAGTATTAGATTCAAGGGGCCTGGAGCAGATTGGAGGATGGTGTTACTGGGGTAAATTTGATGTTGCCAATTTAGGGGTGGGATCAGTGGTTATTTAAGCAAGGTCCACAGCTTTCTCTTTCTCTTTCGCTGTGGACATCGGATCTCCCGCCCGCCCTCCCTTGCTTGGGCTTGCGCCTTGACCTTGCTCTGCCTGTCATGGGGTCGTTCGCCTTGGTGCGGGGGCCCAGTAGGAATTTTTCCAATTGGCTGATTAGTGTGTGCCTTTTGGGTTTTGCCTACTGCTTAGCAAATCGTCACAACTTGTAAGGTTGGCGGTTAGGCATTGGTTAAATTGGTTGGTGGAGGGGTATGGATTGGCTGTGCCTGCCCCTCCAATGCTGCTGCTGCTGGGAATTCCGTTAAAGGAATTCTGGGGCTTACCATCCCTTCGTCCAAACCCTTGGAGCAGGGTGCGGGCCGTGTAAGTTCCCAAGGAACAAGCAGGGAATAGCTGAGGGTCTGTGTCGCAGTCCCAGCTGTCCCTGGTCTTGTTCCTCCACACGCTGACTCACGGGAGTCAGCGCTGTCCCCAAGGCGGGGGGGACAGATAGTCATAACCAATGCCTAAGCAACCACTCTCAATTTGTATGAAAATAAAGTTGTGGCCAAAAGTATGCCAAAAACCTTAAACAAAAATTATGTGTGATGTGTGAGTTATTGGGGTAGGGGTTTTGGGGGACCTCAGCACGCAACTGCGGATTCCAAGGATTGCATGTGACCCACCTGTTCTGTGGCTGTTGTATGGTTCTACTCACTCAGATCTAATGCTGCTTTGGCACACAGATTTTGTTGAAGCTCCTTCAATTTCACCCTTACATGTTTAATCCTTTGATGACAACATCCAGGGATGACTTTCACCAGGGAAAATATAATCACAAATCCAACACTACAGACAGAACTTTCATTTCACCTAATGCGGGAGAAGTTAATATGTTCAACTTTGGAACGTAAGCCTTTTTTTCAGTTGACATATAGGGAGAATAAATACAGGTGGGAAGGTCAGATCGTGGTGAGGCTTTACTTTGACCTATGCATTTTCCTTTTAAGATATGAAAAGGTTGTACAAATGTGCACCATGTGATTTGAAACTCTGTAAAAGCCATGTCTGTGATTGTCTATATACACATCCTATGTGAAGAAGAAGAAGAAGAAGAAGAAGAAGAAGAGGAGGAGGAGGAGGAGGAGGAGGAGGAGGAGGAGGAGGAGTTTGGACTTGATATCCTGCCTTTCACTCCCCTTAAGAAGTCTCAAAGTGGCTAACAATCTCCTTTCCCTTCCTCCCCCACAACAAACATTCTGTGAGGTGAGTGGGGCTGAGAGACTTCAAAGAAGTGTGACTAGCCCAAGGTCAACCAGCAGCTGCATGTGGAGGAGCGGGGAAGCGAACCTGGTTCACCAGTCCTTAACCACTACGCCACGCTGGCTCTCATTCCATCCCATAGGATCATTTTAAAGCTTTAAATTAAGGCCTGTGGGTTGGAGTGGGTGGACCCTATCACTGCACAATGTGCTTCCCCCCACCAGTGTGTTCACTGTCCTCATGTTTAATCTGAAAACTGGTACTGGGTGTTGAGTAATCTAGTGGGATATATGTATATGTAAATCAGCACTCAGCACTAAAGAGGTAGTGTGGAAGCTCTAAGAAAAATTTGAGCCTCTTATTAGTAGTTCAGCATCTGAGAAATGGGAGGACCTCTCATATACTATTAGGCAAATGTTAATAGAGTGGCTTCCTCAATTAGCAAGAAACTCACGTATTTATTTTATTTTATTGCTGCTTTCTGCTTTTAATAATCCAACTCCAGGCTGCTTTGCATGTGCTTTTCTTTTAGCACTCACTGGTCTTTTGGGCAATGCGACTAGTGCTTTGCCACTCACTAGTGGATGCAGTGATGGATGCAGCAAATCCCTGACTTTGGTATAAGGTTTAAAAGAGCGATTTGACGTTGCAGCTGCAGCAAAGGACCAAAATAGATATAAGAGCAGCCGGAGGGCCATGTACTTAAACCGAGATCTGCCCCACTCATGGAGACAGAGAGTGGGAATCCAGATTTAACAGCCAAAGGGCAAAGAAGGCAGAATCCTCTCCCTGCCTGCAGCTTGCCTCCAATCAGTTCCTCTCTCCAAAGCAGGTTTTTCTTCCCGCAAAGAACACTTCTGGTGTTGCAGTTTGGCTTGGGAGAAAAACTTGGGGTTGGAGACAGATGGTGGGAAGGTAATCTTCCCACAGGGTGAGGAACCTTTATGCAGCTGTAGAGCATATGATTTACATGCAAAAAAATCCCATGCCCAATACCTAGCAGTTCTAGCTAAAAGGATGTTAGCTAGAGGGTGATGGGGAAGACCCTCTCTGCCCAAGAGTCACTACAAGTAGATAATACTACGCCAGATGTTGCAAACAATCTGACCTTGTATAAATCAGCTCCCTACATTCCTAATATCCAAGTAATGGTAGTGATAGGGAAGATTCTGCATTTTTCACTCACGTGGATCTTTTGCACACGCTCTCTCTCTCAGTACACGTATATACACACACATATATACATATGTTTCTACATGAATTGGGACAGAGCTGTAAAAAACACACTTGGAACTGCCACCCTCAGAGTATATATGGAGACAAAGAGAAAAAAGCAGAAAAAAGGGAACCTGGAACTGGGGGAATACCATAAACTACAGCCCATGCAATGCAATAATCCACTACTAAGGTGAGTTGACAACATGGATGGCATCTGTCAACCTGCTCTCCCAGCAGTTCTCTGAGCAGATCCATGTTTGGTTGATTTGTCTACCTGGTAACTTGTCTGTCTCATTCCTTGAGGTCATGCGGGCTTGCTGACATGCAAAGAAGGAGCTTCATACCTACTTCATTATTTGAGCAAGTACTGCCTACATTGCTTATCTCAATTACTGTTGGCATGTTCCCTGAAAACCTTTGCATATTCCTTGACTCCTTTTTCATCCCTGCTCTTGGCAGCTTCAGTCAAAGCTCGAAATTCAGCAGTTGTTTTGAGGGGGGAGGAAAGACAAAATGCAGTCCATTCAAATTGACTTTCTTGCTAATAATTTGGTCTGTTACACAATTTTAGGAGAGGGAGTCTTTGCGCTTGGCATTTCTCGTATAATCTGAAAGCAGAATCCAGCAAAGCCTTCTCTGACCGCATTTCAGATTGACCCGTCTGTGGACTCACTAAAATAAATGAATAAATATTACTTCTCTCACAGGCATAACTACAAATGCCAAGCAGCCTGTAGCGGTACAACTTGCCAAAACATTATATTTGATTGTATAGGGAACTGAGATGCTTAAAAAGATGCATTTGTGTTTGTTGCTGGTTCAGAGAACCATTTGAGGCTCATTATTTCCAAAATTGCTCATTTGGGTACCTGAGCTGTACATTTGGAGATATTTCTTAAAAAACTGGTAGCTGTTTAATACATTGGGGGATCATGTGCATTACAGCTTATGATAATATAATCTGCAGTTCTGGAATAATGGCAATGTTCAAAAGAATCAGCTGTATTCCCTAATGCATGGTCCCCTCTCACCTTGTTAACATACCCTCCAGTGCTTCTCTGATGAAAATAGGGATGCCCCATTCCATAATGATAATTTTACTGTTTATACTGCACACATCTTACTGGGCTGCCCCAGCAGCTTCCAACATATAAAAAAACATAATAAATCATACAACATTAAAAAAAACCTTCCATATACAGGATTGCCTTCAGGCGGCTTGGGGTTTGGATAACTCCATACCCTCCAACATTTCTCCAATGAAAATAGGGACATCCTAAGGAAAAGTGGGACATTCCAGGATCAAATCAGAAACTGGGAAGGCTTCTCTAAGTAAGGGATATCCCTGGAAAACAGGGACACTTGAAGGGTCTGTGTTAATTGTGAAAAGGGGGAGAAGAACAGCATGCGGTGTGGCTTGGAATTCTATATTAACCAGATGTTTGTGGGAGAGATGCTATGGAGATAAAGGCCGACTGCAACTCCAGGTGGAAGAAGTTGACAGAGTCCAAAGCCGTCAACTGGAAACTGGTGGACACTGCAGACATGGAAATGATGGTCACAGTTCAGCATAGAGTTTAGTTCTCTTAGCCTGTGGTCAGATATGTGGGAGCAATGGCATGGTGGAACAGAAACAGGGGGCGCACAGGAGTGACCATCTGCCAAAAGTCAAGTGCAAAGATAATTGATCATTCTACCAGGGCAAGCATTTTAGCTTGCCAGAAAGAACCTCCCGTCTCCCTTGCATACTGTTCTATGGGTTCTCCTGACCCCCCCGCCATGTTCAAATTTGGGAGACCTGTAGGAGGAAGTGGGGGAGTCCTGTTGTGCAAATGGAAGTCCTTCTGTGGGCTTCTGCGTGATGGGACTCATTAGCTGAATTTTGCCTTTAATTTTGCCTTGATAAAGCACAACATTATATGCACTGCATACAATTGTGGAGGTTTCATTTTTTTACAGCCAAGTCACAAAGCACCTACAGCAAGGCACTCTGTGTGGCCCTTGATCCACTCAGTCATGCCTCCTGGCAGCTCCACTTTCTTCTGTGATGGGCTATATTGCCCCATAGATCATGTCTACTTGTGATTCATAGTTTGTTCACCCCTAGCAACCAGATGCTTTAAGGTAGCACGAGAAACAATAATTGCATGGAAATTCTATGCTCTCCTTTGAACATCAGCTACTTGGTCCATCTGGCTACTGGTGTGAGGTATTAGGAAGTTAATACAGGCCTTGGAGCAAATGTACCACTTTAAGGCCATTCATGGCTGAGATCAAAGTGCATTCACAATTTTCCCCCGTAGCAGCAACGGTGAGATAACTGTAGCACAGCATTCAGTAAGAACGGAAGGAAAAGGCAGACTTTCTTTATAGGGTCTGATTAGCAGAATAATTGAGTGTGGTCTTCAGACGTGAGCAGAAGTGGAATGTGTGAGAAGATGGAGCTATTGTAGCAGAACATCTTGTAAAACACATAGCAGGCGACAGCATAGCCTCCACTTTCTATACTTCTTTAATTTCCAGCCTCTCCACTGAGACTGACATTAGTGCCAGCTCCGGATGGTGGCTTTTGACAAGTGTACTCACCAGCAAGTGGACCAAATCAAGCATCTCATTGCACATACAATTTCTAAACAACCTGAGACAGAATTGGCTTTCCTGTACTGTGTGCTTGAAGTGCCTTCTACTAGCCAGCTACTCAAACGAAACAGAAGAGAAGCCTTCATACATTATTTTACTGTTTTCTAAAATGCACGCGCACACCCACACCCTTTATACAAGATATATGTTGTGCATCCTCAGTGAGGAGAGATGATTTCCACGCTACCAAAAATTGTATCCTAAATTTCTCTCCCACTGTGATCTCAAAGCAGCAACACGTCACTAAAACATAACCTTAGAATATGCATGTTTCTTATTAATTTTTCATTTCTTCTTCTTTTTAAATTGTGTACCATGTCCTCCTGTAGTAAAGATGTTGCAATAGAACTTGAAATAAACAGAGGTCTTCAGAGTGGTGGACTTTCCCTCAATCTTTATTGGTAATGGCTTATAGAATTCAATCAAGGCTGGTGTGTAGCACCTGGAGGCAGATGCTGAGGGCCTTCTGATGTTACCTGAACATTACTTCATTAGATTATATCCCATTCTTTCTCCTAAAGTTGTCAAGGGTGGCAAAAACAAAACAAAACAAAACAAAACAAACAAAACAAAAACAAAACAGAAGGCCAGATTCACCTAATGAGCCCTTTCAGCAGAAATCCTGCCCAAGGGCTTCCACTTGCACAATGGAACATCTCCTCCTCTCCTCCACTGTTCTCCCTATCCCTCTTGATATTGGCTCAAGGGAAGCCCTCTGAAGAGTGCACGGATGGAGCAGTGGGGATTGCTCTATCTGGCAAGCTGGAATACTTGCATGGTCAGAATGTTAATCAGTGCAGTGTTTAATTCCACCCAGTAGAAACAAGACAAAGATTTTAAAGAAAAACATTGGAAAATGAGCAGCTATCCTCAAAGCTAAATAATTTCAAGGTTGGCAAGAATGATCTTGTTCAACCATCAAGTGCCTGGGTCAGCAGGAATGTTTTAAAATTCCGTCTCCTGGGATGGGTGCCTGGCAGCTGCCTTTGTAACTGTCCACAATGCTGTGGGCCCTGGAGGCAATTATGCTGATGGCCACCTGGTGCTCATTGGTGGAGTATTGTTATATCCATTGGTTTTCCTCCTCTTTGGGCTGAAAGCATGCCCACTGGCCTCTGCAATGGGGCAAAAAAGGAGGAGGGAAATGAGCACAAGAGAAACCCATAGGAAACAGCAACAATGAGGTCATTAGATAGTTGCCTGCTGGTGGCAGTTTCACATTGGCGGTCCAGCGTGTTTAAACTGGCAAGTACAGGAGGAGATCCCTGCTTTGTCACTGTGTTAGTCTGTTAGTTAGGGCTGTGGTAGGGGGAGTTGGGCATATTTAGCCTGGTAAAGAAGAGACTGAGAAGAGATATGACAGTGTCAGGGACAGGGCAGAGGAGGAATGGTGGAGACCGCCTCCCCATCCTGACCCTTCCAGGGAGGAGGAAGTGGACAGTATAAATTTACAACAGGGGTTTGAGGGAGGTTGCAGCTCAGAGGCAGATGAGGGGGAAAGCTGGGAAATCATGGAAGAGTCAGAACAACACCCAGCTGACACGTTGTTATTAGAAAGCATTCCAGACCCACCATCTCCCAGAACCTACAAGTCTTAAAAGTAAGAGAGCAAAGAGCTCAAAGACAGAGGGCACGTAGCAACACTTGTAGAGGAGATGATGAGAATGACAAATGATGAAGTGGGAGAGAAGGGGTGGTGTGGAGATTAACTCGGGACAACTCCATTATCCAAGAGGCTGGGTTCTATAGCCTCTCTCTGTA
The DNA here is from genome assembly GCF_965113315.1 of Podarcis vaucheri. Lineage (NCBI taxonomy): Eukaryota > Metazoa > Chordata > Lepidosauria > Squamata > Lacertidae > Podarcis > Podarcis vaucheri. The sequence goes on from NC_138762.1 coordinate 37,073,284, forward strand.
AAGACTGTAAGAAACTTTCCCTTGTCTTTATACTTTCCTGGGCAACTAGCCAGGAGCCATTGAAAGCATCCTGACAGATAGCCCTTCTCTGGAGGGGATGATCTGCAGCAATGGATTCAAGTTGCAAGAAAGAAGAATCCGACTAAACATCAGGAAGAACTTTCTGACAGTAAGAGCTGTTCAACAGTGGAACGGTCTCCCTTGGGAGATGGTGGACTCTCCTTCCTTGGAGATTTTGAAGCAGAGGTGGATGGCCATCTGTCAAGGATGCATTAGTTGAGATTCTTGCAGTGCAGGGGTTTGGACTAGATGACCCTTGGAGGAACCTTCCAACTCTATGATCTATGATTCAGTTAAATTCATCTCATTGGTAACCCAGCACCAGTTTGATAAAGCTCCTGCTTTGGGGGGAGGTATTAAACAAGTTTCAGTTCATAATGTATGGCTGGTAAAGTGGTCACAAGTTGTGCAGACCCAGAAGAGATTTATGTGCCAAATACTGGTGATGCTAAATCTTAATCTCCATTTAAGTGAACAGAGAACTGAGTTTAGTGGGATTGCAGCACGGAGGCAGACAATCTCCATTTTTGTGTGCACCTACCTCTTTGCATTTTTGTCTCTTCTGCACATTGAGAAACTGCTGTTTTTCTCTCACTTTGTTGACTGAGGATGATCGTATTAGTCATACCTTTATATCAGTCTTTTGCAAACTTTTCGTTTCAAGCAGGCTTAATGAGGCAAGTAAAGCATGTCAATTGTGCTGCTGGGGAGGGAAGACCAGAATGCAACAGTATGTGATGAAGAACAGCAGGATACTTTGGTCATTGTGCATAAAATTGCTATTGGTTCAGCGTATGAGCAAACACAATTTAAATTTAATTTTAGATTCTCCTCTGTTTTGTGAAGACACATGTCCAACAGATAGCTTAAAATGGCAGCCTGCGAACTATAGTGGATAGTTTAGCTAAATGTTGTAAGTTGAACCTCTTCATGTCAAGATGGCTAACCTGTGGCCTTTAGATGTTGCTGGACTCCAGTTCCCACCATCCCTTATCATTGGTCATGCTGCCAGAGGCTGATGGGAGCTGGAGCGCAACAACATCTGGAGGGCTGCCACATGGAGATCAGTTTGATGACAATGGCTACAATCCTAAGGACACTTGAACTCAGTGGAACTTCCATCTGAGTAAACATGCTTCGGAGCATGCTGAAAAAGCATTAACATCCCGCCAGTTTCTTCGTTAGCAGCAGATAGTCCCATCTGTGACCTAAAAGAAGAAAACTGTTAAGACATCCTGAATAATTTTGCTTACAGAGAACATTGGTAATGGAGCCAGTAATGTCTGAAGATATAACAAGAACGTCTAAGAAACATTTTCAACAAAATGCTTCTATTTAAAACACTTTGATGGCTCTCTGTAATTTTTAGTCATTAGCAGCGAGGTAGTTTAAGCTGAACATAAACACACAGAGAGATGTGGGAGCAGTTGATCCAGCAAATAACATTTGTGGCCACAAACGCTTCAGCTCTATCAGAAATGCAGCTTCTCAAAAGTCACATAAGTGTTTCAGCACCGATGACGTCTTTTGTATTTATCCAATAATGAACAGTTACTAATATTACTTCAGCCATGTTACTTAATTGTAGTCTTATTACATACCCATCTCCTTCTACTTTAATGGATTTCCTAGCTCCAGACTGCAGAGTGGTCATTATTATATGAGATGTTTTACCTTAGTTGTGCCTCTGGCTATGCAATCTCTTCTCTCCCTTCACCTTTGCTTCTTTACGCTCAAGAGAGGCATTGATTAGAGATACTTGGTGTGATGGGTCATGGAAACTTTGATTCCCCATATATTCCCCAGCCCCTGCCACTCGGACACAGTTAAGCTCTGATGCTAAAGAAATAACCTTTGCCCCTTTCCTGCAAGTGACCCTGTACATTTCGCCACTCTGGATTTCTTCTTAAGTATGTGGCACATTAGTATAAATAGAAGAAAGGGAAATGGATAAAAGTCTACATGCTTTTATCTTCGGGTGACATCGCTCATTCCTTGAAGGGAGATTTCCAAGTCCAGCATAAAGGGGGTACACTCTTCCAAAGCTCTATCACAGTACATTTTCTATACATTTCAGATATGGAACTCCTTTTCTTTTTTGCTTTATAAATAAACTTCATTAAAATAGACCATAGTGATGCAGAAGCTGCTCTTGGTGAATGCAAAGCTATGTACAAAGAAAAACAACATATTACATCTATCTTTCAAAGGACTAGGGTGTTGGAAATCAAGCCTCTATCAGGAGAAACTGGCTACTCTCCAGGCACCCGGCTTGATCTCCGGTTGACCTCCCTGTTTGCATTCCCCGGCAGGATACAGGCTAGGTCGCGATAGGCGATCCTTCTCAGCGTGAGAAGAACACACCCCTCTTTCCTGCCCCCCCCAGGCAGGGGAAAGAGATAGGCAGAAACGTATTTACATGCCTTTATTTCTGTCTTTGCAGCGTTACAGAAAACATGTCTGCTCTCTTCAAACTCTAGCAGCCGAGAGACAAAACTCCTCCTGTACTTCCTGTACAGCTCATATTACACTCTGAGCTAATTCCGGTGCTTCGCACTGTGAATAGACTGTCCCTCTGTTTCCCACGGAAACAGCTCGCGGCCGCATTGCTTCTATATTGTAACATAGGGGACCGGGACATGGGGCTCATAGGAACCCTCAAAACATTAAAATAATCAATGGAAAGGGTTTAAGGGCTCTGTCTCCAGCCACACCCACTGCTGCTGTGGCCTAGCCCTGTCCATTGCTGTCACCACACTCTCCTGATGCCCACATATTCAGAGGGTGTCAGAAGGTCTTAGCTGGAGAGATGAGAAGCATGGGCCACTCATCAGCATTACAGACTTAGAGCTCTGTGCGGGGGAATGCTACAGTTCCCAGGATTCTCTGGTGGAAGCCATGTGCTTCAAATGTGTGCTGGATGTGCTTTAAATATATGGCATGGATCTGCCTAGTTCACATCTGGACGTAATTCTATAAAGCTGGGCAAATTATTAGCTAGATTTAACCTTTGAATGGCTCTATTTAGCAGTTTGTGATCTTCAGTTACTCCACTGCGAGGAGGACCAAGCCACTCTTCAGTTATTTTCTACATCTTGAAAGTTGGCAAAACTCAGGGAAAGCTAACTTTTTTTATTTCCTTTTAATTTTGCAACGTTAGAATAGAAGTAGCATATTAAATACAACTGTTCGGATTGAAAAACTGCATTAGCCCTACTCACATTATGTAAGTGGGCATGCTTACTCCAGAGAGTTTTTTTAAAAAACCTGTGCATCAGAAATCCTAAAGGCTATGTGAAATCAATTGCAAACACACAGAAAATTGACTTTTAATAGTATAAAAGCAGAAGTCCTATATCTACCCACCAAAGTCCCTTGACATGCCTTTGATGAATCCATCTGAGTAAAGAGCTGAAAATTGATTTCCAGAAGCATAATGTATTTTTTTCCCATTTTTGCTTCAATAAATGATACATTAGAAATATTTCCTTTGGGTTTCATAGTAAATTGACAAAGTAATAATTTTGCATTCTCTTGTAAAAACGTCAGGTTTATCTGCGTCGCGTTAGAAAAGTTTAACAGATGTAAACTACAAAATGTGGAAAACACTAATTGGCTCACAGAGAAGCATCTATGTCCTGAATGCACAAAAAGAAAGCTTAGGTCTTATGTAGTCACCAAGATCTGGCTCAATGATCTGCATTGTATGATCTCTTGAATAAACTCACAGCCCAGTTCTAAAACGTGTGACTCCAGCAAATACAACTTTGGTCCACTAATGCCACGATACTGATACAACATGCCCCCTGTACCCATGGTGGTAGCCATCTCTTTTGTCACCTGTGGGGTAGGAGGTAGGCTAGACTGCATCCTGCCCTTTTGCCATGATACACATATATGTTCCCTCATGCCTTGCCGGACTCCGAGAACAAAGCCCCAGGCATCGCATTGTGATGCTAGACTACGGTAACAGACCTGTAGCCATTACACCTATTCCTATGAAGTTGAATCAGTACAATCAAAATGAATGTACTGCAAGGGCTGCTGATAATAATTCCTTCTTCCATTTTTCAAAAACATGGATTGCTTTTTCATTAGTCCCTTCAGACCATATCAAGAATAGCCCTTGCCAAATTACAACTCCAAATGTGTGTGGACATGTCTTAATGCCTTTGAATTGTCCCAATGTATTTTTGAATTCCATTTTTTATGTTCTCTTTAAAGTACATCAGCATTAGATTGCACCTTTCAGAATTTTCTTTTTCTTTTTTGCTGTCCCAACTATAGAGACATATTGTATCATTATAGTTGGATCTACTTCTTTCTAGCTAATGCATGAAACAGCCTTGAGCATTCCCAAACAAAAGGATGCCTTAGCCTTTTCACAGAAGCTCTAAATATCCATCATCTTGTTTTTAAGGTTCTAGAAAACAATCTGAAGGTTTTGGTGGGCTTTTGCTTTTTTATGAAAAAAAAGCTCTGACATATTTCCTAGTTCATGTACAGAATGTGTACATAAATGTATACACATTCTGTAGGGCTACTTTCTCACCTTCCCCCGTTTTCTTTTACAGGTCCACCCACTTTGAATGGTTAGAAAAGGCAGCAATAGCTGCACACATGGAAAATAGGGCTGCATTAGGGAAAGTGGGTTGTTGTCCCACCAACTTCAGTCCACCCTCAGCTAATACCCCATCTACCTGCTTTCCTACTTAGAACTAGTCAAGGAGTGGCACTGTCTGGACTTCCTCCTCCTCAGCCTGACTGTTGCCCTTGTAGAACACAGCAAGGAGGAGGATAGAGACAACCCCCTATTATTATTATTTATTACTTATACCTCGCCCATCTGGCCGGGCCCCCCCCCCTGCCACTCTGGGCAGTTTTCAACAGGATAGTAAAAACACAATAAAACATAAAACATTAAAAACTTCCCTAAACCCTTCAGATGTCTTCTAAAAGTCAGCTAGTTGTTTATTTCCTTGACATCTGATGGGAGGGCGTTCCACAGGGCAGGCACCACTACCGAGACGTCCATCTGCCTGGTTCCTTGTAACCTCACTTTGCACAGCGAGGGAACCACCAGAAGGCCCTTGGAGCTGGACCTCAGTGTCCGGGTATAACAATGGGGGTGGAGACGTTCCTTCAGGTATATTAGTTGGCTCTGTCTGCCATTGGCTTTGGCATCGTCTATTGTTGGGCTCCCTGCCTTCTGCCTACCAGTTCCAATGGGCATCAGCCAACACTGGATAGGATGTAAGCAGTCTAGGGAGCCCAACTCCATAGGCAACTCCTTCATTGCCTAGACAGTTAGCTAGAAACCAATGATGAATTTCATTTTTTAAGTTCAACACAACTTAGGATTTTTATCTTAGGAACTGATTCAAATGCCATATTTGTACACTTGGGATATGTCCTCTGCAGCATGATTGGGCTTAGAAAAAAAGTTACTCTCTGCACATGTGATCATTGACCACAAGTCTTTTGAGGGCCACTGTACATTCATCAGTTTTACTGCAAAATCAGGTTTTAGCTTCTGTTGTGGATATTTATTCTGCTCATGTTTCAGAAGAATCCACTCACTGCCTTCTGCCTCCTCTGAAAGATCTGATTTGTGTGCTAAAATTACGCAAATTTGTCAATCAGTATTTGATGGTCAAAGCAGAGTTATGGCCTCAGCTTCTACAAAACTTGAAACATATGGTGACCCGTGTTTGCAATGTCTGGTGAAGTCTGAAATTGATGGTTCTTCACATTATTGGGAAAACTTTCTTTGATGCTACTTAGGGCATTGAACTGGATCTATTGCATTCAGAAGCTAGGATGACTTTGATAAATCACAGACTTTACACAAGAAACCAAATATAAAAGCACTTGGGCATGAAACAAATTGTATTTGCTCAATTGGGAGGTGATCGTTCATTGACAAACAGGTCTTCAGTTTGGCTTTTTCAGTGTTGTAAGTACACAGTCAACTTATTTGCTATCTATTTCTCTGTGTGTCTCCTTTGGCAACACTTCTTCCTTTGTCATAAATCATAATTCTATTGTGATTCACAAATTATATGTGGACAGAATAATAAATAGGTGTAGTTTTACTCTTCATGCCTGCAATACTTGCAATCCCTCTGATTTGATTGTGGTGGGAAAACTGAGTTCTCAATAGATTAGTGCAAGTTGTTTCTCTTTGGTATCAAACAATGAAATTATGAAGCTGAAATTTTGTAAAAATTACAAGCTTTATTTGAATGTTATAGGGTGATCCCTTGCCTGGTTATTCAATACATTGAATAAAATTGACCTTAGACATTGACCTTAGTATTTGCATAAACTTCCAAATACCTCTACTAAAACAGCTTTCCCAGCCCCAGACACAATTTGGCATGCTATTGGCTTTATGAGTTTTGATGGGATGGGGAACCCAGGTGTCTTCCAAATGTTGTTGGACTTCAACTTTCACTAGTCCTAGCAAGCATGGCCGATATTAGGGATAATGGGAATAGTAGTCCAGCAACATCCATAGGGCCACAAAACCCTCATCTTGACTTCATGTAATATTTTGAAAGTCAACTCAGATATCAGTTCCAATGCATTCAGTGGGGCATGCCACTTACCTGAGAGCCAGGTAAGTGAATATCTGTGTCCAGTCAGTCCAGTGAATATCTGTGTCTAATGGTTTAGGAAGCAACCCAATTGGCTTCAGTTCTGTTATGTATTTCCATTTTAACTTCATTCAGATCCAAATCAGGTCTGTTAAATCAGAAGCTCTGCCTCCTCCCCAGATTATAATGGGGAATAATATATATATATATATCCCTTTGCACAGGAGTTCAGGGACATTTAAAGCTGCTGCTTCTTCTTCTTCTTCTTCTTCTTCTTCTTCTTCTTCTTCTTCTTCTTCTTAATAAACAGTCTCTAGGCTTTATTTCCTGCCACAATTAAATGCAATTTTGGGTTTAGTAAAACAGAAATCACTTCATCTCCTCTAGCGTTTTGCGGGTCGTCAGTTTGAAAACTAGTGGCATGAGGGAGGTGCTCCTGGGCAAATGGGTAAAAATAGGCTGGGAGTGACCCACATTATAGGGAATTCACTTAAAAAATAAGCATCATGAGCTGAGAGAGAGAGAGAGAGAGCACAGATCTAGAATGGGCAGGGAAGAAAATCTAATAAAAATATGAATAATACTGGGCAGCAAGAGTTCATGTCAGTGAAATCACAGATACCCTAAAACTGAAGAGAGGGGGATGGGAAGTGGAGGAGTAAGAGCAGGAAATGAGTAAAAAGCTATAAGTAAATGCATGTGGAATAGAAGAGTAGGTGCAGGGATGGTGGGATAGAAATTCAATTAATGATCATAATTATAGGCAGAATATAAGTCTACCCAAACCTACAAAAACAACAACAACAACAGAATAATGAACACATAACTAAAGTAGTAGTTGGGTGTGTTTTTTTTTAAAGAAATGAATTAGAATGAAAAGGAATGAATAAATCACACAAAAAAACCCTTTATAACTCCCTACAAAGAAAAGTGGAATGCCCTTACACTGAGTTCTCCTAAAAATTTGTAAACCGAAGAACCAAACTTAACTCAAACAAGAAAAGGAGAAAGAAAAACAATGAAATGAAAACGAATTGATTTGAGTATTGATTTGTAATCGTTTGTTAAGAAACAGAAAGCGATTGGGAAGGGCGTCAATAACTCACTGCTCTACTGAGTGTCTGTTTTCCTAGCCAGAACTCAGAGGAGAACAGAGATCACTTGAAAACCAAAGCCCTTTTCTTTTCCTTCAGAAAATGCAACACATTTTGGGCACCTGAGTCTTTAATGTAACTTGAGGGGCACTGTGGTCTAAACCATACCATCATGAGTAGATAAATAGGTAAACAGTGTTTCTGTGTGCTCTAGCTTCTGTCATGGTGTCCCATTGCGCCAGAAGTGGTTCAGTCATGATGGCCACATGACCTGGAAAAACTGTTTGCGGACAAACACTAGCTCCCTTGGCCTAAAAGTGGAGTTGAGCATCGCACCCCATAGTTGAATTTGACTTAATCATCCAGGGGTCTATTTCCTTTACCTTATATCTCCAAACCAGGACCAGTCCTGCTATGAGACAGTATGAGGGGATTGCCTTAGGCGGCAGATACTGGGAAACACCAGTAGTAACTCCCTCTCTGGTGCTATTCCTTTTGTTATGTTTACACCACCAAGAATGACATAGCAACATTTGGAGAAGGGCAAATTCTGGTAGCTAGGTAAGTTTCGATCCACATGGTTCTGACTACTGATCAGTCTGAGAGGTGAGAAGCATTTTGTATCAGAACGTACAAATATCTAGTTACTTAAGCATCCCTAGCTAACACATCTCATTTCTTTGGAAGTATTCACTATCATGCATTTACATGTGGCAAACTCTATGAAACATTGTTATATTTTATTGGCTCACCCATGGAGAAAGCTATGCAAAGATCATTTTAGGCAAACTTCAAGAATATCCTGCCAGTGCTTTATTTTTTTCTAGATCTACAATTTAGTTTCAGAAGCACTTTTGACAACAAGTGCTTTTCACCTGTATTCTGGCTCCCTTGGGCAACATCCACAGCTCTATTCCCCTTCCTTCACTGAAAATCCCTTCTCAGCAATAGGCATTGGAGGATAAATCAAAGAACTAAAGCACTCTCCAATTCACGGCGCTTTTTCCATTGGGAATGGCATCTCACATTAATGCCAACCCTGTACTTCTTTAATGGGAAATGCTCAAGCATATTATTAGAAATATGCTCAACACAGAATTCAACAAAAACTGGAAAATTACTCAAGAAGCTTTAGAATCTCTCAATCTTGATTACCCCACTTGGACATGTAATTGAGGATGTGCAAGGAAAAGCAGACAATTTCATACAACTTTTACAGATATATTGGTTTGCAACAGATATTAGTAAAAATCATCAATAGGTCTGATTATTATTGGCTCTAAATCCAAAGATAAAATTAATTGCGTTCACATTTTCCTCTTTAGCATGTCATCTTTGCAGAGGCTTAGACTTATGATTTAATAAGGAGCAGTTGATGAAAAGTTTCTGCAGAACTGGGTGTGCTGAATCTTGAGATCTGCAGTAAGAGATGCTGCAAATACTGGAACGATCAGCAGTAGGGGAGGTGACTTAGGGGGAAGTAGGAAGCAGGGACCTTCCATCACTGGGCTATGGAAGTTGGTCCTGTGTTGTTTGCTGTTTTCTTGAATAAAGAATTAAACTTCCTCTCCATCTCTGTGCTTGAGTGCTGACCTGCATCTGACCTAGCCCTGACATTGCACATGTTGGAACAAGTTAAGAAACTGAAGGGTGCCTGGACCACTTGTGCCTCCTGGTCAGTAAGCTACCCCTAGTCAGAGTGTTGATGTTGGTTTGCCCCAAATTTAAATGATCTTTGGAGAGCTGGGGTCACAGATCTGGTCAGGGAAAGGGGAAACTAAGGGGCTACCTAAGCATCCTTTAGGCAAGCCATTACATGCAATTTTCATTTCGCATGCTCTGCCTTGCTCCACCCCCGCCCTACCCATTTCACCCCATTCTTCCCCTTTTCATAATGCCTTTAGAACGTTTTGATGCTACTTCTGGGTTCGGCGCTGTAAACGTATGTGCAATTGCACATCACTTGGATGTGCCTGAATTGAGACTTCCTGTATCTGTTAGGTTCGGCTTTCATTCAAGCTGGGGCTCATGGGAAATGTAGTTCAACCACTTTTGGATAGCACTAGATTCACCACCTCTTGCTATCAAATCCAGTGTTTGGGTAGGATAACTAAAGTACGGCTGACTCAATCTTTAATTACCGATGCCTATCTTGTCTTCTCCCTGCCCAGATGAATTCCAAAAATGTAATTTCCATGAGGGCATGTTCTCTAAAGCATAGAGGATACAAAGCCAGCACGTGTACTTGCAGGATCCAAACTTTTGTGCACATCAGTAATGCTTATTTGGGCATTTTCTCTCATGAAGTAATTGCTCACAAACATTTCAATTTCCCAAGCCCACTATAATGTGTACTTATCAAAGAGAAAAAGAGTTTTCTTAATAATTACTGTCAACAGCAAATAGTGATGCAATCACTTTATTCCATTTAACGTCTTCTGGAACAACTCTAATCAAGCTGGTTCAGTTCTAATGCCAAGTTAACAATTTCCTTCTAAATTGAAATGTTTTGGAGAAGATAAATGTGTCCTTCATTTCTGTTCCCTCCTTCCTCTCTTATCTTGGTTAGGAAAAGAACCTGCTGAATTCCAATCTGCCCCAAGTTGGTGCCATTGAGATGTTTTTGACTACAACTCCCATCAGTTTGGCTGGCTTGGGATGATGTGAGTAGTAGTGTGTGTGTGTGAAGGGGGGGGGGATAGAGAGCACTAGGAAGGCTGTTCTCTTCTGGAGTCCTTGACTGAAGGTTATTTGTCTACTAAAGGGCTTCTGTAAATAGATTTCGACAGTCGTCCAATACTATGCTTCTTTGAAAGACAACCTGATCACCTCAATCCAGCACACAACTCTCAACTGAAACAATAGCAGATTCAAGCACCAAAACTTTCTGTTTCCAGGTGTGATCCTGATTAATTGCTGTGTTAGTTGTATTGTGGGGAAAATAACAAAGAGCTCCACCGAAACTTACACATTTATTATGAAATAAGCTTTCACAATTTTGGGCCCACTTCATCAGACAGATTTTGTATTAAGGGTGTGCTGCAGATTCAGACAAATTGCAAGCTGTGAGCTGAAGCAGACCACTTCAGAGAGATTCTGGACTTGTCCAATGCAAATGTAAATAATTCGTTTTCTAAACCAGACAGACACTTTTTGTGATCTACCAAGCCAAAGTTTATTTTTTTTTTATAATAATTTTTATTACATTTTTCCAAATTACAGATAAGAAAAAACAGAATAAAAGAAAAGAAAAGAAAAAAGAACAGAAAATCACATCCATTTCAATAACTTATTTCAAATTTCCATTGGACTTCCCCACATCTCCCGCATAGTGCATTCTTGATAATAAAGTCATCAGCAAATTATACCCTTATTTCGTGTTTTTCTTTATATTTTCAATTGCAATTTAAGTTTAAATCTCTTGTTCTCCGTTTACTCTAAAAATATAACCTGATATCGTTTAACCCATTTAAACTTTGGTTCTTTCACGAATGTTAACAATTTCCTAAATAATTAAACTTCATTGCTGGGGCTAACGTTCTAAATCATACGACATCTTATGTTTCATACAACTTGTAATACTTTTGCAAATAGTCTTTGAATTTTTTCCAATCCTCCTCCATTGCCTCTTCTCCCAGGTCCCGGATTCTTGCAGTCATCTCAGCCAGTTCCATGTAGTTCATCAGTTGCGTCTGCCACTCCTCCAGTGTGGGCAAATCTTGGGTCTTCCAATACTTGGCGATAAGAATTCTTACTGCAGTTGTAGCATACATAAAGAAAGTTCTATCCTTTTTTAACACCTTCTGGCCGACAATGCCCAGAAGGAAGGCCTCTGGTTTCTTGGGAAAGGTGTACCTAAACACCTTCTTTAACTCATTATAAATCATTTCCCAAAAGGCCTTCAATCTTGGGCACGTCCACCAGAGGTGAAAGAATGTCCCTTCAGCCTCCTTACATTTCCAACATTTATTATCAGACAAATGGTATATCTTAGCGAGTTTGACTGGGGTCATGTACCACCTGTATACCATTTTCATAATGTTTTCTTTCAAGGCATTACATGCCGTAAACTTCATACCGGTGGTCCATAACTTTTCCCAGTCTTCTGACATGATATTGTAACCAATGTCTTGAGCCCATTTTATCATGGCTGTTTTAACTGTTTCATCCTGAGTGTTCCATTTAAGCAGCAAGTTGTACATTCTCGAAATTACCTTGGTCTTTGGTTCTAGCAACTCTGTCTCAAGTTTCGATTTTTCCACCTGGAATCCTATTTTTTTGTCTTGCTTAAAAACCTCATTAATTTGGGCATAATGTAACCAGTTTTGCACCTTATCCTTTAATTTTTCAAAGCTCTGCAACCTCCAATTACCTCCAATGTTTTCTATTATTTCCCAATATTTCGGCCAATATGCCTCCATATTGGATGTTTTCCGAGCTTTGGCCTCTATTGGTGAAATCCACCTCGGAGTTTTGCTTTCCAATAAGTCTTTGTATTTTTTCCAGACCATAAATATTGCTTTTCTGACAATATGGTTTTTAAACATTCCATGTGTTTTCCCCTTGTCATACCACAAATACGCATGCCAACCTAACGAATTGTTAAAGCCTTCCAGATCTAGGACATCAGTATTTTCCAATAAAATCCAATCTTTCATCCAGCAGAAGGCCGCAGCTTCATAGTATAACCTTAAGTCCGGCAGGGCAAACCCCCCTCTCTCCTTTGCATCAGTTAATATTTTAAACTTTATTCGGGGCTTTTTGCCCTGCCAGACAAATTTAGAAATATCCTTCTGCCACTTTCCAAAACAATCCACTCTGTCCACGATCTGCAAAGCCTGAAACAAGAACAACATTTTTGGCAAAACGTTCATTTTTATAGCTGCAATTCGGCCTAACAAGGATAGTTTCAATCTTGACCAGATTTCTAGATCTTTTTTAACTTCTGACCAACATTTTTCATAATTGTCTTTAAATAAATTCAAGTTCTTGGAGGACAGATTGACCCCCAGGTATTTCACTTTTTTAACAATGTTTAGTTCTGTTTCCCTCTGAAACCCCTCTGTTTCAGTAACCGTCAAGTTTTTCCCTAACACCTTAGTTTTTTGTTTATTCAGCTTAAAACCCGCCACCCGACCAAATTTCTGAATCAATTCCAAAACTCTTTTTGTGCTAGATTCTGGCTCCTGTAATGTTAAAACTAAGTCATCTGCAAATGCTTTCAGTTTATATTGTTTCGCTCCGACCCGTATTCCTTGTACTTGCCGATCCTCCCTTATCATTTTCAGCAAAACCTCCAGGACTGAAATAAACAACAGAGGGGATAGGGGGCACCCCTGGCGTGTTCCTTTTTCAATATGAAGTTCTTCTGTCACCACATTGTTCACTATCAACTTAGCTTTTTGTTCAGAATAGATTGCCTCTATTCCATTCTCGAACCCCCTTCCCACTCCCATCCCTTCCAAGTTTTTCTTCATAAATTTCCAAGAAATGTTGTCAAAGGCCTTCTCCGCGTCAATAAAAATTAACACCGCTTTGGTGTTAATATTTGTTTGTAAAAGTTCCAAAATATCGATAATGTTCCTGGTATTATCATACAAATGTCTACCTGGGAGAAAGCCTGCTTGGTCCTTATGGATTACTACATTTAATACCTTTTTAAATCTGTTAGCCAAAACATCCGCAAATATTTTGTAATCCACATTTAGGAGTGAGATGGGGCGATAGTTCTTAAGTTGAGTCTTTTCAGTTTCCACTTTAGGTATCAATGTGATGAATGCTTCTTTCCACGTATCTGGTGCCCTCCCTCCCCCCATAATCTGGTTGCAAACCTCCATTAATGGTTGTATCAAATAGTCTTTTAAAGTCCTGTAGTATTTGGAGGTAAGTCCATCGGGGCCCGGAGATTTGCCTAGTTGCATATTCTGAATGGCATCCTCGATTTCCTGTTGTGTTATTTTACAATTCAAGATTGATCTCTTCTCTTGAGATAATTTTGGTAGGCCATTATCTTTCAAGAATTGTTCTATCTCAGTTGCCTCCTCGGGTTCTTGTGTGTACAATTTTTTAAAATATTTCTGGAAACACTTTCTAATTTCTCCCGGTTTCTGAAAGTTTTTCCCTTCAACTTCTAAGTTGGTAACATAGTTTAATTTTTGTCTCTTTTTCAACTGCCAAGCGAGCAGTTTCCCACATTTGTTCGCAGATTCAAAAGATCTTTGTTTCATTTGTTTGATTTTCCATTCCACTTCTTGGTTAATCAATTTCGCATATTGTGACTGGTGAAATTTGATTTCTCTTAAAGTCTCTTTTGATTTTGGATTCACTCTTAATTTTTTCTCTCCATCACTTATCTTCTCCAATATCTTATCTTTTTTACTATTCCAAAGTTTTTTCTTGATTGTATTCTGTTGTATCAGAAACCCTCTCATAACAGCTTTACTTGCGTCCCAGATAATTCTTTTTTCCACCGAGGTATTCAAGTTAATTTCAAAATAGTCCTTTAAAGTTTTTTGGGCCTTCTTTACGATCTCTTGATCTCTTAACAGGTTGTCATTCATTTTCCATCTGAAGGAGTCGGCAGTAGTAAATCTCATTTCCATTTTCAAAGCGTTATGGTCGGAGCAAGTCTTTGGGCAGATTTCTATTTTTGTAGTCTTAGGTGCCAGCCCTCTAGTTGCCCAAATTTGGTCGATTCTTGTCCATGACAGGTGGGCCTCAGAAAAAAAGGTTCCTTCTTTACCTAGGGGGTTTCTCGTCCTCCATAAATCAATTAGGTCCATATTGTCAGTTAGTTCAAAGAAAGTTTTTGGTAGTCTTCCATCTTTAGTCAAATTCTGATTCTGTGACTTATCCATCAAAGTAGAGACGACCCCATTCATATCTCCCATCATAATGATGTTGGAGTAGTCCAGATAGTCCAGTAGTGTCTCATGCAGCTTCTTATAAAATTCTGATTTCCCCTCGTTTGGTGCATAGATTCCTAATATCAAAACTTTTTCTCCTTGGGTCAGAATTTCAATAGCCAGGATTCTTCCTTGTTCATCTTTAAACAAAAATTTTGGTGATAGATTCTCTTTGGCGTAAATCACCACGCCTCTCTTCTTAACTCTGTCTGATGAAATAAATTCTTGGCCTAATCTTTTATTTGTTAACACCTTCCTGTGTAGCCTGGTCACATGAGTTTCTTGCAAACAAATTATGTCCAAATTCTCTTTCTTTAATATATGGAAAATCCTTTTGCGTTTTTCTGGGGAATTCGCGCCATTAATGTTCCAACTATAGAGCTGCAGAGACATCCTGTATCAATCTGTTGTTACTCTTGTTGGGTGTCTTCTTTTTTGTCCAAATCCGAGGGTGGTGGCTCTTTTCCTAGCTCTGGTGGTGGCCAAATAGCTACCGCTCCTTTCTGCAAATCTTCTCCGTGGTCGTGTAGGAACTTCTGGCTATCCTCTTTCGTTTTGATTTTTATCTTCTTTCCTTTGTATTTGAACGAAAGGCCTTGTGGAAACTCCCACCTGTAAGGTATTCCGTTGCCTCTCAAAAGTCCAGTTAGGTCAGTGTAGTTAGATCTTAGATCCAGTAATTGTTTAGGTATGTCCTTGTAGATTTGTGCTCTTCTGTCCTGGATCTCAAGTGCTTTATTGAAATGTAGGTCGAGTAGCTTGTCTCTCTCCTGCTTAGTCCTTAAGATAATCAAACAGTCTCTAGGTCTGTCCTTCCCAGCAGCCCTTCCCACTTCAGAGAGATTCTGGACTTGTCCAATGCAAATGTAAATAATTCGTTTTCTAAACCAGACAGACACTTTTTGTGATCTACCAAGCCAAAGTTTAGAGTCCATTAGCCACACAGAGTAGCTCACCAGGGACCTGACATAACCATTTGGTTGCCTGCCTGAATTGCTGGGCACTTCCCAGACTATAATCCATACCTGGTAGGCTGCATCCAGTCAGTTCAAAAGTTACAGTATGCAGGCAGATCTAGGTTGCAATGTATGTAAAAGGTAAAGGGACCACTGACCATTAGGTCCAGTCATGGCCAACTCTGGGGTTGCGGCGTTCATCTCACTATATTGGCCGAGGGAGCCGGCGTACAGCTTCCGGGTTGTGGCCAGCATGACTAATCCGCTTTCTGTGAACCAGAGCAGCACACAGAAACGCTGTTTACCTTCCCGTCTATTTATCTACTTGCACTTTGATGTGATTTCGAACTGCTAGGTTGGCAGGAGCAGGGACCGAGCAACGGGAGCTCACCCCGTTGCGGGGATTTGAACTGCCGACCTTCTGAATGGCAAGTCCTAGGCTCTGTGGTTTAACCCACAGCGCCACCCGCATCCCGCAATGTATGTAGGGGTGAACAAATAGGAGAAAGACCATAGGTCAGGGACTGTACACCTGCTTTGCATGCAGAAGGTCTCAGAATCAATCCCCAGCATCTCCAGGTAAGACTGGGAATGTCCCCTGTTTGAACCCCTAGAACGCCACTGTTGTTCAGATGAACCAATGGTAGAAGGCAGCTTCCTGTGTCTCTTTGTCCAATCTATTTCTGGTTTGCTTCATGGAACCATGGATCACAAAACTGTAGAGTTGGAAGGGACCTCGAGGATCATGTAGTCCAATGCTCTGTAATGTGGGACTCTTTTGCCCAAGGTGGGGCTTGAACTCACAACTCTGAGATTAAAAGTCTCTTGTTCTACCGACTGACTCTTTCCCACATTTTCATGCACTTCCTCAGTGCATGAAAAAGAAAATCTCCAGAAGCCAAATTTTGCTGCATGTCTAACAACTTTTCATTCCATTTTATTTCTTTAACACAATGTATGTGCCGCGTGACTGTAACAAAACCTCTAGATGGTTTACAAGAAATAGTAAAATTATCTATTAAAAACAGTTAAATGCAAATAATGGAAAAGATCGAATGGATAATTAGAATTAACAGTAAAAGATTAAAACACATCAACGTCTGTGAGTCTGGATAGGCTTGTCAAAAAGAGTACAGGAAAGGTGCCTGCATGGTGTCAGTGAGTTCCAAAGGTTAGGTGTCAACACACTAAAATATAAATTTCTTACAACTCCAGAACAAGTATTACGTAGTGCTTGTGTCAGATCCACAGATCGAAGTGGTCAAGTGGGCACCTATGGGATAAGGTGATCCTGCAGGTAAACTGACTACAAGCCATTAAGAGCTTTATATACCAATTGTAACACCTTGAAGTCAGCCTGGTAAAAGTCGTTAACTCTAAGCAGATCTCTAAAGTACTGTATTTTTCCCTCTATAAGATGCACCAGACCACAAGACGCACCTAGTTTTTGGAGGAGTAAAACAAGGAAAAAATATTCAGAATCTCAGAAGCTAGAACAGCAAAAGGGATCGCTGTGCAGTGAAAGCAGCAATCCCTCTTGCTGTTCTGGCTTCCGTGATAGCTGCGCAGCCTGCATTTGCTCCATAAGACGCACACACATTTCCCCTTACTTTTAGGAGGGAAAAAGTGAGTCTTATAGAGCAAAAATTACGGTATTTTACGCTAACAGGGTTTCATTCCTGCCAGCAACTCCGCTGCAGCTTCTGCACTAACTGTAGTTTCCGGGCCAAGGACAAGTTAAGCTCCACATAGAATGTATTGCAGTAATTCAATCTTGAAGTTGCCAGTGCCTGAACTACATCTTTATAAATGAATCTGCTCTCAAAATATACACTTCTAAATGTATCTTTCTCTGAAAATATGGACTTCTGGACGCAATTTGATCTCTTCAAAGAACTGCATTGCAACATTCAGGAAGCGTGAAAGCTGGGGTTTAAGTAAGGTCTGGTCTGTATATTAGCCTGGGAGGTATGGATCAGGTTAGTTCACAAAGCTTGAATTCTTCACACATCCTTTGAAATAACAGGCATGCCAGCGTAGCGTCACAAAAGAAAAGGCACAGTGGTTGCAACAAAATTAAACAGGGACAAATGTTTAGAGATGGGAATGCCAGTCAGTTTGTGCACACACAAAATAATATCCTTCATTTATTGCCCAGTAAATGCCAAGTTTTGTTGCATCGTTATTTGCTAGCATCTGCACTGCAGACAGATCATAATACCTAGGGCCAGTATTAATAATAATGGCATCCAGTGATCATGGCTATTAAAGCACATTGCTTCTCAAATGAGATTATAATTACTTCTGGGTGAAATGGGATACAAATTCACAGTTTTATACCCTGCTAAGCTCTTTTAGTAGTTCAGCAAAATTTGTGCATGCCAGGAAGCGTCACTACAGATAATTTGGATAATCTTCCGTCCAATTATGACAATTGCTATCTATTGACACTGGCAACATTAAGAGATGGCCTGAGAAGTCTTGGGTTTTTGGCGGAATAATAATATTATGGAATGGAGAAAATCTGTGGTGGAGGGTGTGAAGTTCAAAGGGGGGAGGAGATAGGGCTTCATAATCACCCCACCTTTCTTCAAGGGTTGAGCCAGTTTGAATTTTGAAGATAATATCAGAACATAGCTTCACCAGAAAATAATTACGCATAAAACTCATCAGAAATTGGAGCTGAAATGCTTCTGTAATTTCCTTCATATTGCCACTTTATGGAGTCTAGCAGTATAGAACTTTTAAATCTCTGGCCGGGGAGTGGGGGAACCCTCCTCTATGCCAGCTAGCTGTGAGGCAGTGATATTGAATCACCCTTACCATTTATGTATCAGAAATTGATAGCTGTCATATTTCTTGATGGTGGTGACGCTCCCAAGAGCACTTAAGAACAAAAGAACATTAGAAGAGCCTGCTGGATGAAGACCATGTCCCATCTAGTCCAACATCCTGTTCTCACAGAAGCCAACCAGATTTGGAAACCCAAAAGCAGAACCTGAGCACAAAAGCACTTGCCCCTTCTGCAGTTTCCGGCACTGTGGAGGCAGACCACAGCCACCATGGCTAGTAGGCATTTTCTGAAGTGCACTAAGTAGTAACAAAGGAGAGGACTTTGTGGTGGTGGCACCTTGGTTAAGGCAACTGAAAACAAAATGTCAATAGCTGTTTTAGATTAGCCTTCAGCAACAACACTAGGTTCTTAAACCAAACGTATTTCTTCCAGCCAAACACTGCAGATAGATTGTCTGTGGAACCATCTTTATATTGCCTTAGTTAAGAAAGAGATGAAAGCTGCGTATGGGAAACACTGTTCTTCCTGAAGCCCAGGCTTTGTGATGGGAAGTTATTCTGAGTTAGTTGTCGCCCATCAAGGGGCCTGAAAATAGGACTCTAAGGATCCCATTCATACAGAACATTATAGCCAATGTGGTTTCCACTTCAGCTGCTCTGGGCCTCTGTCATTTCCCGTTGAAACCCTTCCACATGGAACAGCTCTGACAAATAATGTGCACTGAAAAATATGTGATTCCTGAATTGGTTAACAGCAAGAATTTAAAGTGGAATAAATGATTGGTCAATAGAGCATATTTGAATTCTTCTTTTTTTTGTAGTAGTAGCAACACTTCAAAGAGCCATATCACAAAATGGCTGTGCTGTACCTTATAGAAAATGTATATGCTTTGAAATAACTGCAATTTTCTGCTTCTGCGTATGCAGAGTCTTATCTGCTGACATCAGCCACAAAAATAAGCCATCAGGCTTTTTTATTTCTCTCACTTCTGCAGCGCCAACACATCTATCAGAATATGAGTTAGAAGCAGCAGGACCCAATTCTTTCCGCAGTTATTCCTGGGCAACCTTACCATAGGTAATGGGATCATAGGAGTGTACAATAGCTGAGTGCAGCATTTAATCTGCAGAATATTTATTAACATCAGCAACATGTGAACCCAGGTTCAGTTTCAGAACAAGCAGGAAGGCTGAGACTTTTAGATATCACCTTTAGATTTGTAAGCAAAAAAAGTATTAGCATTTAAAGTAATATGATTTTGTCCATAGAGGTTGCTCCCTCACTTTGAATGCTGGATGCGTTCTTCTGCAAGCGACTAAGATTGTTTAGTTGATTTTAACTACAGCTGAGTCAAAACCATTCCGACATGTGAAAAGCTTTGAAATGGATTTGGCTTCTCCCCAAAGGATGCATACATATTAGGTATATGGTTTTCAGCATAGCGCAATTAAATCACAGATTTAATTCACCACTTCCTTGATGATCTGCAAAGAAGCTTCCACCGTAATCCAGTGGTATCTTGAGTAGGTATGGAGGAGAAATTTGATTCAGCACACATTTAAAGCTGAATCCATCAATTTTGCCCTTTCCAAAACAATACGTGAACTGCAGAACTGCCATCCCTCCAAATTCGTACTTATTCGAACTTTGCCAGGCAGTTCTCCAACCAAACAATGTTTGCAAAAATAATCTATTTGGGGAAAGTGGCCATGAAAATAAAGACATGGGTGAAAATAACACAGAAAAAATACATTATATTAGGAGAAATTTGTTGCAGAAAATGTGTTGAGGGATTCACACGTAAGGCCTAGAGAGAAATGCTATGTTTCACTTCACAAATATATTGCTGCATTTGAGTAACAGAGCAATGTATCAAGCATCATCGTATGTAGACTATAGAGCAGAGGTGGGGAACCTGTGGCCATCCAGATAATGTCACACTGCTCTAGCCAACATGGCCTATGGTCAGCAGCAGCTGGAGACCCACAAGTCCCCCATCCCTGCTGTAGAGCTTCAAGCTCTGCTGAGAAAAGCTCCACCCTCAATAGGCTCCTCCCACAGTCAGCCATCACCTGGCAGCAGCTATTCTGCTGGCCTGCCAAAGAGAAGAACGACAACTATTTTAGCGGTGCTTATGGGATATTTCTCCTGCCAACCTAGCAGTTCGAAAGCATGTCAAAGTGCAAGTAGATAAGTAGGTACCACTCCAGTGGGAAGGTAAACGGTGTTTCCGTGCGCTGCTCTGGTTCGCCAGAAGTGGTTTAGTCATGCTGGCCACATGACCTGGAAGCTGTATGTCAGCTCCCTCGGCCAATAAAGCGAGATGAGCGCCGCAACCCCAGAGTCGGTCACGACTGCACCTAATGGTCAGGGGTCCCTTTACCTTTACCTTTATGGGATATTTAGAGGGAATGTCATTTGTTGGTGGGGAGGAGAGTTAAATATTTGTGTCTACTGTTCAGAATTTCAAGCGTGGAACAGATTAGGAAGGAAATATCATGTATGGATTGCTGTAAGAAAGAGTCAGCAGTATCCCATGACAGTCATTTCAGTGTAACTTTGTAAGATTCTTTTTGGACAGTGATTTGAACAAATATATTGGTGATCACAGCCTGGTTGCATGACAGGGTAACTACAGTGGTACCTCTGGTTAATTCATTCTGGAGGTCCGTTCTTAACTTGAAACCATTCTTAACCTGAGGTACCACTTTAGCTAATGGGGCCTCCCACTGCCGCCACACCGCCGCCACGGGATTTTTGTTCACATCCTGAGGTAAAGTTCTTAACCTGAGGTACTACTTCTGGGTTAGTGGAGTCTATAACCTGAAGTGTTTGCAACCCGTGGTGTTTGTAACCCGAGGTACCACTGTACTGCTTTTAAAATGGACTTCTGAATGCCCCATATATGTGATATATATTATATAAAAGTACCATATATCAGGAGCTATTTTTCTTGGCACTCCTCTCTCCAGCCTATTATAGTTGTATGCATTAGCAAGCTGGACAGAAAACAATATATTAATGAGTGTGCTATTGTTTCAGACAGCAATCTTGTCATTTCAGTGGTACTTTTATAAATATAGCTATTATAATAAATTGCACATCCCACCTTTATAGTGACATATAAGCTTGAACAGAATGTCCAACTTTACTCTTCTCATCTTGCAAACTTTACTACAAAGCACTGGAAACAAACAAAAAAACAGATTCCGGAATGTATTAAGGAAGTAGTGTTAATCTTAAGGGCTGCTTGAGCTGTTGAGGCTGTGCAGTGATTATCCATGCTGCTTCAGTGTTGCCAAAGCTATACAGCTACACACAAATGGAAAAGGGAAAACACCCATCCAAGCTTGTTGACAAATAAGCCTAATTCTAAATCCTATTTGAAGCTCCCATAGAAGACACAATCTTCATTACAGGATCAGCCCATTACTGCAGCTTTCAAATAAATGCCCATGCTGGGCACTCAGTCACACTATTGCAAACCTTAGCATTTACATAATGCATTTCGAGTTGGAAAAGCAGCTTTTGGGGGGTAAGGGGGACTGACCTTTCTTCCAGCAGCTGGATCTGCAGACAATATTCCTATGCAGCTAACTGAAATCCAAGAAAACCTAATCAGTCAGCTCTTCTGCACAAAGCCGATAATAGTGATGTTGCTATTGTCTGTGATTCTTCCATTTGGAACCTCAGCAACTCTGAATGCTCACCTTCATCTAGTGTACATTTCATCCCTCTCTAATCCTGAGCAAGAAGCTTACATTTCTGAGCACAATTCAAAGTGTTGGTGCTGACCTTTAAAGCCCTAAATGGCCTCAGTCCAGTATACCTGAAAGAGCATGTCCACCCCCATCGTTGTGCCCGGACACTGAGGTCCAGCGCTGAGGGTCTTCTGGCGGTTCCCTCACTGCAAGAAGCCAAGTTACAGGGAACCAGGCAGAGGGCCTTCTCGGTAGTGGCACCCGCCCTGTGGAACACATTCCCAACAGATGTCAAAGAGAACAACAACTACCATATTTTGAGAAGACAGCCCTGTTTAGGGAAGCTTTTAATGTTTAACAGACCCCTGTATTTTAATATTTTGTTGGAAGCTGCCCAGAGTGGCTGGGGAAACCCAGCTAGATGGGCGGGGTATAAATAATAAATTATTATAAATTATTATTAACACCTGTCCAGCTTTGTTCCTACAGTGATAGCTACTGTGGCAGTAGTAGCAAGCAGGAGGGCAGAGAGAAAGGTCTCTCTTCCCCTCCTCCCTCCTGGTAGCACCCTTGCCTCTTCTTACCTTGGCATGTACATTACTAGCACAAGGATCCATGGGAAATGAAGATTATCCCAGGGCTCCTGTTTCTATACTAGGAACATCAGGTTCCCTGGACCTCAACCAATTATATTTCCGGGGGTCCCTAGTATTTGAAATGCTACCATGGTTGCATTCCATTTCCCAGAGAGGAGAGAAGACCTGTGCCGCAGCTGCCACCATCATCAATGGAGAAGAAAGGATGCTGGTGTCAGAAGGGCAGCTCTGTTCCATCACACATACCACTACTGAATAGAGGGTTGCCTAAGGTCACCTACTGATTCAGTAGCTGAGGTGGAATATGCACTGGAGATTGGGGCCTCTCCAGTTCACAACGTTTGCTCTTTGACACAGCTCTACAGTAGAGCCTGTAAATTCTGCAATCAGAAAAGCAGCAAAATGAAGGCTTATGGGGGAACCAATGGGAGAAGCTCTGCTTATGATTCTGGTGGTGGTGGTGAAGACGTATGTTAGAAAAGACAATGCATTCTGGTGGTAGCATCCTACCTATGGAATGTCCTCACAGGTAAAATCAATTAGTCCCCCATCAGGCGGAATTTGAAAATTAACCTATTTCTTCAGGCCTTTGGGGTATGAATGATATTAAGCAGGTATTTCTGCTGATTTGTTTGATATTTTAATATAATATTTTGTGTTGTTTTCCATCTTGGGCTCCTTTTCTGGAGGAAGGGTGGGAAATAAAAATGATAGCCTGAGAAACTTTAGTTTTGGAGAATGAAAATAAGGAGTTAAAAGTTTGGATGGAGGTCAGCTCAAAAGACAATTGATACTGGAAAGAAACCAGGAGAAAAAATGAATCTGGAACAGATATAGATCCTCCTCCTGCTTTGTTAGTTCTTTATCCATCTTCCACCTGCAGAAGATAGACCTTTCTGCTTTTTCTTCACAAGGCAGCAAAGACTTGATGGGACTTAGCATGAAAACTGTAAAAGAGGCTTCCTATTTTAATAGCTTTAAATGGACAATAAGCCAGAACAATTCTCTCTCTCTCTTTGCTTTTGATGAAGGCTGAAAGAAAAAGGGATAACATGGGAAGAAACTATTTCCAGAAATAAGTGTGCGGTCAGGTTTTAAAAGTAATAGAAACTCCTTAGTGATGAAAAGCAGAATAGCTTATCAGACAATTAAAATAAGGGCATATCTGCACAGGGAGCCAGATTATTCTAGTCCCGTGAGCTTCTTGCATTTTCTGAAGCTCATACAAAATATACAGGGCACCAATGCAGTGCTCTGCATGACAGATTAAGGGGGAAAGAAGGTCAGTCAGTGTTCTCAGTACAGAATGATGCCATTCCATTTTCTAATGTTGCAGGTATTTCTGTTACAAGCTGGTCGTTGCTAGTCTGTGATTTCCCACTCCCCAGCCATCAATGAATGTTTTGAATGTTTACAAGCATTATTACAACTTAGGAAAGGGTTGACCCTACAAACAAGTGTGCCAGCTTGCCCCAGGGATTGAGGCAGCTGGCACTGTGTGCCATGCTCCTGTCTCATGTGCATGTTTTGTACCAAGCTGATGTGTCATGTGCACAATGCATGGCTTGCGTGCACAATGCAAGCACACTGCACAGATTGTGTGCATGGCATGTGCATGTCGACTCAGGATATCGAGGGGCCCTAGCTCCCTCCTTGGATTCCCCCCTCAGATCCCCCTACATGGTGCCCCTGTCTGTGAATATTCATGGACTACCACTCCAATCATCCTTGACCATTTGCCTTGGATCATTGTCCAAATCCATCTGGGCAGCCACAGGTTTCCCATTCCTGAGTTAGGGAAAAGGGTTCTTTAAAGAAGGATGACAAACAGCATCATTCCTGTGAGTAGAAGCAGAGTTTGGTAGAGAAAATCTCATATCACCCTCATGTGACTTGTGGGCTTACTGTACAGCAATTTAAGTTCTATTGCCCAGAACCACTTCATTTTTTCCCTGGCACATGTTTCAGCTTTGATTTTGAATTAACTTGCAAGGCATGCCAGCGATCAGTGCATGCAGGCACAATGGTGAGTGGGAGCATCTGATTGGGTCTGCAGCCACACCCACACCTGCTACCTCACCGCCCCCCCCCAAACTGACAGCATTGGGAAACCAGGTGAGCTCACCGACTCAGCCAGGCCACCTGGCCAACTGCTACTAGGGTATTCCTACCAAGTTTATTGAAAGGCAGACCCTTTGTATAAATCACAAGAACAAACAGTTTCAAGACAGCATTCAGACTTACAGTGTGCTATATTCACCTTTACAATATATGAAATTTATAAAGACTGTCTAAAGGGCATTTAGCTTCCCCACCTTTTTATTATAATTTATTTTAATAAATATTATAATTCTTTTTATTAGTAATTTATTAATAATTAGTAATTTTTTTTGCTCAACTATATTGTTTCTATTTAGGACCATTGCATATTAGATATGTCAGCTACTACACCCCTATGAAAATACAATCTTATGCAGTGCTTTTTTTTCAAAAACATGTTTAGGGGTACTCTCATTTTCCTACTCATATTGAAATACTGCCCCTCAATGAGTCCAAACTTAGATTCACAAAATGTTTAGGGGGTATGTGTACCCCTTTGTCCCCCCAGAAAAAAATCACAGATCTTATGTATTTGGATTGGAGAATTGTATGTTAGCTATAATTAACTGTACTTCTTTTCTTTACTTCATTTTTTAAAAAATCCCAGCATCGCTGGTTTTTTATTCAGTAATATTTCCTCTATTTAAGATATGAGGTATTCTACAATGCAGTCCTGTATATGTCTACTCAGAAGTAAATCCATTGAATAAATATAGAATTGCAGCCTTAGTAATTTTTTTTTAAATAAATGCTTATTATCCTTCCATTATTTTTGCTGAAGCAACAGAAATTAATGTTTACAACCTACTATTGGGATGATAATAGAAATGTGATGTAAAGCGGTATTATAAGGTCATCTGAAATTGCCACTAGAATGGTAATTGAAGAAGTAGACCTCTTTCTATTTTTGCTGTGCAATATGATGACAACTGTGATAATTAACAGGTGTTAAATTATTCACAATGGGGCTTACCAATTGTTTCCTGAATTAACAGGAAACATGGTGAGAATTATAGAGGGGGAAATTGTTAAAATTATTAGAAAGTTTGCATAATCCTATTGAACTCCATGTTTATGACCAGATTTCATTTATATTATCGTTATTTTCACCTTTATTTATTTTGTATGAAGAAGAATTATCCTTCAGTTCAACCCTTCAATCAGCCCTCCTAACAGTGGGATGTTTTTGGACAAGCTCATCTTGGCCAACATTGGGTAACATCAGTAAAATAAATACTCCAGATTCCTTGCGTCTCATGTGTATTTCTATCTATCTCTATCATCTATCTATCATCTATCTATCTATCATCATCATCTATCTATCTATCATCATCTCTCATCTCTCTCTCTCTCTCTCTCTCTCTCTCTCTCTCTCTCTCCTTTTTATCATCTTTCTAACTAACATCTATCTATCATCTATCTATATCATCTATCTATCTATCTATCTATCTATCTATCTATCTATCATCTATCTCTCTCATCTATCCCTACCTACCAACCATCTCTCTCTCTCTCTCCTATCTATCTATCATCTATCTATCTATCTATCTATCTATCTATCTATCTATCATCTATCTATCTATCTATCTATCTATCTATCTATCTATCATCTATCATCTATCTCTCTCATCTATCCCTACCTACCAACCATCTCTCTCTCTCTCCTATCTATCATCTATCTATCTATCTATCTATCTATCATCTATCTTCTATCTATCTATCTATCATCTATCTATCTATCTATCATCTATCATCTATCTATCTATCATCTGTCTATCTATCATTTATCTATCATCATCTCTCATATCTCTCTCTCTCTATCATCTTTCTAACTAACATCTATCTATCTATCTATCTATCATCTATCTATCTATCTATCATCTATCTATCTATCTATCATCTATCTATCTATCATTATCTATCTAGCTAGCTATCATCTATATCTATCTATCTATCTATCTATCTATCTATCTATCTATCTATCTATCTATCATCTATCTATCATCTATCTATCTATCTATCTATCTATCTATCTATCTATCATCTATCTATCTATCATCTATCTACCTATCTATCTATCATCTATCTATCTATCATCTATCTATCTATCTATCATCTATCTATCATCTATCTATCTATCTATCTATCTATCTATCTATCTATCATCTATCTATCATCTATCATCTATCTATCTATCATCTATCTATCTATCTATCATCTATCTATCTATCTATCTATCTATCTATCTATCTATCATCTATCTATCATCTATCTATCGATCATCTATACCTACCTACCTACCTACCTACCCTCTCTCTCTCTCCCCCCCTCTCTCTCTCATCTTTCTATCATCTCCCTCCCTCCCTGCACAGGCTAGGAAGCTCACTCATCACCTCATCACCTTGTTGTGGTGAGCGGGCTTGCACATTCCTATGAACCCTGTGAATGAAGCCATCAGAAGTCTCGTACATGTGATTCAAAGGAGTTGATCCCTAGTCAGTGTAGCACAGCCTGAAGTGCACTTCTCCACTGAAATCTATAAACCTAACTAGCTTTAACTCCATGCTACATATCTAGCTCCTTCCACTTGACCTTTCTGCCTTGGGTGAGCCTACTGGCTATATCACACATAGTTTTAATAATACTCATGGCATTTACATGTTCTGTGACCTTACTGGGAGTATGAGACCCCTGAAAGCTTCGTTCATAGGAAAGCACTCACCACAGCAAGGTGATGATCCAGCGAGTGGGCTTCCTAGCTGTAATCCCCATCTAAGTCACTCAATTGTGTGCGTTGGAGCAGCAGTAACAAGAGCAACTAGTCTTAGGAGAGAGGGTTAACATGATAGTGGCATCAATGAAAGCTTTTCCTTCTACTTCCTGTTACAATCTCCCTGCTTTGCATAAACTCATGGCTAGGGAGGGAAGAGTTAAGGCTTCAGTGCTTATTATTACATTAAAACTAAAGGCAGACATGATGCTCCACAGGAAGAACTAGAACTCAGAAAGTTGTGGTGGAGCATCTTGGAGGTTGTGAGCAGGCCAATGAGGTTCTCTCTCTCTCTCTCTCTCTCTCTCTCTCTCTCTCTCTCTCTGTGTGTGTGTGTGTGTAAATGAACCCTAAACATGCTGTTGATCACCTCATCCTGTAACATAAGCCCAAGTCTGCTCCCCTATTTTTTTGAGAAATTTCTCCCACCCACCCACCCACAACCCCCCCCCCCCGGGCTGAAAATATCAGCACAGCTCTCAAGCAAAGTTGTAAGAACAGAAGACTGTATAGCAGAATTTCTTCCTCTATAAAGATCATAGGCCTTTGAGCAGGTAAAGTTTCAAAGAATGTGTGTGCATGTGCACATGTAAGTGCAAGAAATGGGAAAAGCGTACTATAATTGGAATATTGAGTGAGGGATATCTTGTCCCTAAATGCCATTAACAGGAGAAAACTAGACCAGCCATCATGATGATGAAAAGACCAAACACAGCAAAAACTGCAGTGAAAATATGGAGTCTCTCTTTTCCAATTTCATTTTGTTCTTGTTCTGGGACCCAGATGAAACATTAGCTCCTTAAAAGCAAGGGGAATGGCCTTTCTTTGCCCAGAGAACCAGCATGGATTATTTGTTTTTTTCCAGAGGAAAATATTACTTCCAGCTGTGAATGAATAATACTGGGCATCACAGCAACACTTTGCTACTGGTTATGACTGTTTATGTTGCTGACTATATATGGAGTGACAAAGAAGTGAATTACTGAGATCGTTTTAACACTGTAATAAAGCCTTGGACAACAGAACATTTGATTACCTGGCTAGCTGTGTTGGGAGATTGGATAGTTGGGCCATTTTTAGGGAATAATGTGTTTAAACCACAAAAGAGTAATAACTAAATCACCATTAGCAATGGATCTGCTTAGTTCTGTAAATGGGGTGCTTTGGCAGACTGTGGCATGCTGTAAATCAGCTTGCCTTCTAAACTGAAGTTCAGCAACATCTACAATGACTGTAGCTCTGCAAAACATGGGTTGCCTTTAAAACTCATTTATTGTAGAATGAGAAAAAGCCCTTCAAACTGTGGAGAGGACATCTATATGCCTCCAAACTGGTCTTGTGTTATAAGCAGGGATGGGGGAGAAATTTTATTCAGTAGCATTTAAAGGCAAACAAACCTAATTAGTACTTTCCAAAATAATAAGAAAACCAACATGCAGTCATTCTTCAAAATTCACACTTTCCCGAATTTTGCAGTGGAGGTTCTCCAGCCACATAATGTCTACCAAGATGTATATAATAGATAAAGTGCTTTAAAGTGCATATCTTAAAACATAAAAATTCATTCTTTTAGGAGAAATTTCTTGAAAAATGCAAACATTAGAAGAAATCACATACAAACTGTGTATATTGAGAGAGATTCACAATCAAGTACTGATGGATTTTTATGTGGACTTCTTTTTTTAAAAAAAAACCAATCTGCAAACTGATGTGGAAATGTAGGGAATTGAACTTAAAATTGGAAAAATGAAAAAGAAACCAGAACTGACATTTTTGCCCTTCTCTAGTCATGAGACACATCTTGATTCCTGCAGAGCCCTAATGACAAGATTTACACTGATTTGAACAAAGGCTATGCTTTGAGAAAACTAGTTTGTAATCTCTCATTCTAGCAGGAGCAGGTCTTTATCTCATAACCTATCTAATTATACTTTACTACAACAGTGTGGAAAGCCAGTTCTTAAGTATTTCCATAGCAAACAGGCATTATTTTGCCCAAAATTATTTGTTAGGAAACAATGGACACATGTGACTCTAAGAGCCAGATTGGACACAAGTTCATGTCTTGCAAACAACCTAGTTTAGCAAGCCGGGAACAAGTGTCAGGTTCGTGGGCTCCCCCCCCCTCTCCCCGCTTCCTGTGCCAGTTCTGGCTAGCTTAACCCGCAGTTCCTTGTTTCACCTGAAACAGAGAACTGTGTTTTAATGTCAGTTTTCTGATATGTCATTGACTCTAGGAGTTGATGCTTCTCTGGGAGCCTGTTTACTGCCACACTGAACTACACACAGAGCAATTCTCATTAGCACTGGACAATGAAAATGCTGTTCCCATGGGAAGGGCCACAGCTCAAGGTTGCAAGTCCTTTCCTGGGCTAGGAAACAGTCCTGCTTGAAACCTTGGAGATCCATTGCTAAATTACATGGACTAATGGTCTGATTAGGAGGGACACGGGTGGCGCTGTGGGTTAAACCACAGAGCCTAGGGCTTGCAGATCAGAAGGTTGGTGGTTTGAATCCCCGCGATGGGGTGAGCTCCCATTGCTTGGTCCCAGCTCCTGCCAACCTAGCAGTTCAAAAGCACGTCAAAGTGCAAGTAGATAAATAGGTACCGCTCCGGTGGGAAGGTAAACGGTGTTTCCGTGCACTGCTCTGATTCGCCAGAAGCGGCTTAGTCATGCTGGCCACATGACCACTGTACACTGGCTCACTCAGCCTGTAAAGTGAGATGAGCGCCATAACCCCAGAGTCATCCGCAACTGGACCTAATGGTCAGGGGTCCTTTTACTTTAATGGTCTGATTAAGGATAAAAAGGCTTCCTATGTTTATGAGAAGCTACAAAGTCACATAATATGAGCACAGGACGATTCTACGTTTCATAAAGGTGTTCCCATAAATTTTTCTAGACAAGCTTGATTTTCTAAATCAACGTGGAAGAATGCCTACATTATTCATATTTGTGTGTCACTTTTTTCAGTTGTAATCTTATGGAAACTGATATGGCCTTTGATGTGGTGTCTCCATTTTAACAGGCTGCTGACATATGCGGGCAGAAAAGCAAACTTTGTAGGCCTACAGCCCCAAGTGCTGCGGCAAAGTTTCTGTTTTCCTCCCCTCCCTGCCCCATGCCATTCCCTTTCACTGTTTCACAATGAAGAATCTGTTCTTATAATAGCTGCATTTGAGACATTTGCAATTCTAAACTATTATGCTAATGACTTAACATCCTTTTAAAATGATCTGAGATATGATAGAGGCACCTTTATCTTTATAAAAGGAAATCAAGAACAAAGTGGAACAGGGAAAGCAGATAAAACAAGAAAATAATAACACAGAGTTAAATGTGATAAAGTGTGTCAGATTATCTTGCATTAAAGGGACTGAGTGATGGAATAGAAGTGGGAGCTGAGCAAGATAATATTAATGTGGTGCATAAGCCTATTAATCAGCCGAAGCCTTTGTATGTTGCCATGGAATAGAGGATACTAGATTGGGAGAGAGGAAGGAAAGGGAAACAGAATCTCTTTGCATTCAGCTTCGACAGCAAAGAATAAAAGGCTGGGCTATGGGTGATTAAAGATTTGGTTCTGGGGATGGATAGATTAGGGGAACGATTTGGGTGAGGAATTGTGAGAGCCTGAGTAAGCTGCATTTGTAAGACTGATGTCCCAAATGCAACTAGGGAGATCCATGCTGAGACACATTGATATGCATTGTGCATAGTGTGCCTATCATTTTGTAGTGGAGAAGAAAACATGTCCCCAGGAGGAAAGCCTGTTATCTATGTAGTCCTATAGTAATTACGATGTCTTATTACAACTAATAACACACACCACCAACCAGAGAGTGAAGTGTGTGTGTGAGCTGTGAGCCAGGAAATCTCTGGTTCAAATCTCACCTCATTCACAAACTCACTGAGACTAGGTAGCCTCAGAGAAGTACTGTTTTCTCTGTCTCCCCACCCAATGGGGCTAATGATTCATCTTATTCATGTATGAATATATTTACATACTGTGAACTCATATAAAATATTGAGGCAGCATGCAAAATATGCAAGAATAAAACATAACAAATACAAATAATTGTTGTTGTTTAGTCGTTTAGTCGTGTCCGACTCTTTGTGACCCCCATGGACCAGAGCACGCCAGGCACTCCTGTCTTCCACTGCCTCCCGCAGTTTGGTCAGACTCATGTTTGTAGCTTCGAAAACACTGTCCAACCATCTCGGCCTCTGTTGTCCCCTTCTTCTTGTGCCCTCCATCTTTCCTAACATCAGGGTCTTTTCCAGGGAGTCTTCTCTTCTCACGAGGTAGCCAAAGTATTGGAGCCTCAGCTTCACGATCTGTCCTTCCAGTGAGCACTCAGGGCTGATTTCCTTAAGAATGGATAGGTTTGATCTTCTTGCAGTCCATGGGACTCTCAAGAGTCTCCTCCAGCACCATAATTCAAAAGCATCAATTCTTCGGCGATCAGCCTTCTTTATGGTCCAGCTCTCACTTCCATACATCACTACTGGGAAAACCATGGCTTTCACTATACGGACCTTTGTCGGCAAGGTGATGTCTCTGCTTTTTAAGATGCTGTCCAGGTTTGCCATCACCTTTCTTCCAAGGAGCAGGCGTCTTTTAATTTCGTGCCTGCTGTCACCATCTGTAGTGATCATGGAGCCCAAGAAAGTAAAATCTCTCACTGCCTCCATTTCTTCCCCTTCTATTTGCCAGGAGGTGATGGGCCCAGTGGCAATGATCTTTGTTTTTTTGATGTTGAGCTTCAGACCATATTTTGCGCTCTCCTCTTTCACCCTCATTAAAAGGTTCTTTAATTCCTCCTCACTTTCTGCCATCAAGGTTGTGTCATCTGCATATCTGAGGTTGTTGATATTTCTTCTGGCAATCTTAATTCCGGCTTGGGATTCATCCAGCCCAGCCTTTCGCATGATGAATTCTGCATATAAGTTAAATAAGCAGGGAGACAATATACAGCCTTGCCATACTCCTTTCCCAATTTTGAACCAACCAGTTGTTCCATAGCCAGTTCTAACTGTAGCTTCTTGTCCCACATAGAGATTTCTCAGGAGACAGATGAGGTGATCAGGGACTCCCATTTCTTTAAGAACTTGCCATAGTTTGCTGTGGTCGACACAGTCAAAGGCTTTTGCATAGTCAATGAAGCAGAAGCAGATGTCTTTCTGGAACTCTCTAGCTTTCTCCATAATCCAGCGCATGTTTGCAATTTGGTCTCTGGTTCCTCTGCCCCTTCGAAATCCAGCTTGCACTTCTGGGAGTTCTCAGTCCACATACTGCTTAAGCCTGCCTTGTAGAATTTCAAGCATAACTTTGCTAGCATGTGAAATGAGTGCAATTGTGCGGTAGTTGGAGCATTCTTTGGCACTGCCCTTCTTTGGGATTGGGATGTACACTGATCTTCTCCAATCCTCTGGCCACTGCTGAGTTTTCCAAATTTGCTGGCATATTGAGTGTAGCACCTTAACAGCATCATCTTTTAAAATTTTAAATAGTTCAGCTGGAATATCATCACTTCCACTGGCCTTGTTATTAGCAGTGCTTTCTAAGGCCCATTTGACTTCACTCTCCAGGATGTCTGGCTCAAGGTCAGCAACCACACTACCTGGGGTATACGAAACATCCATTTCTTTCTGGTCTAGTTCCTCTGTGTATTCTTGCCACCTCTTCTTGATGTCTTCTGCTTCTGTTAGGTCCTTTCCACTTTTGTCTTTTATTATGGTAATCTTTGTACGAAATGTTCCTTTCATATCTCCAATTTTCTTGAACAGATCTCTGGTTTTCCCATTCTATTGTTTCCCTCTATTTCTTTGCATTGCTCGTTTAAGAAAGCCTTCTTGTCTCTCCTTGCTATTTTTTGGAAATCTGCATTCAATTTCCTGTATCTTTCACTATCTCCCTTGCATTTTGCTTGCCTTCTCTCCCCCGCTATTTGTAAGGCCTCGTTGGACAGCCACTTTGCTTTCTTGCATTTTCTTTTCATTGGGATGGTTTTAGTTGCTACCTCCTGTATAATGTTACAAGCCTCCATCCATAATTCTTCAGGCACTCTGTCCACCAAATCTAAATCCTTAAACCTGTTCCTCACTTCCAATGTGTATTCATGAGGGATTTGACTTAGATTGTATCTTACCGGCCCAGTGGTTTTTCCTACTTTCTTCAGTTTAAGCTTGAATTTTGCTATAAGAAGCTGATGATCTGAGCCACAGTCATAGAATCATAGAATCATAGAATCATAGAATCATAGAGTTGGAAGAGACCACAAGGGCCATCGAGTCCAACCCCCTGCCAAGCAGGAAACACCATCAGAGCACTCCTGACATATGGTTGTCAAGCCTCTGCTTAAAGACCTCCAAAGTAGGAGACTCCACCACACTCCTTGGCAGCAAATTCCACTGTCGAACAGCTCTTACTGTCAGGAAGTTCTTCCTAATGTTTAGGTGGAATCTTCTTTCTTGTAGTTTGGATCCATTGCTCCGTGTCCGCTTCTCCGGAGCAGCAGAAAACAACCTTTCTCCCTCCTCTATGTGACATCCTTTTATATATTTGAACATGGCTATCATATCACCCCTTAACCTCCTCTTCTCCAGGCTAAACATGCCCAGCTCCCTTAGCCGTTCCTCATAAGGCATCGTTTCCAGGCCTTTGACCATTTTGGTTGCCCTCCTCTGGACACGTTCCAGTTTGTCAGTGTCCTTCTTGAACTGTGGTGCCCAGAACTGGACACAGTACTCCAGGTGAGGTCTGACCAGAGCAGAATACAGTGGCACTATTACTTCCCTTGATCTAGATGCTATACTCCTATTGATGCAGCCCAGAATTGCATTGGCTTTTTTAGCTGCCGCGTCACACTGTTGGCTCATGTCAAGTTTGTGGTCAACCAAGACTCCTAGATCCTTTTCACATGTACTGCTCTCAAGCCAGGTGTCACCCATCTTGTATTTGTGCCTCTCATTTTTTTTGCCCTTACTTTACATTTCTCCTTGTTAAAGTTCATCTTGTTTGTTTTGGCCCAGTTTTCTAATCTGTCAAGGTCGTTTTGAAGTGTGATCCTGTCCTCTGGGGTGTTAGCCACCCCTCCCAGTTTGGTGTCATCTGCAAATTTGATCAGGATGCCCTTGAGTCCATCATCCAAGTCGTTGATAAAGATGTTGAATAAGACCGGGCCCAAGACAGAACCCTGTGGCACCCCACTAGTCACTCTTCTCCAGGATGAAGAGGAAAAAAAAGGGGACACCCGCCTAGCCAGCCAGATCAGCCGAATCAACCCTGGCGATCAATGGGGTGACAGATGTCGCAGCCAGATCGCCCTCACATCCAGTCAGCTCCAGGTCTTGTTTTTGCTGACTGTATAGAGCTTCTCCATCTTTGGCTGCAGAGAATATAATCAATCTGATTTTGATGCTGCCCATCTGGCGATGTCCATGTGTAGAGTCGTCTCTTGTTTGTTGGAAAAGAGTGTTTGTGATGCCCAGCTTGTTCTCTTGACAGAACTCTATTAGCCTTTGCAATGCTTCATTTTGAACTCTAAGGCCAAACTTGCCAGTTGTTCCTTTTATCTCTTGATTCCCTACTTTAGCATTCCAATCCCCTATAATGAGAAGAACATCCTTCTTTGGTGTCACTTCTATAAGGTCTTGTAAGTTTTCATAGAATTGGTCCATTTCAGTTTATTCAGCACCAGTAGTTGGTGCATAAACTTGGATTACTGTGATGTTAAAAGGTCTGCCTTGGATTCGTATCGAGATCATTCTATCATTTTTGAGATTGCATCCCAGTACAGCTTTTGCCACTCTTTTGTTGACTATGAGGGCCACTCCATTTCTTTTATGGGATTCTTGCCCACAGTAGTAGATATGATGGTCATCCGAACTGAATTTGCCCATTTCCGTCCATTTTAGTTCACTGATGCCCAGGATGTCAATATTTATTCTTGTCATCTCATTTTTGACCACATCCAACTTACCAAGGTTCATAGTTCTTACATTCCAGGTTCCTATGCAATATTTTTCTTTACAGCATTGGACTTTCCTTTCGCTTCCAAATAATACAAATAATACTTACACCAATTCACTAATTCTTACAAGAATCCTGTTCTAAGCATTATTTTCATTATCTTCTGAGCCGTACATGTGATTTTAAATTGGAACAGTATTCATTCATTCACATCATTTCACCATAAGTAAGTTTATTGTGTTACTCAAAGGCCATTACAATTTCATAACAGTCTGCCAAACTTCAAACCATAATATACATCATTTTAGGGAACAGGATTCATTCTATCATGGAGCTATTTTTACATGCTTCAAGCTTCACATTCACATGTTTACATAATATGTTAGGGACACTTCTAAAAATGGCCTAAGCACACCGTGGGGAACAGAAGCTGAACATCAGCTTCACATCAATATGCCCTTGCTTGCTGGATCTGCACCACCTTGTTATGTCTAGCTGTTGTATACTGCAGATAACTGCATCACGGTGACCAAGAGAGTGTCACAAACATCTCTGCACTTGGTTCTGTTTCATCTTCAGGGTAACTAAAGTTCTTTGGAACTTTGGGGCTAAGATCCAAGATGTAACTGAACGACTGCAAGGAATCATAAAACCCACTGACAAATACCCCTTCCTCTTGGTTCATGTGGGAACCAATGACACTGCAAGCAATAGCCTCCAGAAGATCAAAAGAGACTACGAGGCTCTCGGCAGGAAATTGAAGCAACTAAATGCACAAATTGTCATCTCATCTGTCCTCCCAGTTGAACGACGTGGCCCAGGGAGAGAGGGGAAAATAGTGGAAGTGAACAGCTGGCTTCGCAAATGGTGTAAACAGGAACGGTTTGGATTCTTAGATCACGGACTGCAGTTTCTTGAAGATGGACTTCTGGCAAGTGATGGGCTGCACCTCACAACGGTTGGGAGAAATGTTTTTGCCAAAAATCTCAGAAACCTCATCAGGAGGGCTTTAAACTGACTAATGTGGGGGAGGGAGACAGTGCTCCTGAAGGTAGGAGTCTATCAATTAATGAAGATGATCATCCAAATGTCATAGACCAAATGGAGCAAACAGCACGCGGACCTAGTGGTGGGAGGAAAAAATCCTTAAATAAGAGACACGGGGGAATGATTAATGGTCTTCAATGTCTGTACACTAATGCGCAAAGCATGGGAAATAAACAAGATGAGCTTGAGCTCTTGGTACAGCAAACTAAATATGACATAATAGGCATCACTGAAACCTGGTGGGATAAGTCCCACGATTGGAATGTAATAATGGGGGGATACAATCTATTTCAGAGAAACAGACCAGACAAGAAAGGAGGAGGAGTGGCGTTATATGTCAGGGATGTGTATACCTGTGAAGAGATCCAAGATTTAGATCCTCAAAGCCAAAGTGAGAGCATTTGGGTCAAAATTAAGGGAGAGAAGAATAACAGAGACCTCATTGTGGGAGTTTACTATAGATCCCCAAGCCAAACGGAGGACATAGATGATGCCTTCCTGGAACAGATGGCCAAGCATGCAAAAGGAAGGGAGATAGTAGTAATGGGGGACTTCAATTACCCGGATATTTGTTGGACGTCAAACTCAGCCAAGAGCATAAGGTCAAACAGATTCCTCACTGGCCTTGCAGACAACTTCATTGTCCAGAAAGTGGGAGAAGCAACAAGAGGAACAGCCATTTTAGATCTGGTCCTAACCAATGTTGATGACCTGGTTAGTGGGGTAGATGTGGAAGGATCATTAGGCGCAAGTGATCATGCTCTTCTGAAGTTTACTATACAGCGGAAAGGAGCAGCCAAGCATACT
Source organism: Podarcis vaucheri (assembly GCF_965113315.1). NCBI lineage: Eukaryota > Metazoa > Chordata > Lepidosauria > Squamata > Lacertidae > Podarcis > Podarcis vaucheri. The sequence goes on from NC_138762.1 coordinate 37,110,690, forward strand.
AGGACTCAATTTCTTGACTTTAAGAAAGCCGACTTCATAAAACTTAGGGAAGTGCTGGGTGAGATCCCATGGACAACAATACTAAAAGGAAAGGGAGTTCATGATGGCTGGGAGTTTGTTAAGAGGGAGATACTACAAGCACAACGTCAGGCAATACCAATGAGACGGAAACATGGAAGGTGCCTAAAGAAGCCAGGGTGGCTATCTAAAGAACTTTTAACTGAATTAAGATTAAAAAAGGATGTGTACAAAAAATGGAAAAGGGGGGAAACCACCAAAGAGGAATTCAAACAAATAGCCAGCACGTGTAGACACAAAGTCAGAAAAGCTAAAGCACAGAATGAACTCAGGCTTGCTAGAGAGGTTAAAAGCAACAAAAAAAGGCTTTTATGGGTATGTTCGTAGCAAAAGGAAGAACAAAGAAACAATGGGGTCACTCAGAGGAGAAGATGGTGAAATGCAAACAGGGGACACAGAAAGGGCTGAACTACTCAATGCCTTCTTTGCCTCAGTCTTCTCCGATAAAGAAAACAATGCCCGACCTGAAGAATTTGGAGCAAATGATTCAGCAAAGGAAACACAGCCCAGAATAACTAAGGAGATAGTACAAGAATATTTGGCTAGTTTAGATGTATTCAAGTCTCCAGGGCCAGATGAACTGCATCCAAGAGTATTAAAAGAACTGGCAGATGTGATCTCAGAACCACTGGCAGTCATCTTTGAGAATTCCTGGAGAACAGGCGAAGTCCCGGCAGACTGGAGGAGGGCAAATGTTGTCCCTATTTTCAAAAAGGGGAAAAGAGAGGACCCAAATAATTACCGCCCAGTCAGTCTGACATCAATACCAGGGAAGATTCTGGAGCAGATCATTAAGCAAACAGTCTGTGAGCACCTGGAAAGGAATGCTGTGCTCACCAAAAGTCAGCATGGATTTCTGAAAAATAAGTCGTGTCAGACTAACCTGATCTCGTTTTTTGACAGAATTACAAGCCTGGTAGGTGAAGGGAACGCAGTGGATGTAGCCTACCTTGATTTCAGCAAGGCATTTGACAAGGTGCCCCATGATATTCTTGTAAAGAAGCTGGTAAAATGCGGTCTTGACTATGCTACCACTCAGTGGATTTGTAACTGGCTGACTGACCGAACCCAAAGGGTGCTCATCAATGGTTCCTCTTCATCCTGGAGAAGAGTGACTAGTGGGGTGCCACAGGGTTCTGTCTTGGGCCCGGTCTTATTCAACATCTTTATCAACGACTTGGATGATGGACTCAAGGGCATCCTGATCAAATTTGCAGATGACACCAAACTGGGAGGGGTGGCTAACACCCCAGAGGACAGGATCACACTTCAAAACGACCTTGACAGATTAGAGAACTGGGCAAAAATAAACAAGATGAATTTTAACAGGGAGAAATGTAAAGTATTGCACTTGGGCAAAAAAAATGAGAGGCACAAATACAAGATGGGTGACACCTGGCTTGAGAGCAGTACATGTGAAAAGGATCTAAGAGTCTTGGTTGACCACAAACTTGACATGAGCCAACAGTGTGACGCGGCAGCTAAAAAAGCCAATGCAATTCTGGGCTGCATCAATAGGAGTATAGCATCTAGATCAAGGGAAGTAATAGTGCCACTGTATTCTGCTCTGGTCAGACCACACCTGGAGTACTGTGTCCAGTTCTGGGCACCACAATTCAAGAAGGACACTGACAAACTGGAACGTGTCCAGAGGAGGGCAACCAAAATGGTCAAAGGCCTGGAAACGATGCCTTATGAGGAACGGCTAAGGGAGCTGGGCATGTTTAGCCTGGAGAAGAGGAGGTTAAGGGGTGATATGATAGCCATGTTCAAATATATAAAAGGATGTCACATAGAGGAGGGAGAAAGGTTGTTTTCTGCTGCTCCGGAGAAGCGGACACGGAGCAATGGATCCAAACTACAAGAAAGAAGATTCCACCTAAACATTAGGAAGAACTTCCTGACAGTAAGAGCTGTTCGACAGTGGAATTTGCTGCCAAGGAGTGTGGTGGAGTCTCCTACTTTGGCGGTCTTTAAGCAGAGGCTTGACAACCATATGTCAGGAGTGCTCTGATGGTGTTTCCTGCTTGGCAGGGGGTTGGACTCGATGGCCCTTGTGGTCTCTTCCAACTCTATGATTCTATGATTCTATGACACTACTCAGCATCCCTCCCTCATGGCTGGGCTGATGAGAACAGCCAAGCTGAAACTCAAATGCAGGGCAAGCCTTTTCTTTTGGTGAAAAGAATTTTTTTGGCCCATTTCAAAGTTAAAGGGTAAGATTCCCCCATCTCTAAATTCTAAAGATTCATGCACTGTCCCCTCTCAAACTAATCCCTTGTACAGGAGAGATTCCAACCTTGCCCTTGGAAGTTATGAAACTTTACTGGACTAAATATTTCCATGCAGTACAATTGCTAACCCATTTAGACCACACCTAACTGGGAGTAAAGGGATGTGGGTGGCGCTGTGGTGTAAACCACTGAGTCTTGGTCTTGCTGATCGGAAGGCCGGCGGTTCAAATCCCCATGATGGGGTGAGCTCCCGTAGCTCAGTCCCTGCTCCTGCCAACCTAGCAGTTTGAAAGCACAGCAGAGTGCAAGTAGATAAACAGGTACTGCTCCGGCAGGAAGGTAAACGGTGTTTACATGCACTGCTCTGGTTTCACCAGAAGCTGCTTAGTCATGCTGGCCACATGACCTGGAAAAACTGTCTGCAGACAAACATCAGCTGCCTCGGCCAGTAAAGTGAGATGAGTGCCACAACCCCAAAGTCATTCACGACTGGACTTAACTGTCAGGGGTCCTTTACCTTTTAACTGGGAGTAAATCCTACAACTGAGTACAGGATTGTGCAGGGGGGGATTAAAAGGTTAAAACCAGAACATTGAATTGGGCTTGGAAACTGCACAGGGCCCAGTGCTGTTGAACCTTTGGCTATTCAAATGCAGTGTGTGCATTTGCAGTCTTACAGCTCTGCTGAGTAAAGATTTCATATTCTGTTCCAATCCTCATGCTGTCTACTCATTGTTAATTAACACATGCTCTCTACTTAAAGGACATTTGAACAAATGGACTACATTAAGGAATTATTCGAATAATTAGCTGCTGCTTATTTGATGTTGTTTTAGAGCACTGCTGATGGAGAAGCTGCCGAGTTGAAACTGAAAAGCATATTGGGACCTCTTAGTAAATATATGTAGTTGTTACAAATCCACAAATCCAAGTATTGCTTCTATGAAAGATTGTACTTCTCTGCTTGTTAATAACTGTTGCATTTTAGACTCTCAGGAAACATGATTCTCAGCACCCTACAGAAAGCTCAATGCCATTAGAATGAATGGGTCTCTGGCTGGGTTCCCACTTGCTTAGCATCCAGTGTGCTCCCACTGCTGGTATGAGGCGTACATATGACTCTAGCTACAATCTATATCTATCTTGTATCTGTTCTGGTATTTTTTTGAGAAACACTGCATTTTGATGCATTTCCCCTCCAAACCAGCTTTGATCTGAATTGAGAAAAGAACCATGTAGCTGTGTTTTAAGCCGGTAATCTGTACACAGCCTTCCACCAAGTAATGTGTTTTCATAGTGTGTTCGACATTACATGGGAACTGTTTTTTAATGACCGTTATTATTACAGGATTTTATGGGCAGTCAGCAAACCGAAGACTAGAGAAATGCTAATATTTGCAACAGCTGATGCTTGTATTATTTGGCCTGCCAAGTTATGCATTTCGAAGTTTTTATGTTCCTGTTTAATTGTTGGACTCTCTTCATTATATCACACAAAGCTCTACAAATATTGCCATTTGGTGTTTAATTAACATCAGGTCATCATAGAAATCTGTGATACTGTGTGTGTTTATTCCAGATGTGTTAATTGCTCAAAGGAGTAGAAAATGTGCATTCTTGATGGAGCTGAGATTTGAACTGGGGATTTTGTCCCCACAAATCATGCTTCAAATTGCTCCCTACAACTGTCAAACATTTTCAGAATTATTCCCAACTAGTCCTATCCTTACAGCTATGGTATCACTTGGGCTCTAATTGCAAATGGCCGATAGAGCTACCAGTGGCTTTGCACCCTGATGGCTATATTCTACCTCCTCTGCCAGAGACAGTACACTTCTGAATACCAGTTGCTGAAAACCACAGAAGGGGAAATTGATGCCATGCTTAAGTCCTGCATGTGGGCTTCCCATATACATCTGGCTGGCCACTGTGAGAACAGGAAACTGGACTAGATGAACCACTTGCCTGGTCTATCAGGCTCTTCTTGTGTTCAAACCAATATTGCCATCCAATGAAATGCAGGCATATTTAATCGCAGAACAGGCTAAGCCAGGACAAACAGGAACTGAGCAGGAAGAGCCAACAGCCTTTTGTAAATTGTGGATTTTTGAGGGGATATTTACTAAGACCAGAAACTGGCAGGCCCACTGTTGCCCATGGGTTCCATATGGCAACCTGAGTGTGTGGATAGTTTTCTAATACAGTTTAGACATTCAGCAGCAGAAATTTCTGTTCCACTCTAGCTTCCTAATTGGCGTGTCCTGTAAAGCTCCATGACAGGGAGTAAGCTCCAATGAAAATTGTTGGCCTTAATTCTGAGTAAACATGCATACAGTTCTGCTGCTAGGCCCCTTTCTTTGGTTATGCTGATAGTGTGGAAACAGTTGACCTGTGGTGCTTTCTGTGTTGTGAGAGTGATGTATAAAGTCCCAGGACATGCAAGAGCTGCTAAAACTGAGGCTTTTCACTAGATCAACATTGCTCCAGTTTGTGAAGAGGTGATGTGTTTATGTGTGAGTGTTGCAGTACAGGCTCCTTCCACCTGACTAATAATAATAATAATAATAATAATAATAATAATAATAAATCTTTATTTGTATCCCGCCCTCTCCGGCCAAAGCAGCGCGGCTAACAACAGGTAAAAATAGCACAGTGTACATAAAATCACAGTCAATTAATTAAAATACATTCTAGAATAAATTCAGAATCAAATTAATGGCAACCATCGGGTTAGAGTTCTATGAAGATTACAGAAGGAGAGAGGGGGTCAGACTGTGTCTTGGCCAAAGGCCTGGCGGAACAGCTCTGTCTTGCAGGCCCTGCGGAAAGATGTCAAGTCCCGCAGGGCCCTAGTCTCTTATGACAGAGCATTCCACCAGTTCGGGGTCACGGCCGAAAAAGCCCTGGCTCTGGTCGAGGCCAGTCTAACCTCCCTGTGGCCTGGGATCTCCAATATGTTTTTATTTGAAGACCGTAAGGTCCTCCATGGGACATACCAGGAGAGGCGGTCCCATAGGTACAAGGGTCCTAGGCCATATAGGGCTTTAATGGTTAAAACTAGCACCTTAAACCTGATCCTGTACTCTACTGGGAGCCAGTGCAGCTGCTATAGCACTGAGTGAATGTGATCCCGCGGCGAAGACCCCGTAAGGAGTCTCGCTGCGGCATTCTGCACCCTCTGGAATTTCAGGGTCAGTCTCAAGGGCAGCCCCACATAGAATGAGTTACAATAATCAAGCCTGGAGGTGACCATCATGTGGATCACAGTGACTAGGTCAGGGGGAGAGAGGTAAGGAGAATTTTCATACCCTGGTGGCATGAAAATGAGCTGTGATCCTGTGGCTTCCACACCTCCATCTTAACCAGAAGTCTCAAGTGTTATACATTGGGCACAGAACATTACGATAACTTTTCTGTCTATCATCACCTATTTAGCAATCTTACTATATGGAAAGAGCCTTTGAAATCACAGCCTGGGGTGTCTGTTGCTGTCAGCTCTGGTTCAGTCACAACTTGTATTTAATTATCATTGCTAGATCCCAGTGGGCATGTATTGCGGCTCTTCCCAGCAGTTCTACTGCACCCGGATCAATACTTCAGTTTACAATTATTCTTTTCAGAAGCATATTGACTCCAGCAGTCTTTCTCAAGCAACAAGGGTGATATAAATCCAGTACAGCTGTGCTCAAAGCCCATTTTGTGAAACTGTCACACACACACACACACACACACACACGCAAGCAGGGTGAGGGGAAGTGGAAGAGAACTTCGTTGAAATTTTCATGGGGCACAAGTCTCTTTTGGCTTATAAACATCATGATGAGGTGGCCAAATAGTGTGTACTCTTGCCTTTAACATTTTTATAACACCTTTGTGCCAGTTTTTCTCCCCCAGCCTCCTGAACTTCCTAGGATGTGTGATGGCCTGGGAATCTGATTCAGAGGCTGAACCAGAGGAATCCCAGCCTGCACAGGAGTCCCCGCCTCCAGGGCCGGCTGAGCCAGGGCTGGGGCATGAGCCTGAAGGGTCCTCACCTGTGCTGGACCTTCAGGTGCAGGCAACAGCTGAGTCTGCTCTGGCTCCTGAGGGGATGGAGGACCCATTGCCTGCAGGTGCTCCACCCTCAGCCCTGTCAGAGGAAGCTGAGGTTGCCTCTGGGTCTGGTAACCCTCCAGCCTCTCCTGAGCTGCAGAGGCCCAGGGCAGAGAGGCGGAGGGAACTGGGTTCTCTCAGGAGGAGTGCTCGCCTTAAGGCCCGGAGAGGCGGGTCACCTGTGGGCCGGGACCGCCCCTGGCCTCAGAGAAGATAAAGGCCAGTCAGCCTGGTCCCAGGTTGTGGGAGCAATGTCGCTGGAAACCTGTTTCTGCCAGCACCCAGTCCTGTTCTTCCAGAGTTCCCAGCCTTGCCCGGCTCCTCGCTTTGGACCCCGCTTTGCCCTTGGTGGACAGTCTCCAGACCCTCGACCCAGGACCACGCCTCACGGTAACCTCCCCCTGGGACCAGCACAGGATGCCTGTTTGGAGGACATTGTGGAATAATGTCCCCCACTTGACATTTCAAGAAGTGTGGCTGGGCAGAAGGTTGCTGTCATTGACTGGCTGGATGTAGGAGTGGTGAGAGGCACCCACAGGGAAAGGAGGCTCAGAGCCAGGGAATTAATGGTGGGGTGACAATGAGTACTCAAAGGGCAAAGAGGGAGCAAGAGGAAGGGGTGTTGGAAGCTGAAGAGGTAACGGGGTTTGGTGAGCAGGAAGAGGTTGTGACAGTTCAGTATCAGAGGCAGAAGCAGAGGCTGGAGAGCAGGGGGAACCAAGAGGCAGAGTGGAGGCAAGCTGCTGAAGAAGCCAGGGAGTCTCCCCCACCTGCTGTGACCAGCTCCCCTTCCCTCTGGTTCCCAGCACATGAAGAGGAATGGAGAGAATGGAACAAAGAGAGACATAGTGAAGGAGCCTCAGGTTGTTGGGGAAGGAACTGGAGGAGCAGCCTTAGAGAGCAATGGGAAGTCAACCTAAAGGCTTTGCAACTGCCTCATTGGGGCAAGATCTATTGGAAAGAGTTGCTGTGGTTATTAGGCCTGAGTTGTCTTGGTTTCTTTGACTAAAGAGTTAACTTCACTGACACTGGTTTTTTATTTTTATTTTATTGCTGACATGCTCCTTACTGCAGCTCCCGACAGTTGCCTGCAGAGTGTTGAAGAGAGCTGCAGAGGTTGTTGTTGTTGCTGCTGTTTATTAAAAAGGAGAGAATGGCACAGGTTAATTTCAAAAGGGTTAAAAACTTCATCTAGCATAAAACGAAAAAAATCTGTCACTGACCTCCTTAAAGAATTATCTGGAGCTCTCTGACATACCTCAAGCAGTGTGTCAGAAATCCACACTTCTTGGAAATCTCAGAGTATGTCCACCTGTAACATCATCGAAACAGACATTCCAGGAAGTGTGGGAAGCTGATAAGCCAGCAAAAAGGTGTAAAAAGAGAGAGGTAAAAACACATAACACATATTTTAAGGTAAGAGGAAGGCTTAACAAACCCACGAAAGCTCTACCCAGGTTGGAAATTTCACCAGACTTATCCCACCCACCTCTTTGATTCATGGGCAGTTTCTTTTCTACCTATCCCACAGGTGAACGAGGAAAATGTCAGGGAAATGCTGTAGCTCAGTAGCAGAGCATCTGCCTTGGATGCAAAAAGTCCCAGGTTCAATCCCTAGCAACTCCAGATAGGGCTATCTGAACTGCTGGAGGGTGGTCAGCGTAGACAATACTGAGGTAAATTACTCGTTATAAGGCCATTTCTACATTCCCAATGACAAAATATATATAAAAAAAGATTAGATAAAAATAAGGCTTAAAATAGACCTTGTGATAAAGGGAGCAGACACAGAAGCAGGAAGGTTGTAGTAAAAGCAGTGGGTTTGCTCATATGTAGCGCAGAAGTGCTCGATTTAATAGCAGTATTTGAAATGGGGAGAGTAGAGTAGAACAGCGTTTAGAATGAGATCTGAGTCAGTTTCAGAAGTGAATGGAGTGCAACCTAGTGAGAAGTGCAGAGAGGAGTCCTTTACATTTTAGTGAATAATAAGAATATCAAACACAGTTACAGTTGCTGGAAAGCATTTAAACCTTTCTGCTTCAGGGCATAAGCCAACATCTATCTTTCTGAGAGTGGTATTAAAAAAAATAAAATCCTACTATATGTGAGTTGCAAAGTCCTCCATTTTATACTAGACTGCCATAAGTGGCAAACAATCAGGAGCAGTAGGGCAATTATTTGCCTGAATGTATGTTTGCCATGTTGCTTGTGTCCCCAATTGCATCACAATCCTATGGGTTGGCTGAGGGTTGCCATGCTTTTCTTTGTTGGAGTCCCTACTTCATGCTAGAAATTTAAATGTTTTTCTTTTGCAAGACTGTTTGGATTTTTAGTTAGTTCTTTACATTAGTAAAGAAACAAGGATTTTAATGCATTAATTATAAACATACAACATGAGACGGTGCCAGGGAGCAGAAAATTTTTCTATGCGATTTTCTATAGAAAATTGTTTGTTGTTGTTGTTTAGTTGTTTAGTCGTGTCCGACTCTTCATGACCCCATGGACCAGAGCACGCCAGGCACTCCTGTCTTCCACTGCCTCCCGCAGTTTGGTCAGACTCATGTTTGTAGCTTCGAGAACACTGTCCAACCATCTCGTCCTCTGTCGTCCCCTTCTCCTTGTGCCCTCCATCTTTCCCAACATCAGGGTCTTTTCCAGGGAGTCTTCTCTTCTCATGAGGTGACCAAAGTATTGGAGCCTCAGCTTCATGATCTGTCCATCCAGTGAGCACTCAGGGCTGATTTCCTTAAGAATGGATAGGTTTGATCTTCTTGCAGTCCATGGGACTCTCAAGAGTCTCCTCCAGCACCATAATTCAAAAGCATCAATTCTTCGGCAATCAGCCTTCTTTATGGTCCAGCTCTCACTTCCATACATCACTCCTGGAAAAACCATGGCTTTAACTAGACGAACCTTTGTTGGCAAGGTGATGTCTCTGCTTTTTTTGTTTGTTTGTTATATTGTTTGATATAATGATTGTTTGTTATAATGATCTAAAAAAAATTGTTTGTTATAATGATCTAATTTCTGATTCATTTATAGTGTTTCTTTTCCTGTGTGAAGATCTACCCCCTAATAGGTTGGGTCTTGTGCTTTATAGTACAGTGGTACCTTGGTTTCAGAACAGCTTAGTTTATGAACAACTTGGATTTAGAACACTGCAAGCCCGGAAGTAGATGTATTGGTTTGTGAACTTTGCCTTGGAAACAGAACATGTTCCGCTTCCTTGTTGAGTGTTTTCCATTTGTAAATTGAGTCCCGTGCTGCTATGGGAAAGCACGCCTTGGTTTAAGAATGCTTTGGTTTAAGAACAGACTTCCGGAACGGATTAAGTTCGTAAACCAAGGTAACCACTGTACTACTATTTGGTATTCATTCACACTAAGATTACACATTGTATTGGATAGAGGATTTGGCACCACTGCAAACTGTTTAATCATGAGCTACATTTCTTGTTGGCATTTGGGAATTTCTTACCCTGCAAGTGTCCTGGAAAAACCAGGACACCCCATGATTTTGTGCCGAGATCTCCTTTTTGTTATTTGTAGTTTTTATTTAGGTGTGGGCTAGTACCAGAAGAAGCCTATTCTTGGCTGTATGAAACTTCTCAAACCTATTTGACCGCCATTTTGTGGAATTGTTACACAGAGTAGGCCCATTCACTAAGAAAAAGAGGAAGAATTCATTCTGTAGGAAAATCTTCACACTGTGATGGAGTAGCAGTATGTTGGGAATTAACTCTGCACTGCTACCTTAAGATTAACCCAAACAGAAGTCATGACCTTCCTCTCTTTCCTCAGACATATATATAGACATTATGCCTTTAAAGTACATTTGAAGAACATTCATTACCTCAAATAATTCTAGGCAATGTAGTTTACCCCTCACAGAGTCATCATTCCCAGGGTCCAGAATTCTTTGAGGAAAAGAATGTGCTTCAAATCTGGTTCAAATGTATAATGTGTATGCAGCCTTGCCAAAGCCATCAGTTAAGCTACTTATAGAGCCTGGATTCAATAATCAAGTTTCACAAGGCAATGCAAGGTGTGTGATTGGTTTTCATGCATTCTGAAGGAACACCCCCTTGAGAAACCAGCAACCCAGCATGCTTGAGGGCAAGGGAGAAATCCCAGCTTTCCTGGGGCAATTGATGCCTTTCGCTCCTCTCCAATGGCTGCATAGAAATTACACAAGTCCCATGGTATCCTGTGGCTTGGCTGGCTGGCTTGAGAGTGTCCTCTGTGGTTATTGTTGGATCATTAAGCTTGCCCACAATATCCCAGCCCTCTCCCTCTTTAACGGAGTGTCTGAGAACTGAAGCAAAACATATGACTTTTAAATAAACCCACATTAAGCTTCAGGATTCAGCTTGGCTATAGTTTTAGATATTCATATAAGCTACACCTCTTCCCGAACAATAGTGTCAGAATATTGAGCAGTAATCTCTTGCGCTTATCTATCCCATCCTTTCTTCAAGGGGAGTGCACATAGTTCTCATTTCCCTTTGCTGCCTTCAACCACCCTGTTATATAGGGCAGGCTGAGACGCAGCAAGTGGCTCAAATCAGGAGCAGCCAAAGCCATATTGCTGCCTGAAGCGAAGGGCAAGATGGTGCATTCTCCATCCTGCGCAGAAAACCCAATGAGATGGTAGTTAAATCTCACATCAGCACCGACAATGGAGCTGGCTCCTCCGCCACACCAAATTCACCCAGTTAGTTTTATGGCGTGTGAGGATTTGATCCTGATTCTCCCTGCTCCCAGTACCAACACTTTTACTTTTTACTTTTATTACTACAGCACTCTGACTCTGTGTTTCACCACAGAAGCAGTATTTCTCCATTCTGAATCAGCACCCGTGATTGTGAACCTTTGCTTCTTTCCCTTTTTGGGGGGAATCTGTTTTGTGTATCCCACTTTTATTACACTGTCATCGTGTCTTTGTAGTCAATACAAAGAGAAGAATGGAATCTCTCATTATATTTACAACAATAGCAATCTGTAATTTTTTGACCCAGCAAAGCTTTTCATTCACCCTCTAGCTGCCTGTGGAAGGTAATCAGACTTCTCTATTGTAAAGATCTGGTGTGTGAAATGGTACTGTTGTAGGGGAGAGATACATACCCATTGATTTCTGTTGCCTTTTTGGTTTTGTTTTTTAAATTTGTTTTTATTAAATATTTTCTTTGTTTACAAAAGTACGTGCCTTGTCTCTTTTTTCAGGTTGTACAGTTTTTCTTACAAATCAGTTACATTTGTTGTGCGATAGTAGTGTTGAGTAGAGTATAAGGTTGGGGAAGAAAAATGGGGAAAGGAGGGGTGGTGTGGTGAGGCTTATATTCTTTTGTATAGTGTACAGACTCTCCTCCTGCAAGAGAGGGGAGAGGTTGTGGTCAGGAGCCGGACTCCACCTCAAGCAGGGGGCGTTAGCCCCCTGCCTCCCACTCACCTGGCTGGCGCCCACGCCCTCGGGCAGGAACCCAACCAGGTGCCTGCAAGGGGGCGTGTTTAGCAGCCTAAATTGCTGCGGCACCAGCCTTCCGGACTCACTTTTCGTCGTCCCATCGCGAGTCCCGATGCGTGTAGCCATCGCCTGCGCCTTCAATTTTGGGTATTCCGTTAAAGGAATCCGGCGGTCGTGCATTCTGTCCGATGCCTGCGTGGCGGGAGGCCATGGCACAACCCTCGGTGACATCAGGGGAGAGCTTATAGTTGGATTAGCATCAACAGGCTCCACCTACTGGTGAATAAACCCCCCTGTTTTAGACTCACCCCTCTCTGAGGGGGTGGAGTCAGCTGATGTAATCCAATGCCTAAGCCAATACCTTTTCACTTGCTGTAATCAATAAAGTTGTGGCCTTTTCTTGCCCATTAACCTTATATCACGTGTCCTTGTGTTTTCATTCCACTACGCGGGGATCGGGTCCTCGAACCACAAGTGGGGGTTTTGTGTCAATGTTAACTTGGTAGGTTCTCCTTCTATTCGTTTATTACATTCCCTTGATAGTGAAAGGTATTTGGGGGCAGGGTGTGCTTGGTTGTCTATGTTTGGGTGCAGTGGGGCTTGTTTGCGTTTGTGAGGAGGGGAGGGCTTGTTGGGTCAGGATAGCCAGATAGATTCGTATGCTGTTGGTGGATTCTTCTTGTTGTCTTGTTGGGCTGTGTATGTGATAAAGGGGAGCCATACTGGGGTGAAGGTGTCCTCTTCTATTTGTCCCCCTGTCAGTTTCAGTTTATTGGTTAGCTTTTCTACTATGGCCATTTCCTATTGGTCTATGTTTACTCCTGACAGGTCTCTCCAGTGTCTGGCTATAAGGTTTCTGGATGCTGAGAGTAGGTAGGTTATAAGCTTCGTATAATGTGAGTGGTCATTGTGCTCTTGGAAGATGTTTGGTAGGGCCAGTTCTGGTGTGAGTTCTAATACCTGTTTAGCTATTTTGCATATCTCTTGTAGGACTGCTGTCCAGAAGGGTTGTATTTTAGGTCATTCCCACCACATGTGGAGGTATGTGCCTGTGGAGGTGCAGCCTCTCCAACATTTGCCTTTTGTTTTTAATCATATTGAAATGTTCCCTGATGTTTGAAATTCCCTTTTATTGAGCATTTGATTTCCAGCACTTTGATTTTTCCTTGCGGTCGTTGGCTGGTTGAGAACGATCTGTTTTGCATTAAAGGAATCAGAGTTATTCTTGAGAAGCAAACATAACTTTTTTTGCATGTAGTAGTGAGGTTCGGCTGTTTGTTGAACTTCAGGGGCAGTTTACTCAACCCTTTAAGCTCATAGACCAAACTTTGCATAAGAAGATGTACAGCAGGAGTGTGCATAGGATTTGGATAAATCCTGAATCCAGGGAAGAGCATTATCTAATTGAGAGCTCTGTTCTGATCTGCATAAAAGTCTGCTACTGGCAGATTTGATCAGTTTGCTAAAAATGTGGTCCTAGCGAATTTCTCGTCCATCCTTACCACAACAAAGCAAAAGGAGACAGAAAGAATGCTGCAAGAACTTGATTTATTTTTCTTTGTTACAAGTGGACATATGTAGCCTTTCTCATCTTTCGTGACTTTAGCCCACTCTGTGGTTCACTCATCATTTCCAACATTATTCCTTTTCTCTCAAGCTCTCTAATACAAAGAAACTGCTCTCATTCTTCCCCTCAGAAATGGTCTAGCTGACTGCTTCCTCATCTAGCTGCTCTACCCCTCCTACAAAGTTCCTTATTGGCATTCTTCTCTAGCCATCTTTGGCCTCCTTCCTCAGTAACTTAGCTCACTGGGATTGGCCAGCAGAGTCCCCTATCACGAGTCTTCCAATCAGAGCATACTGACCATCCTTGGGATCCCTGACATCCCTCTCCTTTACAATGACAACAGTAGGCCCTAGGATGCTGCAGCAGAGCTGGATGTCAGATGAGAAAGGAGAAAGAGTCCTGCCTAGCCCTCCTTGCCCTGTCCTTCAAATACTGAAACCAGCATCATAAACGCATGGTGATATCATTATCTGAAAATGGGATGTGAATAATTATGTACAAATAAATAAGTAATGATAAAGAAATGATTAGATAAATATACTATGCCAGGGTTAATACATTGCACTCATGGTGCAGGATCCAGTCAGCATGGCCAATGATTAGGGGTGATGGGAGATGGAGTCCCAATTACATGCTGCAGGTGGAGCTGTGGGTTAAACCACAGAGCCTAGGGCTTGCTGATCAGAAGGTTGGGGGTTTGAATCCCCATGATGGGGTGAGCTCCCATTGCTTGGTCCCAGCTCCTACCAACCTAGCAGTTCGAAAGCACATCAGAGTGCAAGTAGATAAATAGGTATTGCTCCAGCGGGAAGGTAAATGGTGTTTCTGTGCGCTGCTCTGGTTCGCCAGAAGCGGCTTAGTCATGCTGGCCACATGACCCGGAAGCTGTATGCTGGCTCCCTCGGCCAGTAAAGCGAAATGACAACCCCAGAGTCACTGGACCTAACAGTCAGGGGTTCCTTTACCTTTACCCTAGTAATGCTATGTAAAAGATGCTTTACTTTTGTTTCTCTTTCCATGCTTGCACCCTGCAAGTGACCCCGCACCAGCACTGGTATTGATATCTTTAGTATGGTGTGAGGTTCTATAAAGGGCCCAGACAGAGGTTAACACTGCCAGTGAAATACCAATCGTATTCTAACTGTTTTGGGCATGGGAGAAGAAAGGAGGTTGCATAGGTAGCCTCTGTGCAATTAATCTCCATGTGGAAGTTTAGGCAGCCCCCACCTTTGTTTGACTTTGGCGTACTGTTGCCTCCGAGGCTGTATTCAACATCTGCAACAGCTCAGACAACTCAGATTTACAGCTGGCTGCCCTATAACTCTTAGTCTCTCAACAGCTATTACAGAAATATGATGTAGTGTAGGAAAAGTTACTTTAAATGAGTTGGCAGCTCAACAAAACATGCTGTTATGACTCTACCAGGGTGGACATGGAAGCAGATTCCAGCTGCTCAGGTGGCGCTAGCAACTCAGTGATGTATGCTTTTGGCTTTGCAAAACTCTGCTTCCTCATCACTACAGACACCCATATTGGTCTTGCCAAGCTGTGTAACAGTCACTGTTTTTTTTTAAAAAAATAAATTTTTATTAGTTTTACAAATAATTTTTTTAAGACAATACAAACATATAAAAAGACATACAAACACATATAATTTCATAACTTTTTTTCCCTATAAACCTTGTTTCTCGGACTCCCCCATACCTCCCCTTTCTGCATCCCAATGTCCAAAATTTCCCAGCAACCTTTAAATAGTTCTGTCAAACATATGTCCTCTTAATCTTTCCTTCAGTCTAATCTTATATCACTGTAACCCTTTCTTTCTCAAAACCTCGACATTCTAACATTCATCAAGTTTATAGTAGTTCTTAAGATAGATTTTAAATTTCTTCCATTCTTCTTCTGCCGTCTCCTTCCCCTGATCATGGATTCTGCCGGTCATCTCAGCCAGTGTCATATAGTCCATCACTTTCATCTGCCATTCTTCCAGAGTGGGTAGATCTTGTGTCTTCCAATACCTTGCGATGAGTATTCTTGCTGCTGTCGTAGCATACATAAAGAAAATTCTATCTTTCTTTAACACCGATTGGCCGACAATGCCCAAGAGAAAGGCCTCTGGTTTCTTAGGAAAAGTACATTTAAGTACCTTTTTAATTTCATTATATATCATTTCCCAGAAAGCCTTAATCTTCGGGCACGTCCACCAAAGGTGATAAAAGGTACCCTCAGTTTCTTTACACTTCCAACACTTATTGTCAGGCAAATGATAAATTTTTGCTAGCTTGACTGGGGTCATGTACCACCTGTAAATCATTTTCATAGTATTTTCCTTTAAGGCATTACATGCCGTAAATTTTATACCGGTGTTCCACAACCATTCCCAGTCAGCAAACATAATGTTATAACCAATGTCCTGTGCCCACTTAATCATAGCCGATTTAACTGTTTCATCTTGTGTATTCCATTTCAGCAGCAAATTATACATTCTTGACAAGTTCTTGGTATTGGGTTCTAACAATTCAGTTTCTAGTTTTGATTTCTCCACCTGGAAGCCAATTTTCCTGTCTTGTTTATAAACCTCCATTATTTGATAATAATGGAGCCAATCTTGTACTTTAGGTTTCAATTTCTCATGACTCTGTAATTTCAATTTATCTCCATCTTGTTCCAGAATTTCCCAATACTTTGGCCATCCGGCCTCCATATTGAGTTTCTTCAGTGCCTTAGCCTCCAAGGGTGACAACCATCTAGGGGTTTTGTTTTCCAACAAATCTTTATATCTTATCCAAACATTAAGTAACGCTTTTCTGACAATGTGATTTTTAAAGGCCCTATGCACTTTGATTTTATCATACCATAGATATGCATGCCAACCAAATGTATTATTGAAACCTTCTAAATCCAAGATATCTGTGTTCTTGAGGAGCATCCACTCTTTCAGCCAGCAAAACGCTGCTGCTTCATAGTACAGTTTTAAGTCCGGCAGGGCAAATCCCCCTCTTTCTTTTGCATCTGTAAGTACTTTAAATTTTATTCTGGGCTTTTTGCCCTGCCAGACAAATTTCGCAATATCTTTCTGCCACCTCTTGAAACAGTCCATCTTGTCAAGAATCTGCAAAGTTTGAAACAAAAATAACATTCTAGGCAATACATTCATCTTAATAACTGCAATTCGGCCTAACATTGACAGTTTCAAATTTGACGATATTTCTAAATCTTTTTTAATTTCTGACCAACATTTTTCATAGTTGTCTTTATACAAGTTCAAATTTTTAGATGTCAGATAAACCCCTAGGTATTTCACCTTCTTAACCACTGTCAAACCTGTCTCTTCTTGAAATTTCTCCTTCTCCATGACTGTTAAATTTTTTTCTAAGACTTTAGTTTTTTGTTTGTTCAATTTGAATCCGGCTACCTGGCCAAATTGTTGAATTATCTCCAACACCCTTTTCGTACTAGTGTTTGGCTCTTGTAAGGTCAATACTAAGTCATCTGCATGTGTAACAGTCATTGTTGACTCAGTGAAAAATGGTCCCTGGGTGACTTTTTACTTCTTCTTTTTTTTACTGTGTGGGACCGTTGCAAACAGGAGTTGCATTCATCCAGTTCTGCAGGAACGTAACTAAAGTATATGGCAGTGTCATGGCTGCCACCAATTCAGGGATCACACTTATACATTGTTGTCACACAACACAAGCCAAGACTTCTGACGGAAATGGATCATTATTCACATCAGCGGTTTTCTTCTAGAAAAAAAAAAAAGGTGCCAGCACTCACCATGAAGTTGTTACAGTAAGTGCCACACATTTAACTAGGGCTTTTCTTCAAGGGGAAAAAAGTTTCTGGTACTGCGTGCCCTTGAGTACCCCCAGAGAAAAAGCCCTGATTATTATTATTTTAGTCAATTCTACTTAGTAGAGTAATCTGAGACCTTGTGTGGTCCAGGGGACAGCATGTCAGGTTTTAATGTGAAAGCCAAAGTTCAAATGCTGTAAAACTCACTGGGGAGCTTTGAGCAAGTTGACGTTCTCTCAGCCTAATCCACTGACAGAATGTGAGATCATAGTGTTAAGCTCTTTTGTATGTGTGCGAAAACGCGCCCTGGAAATTAACAGTAATAACTAGGTGGCCTCTCTAAACCTATGCAAAATAAAAAGCCATGCTCCATCACATTAGAAGTACTATTTCCACTGGTAATAAGTGGGATTCAAATAAGTACATGAAATGTATTCAGGGAGGAATGGGTGCCATCTAACATGACATCCATGCTCTCAGGTGGCCATGCATTGAACATCAGTGTGAATTTATGAGCTTATGGATTCCCTGATCCATGAGAAAACCTGTATTCCTTCTCATGCGGAGGAGCCCTACAGCTATAGAGATGTATGTGTGCACAGACCCTGGACATTGATGCAGAATGTACAACTATGCCATTGTTGTTGTTTTTTGTGGCGGGGGTGGAGGCAGGACCAGTAGCTGTGATGAATGCTTAGGAGCATAAGAAGCTGCCTTGAGCCATGGACCTTTCTAGCTGAGTACTGTCACAATAACATTGGTTTTCAGACAGAAGTCTTGAGGTGGGGCTTCCTCAGCTTGGGGAAGCATGGCAGATATAAATGTGAAGTAACAAATAGGATAATAGTGAGATGCAAGGATTTGAACCTTGGACTTTCTGCATGCAAACATGTGCTGCACTACTAACCTTTGGCCTGTCTTCCTAACAGAAGCGGGTTATTTGAACAACTGCATTACAAACACATACCCTCCAACATTTCGTCAATGAAAATAGGGACATCTTATTCACTAATTATAATATTCATGCAATTTACTGTGTTGCCCCAGCCACTTTGGGCAGCTGCCAACATACATAAAAACATAATATTAAACATTAAAAAACAACTTCCCTATAGAGATCTACCTTCAGATGGCTTTAGGGTCAGATAACTCCAGAACCCCCAACAGTTCTCTGATGAAAATAGGGACGTCCTACCATACCCTTCAGCATTTGTCCAATGAAATTAGGGACATCTTAAGGAAAAGTTGGACATTTCAGGATCAGATCAGAAACTGGGATGGCTTCTGTAAATCCAGGACTGTTCCTGGAAAATAGGGACACTTGGAAGGTCTGCAAACATGGTGGAAGGGTAGCAAAAATGGCATAAAGCTTATGGCCATAGAATTCCCAGTACAGTGGTACCTCAGGTTACATATGCTTCAGGTTACACACGCTTCAGGTTACAGACTCC
Source organism: Podarcis vaucheri (assembly GCF_965113315.1). Taxonomy (NCBI): domain Eukaryota; kingdom Metazoa; phylum Chordata; class Lepidosauria; order Squamata; family Lacertidae; genus Podarcis; species Podarcis vaucheri. Next base: position 37,129,370 of record NC_138762.1, read on the forward strand.
GCTAACCCTGAAATAGTGCTTCAGGTTAAGAACTTTGCTTCAGGATGAGAACAGAAATTGTGCTTCAGCAGCGCGGTGGCAGTGGGAGGCCCCATTAGCTAAAGTGGTGCTTCAGGTTAAGAACAGTTTCAGGTTAAGTACGGACCTCCAGAATGAATTAAGTACTTAACCCGAGGTACCACTGTACTATGTAAACTAATCATACAATGGATATTATATCACACAAGCTCTTTTTGTTGTTTTCACCAAGTGTCCTCCCCCCCCCGCCTTATATTAAAGAGGAATATATTGGTAATCTGCATAAGGAACTTCAATTCCTCAAACAGCAGGAAAATTGGATAAGGTTACTATTTATTTGTTTGTTTGTTTGTTTGTTTGTTTGTTTGGAATACTTATAAACTGCCAACTCATTAAAAGAAATATCATGGCAGTGTGCTATAAAATCATTCAGACATCATAAAATTATAAGATCATTAAACAAGAGCAAATGACCACCATACTAATAGATTTGGAATCTCTCTGGGTTTCTGATGCTAAAAATGTTGGCCCAGAGCCAACACTTGTCAGATGTACATCATTTTTAAGGTTGTTGATGGGTGTGTGTGCGGGCTGCCTCACAGTGGCAGGCAAGCTACAAAGCTGCAGGCTCCTTACACTCAGGCATTTAAAGGAATGTGTGTAGGTCATGTTGCTTCCCCTCATCTATGCATTTTCTTCCTAGTGGGGCTGTGTAAACTCACACTGCACCCCACCCTAACCCTGACTTACCTCAGATACTGTAGTCTATATACTGTATGGCTGTGTCAGAATGGGGACACCCAGGTCCTTATTGGCAGCTCAGTGGAGGGGTATTAGTATTACTATTATTTATTAAATTTATATACTGCCCTATACCTGCAGGTCTCAGGATGGTTCACGAAATGCTCATTACAGATCCGTATCAGTTAAGAAAGCTGTGACTCTTCTATAAAAATCCTCTTGTGCCTTAATTCAGTGGGGGCGCTAATGAAAACACCACATGTGGGCTCATTACTAGTAATAACAGCTCCTCCCACAGCAAAGGCATTTTAAAATTGTAACTTTCTTTTTATGTTTTGGTTTCAACATTTCTTTAATCTATCCTGAGGCCTTGGGATACAGTGGGGTTTAAAAGGCATTGAACTAATTCTGTAACATAGGTGGATATCATTTGCTTGTTTTGTGCTCCCCCCTTGTGAAAAGATGACACCTCATTGTCATAATTACATTTAATTGTGATCACTCCATGTTAGTGTTTTGAGTTTTTATTACTATAGACTGAAAAACCAGATTAATTAGGATGCTTGGCTCGTGTCTGGCCATAACAGGGATGTGTAGCTTAATCCTTTGCAGTGAAAAGCAGCAAGAAAGCACCAATGAATTTGACCTAGCTCTTTTTTTTTTTTTAAGGGTCAAGATCACTTGAACAAATCCTGGACTCCTCTGATTCTGTACAAGACAGATAACACATACCACTTATGTATACTATAAACCTGCTGTCTGAAGATCTAGCATCTCCTTAGTAAAGGCTATTTTGCAGAGTTATATGTGAGGCGATGATAGATTTTAAGACTTCATGGTTGGAGATGACTGTGTAGACTGGCTGGTGTTAAATTATAAGCACCACCAAATTTCCTCATTCTTTGCAAGTTTTGCTTTTATCAAATTAAACTCCTTGCTCTCAAATCATCTCCCATGTGTAGTCAATAAATATGTTTCATGAAATGGGGATATTTCTTTTTGATTTCATAAGCTTATTGTCTGGTTTTTTATTATTATTTCTGTCTGCTACCTAAGTTTGATAAATTTTAGATCAATGCTGAGCACAGTATTGACATTGAAATTTTAGTAGGCACCTTGATCTCTTAATGCTTCTCATATAATGTTGTTCAAAACATGTGTTATAACATGTGTTATAGCAGTCAGGTTGTTAATGAATTGAAAAAAGGGATAAACAGAAGAAGAAAGTGTTTCACAAATAGTGGAACTATTCATTTTTTGAACTGAAAGCACTACATTGTTCCTACATCTGAATGTTTTCAAATTGCATTAAACATTTTTTTAATCTACATTTCAGGTATATGAATAACTGAAATATTGCTAAGAGCTAGAAAAGAACACCTCCACTAAAGGTAAAGGTAAAGTCTGGACAGTTAAGTCCAGTCAAAGATGATTATGAAGTTGCGGCACTCATCTCGCTTTCAGGCTGAGGGAGCCAGCATTTGTCCACAGACAGCTTTCCTGGTCATGTGGCCAGCATGACTAAGCCACTTCTGATGCAATGGAACACCATGACAGAAACCAGAGCGCATGGAAATATTGTTTACCTTCCCACCGCAGCGGTACCTATTTTTCTACTTGCACTAGCGTGCTTTCAAACTGCTAGGTTGGCAGGAGCTGGGACAGAGCAACAGGAGCTCACCCCATCGTGGGGATTCAAACCGCCCACCTTCTGATTGGCAAGACCAAGAGGCTCAGTGCTTTAGACCACAGCGCCACCCATGTCCAACCTACACTAAAAGGGATGGTCAACTTCTGTGCCTTGGCGTTTTACCCCAAACCCAGCATCTTCACAAGTTATTCTTCTACCTGTGACACTACCTAGTAGTAACTGCATGGCCACTAAGGAGCACATGTACTTGGATGAGGTTGGCTTATATGCAAAATCCACAGAGATTTTGAGTATAATCTTGTCACTCCCCAATAAAATGTTATATGCTACATTACATGTTCAGCATTTCAGCTACAATTTCTCCCATGATTTTAGGAAACAAATTTATCTTCTGCATGAATGAAACTTCAGGAAGTTTTTTTAAAAATTACACCTTAATAGAAACTGTTTTGTTAGGCAGCCAGGAGAATGCTGTGAAGTGTGGCCTAGATGTCGCCCTTTGGTTACCCAAGGACATCCTGAGATATGTACAGTCACCTGCCTGAGACTGCTTTCTCCTCTATGTGCATGCTGCACCAACAAGCACAAAACAACCCTTCTGCAGTGCCACAAATCCAACTCCATGGTGTAATGTTGGAAAATGTCGGTCACTTCTCCTACCTGGGCAGTTATCTTTCCACAAGGGCGGACATTGATGCCGAAATCCAGCATCGCCTGAGCTCTGCAAGTGCAGCTTTCTCCTGATTGAAGTGCAGAGTGTTGGAGGACCAGGACATTTGCAGGGAAACCAAAATGCTTGTTTACAAAGCTTTTGTACTAACAAACTTATTGCATGCTTGTGAAACATGGACCACTTATAAACGCCATCTCCAACTCCTTGAAAGATTCCATCAATGGTGCCTTGAAAATTTAAACGTATCACCTGGGAAGACAAGCGAACTAATGCCTGTGTACTGGAAGAAGCAAAGATTACCAGTGTCGAAGCAATGACTCTTCAACATCAACTTCGTTGGAGTGGTCATGTTGTGCAAATGCCTGATTACCGTCTTCCAAAACAATTACTCTACTCCAAACTTTAAAATGGTAAGAGTAATGCTGGTGGTCAACAAAAGAGGTTCAAAGACTCTCTCAAGGCAAATCTAAAAAAATGTAGTATAAACTGACAACTGGGAAACACTGGCCTGCGAGCGCTCCAGTTGGAGAGCAGCCTTTACCAAAGATGTCATGGGTTTTGAAGACACTCGAACTCAGGACGAAAGGGAGAAACATGCTAAGAGGAAGGCCCGCTTGTCAAACCTTCACCATGATCAACTCCCGCCCAGAAACCAATGTCCCCACTGTGGAAGGACGTATGGATCTGGCCTCCACAGTCACTTACGGACTCACTTTTAAAACCGTGTTTATGGAAGACAATCTTACTCAGCTATGAGTGATTGCCAAAGAAGAAGGAGACGAAGAAGACAACTTCAACTAGGAGTGACCTCTTATTAACTTCCTTCACAAATGGTCTAAACAGTGTCTCTTTCAAGTGTTCTACCCAGTTTGAGATATACAAGCAGATTCAAGTTGGGGGTTCTTCTTGAGGTAGGCTGTGTCTGTCCTGATTTTGCACATAATTCAAATTAACCATCGACCATAGCGTCCTTCTGGACCGTCTTGAGGGGCTGGGAGCTGGGGGCACTGTTATACAGTGGTTCCGCTCCTTCCTCCTGGGCCGTGTTCAGAAAGTGGTGGTGGGGGATGAGTGTTCAGACCCCTGGGCTCTCACTTGTGAGGTGCCTCAGGGTTCTGTCCTCTCCCCCATGCTTTTCAACATCTACATGCGGCCGCTGGGAGAGATCATCAGGAGGTTTGGGCTGGGTGTTCATCAGTATGCGGATGATACCCAGCTCTACCTCTCTTTTAAATCAGAATCAGTGAAGGCGGTGAAGGTCCTGTGTGAGTGTCTGGAGGCGGTTGGAGGATGGATGGCGGCTAACAGATTGAGGTTGAATCCTGACAAGACAGAAGTACTGTTTTTGGGGGACAAGAGGCGGGCAGGTGTGGAGGATTCCCTGGTCCTGAATGGGGTAACTGTGCCCCTGAAGGACCAGGTGCGCAGCCTGGGAGTCATTTTGGACTCACAGCTGTCCATGGAGGCACAGGTCAAATCTGTGTCCAGGGCAGCTGTTTACCAGCTCCATCTGGTACGTAGGCTGAGACCCTATCTGCCTGCGGACTGTCTCGCCAGAGTGGTGCATGCTCTGGTTATCTCCCGCTTGGACTACTGCAATGCACTCTACGTGGGGCTACCTTTGAAGGTGACTCGGAAACTACAACTAATCCAGAATGCGGCAGCTAGACTGGTGACTGGGAGCGGCCGCCGAGACCATATAACACCGGTCTTGAAAGACCTGCATTGGCTCCCAGTACGTTTCCGAGCACAATTCAAAGTGTTGGTGCTGAACTTTAAAGCCCTAAACGGCCTCGGTCCAGTATACCTGAAGGAGCGTCTCCACCCCCATCATTCTGCCCGGACGCTGAGGTCCAGCGCCGAGGGCCTTCTGGCGGTTCCCTCATTGCGAGAAGCAAAGCTACAGGGAACCAGGCAGAGGGCCTTCTCGGTAGTGGCGCCCGCCCTGTGGAACACCCTTCCAGCAGATGCCAAGGCGATAAACAACTACCTGACATTCAGGAGACATCTTAAGGCAGCCCTGTTCAGGGAAGTTTTTAACGTGTGATATTTTATTGTATTTTTGGTTTTTATGGAAGCCGTCCAGAGTGGCTGGGGAGGCCCAGCCAGATGGGCGGGGTATAAATATTATTATTATTATTATTATTATTATTATTATTATTATTATTATTACCCTTTCCTGGTGGATCTGAAATAAAGAGATTTTAAACACTCTCTCTGACAGCTTAGCTCAGATAAATCAGTTACAGTGCCCAGGTCTTCCAGTGCGATGACATGAAGAAGAGAAAAATTCTTTTTGGCCTGGTATGAGAGGAAGGGACAGTTGACTATGGCTGTCCCTTGATTCCCTCTCACTTGGGTACAGGGACATATTCCTTCTGCAGCATCCAAGGATAAGTCTTATTTGAGCAGCATATTTTTAGCTTTGCATTTATAGCTGCATTTTATATTTCAGATCTCTTGCTTTACAATACCTGTTTTTACACTACAATAGACCGAGGCTTGTGGTTTATGTCACACTTCCCCATGTTTACAAAGGGTCTTACCTGCCCCGAGACTTTGTTGAAAGGACAGGTTATAAATCTGATAGGACAAATAAATCCTATGCAAGGCACTGCACTGCCAGGCAAATATGTCATGCTAACTTTCTGTCAGTTGCAATCACAGGATCTCTGTCTAGTACAGCTGGGTTGTGGTTGCTAAATGCATGGTGGCCAATCATCTTTTAAGGTAGCAAAGAACTTTCACTAGCTCTTGTTATTTCTGCACTTAATGATGGCTTTCATTGCCAACATACTACAAAATAGGCTGTGTGTGAGAGAGAGCGAGAGCGAGAGAGCTTTGCCGGCTGAACAGCAGCCTGAAGGGGGAGAAGGCAAAGTGACTCCACCTGCACTTCAAGGTCACACAGAAGAAAGCACTGATGAGAACCAGCTGGCTCCGGGCTTCTTAATCAGAGCTTTCAGCAGCAGTCAGATGTTGGAAACAATGTTTGTGGTTCCTGACCTTAACTTGCTGATTCCTGTTCACTGCCTGGGCCCTTGGCTCTGTGATCATCTGGATCCCCTGACTTCTGGACTGTCTGACTTTGTATGTGGATTCTGTTCTAAGGCAAGGGTTCCCCAGAGACTCTTGGCCCCTGCTTGCAAGGCAATGGGACTCGGAAGGGGCTATGACAGTATGCACTTATTAGTATAGTGGTACCTCGGGTTAAGTATTTAATTTGTTCCAGAGGTCCGTACTTAACCTGAAAGTGTTCTTAACCTGAAGCACCACTTTAGCTAATGGGGCCTCCTGCTGTTGCCGCGCTGCCAGAGCATGATTTCTGTTCTCATCCTGAAGCAAAGTTCTTAACCCGAGGTACTATTTCTGGGTTAGCAGAGTCTGTAACCTGAAGCGTATGTAACCTGAGGTACCACTGTACTGCAATATTTTTATTATTTATTAGATTTCTATTGCACCTTTCCTCAAAGGAACTTAAGGTGGCTGCATACATGGTTTTCCCATTTCACATTTTATGCTCACAACAGCCCTGTGAGGCCAAGAGACAGTGACTGACTCGACGACACCCAATGAACTTCATCACCGAGTGGGGATTTGAACCCTGGTTTCCTAGGTCCTAGTCCAGGCATGGCCAAACTTGGCCCTCCAGCTGTTTTGGGACTACAGTTCCCATCATCCCTGACCACTGGTCCTGTTAGCTAGGGATGATGGGAGCTGTAGTCCCAAAACAGCTGGAGGGCCGAGTTTGACCATGCCTGTCCTAGTCCAACACTAACCACACCAACACTTTGGCTACATGCAACTGGTTATATTGTTCAAGTAACGATGTCATGCAAATATGCAGCTCTACTGACACACACACTGCTCATAGGATGAGGCCGCACGTTGGCCAAAAAAAAGGGGGGTACGAAATGCGTCTGTAATAACACATGTAACCCCAGAAGGGTTGACATTCATTTTATTGCATGTTTTCATATCATATTGGATACGAACGAAACATCAGAGAATTCTAGATCTAAAATAATTCAGAAATAAGTATTATTAGTCTTTGAGCCTAGAGGGAGCACATTTAACTAAAGTTGATGCTGGTGACAGCAGGGAAATTATTTCAGCAATATCTGTCTGTGGATCACTTTTCTCAGTGCATATAATGATGTGCAAGCTCTAGTTTTAGTCAAGCACTCAGCTTCTAAAAAGTTAAATAGATATTCAAACACACATACACAATATTTCACAAAATGGCATTGACACAGAAGGGTCACAAGTGGACAAAAAGAATGCAGGCAGCTGTTTGTTTCCATTAGAAAAATCCCAATGCTCCCCCACCCCCCGTTTCAGACATATTTCTTAGGCTGGTGGTTAAACAAAAGGGTAAGAGCGTGAAGAGAAAAATGCATAATGGAAGCTTCCTCTGCAATCTAATTCTTTAAGATTTAAGAAACTCTTGGTAGCAGAGTGAAGAGTCTGATTGAGAATGATCCTGAGTCATATTATTAGTACTATAAATGCATTTGTCTATACATATATTGGTGCAAATAATATAGAAAAATGCATTACCCTATTAAAAACTGCTTTGAAAAAATATGTACATTAGGCAATTTTGCATCCAACATATGCATACTAGAGGAATCTCTTTGATGAATTTTCACGAGAATTTTTAAAACAAAAATTTCTAATTGATGTGGAAATGTTGAGAATTGAACTTAACATTGGAAAAATGAGAAACTGGGAGAAACGGAAATTGATAGATTTGCCCATCCCTAGCTCTAGATGTTCATAACAGCATTAGCAGGGCTTTGGATCAAGGCAATTGCATTTTCCTGAATATGCAGACCCACAAATAACAGCCCTGCCTTCAAAGAGGTAGTGTTTGAATTGGCCCTGAGAGAAACAGAAATTGCAAACACCGTCAAGCTGTAAGCTTTCTGATGCTATTCGAAGGGCCTTTTCTATTTGTTCCATAAAACTGTCAGTAAGCATTTGAGCCCTGTTCAAAAGCAGATTCAAAGTGAGCCGGATGAAATACAATTTCGAAGAAGAATTAAATACAGCTAAGTCAGATTGCTAAGCTTCAGCCACCAGATCCGCAGTAACAGGAATGAACATGAAAGAGAGCAACTCATAAAGATGCTCAAGCCAGTTATAAAAAATATATGAATGAATATATATATATTCAGGGCTCTCGTTACTTTCCCCTTGATATAAAGCTGTTGCAACAGTTTTCTCTCTGTCTTCTGATCTCACTTGCAGCCTGAAGCATGTTACTGGCAATTCTTGTTGAGCCAGGAAGAGCCTTGCAGTGTGTTTGTGTGTGTGTATGTATGTGCCCCTCAATCTGGAATCCTCAGAACTTGTTATGGAAATAAAGACAAATAAGCGACAGGAAACATACAAATGGTTTGTATACTTCTTATTGGTGACTAGATATCCCTGAAGCATAGTGTGTGGTTGTTGTTGGGTTTTTTTAAATAAATACATACAGAAGAGGCCAAGTTTCTGGTAGTACAAAGACAATAAAAACGGAAAATGTAGAACTCTTTCCACTTCTGGCACTTACAAAGTGAACTGTTCCAAGCCTAAATGTGTCCCTGATCACACGTTACTTGAACTTGCAAATTATAGATGTGACCAGAGAAGAGTAGTGTTGGGGGGCCTTTAATATGAAGTGTGTTGTAAACACACCATGGGATAAATTGGGCTATATCTTTCCTTGCTTTAATTACTTGAGTGAAACTTCAAAACAAGAACCAGTCACTGATTTTGGAAAATGCTTTATTTATTTAGAAAATCGAAATGGTGGTCAGCATGTAAAATGGCTCCATGGCTTGGAATGCCAAAGGTAATGTTTGCAGAAGAGTAAAATAATTCAGATAGAAAAATATTAACAAACTCTAGCCAACCAGATGTTGCCTGGACCAATAGTTTACAATTTAACTCTTTATCTATGATAGAGAGAAATAGGTGGTGATGGGACATCCTATGGTTGCCATACAGGGAGTAGGGCATGGAGAGATCTCATCATGGGAGTGCTCAAATACTAATGACATGGGTTTGGACTAGAGTTGTGCACTGAAAGCTGCTGAATCTTGGGTCCCAATTTGCCTCAACCTACGATTTTGCCAGATTGGGTTGAAACAGCCCCGGATTGTGTTGGATTGTGTCCACTTGGAGTAATCTGTGGCTGTCAGCAAGGAGGGTAAGCAGCAGCAACAGGAATGCTACAACCAGAGATCAGGTGAGGAGTGGGGTGCCAGATTGAATACCAGGTTGAAGGAGACTTTTGTTTTCACTAGGACGAAACCGTGTCTTGTGCCTCCTTTGAAAGTTAGACAACGATTCGCTACACAATTAGGCATTCTCATTCATTTCAATCTCATGTGCACCGGTAATCTCTTCTGGATGAAGGCAAGTTTGTCTATCCTAAGGATTGCTTCCTCTGTGCACCTGCAATGACTATGAACTCCATGAACAGTCAGCTGCTGAGTGAAGCTAAAGGAATGATGTAGTTATTCTGCAAGACATCTTAACTGACCTAATTTATGCCTCCAGGCTGAATGTGTAGATTGAGACACAAGTATTCTTTGCACTTCCCCACATTTTTGCAAAGCAATTCGGGGCGGGGGGACAGTATCAAAATCATGTATATTTTTCAAATAAAATACATTTAGAAATGCATATTTTTTAGACAGAACATATTAATGTGCAAATGGGAAGGAGTGACAGGAAGAAAACATGCAAAAGTATTATGGACACTGGCTGTCTACTCCAGAGGCAGCCAATCTGGTGCCCTTCTGATCTTGTTGGACTACAGCTCTCAACAGCTCCTTCCAGGGTGGCCAGTGATCAGTGAATAATAATAATAATAATAATAATAATAATAATAATAATAATAATAATAATTTTATTATTTATACCTCACCCATCTGATTGGGTTCCCCCAGCCCCTCTGATGATGGGAGTTGTAGTCCAACAACATCTGGAGCCAGTGATATTGGCTACTCTTGGACTATCTTCCCATTCCTATCTACTTAGGATTCTGAAGAAGACTCCTTTGCAGCATGTCCTCTTAAGTAGTTTGGCTATCTGTTAAAACCAGAGTGCTTATCATTTCCTAGCAAGGAGACAGCAGCTCCTACCAGTGGAAATTACAAACTGCTGCTTTCAAATGACTGCTGTAGCTGCTGAATAGGGTTGATGTCCACAAAGTTGGCAGAAGTGCCCCCCCCTCTCTCAGAGTGCGGCCAAGGCAGTAGGAAACATGATTGGAGAGTGAATGCTCATGAGAAGATTCATGTATTAGCAGTTGCAGATTTGACTGGGGTGGTTCTGGTATAGTAATGCTGTTTTATGATTTGCACAACCAGACCATGTGCCTGGTTCAACACTCCCATAATAGTTGGTGAACTAGTACACCTATAATAAAAGATATCAAAAAGAACCAGAGCAAACCTATGCTGCCACTACAAGATCTCTGTGACCATTTTCCTTTTGCTAATATAAGACTGTCTTCTCACTGATATTTGTAAGCCCCCCCCCGACAGCTTTTTCCATCTAAAATGTGGGATAGCAGCAGTTATCTTGCCCATCATTTTGATTTTCCCATAGTGCCTTGGATCCCCCAATGTTGTCTTGCTCTAGAACAGGAGATAGAAACCTCTGGCCCATGGGCCAAATTTGGCCCACAAAGCTGTTTTCTCCAAACCACATCCATCTGCTTCACACCTGACACCAGGTGTAGGACAGGTAAAGGCATGTCTGGAGCAGCTCCATGACCAGGTTCCCAGTGGGGAACTTGATAGCACAAGTTGGATGGGAAGGGAATCCCAAAGCACCCTTCTGACATCAGCTGTGTATCTGCCATAAATAGTCTAACCATTGGAGATACAATAGCTCAGTGCTAGAGCATCTTCTTTGCAGCTAAGCTAAAGCTAAAGGACCCCTGGATGGTTAAGTCCAGTCAAAGGCAACTATGGGGTTGCGGCGCTCATCTCGCTTTCAGGCTGAGGGAGCTGGTGTTCATCCACAGACAGCTTTCTGGGTCATGTGGCCAGCAGGACTAAACCGCTTCTGGTGCAACGGAACACCACAAGGGAAGCCAGAGCGCACAGAAGTGCTGTTTACTTTCCCACCACAGTGGTACCTACTTGTACTGGTATGCTTTTAAACTGCTAGGTTGGCAGAAGCTGGGACAGAGCAATGGGAGCTCACCCCATCATACAGATTCGAACTGCTGACCTTCTGATCGGCAAGCCCAAGAGGCTCAGTGGTTTATACCACAGCACCACCCATGTCCTTTGCAGCTATTGCACATGCAGAAGGTCCTTGATTCAATCCCTGGCATCTCAGAGAGGTACTGAATGAGAGAGAAGCCTGGGGACTTGCTGTCAGACAGCTACATGGACCAATGGTCTGACTTAGTGCAAGGCAGGTCCCCAAGTTCCTATATTTTGCCCAGTGCAAACCTTTGCTCATACATAGCCCATTTAGAAATGGTCTCTCAGAACAAGCTTTTCCCCATGAAGTTAAAGATTGACAAGGTCACATCTTTGATTTAATAAGGGTTCTATGCTGAATCTAGGAAATGAGAATCTGGTGTCAGTCCTACCTATGCTTTCAAAATTAATTGGAAATTCATTCTTTCAGAGTTTCCACAAGTGTATTAGAATGGACACATTAAATTGCCAATCCAGCTTCTTAATATTCCAGTTTCATGTAGCATGGCTGAAACGTACAGATGGAGAGACAAAGAGGGCTTTCTTTGACCTAATTTTCCGTTTCTTTCTCAACATAGTTTGAAAATGTCTATCTAAAGAATGTTTAAAGTAATATGTTTGTCTATACACAAATGACATTCCCTATTACAAAGACATCAGGCAGTAATAGTTTTTTAAAGAAGTGATATTGAGAGGCATGTTAAAACCTCTCATTGCCTAGGCCTCAGTAACTGAAGTCTCACTAAATAAATACCAGTGGAATGATTGGACCATTTGAAAGAGCTCACGAACCAGTGCTCTGCCATCCTCAGGGCAAGCTGTGCTTAAATTCAAGCACCATTCTAATGATATTGTATACAGGGAGCCTTCTAAGCAGATGATACTGTCCCCTTAAAAGAAGAACCATACCTAATGGACTTAATTGTTTAGAAGCATTAGAAATTTCCATTTCCCCTTCAAATGCATTAGAACGTGTATGAGCTACAATAGCTTGGTGATTAATGTTGCCTCACTTTAATTACAGAGATGAGATCTGAGTGGTGTTCAAATGGTCGGCTGAAAGAGAAATTGTAAACAGGCGGCGGGAGCAAAGAAGTTAACAGAATAGTTCTAAAAAGTACTTCTAGCACATTAAAGAAATAACATGTTTTAGGCATAATTAGTTTCCATTAGAGAGGCTATGTACCTGGCAATGATGCTGAGCAGATGTGCAAATATGGCAGAACAATGTACTTATGACGGTATTATACTATATTACAATAGAAAATAACAGCCGAAGAAATTGGGGGAAACGTCCCTGGTTTAATCCCTGATGCCTCCATGTAGAGATGGGAAGGTCTGAGCTGGATGGACTTGTTGTGACACTGCTTCTTTTGTTATGGGAGAAAAATCCCCCCATGACCTACTTTTATGAGTGAGGCTATCACATCTTTTCTTTTTTTGCAGAGCTCCCCAGAATTATCCAAGTGCTTCTGCTTTGAAAATAAAAGCAATTAAAAATGTATCTGTTTTGTGTAAGAAGGATACATTTTGTGCTTGTCAGTTTTTATTCTTATAGATGAACCCCAGACACCTCTGTTCATGACACTAAAGGCAAGTTCCTGCATATCCAATTCAACAATAAGCAACATAATCGTATTTGCATTTGTTGGTCTGTATCTCTGATTTGGTTTATGGGAAAGTGGGAAAAAACAGTACTTTTCCATGCAAAGTATCTCACTGCTATTAAATCTCTGGATGTTTGCAAGCCATGGCATCATAATCTGATGGTTGTCTGCATGTCAACTCGAAAGTAAGTTCAAAGGGATTTACAAATAGTTGACATATTGGAGAGTCTTTGACCTATGGGTGTTTCTGACTATAACTCTCATCAGCCCCAGCCATCGTGACCAACGGTGAAGGATCATGGGAGCTGTAGTCCAAAACATTCAAGGCACTTAGTTGTTACCAGTATTGGGTTACAGCTTGATTAACCATGTGCCGCTCCATTTCTGCTCACCAGTTCCCTCTGGTTTCCCTCAGGGTAACAAACAGCCTAAGGCGAATGGATGGCAAAGTACATAGTTTCAGTGGCAAGTGTAAGGTTATAGCATAACTGTTCACTTGCACCAGTCTCTGAATCCATGCATGCACATTTCTGGCCATTCAACTGGGGCTGTGTGGCCAGTGTTTCAGCTATGGCTGATCCCTTGGAAGCATCAGGATCTCAAGCAACTGCCTGTTTTTCTACTCCCAGAAAGAAATCAAATATAAACTTTTGGCCCAGGTTTATGATAATTTCTTTCTAATCTTACCTTCTGAGCTTCACCTCTAGTTCACCTGCTGGTTTTAAAAACCCTGAAGCACCACTGGATTTTATACAGAATTTTGAATATCATAAGTGGCTGGTAATCTCCCCTAACCCAGTGCTTATTATCACAATGGTTCAAATTGTGTCAAACATCAGACAGTGTGGTTGTAAGTGTTGAGTCAAAATTGCATTTGTTTCCCTGTTGTTTATTAGTGCTTCCTACTTTATGTTTTTCCTACATAGAAAGGACATCTGTGTAGGACAGATATAGTATGCAACCAGTGTGGGAACAGCTTGTCGATGGTTGCATTTTATTACCTGTATTGAAAGAGTAAAAAAAATATATACAGTGGTATCTTGGGTTACATACGCTTCAGGTTACATACGCTTCAGGTTACAGACTCCCGCTAACCCAGAAATAGTGCTTCAGGTTAAGAACTTTGCTTCAGGATGAGAACAGAAATTGTGCTCCAGCGGCGCGGCAGCAGCAGAAGGCCCCATTAGCTAAAGTGCTTCAAGTTAAGAACAGTTTCAGGTTAAGTACGGACCTCTGGAATGAATTAAGTACTTAAGCCGAGGTACTACTATATTGTGTGAAGTGGTCCTCCTGACACAGAATGCAGCCCCCCAGTTTGAATAGCCTTTCTAATGGAACCCACTAGAACACGATGATGCAGTAAACATGTTAGAAGTATCTTTTAGCATGGACCTGCTGACTTCTTCATGCAGTTCTTCAAGAGTACTTGCCATTATAATTTTAAGAAAACTTGAATGGGGATCCTTCTGCTGTTATTTGCAAAGATGCATAATGACTTCTCAATCTGGTCCTAAGGAACGAAGGCAGGTGCCAGAACAAAGAAGTTATGAAGTGCAGTGCACCTGGCAAGCAAGCAGCCATCCTTCAGAAAGGTTTATGAGAGCTACTAATTTCACTGCGCTGCTTTTCAGTCACTCACCACCATATTGCCATTCCGTGAATTGGCCCATCCAATCCTGGAAAACAGCACAATGACTATCCCTGTAGTCCAAAAAGGTTAAGCTGGTATTACTTTAGTAGATGAAGATTGCTAGGTATGCTATTGATTCCCACACATGAGTTATTCTTGCTGATTGCATAGCATTAAAAATACATCATATGTCAGTTATTTCCCATAAAATAAAATTTCCAATAAAATAAAATAAGTATTTTAGTAAAATCAGTATTTTAAATGAATACTGCTACAAAGTAAGCAAGGATTTAACAATCCTTGACCTTTTTTTGACAAATTGTATTCAGTTAGTAAGTAAATATTTTCTGAAGAAGATTTATAACAGTCAAACTAGTATGAAACATTTCTAATTCAGCATGAGATTAAATCATTGAATGGGTAAGTGGGGGTAATGAGAGAAAAGGTGATGGGCTGTTGTAAATGAAATAAATGCATCACATCATGGGATAAGAAATAAAAATCATTTATGTCCTCTGTTTTCAGCTTTTGAAAATGCATACTGCTGGCAAGGGTGGGGACAATCTACATTCAAAAAAGAATTCTATAAATTTGTGTAATGCCAATGCAGGGCAAAGGACAGGGTAATAAGAAACCACTAGCTACATATTATAGGCAGAGGGCACAAATAGTTCCAATATACAGAAACAATGGCAGCCATCTGAGCAAAGTTATGGACATAAGCTCAGTGATTGAGAATAGTGACAAGAGGTTTGGAATGAAAAGTTTATCAGAAGATGAGTACTGCAGATGGCTCCTGGGCTCCTGCATGTAAAGTGAGAGATGGGTTTCTGTGCAAATGCTTTGATGGAGCTTGTTGTGGTCTTTTCTCAGTTTGAATCCATTTCATCACCATCTGTATCTATCTGTGCCACTGTATGGCAGAGGCATACAGTGTTGCAGCGAACATTCAGCTAAGCAAATGTGCTTGCAGGAGCTCACCTCACGAAATGTGTGTGGTAAACGGTTATCTGCTTGGTTTCCCCCAAACCCAAGGCAGTATCAAACTGCCAACCTACAGTGGTAAAATGCGTGTCATTAAGGTTTGTTAACCCAAATGCTCAGACTACTATATAAGAATCAAAACCTCTGGGCTGCATTTCAAAGGAACAGCTTGCAAGTTAAGATAGGTTCAGAAGGGGCAGGCTAGCACAAGGAGAACAAGAAAAAGAACAAATCAGTCTAGTTCAGAGATACAGATCACAGGAAGGTAGAGTCAATAAGCTTTAAATGTGAAGTGTTGGTCCATTGGCTAGCAGCTTCTTCCTGTTCCTGCCTCCTTTTATGTGATGGAGTGCTGGCCAATAAGTCCAGAGCAGATAATTAGTCTTACATGAACAGACTAGCAGGAATGGAGTAGCAGGATTATTGAAACCCCAGAAAGCCCGGAAACATTTGCTATTAAGACTCAAATGTAACCTCCCCCCCTCAAAAAAAAATCAGGTTTGCATGAGAGTGAGTATAAAGGAAGCCTAGCATTAAATTGTGGGCAAGGAGTGGTCTAGTAGTTAAGTATATGGGAAATATAAATATACAGTGGTACCTCGGGTTACATATGCCTCAGGTTACATACGCTTCAGGTTACAGACTCCACTAACCCAGAAATATTACCTCGGGTTAAGAACTTTGCTTCAGGATGAGAACAGAAATTGTGCTCTGGCGGTGCAGCAGCAGCAGGAGGCCCCATTAGCTAAAGTGGTGCTTCATGTTAAGAACCATTTCAGGTTAAGAACGGACCTCCGGAACGAATTAAGTACTTAACCTGAGGTACCACTGTAAAATAAAAATACATGTTGGTCAAAGGGCAATCAGAAGTGTGGCAAAGGAACTGGAATTTCAGGCAAACATTACAGATTGCTATTGCTGCTGTGTTTGGAAACAGTGGGTTTATAAGATTGGAACTGTTGCCCAGGCAGCATGCCAAATCCAAGATTAATATAGTAGTACCTTGGTTTACAACCATAATCTGTTCCGGAGGTCCAGTTGTAAACCAAAACAGGGTGTAACCCAAGGCACGCTTTCATCAATGGGGCCTCCCCCCAAAAATGGGTTGTAATCCAAAAAAAGGGACACGCACTTCTGGGTTTGATGTGGCTGTAATCCAAAACAGTTGTAATCCAAACCAAGGTACCACTATAGTCCAAAACAATGGTAGTTTTAAAAATGCGTGAAGTATGAGTTAAAAAAGATTTAGAAATTTGGTCAAGATTGAAATTATCCTTGTTAGGCCGAATTGCAGCTATAAAAATGAACGTTTTGCCAAAAATGTTATTTTTGTTCCAGGCCTTGCAGATTGTGGACAGAGTGGACTGTTTCGGAAAGTGGCAGAAGGACATTTCTAAATTTGTCTGGCAGGGCAAAAAGCCCCGAATAAAGTTTAAAATACTAACTGACGCAAAGGAGAGAGGGGGGTTTGCCCTGCCAGACTTAAGGTTATACTATGAAGCTGCGGCCTTCTGCTGGATGAAAGATTGGATCTTATTGGAAAACACTGATGTCCTAGATCTGGAAGGCTTTAACAATTTGCTAGGTTGGCATGCGTATTTGTGGTATGACAAGGGGAAAACACATGGAATGTTTAAAAACCATATTGTCAGAAAAGCAATATTTATGGTCTGGAAAAAATACAAAGACTTATTGGAAAGCAAAACTCCGAGGTGGATTTCACCAATAGAGGCCAAAGCTCGGAAAACATCCAATATGGAGGCATATTGGCCGAAATATTGGGAAATAATAGAAAACATTGGAGGTAATTGGAGGTTGCAGAGCTTTGAAAAACTAAAGGACAAGGTGCAAAATTGGCTACATTATGCCCAAATTAATGAGGTTTTTAAGCAAGACAAAAAAATAGGATTCCAGGTGGAAAAATCGAAACTTGAGACAGAGTTGTTAGAACCAAAGACCAAGGTAATATCGAGAATGTACAACTTGCTGCTTAAATGGAACACTCAGGATGAAACAGTTAAATCAGCCATGATAAAATGGGCTCAAGACATTGGTTATAATATCATGTCAGAAGACTGGGGAAAGTTATGGACCACCGGTATGAAGTTTACGGCATGTAATGCCTTGAAAGAAAATATTATGAAAATGGTGTACAGGTGGTACATGACCCCAGTCAAACTCGCTAAGATATACCATTTGTCTGACAATAAATGTTGGAAATGTAAGGAGGCTGAAGGGACATTCTTTCACCTCTGGTGGACGTGCCCAAGATTGAAGGCCTTTTGGGAAATGATTTATAATGAGTTAAAGAAGGTGTTTAAGTACACCTTTCCTAAGAAACCAGAGGCCTTCCTTCTGGGCATTGTCGGTCAGAAGGTGTTAAAAAAGGATAGAACTTTCTTTATGTATGCTACAACTGCAGCAAGAATCCTTATCGCCAAATATTGGAAGACCCAAGATTTGCCCACACTGGAGGAGTGGCAGACGCAACTGATGAACTACATGGAACTGGCTGAGATGACTGCGAGAATCCGGGATCTGGGAGAAGAGGCAATGGAGGAGGATTGGAAAAAATTTAAAGACTATTTGCAAAAGTATTATAAGTTGTATGAAATATAAGATGTCGTATGATCCAGAACGTTAGCCCCAGCAACGAAATTTAATTATTTATGAAATTGTTAATATTTGTGAAAGAACCAAAGTTTAAATGGGTTAAAATGATATCAGGATATATTTTTAGAGTAAATGGAGAATAAGAGATTTAAACTTAAATTGCAACTGAAAATATAAAGAAATACACGAAATAAGGGTATAATTTGCTGATGATTTTATTATCAAGAATGCATTATGCGGGGGATGTGGGGAAGTCCAATGGAAATTTGAAAAAAGTTATTGAAATGGAATCTTTTGTTCTTTTTCCTTTTCTTTTCTTTTATTCTGTTTTTTCTTCTGTTGTATCTGTAATTTGGAAAAATGTAATAAAAATTATTATAAAAAATAAAAATAAAAATGCGTGAAGTATGTATTTCTCAAACTACTTCCTTATAGTAGGCTAAGCAGTGAGCATCTGCCACTAGAATTCTAACCCCATTTATTCTTCTCAGCCCAATGTCCCATCATTGCAAACCCACAAGTCTCAGCAAGGTGCCAGACTACAGGGTCTGCTCTTCCTAAGACATACTTACCCAGGTCTCAAACACTTGCTAACACTGCTGTTTCCTATTTGCTCTGGGACTGCAGGACCTGCATTAGCAGTGCCTGGGCAGCGCCTCTGGTGAAAGAAGAAGAAGAAGAAAACCCGCCTCCCTACTATCTTCATTGCTGGGCCGAACACTAACTAATCTTCCTTTGGTTCGTTTTTAGCTAGCCTCTCATCACAGAAGCTGAAGCTAAATGGAAAAAAGAGAGACTTTGGTTATTCTCTTTGCAGATTTCTAATATTGCGTAAAGTCTGCTGTGTGCAGGGGGCAAGGAGGATAGCGCTTAGATGTAGCTTGATGAATGTACCCTTTGGAATATAACTAGGCTTTCCCAACAGATGGGACTATGCAAAATGTAGCTAGACTTTATCTGCAAATTGATTAGAGCTCTCCCTTAGCCTCTGCAGGTCCAAGAAGCCACAATTAAACTGATAAAGTAATTGCATTCTCTCTCTCTCTCTCTCTCTCTCTCTCTCTCTCCTCACAGTGCTTTCAGAGCTTTGCACACAGAGAAACCTTTGAAACTGTACAGACAAGAGAGTAATAATATTTTCTTATTAAGTGTGGCTGTTGATGTGGAAGAATAAGCAAACAGCAATTTGAAAAATAATTCCCTAGGTCTGAAAGAAATGCAGTTACAGTAGGGGGTTCTCATCCCTACAGACATAAAAAATAAAACAAAAAACATGTATGACCAAATAATAATATTTTTATCTGAGCACAATCTAGCAGAAAGGCCAGCTATGTGTGCAGAGGACACACAAATGCACAGAGGAACTCTGTAGAGTGGCTGCAGCTCAGTGGTGAAATACGCAAATAATAAGGTCCCCAAGTAGGGATGGAAAGATCTGTCAACTTTAGTTCTCTCAGTAAGTTTTCCATACTTAAATTAAGTTCTCCATACTTCTGCAGCAATTTGCCCCAAAATATTCATTATGCTAGTGTTAATTTCTCCTGATAAAAATATATTTGTATGCAATTTTAATGAATGTATGCATTTTTGCAAGCAATTCTTCCTAATATAATGCATTTTGTATGCTATCTTCACCAATGTATTCATTTTAATGCACACTTTCCTCTAATATATGGTTTGTGGGAGGGTGCAAACTCTGGTTGGAGACCAGTATTGCAAAATTTCAAAGGATGGCTGTATTTGGCCAGTGCCCTAGTACATACATCACAGTAAACTATGGCTTACCAGGATGACACAAATGAGCTGGCTGCCAGAGAGGATTTCACAACTGCATTGCTTCCCCCTAGTCCTTTTGGCTCAATGCAAATTGCCAGCTAAACCAAGGTTTGACTAAATATGCCATCTGAACCTAGGATCTCTAAAACTGTCTATTGGCTGCAGATTATGGTTAAGGAGAAGAGAGTTTAAGCATGATCCTGGGCTCAGATGGCAAGCTAAACAAAGCAAAACATGGCTTAGCTGCCATGCTGTGCTAAAGGGGCCAGGGAAGAACAAAGGGGCTGCAATCTCCTTCCTGGTAGGCAGCTTATTCATGTGTTTGCAACAATCAATGATTTGGCTTAACATTATGTGCAAACGTGGCCAGTGTAAGGCAGCTTCCTATGTTCAAGTATGAGATACACTGGTTGACAAGGCAGTGATGGGCTTATAAATACTGTTACTGATGAAGGTGGTAGCTGAAACAGCTACTGAAATAATGTTAAGCAATTGGAAAAAACAGAGGCAGACTTACTTGTATACGCATTTCCGTGATTGCATCCTACTAGGATTTAGAGACTACTTGAATGCAGCACTGTTTAGCACTGTTTCAAATCATCTGTATATAATTTCCAAACATGTACGTATAAATATTGTATGCAGAAGACTGGCTGCACTTAGACTGGTGATTAATAGGCCTGCTGTTAGTCATCTATGACATCTCCTTTGCATAAAGAAAGCAATTAGAAACACATTTCTGCTACCCCAGACAGACTTCTGATGCTACGCAGCAGAAAATTGAAAACTTGGAGTAGATATTTGCTGGAAGCTAAATGAAATGTACAGATTCAACTTCATTGCTATAGCATGCTCTGTTGTCATTAATGGAATGCTATCAAAGTTGTGAGCATGAAAATTTGATTTATTTTTTTCTCTCAATCATTTTGTGGCATCCCTAAAATGTTGTACAGGAGTAAGGCATGTATTGGTAAAACGAAACAAAAAAATTTACTGCCATGCATTCATATGCAGTTCTACTATATTAAGTAGGCCCTCATGTCTGAAAGCTTTTCTCTCGATGTAGTATCACTTTTCAATTGACTACTACAGGATGAATTATAGGAATGTTGGAATAACTTGTAAAAAAATAATTACAGTAGTTCCCAAACTCTTCTATAGTTCTTTTCTGATAGGCTCTGGTGGGAAGGCAATTCTAACTTTGTGGAACCATAAGGTGGAGGGCTCTGTCTATGCCCTCTTATCCACATGAACCCAACAGTATACAATAGTTGTTAGTAAGAAAATGCATCAAAACATCTAGAAAAACTAATGGCACTATTTCTTCTTTTCAGTTTCTAGACCCAAATTATGTGGCAGGGCATATATACATCTGAGTACTGAAGCTAAGTTGAAATGCATTAAAATATCAACCTATTTCAGAATTACCTGGAGTTTGATCAGTGTCATCAACTTAGTATACTTGCCTAAAAAGAAAAATTCAATCTGGTAGGGAATGTCTTGGGTGCTCAGGGTACAAGAAGGTTTGGTTCAACATTGTATCAGGATTAATAAACTCTTCTGTCAAGACTAACTGAGATAGCCTCTCTTATGGCCATCTTCTTGCAGCTAGACAAGAAGATGGAAAAAGATCAGCAGCCTCCAATTATTCTGTATATATAGCCTCAAGAGGTTCAACTCTGTTGCAGGCAACTAGGAAAAGTAAGGATCAATGACAACTCAGGACTAGATACAGAAAAACCCTGGCATCAGAATTGATCCAGATGAAAACAGTTTGAGCCACAAAATGTCCAGAAACAAAAGCAAATAAAATTCACCAAGATATCCCCAGCTGAGTGTTATTATTCTCAATATGCTACATCAGGAGATGGATACCTTAGACTATGCGGCAAATGAAGCCCTCCAGGTCTTTTTATCGACCATTGGGATCATTCCCAAGCCATATTTCCTTTCATCAGTCAGTCCACTACACACACCAGCCTGAATGGCTCCCATTCAAAAGGGGCACCACCACCCTCTACCAAAATGCCACCCCGCTGCCCCTTTTGAATGGGAACCAAGTTTGCTTCCCATCTGTGGTGGCCACCACTATCTTAATCTATCCATAATGCAGTGTCCCAGGCTACAGAACTATGAGAACTACTCAGTCTACAGATCTACAAAATTTATAGGCTGAAGCATTGTCAGTCAAGGATCTAGCATAGATACTAGTGAATGGCAACATGCTTGGGTCAGGTTGAAGAAGAGGCCTTCTGAACCCTCAGATGGTGCCTGATCTGGCTGATTGCTGGGGCCAGGCCTATGTGGTCCCATGAAGGTTTTCCATGAGGTAATGCAGCTTTTGGATTGAAAAAAGTTCCTCACCCCTGCATTAGGCCATTTGCTACCCAAGAAGAGAAGAAGAGTTTGGATTTGATATCCCGCCTTTCACTCCCTTTAAGGAGTCTCAAAGCGGCTAACATTCTCCTTTCCCTTCCTCCCCCACAACAAACACTCTGTGAGGTGAGTGTGACTAGCCCAAGGTCACCCAGCAGCTGCATGTGGAGGAGCAGAGACGCGAACCCGGTTCCCCAGATTACGAGACTACTGCTCTTAACCACTACACCACACTGGCTCTCAAGTGTGCCAAGGCAGCCACAATGAATAAAATTAAGTAGATTAACTAGGGCTGTGGAAGAAAGTGCTCCTACTTCCATGTCAACAATCAAGCTACCGGTAAATGTTTTACTTCAATTTTCCCCACCTCCACCACTCTGGTTCTTAATTTTTAGTTTCCTCTTGTTCTTGTTGCATGAAGTTTTCCTTAACATACATTTCAACCTAGGCCTAAGTCCAAACTTGATTTCTGGTTTCCTTGCACAACCCTGTGCTGTGAGAATGCACTTTGCAGATGGCTTTAACCTCTTGGGATCTTGCTTTCAATGCACAGAAGCTGTGTTCTGTGGATGACACTTTTTGTCTGAGGGGGGAAATTATTTTCCTGCTCATATGTGCTTCCCAGAACACATGCAGAATATTTCCCCCTGAAAAACAATTACCACAGAATCCCTTGTGCAACCTAGGATCTAGATTGGCCACAAGAGGTTTACATATTGCTCTGTATTTCCTTGTTCTTTTGAGGACTCCAGATGCAAAACAATGTTTACCTCCATATGCAATCCATGCTGCTTAAAGCAGCCCTGTAGGAGCACAGAACGCCTGCTGAGTATGTGTGCCGTTCAAAACAAAGCTTCTATTTCAGGACACTCCTGGGCATAGGGTAAATTTTTCATAAAAAGTGCTGTCAGGGAAGAACAATAAATCATTTAAAAAGAGACTCTACCCTGGGACTTATTAAATTCAATTCAAGCAAGATAAGAAACGTATTCTTATGTTTTCAGATTTATAGACTTTCACTCCTAGTAAAGCAGAACCAGCCTTGGCTTCAGAAAAGGCAGACAAATTACTTTTGATTTTGTGTGTAACTAACTGAAAAGTTTCTTAAATTATAATTGCCAGCCAAATTCCTTGTCTGCAGCCTGGAACTTTAGGACTGTAGACTAGGCCTATTTACCATGTGGGAACTAAATGTGAAAACCTTCAAATCCCACAATGCATTACAGGAAGAATGACCAAACTTAGATGTTTTGTGTGGTGGGCAGCTCCCCAAAGCACTAAATGTTTCTTTGAGTACAGTTAAAGGACAATGAATTATCCACTGGATAAAGAGCAGGAGTCTCAAAGACATCCAGAAACTGAAGGTAGAGCCACAGAAGTTACTACACAACTTTTTAAATCCAGTGCTGTGCTGAAACTTGTATTCCAATTTCTCAAACGATTCCCACCCCTCACCCAAAAGGCTTCTGTTCTCAGAGTGAACCTAGCTGTGAGGGCTAGGAAACTGTAGTAGTGTTAGGGCAGGGTTAATGGCAGATGCTGGGCAGCTGGACTTGGGCCTCTGTGCCAGTAGTGTGAGGGGGGAAATTCACAGAAACTCCCAAAGCACGGCCGTCCACTCATTCAATCCTCAATCTGACATAACCACAAAGGAGCCCTAGTGGATCAGAGGAGAGGCATTCTGTTTCTGTTTCCTAGAGTGGTGAATCAGAGGACTTGGGGAAACCCACAAGAGGACATGAGCACAATGGAGCTACTGGTACTGGTACGAGCTACTGGTACAATGGTACCTTGGGTTACAGATGCTTCAGGTTACAGACACTTCAGATTACAGACTCTGCTAACCCAGAAATAATACCTCAGGTTAAGAACTTTGCTTCAGGATGAGAACAGAAATTGCACGGCGGCGCAGCAGCAGCGGGAGGCCCCATTAGCTAAAGTGGTACCTCAGGTTAAGAACAGTTTCAGGTTTAGAACAGACCTCCAGAACGAATTAAGTTTTTAACCTGAGGTACCACTGTATTCAAAGAAATGGTCGGATTACATTGTGGTTTAGAGCAAAAGACTAGGTTTGCACTCCAAAGTGCGCAAATAACCAAATAGTCAAAGTCAATTTGAATGCACATGCTAGGTATTCAAGTACAGTATACACTTGCCAACTCCCTGTGGCATTCCTGATAAGCAATAGGAATATGTAAGATCAGCCAAGGTCAAATTATGTGAACTTCCTAAGCATGTTTCAGAGCTATGAGAATTAGATCTGCTCCGTGGCTTATTGGGAATCTGATATAGTGTGGGTGTGCAGATGCTTTAGAGAAAGTCCTCCTGTGACAGTGCTGCTTAGACACTTTCATCAGATCCTATGGATCACTGACTCATCCCTAAGAGTGGAAAACAAGAAGTCACACTTTAGGATCTCTTTTACATATGTTTGGTGGGACATATGAGATGCCGCTGATCAAACTCTGAAGATAAATAGAGAAGAGGGTTTAGGAATACAATTACTGCCAATGTCTGCTCTTCACATTTGACCTTTCACATTTTCAGGACTGATAGTATGCAGATTACAAGCGGTGGCATAATTTATCAGCATGCTGCTGTCTTCCACTGTTGTTTTAATTTCCCTTAAAAGCAGTCATTTAGTGTGGAGACAGGCATCAAAGGTCTTGCATTCCGAATGTCAATTAGAAGTAAAGGTGACAAAAACACACAAAGAGAAAATGGAAGCTCAGTTGACCAAAAATTGAACAGGCCAAATAATTTAAGGCAAATGATATGGTTTCTAGCTGACATAGAGGACCTGCGATGTACAACAACAGTGTCACTTCCCTTGGCTGATACCCATTAAACCTCACAATGGAAGCACGAATTAATTAATGATGCTACTCAGTGCTCTAGACACTCCTCATAGCAATTCAGTTCTGCTGCTGGCTTTTAGTGAACGGTGGTAAACATTAGAATTGTAAAATGGCTTTTCTGCTAGATATTCTAGCTTCATATATGAGCATATGAACTTGCTGTATATCAAGCCGAACTACTGGCTAATTCAACACAGTATGCACTCCTCTGATTTGCAGTGGTTCTTTAGGTTGAAAGTTTTTTAAAAAATTTACCTGCTCTTATTTAATAGGGGTATATTGCTGTTACCGTATTTTTTTGCTCTATAAGACTCACTTTTGCCCTCCTAAAAAGTAAAGGGAAATGTGTGTGCATCTTATGGAGCAAATGTAGGCTGGGCAGCTATCCCAAAAGCCAGAACAGCAAGAGGGATTGCTGCTTTCATTGCGCAGCAATCCCTCTTGCTGTTCTGGCTTCTGAGATTCAGAATATTTTTTTTCTTGTTTTCCTCCTCCAAAAACTAGGTGTGTCTTGTGGTCTGGTGCATCTTATAGAGCGAAAAATACAGTATTTTGAAATTGTGTAACCCACCCTAGGATCTGTGGATGACCATCAAGTTAAAACTACTTTGAAATAAATAAACAAATAAATAAATAAATTCACTTGGGCTCAAAGAGTGAAAATAAAAATGAGCCAAATGGCAAATCTGCTCCAATCTAGTCCTTGGGTCCATGCAGTCTACAAAAGGCGGAAATGTTTGTCATTTTGGTTTTATAGAGTTTTTCATAGGTAAAGGTAAAGGTACCCCTGACTGGTAAGCATGTAGAAAACCTTTAATAAGGAAGGTTAATGTTTGAGGATGGTGATGATGATTTTTTAATAATGCTGCACATGGTTTTCATTCCCTGTAGGGTTGCTTTTTTAAAAAAGAATAAAACAGAAAGATGATTGCCTTAAAAAAATAAAGATAGAGTTACTTTTTCATTTGATCATAAATTAAGCAACAAATTAGAGTGGATCTTCTGGCTAGTCTATCTGACTCTTATCAAATGAAACAGAAAATACATTCCATTCAAAGTCCATTAGCAGGAGCATCAGTCAACATTTTGCTATCATCCATAATGCAACCAAGGGAAAGAGGAAGTGCTTGGCTTAATGGCCCTTTCCAGTAGTACTGTACTTTGAGAAGCATAATGCTGCAGATGTACTTATAAAAGTATGCAGAAGTGAAAACAAATCATTTGCACTGGTGTCTTAAAGTACGTTAGGAAAATGCTTAGGCATTTTGGTCTTGCTCCTGAAAACACTTCCACTCCCACGCTTCCATTAATGACAGCAGCACTATATATAAGTGTTTTAGGATCCATGGTTTCATGTACTAATTGCTTCACAGTATGTGAAATGTGCTTTACTCTAATGAGTTAGGCCAATACTGGGAATCTCTTTAGTACCACTTAAGCATGCAAAACTGAACTTCTCTTTCACAAGAGCGTTCTCTATGTATATCTATGTATTGTTTTTCTTGTTGAATACCACTCCATTTTAAATTATTCTCTCTCATTAGAATTAAGCTAAGGTTATGTACTGAGTTGAATAGGATCCAAATGCAGCAATCTGATTGGTCCTAGAACAATAGGATTCAGAATGCAGCAGTCTGGTCCTAGAACAATGCAGCGGTATGATTGGTCCGCAGGAGCCACCCAATCCAGCACCAGGTGGAAGTGAATCCGCAACATGATTGGCCTACAGGAGAATCCAGGAATTAGCCAATCACATGCAGCCCATTGTGTAAATGTATATAAAGCAGATATTTTGGGGGAACTTTCATTCCTCACTCCTATGAGCTGAATAAAGAGCATGAAATCCACACTCAACTCCGAGTATATTTCAGCTAACATGATCAAGATAACTAAACATTTTTTGAAGTACTTTTAGTTAACACATGTCATCACTTTTAGATAAGTTTAGCTATTTTCTTTTGACTAGATGAGTTTAAGATTTCTCCCACATTTTTTTCTACCATTCACCATCAGTTTCTGAGAAACGAAACTGTCCTCAAAAATTATCAAACGGGAGAGAAAAATTCTATGAAGTTCTCATGGGTGGGATACTAGATTTTTGCTGGGCTTGTTTTACGTTTGAAGTGTCCAAGAGGTTTTGTGAATGCCTCTTTCTTCAATCCACAAAACATTTCTCTCGTGCTCTGCATCCTGCATCTTTCCCAAGTGTCTGCACTTCCTGAAAACCCCATAAAACTTTCGCTGGCGTTTCATGTAAGCATATGAAGTTTAGGAAAATGTCTATTAAGTTCTTGACAGCTGTTCTTTGTGTATTCTTTTAAAAAGTGAATTATTTCAATGTTTAAAGAAATAAGTGTGGATCTTTTTTAAGGTGAAAGGAAGCACTTCTTTTGAAAACAAAATATACAAGCACTTGATCTCAGAAGGTTGGTAGCCAACCTCCCTGGCTTCCCATCCATACCTCAATTAAAGCTCAGGTATAAATGCCATTAGGAAATTCCTCCAATGGAGCCCCTTCTCATAAGGAAATTCTAATTCAGAATTTGTCTGATCGATCTCTCAACCCTCCCCCCCTTTCTTCAGTGGTTTCTTTGTGGAATGGCTGAAGCCAACCAGCAAAAGAGAAAATCTGATTTGTCTGATCTCTCTTACTCCCTCCCTCTCT
The DNA here is from genome assembly GCF_965113315.1 of Podarcis vaucheri. Taxonomy (NCBI): domain Eukaryota; kingdom Metazoa; phylum Chordata; class Lepidosauria; order Squamata; family Lacertidae; genus Podarcis; species Podarcis vaucheri. Next base: position 37,157,178 of record NC_138762.1, read on the forward strand.
TCCTGCATGGTTTCTACCTGAAAATGGCTGCCACTGACAGGCAAAGCATAAACAAGTAAGGAAATGGGCAAACTCCAGCTGCTTAGCTGTCTGAATCTGTGGAGTGTATAGCAAGGTTTGAGCATAAATATTTATGTCTGGATAAGTGGAATTTTGCACAATGAGCAGGCAGATAGTGGGCCCTGCATGCATTTTCAGGTGTGGGTGAACTGACATTCATGTAACTGGAATGTAACCTAGTACAGTCTGCATTTTAGTACGGATTTTTATCTCCATTTTTATCTGCATTGGTTAAAAGTATATGCATATAGTTGATTTTTTTATTTTAAAAATTAAAACTCTTTTTCAAAATTCAATGGCAATCGATGGAATATATCTATATTTGATTCATCTATATATATAACTATATATCTGTACATTGGTAAGAGTCACATCAGCCCAGTATACCTGAAGGAGCGTCTCCACCCCTATTGTTCAACCCAGACACCGAGGTCCAGCTCCAAGGGCCTTTTGGCGGTTCCCTCAATGTGAGAAGCGAAGTTACAGGGAACCAGGCAGAGGGCCTTCTTGGTAGTGGCGCCCGTCCTGTGGAACGCCCTCCCATCAGATGTCAAGGAAATAAACAACTCTCTGACTTTTAGAAGTCATCTGAAGGCAGCCCTGTTTAGGGAAGTTTTTAATGACTGGTGTTTTAATGTATTTTTAATCTTTTGTTGGGAGCTGCCCAGAGTGGCAGGGGAAGCCCAGCCAGATGGGCAGGGTATAATTTATTATTATTATTATTATTATTATTATTATTATTATTATTATTATTATTATTTGACCCAACACTGGCATGTGCCACTCTGGAAGGTTCCCCACAAGTGATTGCATCTGCCAAGCTGGACGTTTCCCAAACCTGCCATAGAATCACAGCCTTCTGATTACTATTACTATGGGAATTCTTTAGACATTTCAAAACTATTTTGGGGAAGGTGGATCATTTTAAATCATGTTAAAGAAAGGCACATTCCTCAGCAGTATAACTATACAGCAATTATCCCAGTATATTAGCCACATTTTAGTGCAGCAACATCTTATGGCTGAAACAGAGTGAGACTTTAAATCACCAGCCAGCCCAACGTAGTGTGTGCAGGAGCATTTGCAGTTGAGATTGATAAAGCTAGTGGCAAATATCTTATTTAAGATATTAGTGAATATTTTGAACAGGTCTCATACCAAAAAAATATATATGTGAAGGGCACACACTAAGGGTATGTGTTAGCTCTGTGGGGCTGGCAAATTGGGGGCAATCTACCACCACCCAGTAAAGAACAAATTCTTAAGTCAGATCAAACACTTGTGCCTCTCTGTGATTTCTGTACCTTACAGCTTTATGGTTGACTTGTGTTGAGGAGATGGCTGAAGCCACACTCTGCTTCAGCAAGGAGTAAACTTAGCAGCAGCTATATCTTAGGCTGGAAGGTGCTGCTTGAATGAGCCCGGCCCATTCAAGTAGTCATTTATTTAGACTTCATCATTCCTCTACACAAAAGTTAAATAATATAGTTTTAACTGCAGTAATCATAGACAGAACTTATTTTTAGTTGAATTTGTGCTAAGATTATTCTTAAGTGCTTTCCAAGACACATTTTGATTTTATTGTAGAACACTTTATGTTTTGAGAACAGAACAAATACTATTGTCTGTTTCTGTTGCTGGCAGCCACTTTAATTGAATGACCCAGTGTTCTGATGTTTTGGAAGAAAGAAAATAGTTTCTACCTATTCAGTCCCCACCTACTCACACTCTTCACACTGCAATTTTGTAATCATCTAGCTTAACGTTTTGAAATAAAGCTCCAAACATACAAATGTAAGGAAGATGTTCTTGTTTCTTGAACAACTTAGGACCATTGGCCTGATTCAGTAGGCTCTTCCTAGGTTCTTATCACCAGGAAATGGAAGACCACTTAATTAAGGATAGAAGGACCAGTCTATTTCTGATCCATGTCAGGTTCACATGTTTTCATTCACAAGTTTATTCAGTCCCACTTCTGCATCAATCTGAACTGCTGTTCTTTTTAAAAGATCTGTATGAGAATGTTTATTGAAATACATATTAAATACATATGTATTTAAATACATATTTTATCTCAATATCTGAACATATTTCAGTCTTAAAATACACATTGATTTTACACATTTTGCTATGGCTTTGCACACTTGCTCTCCCCAGGCTGCAAACATCTCCCCCAGGCACAAGTTAGCTACTAGTAGCTGCAAAGAGAGGCTACAGCTCACCAGCAGCCAACTTCTGAGTGTTCCACACAGCACTAACCAGCCACATCCAACCCCTTTATCCTGGGGTTTGATGATCAACCCTTCTTCTACACCCCAAAGGGATGGCACGCTTTGGTGGTGGTGCTACCAGCACCAGCTCAGCTTTAAAGCTCCCCCTCCCAAAACTCCAGGCCTCAAAGACTGAGATGTTAGTGATGCCATGGACAGGCTCTTCTGCTGGAGATGTTCTGAGCTGCCTCCTCTTTCCTTCTGCTCCATGCAAGGTGCAGTAGCAAAAATGCAGCAGTGCCTTAGGTGACAATCACCTCACCAGCTCTGGATTGCCCTGGCAGCTGCGTTCACTGCCTTGGGTGGTTAGAGGTAGAGATTCTTATAGTAAAATTGAAGCAGTGTAGCATTACAGTTAGATGGAAATGGCAGGCAAAAATCCAAAAGTTACTGAGAAATATAATCTACACTGGAACTAAGAGCTCTTAAATTAAGCAGCCTGATGCTGCTAGCCTGCAGAGTTTTGGCATTACTTTAGGTTTCTCGCTCATTGAGAGAAGAGGGCTCAGATAACAATGGTGATTCGCCAGGCAATGTTTTCTATGTGTCCCACTCCTTTCATGGATACTCTTTAAGGTAAGTTTATAGTTCTGTTTTGTTATTATCACAGAATTTGAGGCAGGTGAATCAATCGTTATTTTGGCATATTATTAGTGTGATTCGGTTACATTGTTCAGGTAGCAAGCTGGGGGGTGGGTGCAAACCAAACAGCTGAATTTACAACTCAGCAGAGTCATTTGCTGCTGTTGAGAATCGCTGGTCCATAAGGATGGGTTTTTCAGTTAAGGTGTTCACCTACCCAAAATTGGAAAAAGTGGGTTAAATGTGTTATCCTTGTAACTGAAGAAATTATGTAGGTTCCTCCAACTGTATCAGAGACTGTCATTATTTATTTTGTTATTATTTATTACATTTCTATAATAGCCTTCATCCAAGCATCACATATAAAAACACAAAAATACACAACGTAGTAACAAACGAAAACAATACCACCCCACAGTTTAAAGGACCACAGACCTAGAGAGGGATGAAACTCGGGTGGCAAGTACCTTCTGGTGGTATTAGTTACATCATGAGCAATCTGCCTACTTAAACTATCAGCCCCAAAGCTCTGGAGAATTAAGAGGTCTGTTTGCTTTTTGGTCTAATTCATACCCTACCCCAGGGCTTTTTTTCAGCCAGAACCTGTTGGAACTGGATTCCACCTCCTCTCAGGTAGACGCCATTGGCATTCTAAGAGAATGAGGGAGGCATTTATTGTGAGTTCCGGCACCTCTTTTTCTAGAAAAATAGCACTGCCTTACCTTGTCCCAGGAGCTTATGGGGGCTCAGGGTAAGTTCATCAGTCATATGTGTCTGTCACTGTCTGCAGTGAAAAGTGGGGAAAACAAAACAAAACAAGGGACAGCTGGTTCCGTGGAATAGGAAAACTCAAGCTTTTTGAAACAACACCTAAAAGCTACAGAGAAATATTGTAGGTTGTGATTGAGGGGCTGGGGTTTCCTTAATTTGTGAGCTCTTCTGTGTCAATCATTGTAGGCAATTTGGTAAATTTGTCTTTAGATTTACCAGTGCGTTCATCATCATAACATTTTATAGAATTAACAATTAACTCTGAACATAAAATGACAATGAAGCAGAAACTGAAAACAGCAACAGAACCAAATCCAACCTCCTTTTTTTAAAAAAAAGAATGCTGAGAGAAAAACATGTTTTTTCTTCCTGGCATCAAAAAGATATGAGCACCTGGCAAGGGAACTCGACAGGTGGGGTGTCACAACTAAGAATGCTGTCCTACTTCCTAGCTACTAGTTAGGCAAGCTGCATTTATACATTTTGCAATCACTGATCAGGGCAGCTACATATATGCTGTGGGGCCTGTTTAAGTTTTCAGGCAACTCACATCTTATGTGAGGGTTCTGTTCTCGGGTCCATGTGTATATACAAAAACACATAAAGCTAGGAACGCCCAGTACTGCTCCACATGCAAAGTAGAGGGTTGCTTACCCAGCTTCAGGAAAACATTCTGAGGGCTCTGGCAGGGTCCAAGAGTCCTTCTACCACCTTCTGAAAGCCTAAGAACTGTTTGCCCAGCTTTTGTAATGGCTGAATAATCCATAACTTTTAAAAACCAATTCAAAGCAATAGTCATAGAGACTTTAAGAGGTTACAAAACAGGAAGCATAACTGATTCATCTTTTATGGTCTTTTATGGAGAGGTAGAGCTCTGCATGTGAGCAATATGCACATCTTCCTGGCCCTTCGCATCAGACCCAGAAGAGACAAGCGGGAGAAGTGAAATCATTCAGGGTTCTTTGCGCCATTGCTATTTCTTTAGGATGTCTCAAACAGACTTTAGTATAGAACTAGCAATTTCCAGCTATTTCACTGAAATGGACAGCCATTCTGCTCATTTCCTTAAATGTACTTGTTCAAAATTACATCGCTTTCTCTTCTTCTTTTAAAAAAATCCTTTATGAACTGATTGTTGATGTTTTACTCCTTTTCTTCCACACTTGACATTCAAAGAGTGTGCTATGTTGATTGGTCTCTTTAATGATAAGTGCAGTATACTTAACGGGAAGATAAGTCCTTCTGCAAGTGGCAGTGTACGAGAAGCAAAGAAACGAATCATATTTTTCCCAGTGGTGGGTAAATAGCTTGTAACAATTATGTCTGCATGTGAACTGATGCTACGTATTTATAATTGCTGCTTGCCTGGATTGGCATCAATCACTTTATGCCCAGGAACTTTATTTCAGTTTAGGGCCCATCCTATTCTGATCAGTTTTTGATGCATGAACAAGATACAAACACAAATGCACTCTCCAAGCTGACCTGACAGGGTTTGTGGTGGCAGGCTTAGCATTGTGTCCACGCCGGAATGGAGGCAGGGCCGATTTTCATGCAGTATGCAGATACATACTGTATTATTTCTGTTGTAATAGACAGTTGCTAGCTCACACTTGTGTGCATGAAGGGGTTAACCTAAGCCCTGAGCTCAAGTTACCAGACTCGCTATGGCTTGGCAGGCTTACAGCAAACTCTGCTCCTCCACCTTCCTTTTTCTCTTGGAAAAGCAGGGAGCCATGCAGTCAGTAGGTCCAAGCTGCGAGAAAAAACAAAATCTCCCCCTAAAAGGGAAATTTTAAAGTGTGCACCTTTGCTAACCTAAAGATTGCATGAAAAAATAAGAAATTGTCCAGTAGCACCTTATAGACCAACTAAGTTTCTTCTGGTATAAGCTTTCGTGTCAGGTATCTTATACCAGAACAGCTTATACCAGAACAAACTTAGTTGGTCTATAAGGTGCTACTGGACAATTTCTTCTTCTTCTTCTTCTACAAGAAAGAAGATTCCACCTAAACATTAAGAAGAACTTTCTGACAGTAAGAGCTGTTCGACAGTGGAATTTGCTGCCAAGGAGTGTGGTGGAGTCTCCTTCGTTGGAGGTCTTTAAGCAGAGGCTTGACAACCATATGTCAGTAGTGCTCTGATGGTGTTTCCTGCTTGGCAGGGGGTTGGACTCGATGGCCCTTGTGGTCTCTTCCAACTCTATGATTCTTCTTCTTCTTCTTCTTCTTCTTCTTCTTCTTCTTCTTCTTCTTCTTCTTCCTTTTAATTCAACTGCATCAGACCAACACAGCTACCTACCTGAACCAAAGATAGTATGACCTTTTTGGTAAGCAAACCAAGTTCTTTTCATTGTTAAATTCATTTGGACCCTTTTTCATATTTGTTTTACTTGAACTGAAGCCTGGCTGTTATTTGGAGTGCCAACCCACCCAAATCCAAGCCTATTTCAAGCATTCAAAGGAGCAATGGAAGTATCACAGCTCAGCAGCCAGTGCAATTTTCAGTGATTTAACAATACACAGAAAAACTTTGATGACCAGAAATAATTATACCATTTAGAACAGTTCTCCCATTCATTTAAATGAAGCAGACTAAGACATTCTGAAGCCTGAAGCAGAGCTCAAATGCCCTCTCCTGCCCAGCTAGAAATTTCTGCTGCACTATTCAAGCACCAATTCCTATTGTTCTCTATCTCACACTCATTGAGGTGCATGGAGCAAGTTGCTTCACCTTGATGCTTGGCAGAGAGGACCTTGGCTGAACCCTTTGCAATCATTTACAAATCTTCCTCCTCCACTGAATAGGAACAGGAACCTCATGGAAACAAAAGGCTCTTGTGTCCCTCTCAAGATGTAGAAGTCTTTGCCTTGGGGTGAATGAGGTTACTTTCAAAGACTACATTTTCCTATTTTTATTATATTCCTTGTTTTCTAGGCCATCTCTTCAGAAAAGCCCGGAGATTATAACGGTACATTTAAATCTACATATGCAATAAGATCCAATTAAAATCAGTTTCAAACAGATAAAACCCGATCTTATTCCCCATCTGATTGCTACTTGCCTAAAGCCAACGTTAAAAGAGCATCACACTTTTTGTTACATCTTGTACAAATGTCATTAAAAAGGATGATTTCTAGTCCTTGCAGATCTTGATAGAAGAACCTGCTTTAGGAAAAAGCAAGTGGAGACTTGCAAAAATTTGAAGATGTGCTTAAAAAAATAAAAAAATTGAAGAAAGTACTAGGTGCATTCTCAATTGATATTATTCACACACCTCTTTCATGTATTTCCCCACTCTCTCCTCCCCACTGTCTTTCTCTGTTTCTCTTCCTAGCAAGAGTCTAACTGTCCTCAGATCTTGTATACTGATATTATTATTATTTTGTTAACTGCAAACAATTGAAGTAAATGATTTTAAAACATGTCGGCCGCTTAGGGAGGGCTCATTTCAGTGAACTCAAGGTAGATCTTTTTCAGCCCATAGCAACCAAAAGAGATATGAGCTTACCTCAGTTTTAAAAAAAAATATTTCCTTGTGAGGGTTAGGTCAGATTGGTTAGCATGACAATGTCAGCAGATGTATTCTTAGATGAAATGCCAGGTAATTTGCTAACACTCCTGTTTGGGGGTCCTTTGGGGGGTTTCAGAACAGCAACTTAAGATAGCCTTCCTGGCAACAGTTGCGTGACTGAAATACAACCACTTTTGCACACACCAAAACAATTTATTTTTTACATTTGAATGGCTATTTGGAAAACTGTTTGGAGCAGAGAACTAGACATGTTTCACAGATCATATCAAATGTTGGTTCTTTAGTTTGCAGCGTGGACGTACCATGTCTCAAAACATTTTGAATCTAGAAATCTATTTCAGTATGTGCTTTTTATGGAGCATATTTTACTAGCTGAATTGCTAGGGGGAAACTCTTTTATTGAAGAAGCAAAGCACAGCAAGTTAAATTCTGATTTGTGTGAAATTATGCATGCAGTCAAGAACTTAGTTTGAACTAGGGAAAAGTCTTTTGTTTGAAGTCTGCAGCTCTTACATTCATTTTTTTAATTAACTTTTCCCTTTAATTTTAATTCTCAGTATGTTTCTGTTGTAATTCTCAATATGCTTCTACATCATTCTGGGAACAATGGGGAAGCTTTTCTGTGGCTAATTTAACACCTGCAGAATTCCCACAGATGATGGTGAAGTAAAACCTTACCATCCTGGTGGGTAAAATGTAATCCTTCTGTTGCTAAATTAATGCATTCAGATTCTGTTTAGATTGATTTGATACACTGGTAACATTTGTAATCTATGCATTTTATGCCATCAAAGCAGTTACCTAAGGATTACCTCTTAACTTTTTAATCAACAAAAGTCTGGCATATCATATATTTCACGTGGGCATTTTTGTGTTTATTAAAATGAAGATTAGTTACACTAGAGCAGAACATGGATCTGAAGCTGAGGAAAACAGGTTGATTTCCCTTTATTATAAATACTTATACGGTGTGGAATTCAACATTGTACAGATGTGTTTGTTTATTATTTTCAGTTTTATTTCTTTATTGAATTTATTGGTCACTTTTTTACCCCAGGAACTCTGCGCAACTGGCAAGATAAAACATTAAAACTGAGGTAAAAGAAAACAAAGAAAAATCTAAAAGATATTTATATTTTTAAAAAGCTAAATTAAAATATCCCATCCACTTACAGAAGCCATAGGCTATTGGTTTTGTTTGTTATTATAGTATGTCTTTTTGTGTTTTGGTACTGTAATCATTGGGTGAAGGGAAGAATAGAAATTTGAAGAAGAAGAAGAAGAAGAAGAAGAAGTCGTCAAAGGCCAGGAGAAAAAGAAATATTTTTTGCCTGGTGCCTAAAGATATGTAATGGAGACACCAGGCAAGCTTCCCTCGGGAGAGCATCGCATTAGTGCAGAGCCACCAATGAAAAGGCCTGTTCTTATGTTGCCATTCTCTGGACTTCCAGCAAAGGGTAAACATGAAGAAGGGCCTCAGGTCGCAGGGTCAGTTCATATGAGGAAAGGCTGTCCTTGAGGTACTAGGGTCCTGAGCTGCAAAGGTCAAAACGAGCACTTTGATTTGGGCCAAGAAACTAACCCATAGGCAGTGCAGTCTGGACAGGGTTGGTGTTATGTTCTCAGACTGCTTTGCAATGTGTCCATGGAATTCTGCACCAGTTGAAGTTTCCAAACCTTCTTCAAAGGCAATCCCATATATAACACATTGCAGTAATCTAACCTGAAGGTTACCAGAGCATAGTGCAAGCCAGATGCAGTCATCTCCCTTGTTGTACCGTTCACCGTTCCTGGGGTTCTCCCAAACCCCTAGAGTGGGGAGAGGATAGGATAGGGAGAAAGCCCCATTGCATTAGCTGGACTTGTTGCACTTGCTTCCACAAGCACCACATTTTAGTTGAATCAGGCTTATAACGTAACTCTAATTCTCTTAAGGAAACCCTCTCAGCTTTTTTAGTCTGCTATGAATGAAAGAAGGTAGGAGACATCTCAAGTCATATGACATCATGGATATGCCAATGTCACACAATATTATGCATGCTTACTCAGAAGTAAGGTTACATCGGTTGGATCCAGAGTTACTGTGAGTGGGATTCTGATCATGGGATCCTCCTAGGAGATGAAGGGGATAGGTGGATTTTAATTTATTGTTCTTTTCCCCAGCAGCATACTGAAAAGCTGCTCTGAGGGTTGTGTGACTGTCTGGAACAGTGAAGAAGGTGGATCAAAGGGAAAATAGAATTAGCTGAAATTATTTCCTCCTCTGGGTCTCAGTCCCTTCTGTATACAGAACACTCTGGAGCCAACCCACTGTGTTCAATGGGACTTACTCCCAATTAAGGGTCTTTAGAATTGCAACCCAAGACTGCCAAATTGGTATGCTTGATGTCTAAAGATCTGATGTTCTGTAAAACATTAGGCATTCCAACTCTCTAAATGTAGTTTAACAAGTATATGTAGGTGCTAATTGACATTTAATTGGCATAGGAAAATTCTGATACCAGTGATCTGTCTTTAAAAGAGAGAGAGAGAGAAACAAAATTACATGTGACATATTTTTGCACTTGTTCTGAGGTGAAAAAGCAAGCTATTTTGTCTCCCGAAATGTGCATGAAATGAATTCAGCAAAGTAGGCTATTAACTAGGTGCAGGGTGAATGAAAATGCAGATGACCATACCCGTACAATTTAAAACTGTTGAAGGCTGAAGGATGACTGAGCACTCTTTAAACGCTTTCATCTTGCAAAATAAATTGAAGGCAAGTCCAATAAAATTTAGTGTATGCCCCTATTCAAATTAAGTCTATTGAAAATCATATTTTCAGTCAAGGAAAGCAATTTGGAGTTGCTGTTGTTTTTTAAAAAGACATTGTGATTATGCCTCTTGAATACTTGACAACAAAGTAGGACCAGAGGGCCTTTATACCAGTTCATCCACTTATCATCAGAACATCTCTTTGGTGCCTGGATTTCTCAGTCATCATGACTGCGATTTTTTTCTGTGTATTTTGGTTTTGTCTTTGTTTTTCTGTTTTTGCTCTTGCTAAAAGGATTCAAAATACATTCAGTTGATTAGACTTTGTTCACGTGTTTATGGTCCAGTTCTGGCACTGTAAAACAATTCTTACTGAGCATCATAATGGGCACATGAATGAGGAAGTGATGTCTAAGTGTGTATTGCAACTTCCCCCACCACCAAGAGGGCACCAAAGTCTCCAAACCAGTAATGGCAGCTGTTGAGAGAGAAATTTAGTTTGGATTCCATTTCAGCGTGAACCTACCTAATTTGCCCTTTGCAAAAACTGCACATAAACAAAGCTATCCTTTGAAAGTCACCCTTCTCTGAATTTTGTGATGTATTTCTACCACCTAAAGTATATTCATAAACATGCCTATATTAGGAAAAAGCATAAAAAATACATTATGTTAGGGGGAATTGCTTAAAACATATGCATATTAGGCAAAATGCATTAAAATGTTTATTTGGAAAAATGTGCACTGAAATGCTGTTGAATATTCACATGTTTTTAAAAGCAATTTACAAACTGATGCATAGGTGTGACGAACTGAACCGAAGAATGGAAAATTGAGAAAGTGTTAGAAACTGAAACTCATCGATTTTTCCTCCCCTCATTGTTGCTCAGCAGCAGCAGAGGCAAAGGGCTGGTACTGCATATTGTATGGGCATAATATGGGTATAATATATAGAGCCCTCAAATTAAAACCAGCGTTGAGCAATAACAATTTCATCCTTAACAGCAGCAGTTAGTAAAAAATGTAGGTTGAAATAAAAGCAGAGAAGCCACTATTCAGTTAGGGAGGATGGTATCCAATAGAACTTTAAAACTATAGTGTGGATTAACTACCAGTTCTCTATAACCAAACAGTAATTAGTATTAATTAATCTCCATCTGCTGATGGTTATATGTGACTTTCGCTAAAAATATTAGTAAGATCCATGATACTTTCTAATGCATAGCCAATAATGTTGTACCTATCCATTTAGAACTGTTTTAAGAAAATGTTGAAGCACATTTGCATTTTCATTGCTGCATCAAAGCATTTTTATTGTGTAGTAAAATGCGTAGGCGGTATTTACATTTGAAAACAGTTTAAATATGTAGGCATTGTGAAAAGGGCTGAGATATTGCCACCCAGTTTTTCAATATGAGTTTGCCTAATAAGAACACCGTGTAACAATGCATTTTAATATTGTATAGCAATGTTCTCTAGAGTACATATAATATCATGGTTAGTGCCTTTTATGGGATTAGAAAGCTAATCTGGAGACAGTTTCCAGTGTCAGTTTTCTCTCACTTGAGCAGTATTGTATAGAAGTTTGCCTCTTTCAAAGGCTATTGCAGTGCTTCTCAAACCACAGAGTTCTCCAAAGTTCGGCAGGTGATAAGCAGACCAGAAAGACTCAGAGAATCAACTTGCCCACCATCACTGATCTTATTCCACACAGTGCAGTTACCGGGTTGGGTGCAGAACTTGTTCTAAGACTTTCAGGACCGTGCCACGGGCAGCAGTTGGAGGGTTGCCACAAATCAGAAGCCATGGGATGTGCCAGTAGTCAAGACAAGTCAGAACCAACAGCAAGCAGGTTAATATAATATCCAAGGATACTGGGACAAATTAGAACTCAGGAGTCCCATGTTGCTCAAGCAAGTGTCATCTGGAACATTAAGCCCTCCTATAGTCCTTCTGGTCCAGGAGGAGCCAACAGTCAGCCTTGGTGAGCAGAGTCAGTCCAAGTTGCGAAGGTACTTCACTGAGAAGGCCGTCACTTGCAATTCAGTTGTTCACCATTTGAGGCAGCTGCACACAGATCTACAAGTGCTATGGGGCAAGTAGTAAGTTTCAAAAGTCCTGGCTTCTCATGGATTGAAAGCCTCATCTGTCTCCTTAGAAGGTGGTGGACTCTTCTTCATTGGATGTTTTTAAGCTGAGGTTGGATGGCCACCTGTCAAGGATGCTTTTGTTGAGATTCCTGCATTGCCGGGGGTTGGACTAGATGTACCTCAGGATACCTTCCAACTCTACAATTCTATGATTCTATAACTCTATCAGCAAGGTTTTTCTATAATAAAGGTAAAGGTGCTCCTGACCGTTAGGTCCAATAGTGGGCGACTGTGGGGTTGCACACTCATCTCGCTCTATAGACTGAGGGAGCCAGCGTTTGTCCGCAGACAGCTTCTGGGTCATGTGGCCAGCATGACTAAGCCCCTTCTGACAAACCAGAGCAGTGCACGGAAACACCGTTTACCTTCCCGCCAGAGCAGTACCTATTTATCTACTTGCACTTTGACGTGCTTTCGAACTGCTAGGTGGGCAGGAGCTGGGACCGAACAATGGGAGCTCACTCTGTTGTGGGGATTCGAACTGCCAACCTTCTGATCAGCAAGCCCTATGCTCTGTGGTTTAGACCACAGCACCACCCATGTCCCCTTTTCTATAATAGGGTTACTCAAAAGGCTCCTGAGTTCTGTAAAAGACATTTAAATGCAGGAGGGGTTCCCTAGGAAGTTTGAAGACCATTGTGTTTGTTAACAAAGATCCCCAAGTTTTCTGCTGGTGTGGGACCTACTTCTGTGAGAGTGATCCAGTGCTGCAGGAGTGAGCAATACAGTCAAGTGGATGGAAGCTAATTGTATGAGTCTTTCCCATACATCTGCTATCCTGATATAAAGTGGGGAAGGGCCACAAAATCCAACTCTACCCATGTTGTAGTAGTACCTCTACAGTGTGGGATTTTGATCATGTCTCATCCATGTGATCCAGCTATCTTACATAATAATCAGATTTAGATGCTGGCAGTGTCTCTATGGCAGAGGATCCAGGCATAGAGAAGCAGAAAAATATATCAGAAGTAATGTAAAAGTCAACTTCCAGTGATGAGGAAACATTAGTACTTCTCTAAATTTAGCAAAGCAAACAGAAAAAAGTGGGGGTTAAGTTGGGGGGGGGCAGGTTGTTCCAAGTCTGAACACAGGCAGACCAAGAGGGACAGCATCCATTTCTAATTTCCTATGAGTTTAAAATGTTATATTAATAGTTTATTACCTCATTGTTATTGCTTTAATTTTATTTATTGCTTTAATAACATACAATTTCCAGTCAGAGCAAGTAAACATTTTTAGCCTTCACCTTGTGCATGTGGAAATGACTTTCAGCATACAAGTGTATCTCCTTGAGACAAGAATATTCTTGTTACTGCAAAGTGCCCATTGATCAGCTTCTATTGGCCACAGCCAACAGGTTCTAGTACCTGCAAGAGAGAAGTAAATTAATCTGTTTTACGTGAGAATCTCAAAGCCACGATAACAGTATAATTATTGAAAAATGACATTCTGATTATGTCTATTTCAGGTCTGTTTTTTGTTTAATTCTTTCATTATGGAAGATATAGGCCTTTTGAATGAGTTTGTGAGATGGGGGATATTTGTTGTTGTTATGACAGGTATTTTGTATTTCCATTTTGTTTTGTTATGCTGTAACAACAACAACAACACCAAAGAAAAAGTTGCTTAATTGAATGGTCTGGTGATATAATTCACAGCACTTAATGAAAGTTTCATTCAGAGTAGAAAGTTAGCATTAAGCAGCTTCTGTGCTTAATGCTGTTTCATGCATACAAGAAGAATCCACTCTACACACCAGGTCAAACTTTTCGTCCATCTAGACCATTTTCGTGTGTACCATGATTGGGAATGACTCCCTGAGAGCTTTTGTTCCATCTGCATCATATCCCCCCCACACACTAGAGATCCCAAAGGTTAAAACTGGGACTGTCTGCATTCAAAACTGGTGAGCTACAGTTCTTTCTGAAGTGCCATGCCTGTGGATGAGACCTCTGCTGAGAGACAGCTAGCTTTGCTTTCCTGGCCTGCTGAGTGCTGACTGCTCATGCTCAGAATCTCACTTAAGTATTACTGTGGGGAATGGCATTCAATTCATAATGTCTAATGAACCAGGTAATGAATGGGTTTCAGTGACATCACTAATCAGAATGAATAGGAGCTGCACAATTGTGCTAACATGTTCTTGAGCAGCTGCCATTCATTTTAAACTAATTGTATAGTTGTAATAAAGAGCCCTGCGGCACCTTAAAGACTAAGAAATGTATAGTTGAATCAGCTCTGAGGAGGAGTGGATGCTTTGTAGCACCTCTCATTTCACACTAGTGGGTGAATGATCTTTTTTTATTAATATGGATGATTTCTAGATATCTCCTTCTTTATTATGTTAAGCATTACTCCTGCTGTCTCTTATAAAAAGAAGAAACTACACAGTTCAATCATCTCTGTTGCAAAACTGTCCAGTAAAAAAGTTCCAATCATTTCTGCCTTTAAAATGTCACATTTGCTTTTCCGTAGCTGATTTGGGCAAGCAAACGGCAGGACATCATCTGCACAGTCTCCAGTAGTGAACATGGGGTGGATTTATTTGAAATTGCACACTCTTGTTTCAAAGTCTTGGTGGCACATGGTCCTACTCAAAATGCCATATCTGTCTTGACTGAGCTGATCTATCACCAAAATTGCAGCACTTAAGGGCAAAAGCACCTACACTGTCCTTGTCCCTTCTGACTCTTTACTACTTATTAGCTTATATGGTTCATTCATTGAAGCAATTTGTTCTCTGCTTTGATCTCATTTACTCCCCTGTGTATAGTGCCTCTCCCATCCCCCCACTTTTCTTGGTTTATTTCACTTTCATGTGTTTTTATTCATAAATCTATTCTGTCATGTTTTGGCATTAAACAGTGAGTGATGATGATGATGAGTATTTAAAAAGCTAATCAATTACCCACATATAAAGAAGGATTTAAATACATTTTTTTCAGATAAAAACATTTAGAAATGTGTCTTTTAGATGAAAATTTAGTGTGTGTGTGTGTGCATGTGTGTGCATATATAAATAACACATACACACACAATGTATGAACTTTGAGGTGTGAAATCCAGTAGATAATGAAGCTCAAGACAGCAAATTAGTCCAAGGGGTGCAGATCATGTTAGTTTCCATTGGACTAACAAAGACCAATTTGTCATGCATCCCTTCTCCAGCTTTGCCTCCAGGCTGCTTTTTAGAGAGATCCAGTTTGACCCTCAATGGCAATCAAAATGGTTTTCCTATATCTACCCGAAGTATTTAACTTACTTTGCTAGTGTGAGAATGAATTTGCCTCCTTCACCATCAACACACAAAGGTGCTTGCACCACTGTGAATGTATATGTACTGGGGCTCAGCCTCCTGCCAGAAAATCACTAACATGGATTGCGTAGGAAGGTCCTACAGCAGAGCCTCTCCTCTGGGTCAGGATAGAGTCCATTAAGGATTGAAGCACAACATCTTCAATAGTGGCTCTGATAGCTGCTGATGTATCTTTAGTGTGTCTTGGCATAAGCATGACTCCTTGTAGCTCCACTTTGACATTCGAACCCTTAAGCCTGATGCAGTAAGTGAACACCTAAATCTATGCAGTGGCTTAGGTTGCTAGGCCAACTACAATACATGTTACTTCTATTAACACTGTCACTGATAGCTTGTATTTGTTTCCTCAAAGAACATATTGCAATCCTCTGATCACTTCACGGTTGCAATTTCTTCCATATGCTCTGCTTGTGCCATGTCTCTTGATACCTTTGGTTGATCTGTTCTCATATCAAAGTTAGGATTTGCAGGCACACATTTCCTGGTCCCCCTGGCTGCCGTTGATTGACCTGCTCTGTTGATAATAGTCAGCTTGGGCATCACTGGTCAATATGGAGACCTTTGAATTTGAATTCCAAGCTCCACAAGCAGCTTTTGATGAATTAAAATGTAATTATTAACTAAAATTCAACAATGTCATCACCGATGGAATACCTTGTTGAAGCAGACTGAGCTGTTTTATAGCCTTTGAATGAAAACAGACTAGAGACTTGCTAGTTTAAAGCCAAAACAGAAGCTAGTTCTTTCCAAATGAATTTTCAAATAGAACAAAACAGGTTTTCGTTTGGACTAAAGCTGTAGCCCTTACTAGGGAGCATGTCCCGCTGATTTCCGTACAGCTTATTTCTGAATAAACACACAGAGGTTGGATTCCAGTATGGCTTATTTCTGAATAAACATGCATAGGTTGTATTAGGTTTTAAATTGTAAAGTGGATTATGCTTCATTTTCCTTATCTTCCTTTACCCACCTCTGGAGAATATGATAAACATACGTGATTTTTGAGCAGAGATCCAAAAATAAAGATATTTTCAGTATCCATTCCACGTTGTCAAAACAATTAGCATTCTCTCTCTCTCTCTCTCTCTCTCTCTTTCTCTCTCCACCCCGATATAAATGTTTATCTGCAGTGCAGGTCTATGCATGCTGATGGAGAATTAAGCCCTAATGAATTCTATGAGATTTGCTCCCAGACAAGAGATCTTAAGATTGCAGTTTAAATTGGTCAAATACTAAAGCTAAAAACCCCCATCGAGCTATATTGAAGCTGTCTGTTCTGTGTCTTCTCCCAGTATCTCAAGACTTTATTTGAAGGACTGCCTTCATCATATCAACTTATCCATACCTTCTGCTGACTCTCAGAGGCTCTACTTGTGGAATTAACTAGATTGGTAGTACATGGGATAGGACCTCCCTAGAGGTGGCTCCATGCTTGTGGAAACAAGACCTTCGAATGGCTCCCATGGCCCATTTACTTAGAATTTATTTCTCATTAATAATGATTTTATTGTGCTGCTGTATGACATGGTGTTGCAATAGTTTTAGATAATTTTTTTTGCTTTATTGTGTGATAGTTGGCCGTGTCCCAGAGTTCAAGAGATCCAAGGGTTGCAGTAGCTCCCAAAGCCTTTGCTGTTACCCTTAGTGACACGACTGGTTCTTGGTATTTTATGGTGTTTTATGGTTCCAACTGATTATAAAATATGAATATATTGGAAGCCAGCTTGAGAGCATTTTACCCTAAAAGGCAGCCTATAAATATTTTAATTTAGTTTCAATTAATTAAGCAATTTAGAAACTAAACTATTTGCTGGGGGACTTCAGAGATCATAAGGAGCTTGTTATGGACTACCAAAATATGAAAGGATGTACTGATTGGAAGGTCAGTGGTTCAAATCCACACGATGGAGTGAGCGCCTGTTGTTCCGTCCCAGCTACTGTCAACCTAGCAGTTCAAAAGCACACCAGTGCAAGTAGATAAGTAGATTAATAGATACCACTGCAGTGGGAAGGTAAGCGGCGTTTCTGTGTGCTTTGGCTTCTGTCACGGTATTCTGTTGCGCCAGAAGTGGTTCAGCCATGCTGGCCACATGACCCGGAAAGCTGCCTGTAGACAAACGCCGGCTCCCTCAGCCTGAAGCGAGTTGACTGGACTTAGCCATCCAGGGGTCCTTTACTTTTTATAGTTACTAGTAGCAGGAGATTTGGAGTGAAGTGTCACCAGTGTGTAGATGGCAGCCATTATTTTGTAACATCTGGAGCCACATATGTCCTGAAACAGGGCCTGGTTGTAGTACATTTATATTCTGCTGTATTTTGATTTTATAATGATTTTATAATTTCTGTAAAGTGCTTAGGGTTTTTTTTTTTGTCAAAAATCCCTACATGGCATACAGATTTTCTAAATTAATAAATAAATACAGGTTGGCTGGTGGGTCACTGACAACCATCATGAGCATAGTTGACTTCAGCTAGTGAGTAGTGGAGTGTGGGAAGAGCCTCTGTAATGCTCCGACTGAAGACCATTCAACCAGCATTCATAGGTAGGGCAAGAATTCTTGTGCTTCCCATTCTAGAGAGAGCTGTGAAACATTAACATATTATGTAAAAATGCAGGAACTAATGATTATTCGGTTCTATTTAGATTCTGTTTCTCAAAGTGCTCCATTGAGTTGAAACACGGACGTCTAATTTTAACAATATTAAAAAGCAATGCTGGGAATCACAATTAGTTTAAGGATAACTCATACACTGAAAAATTGGGGAACGGAAATTCTTTGCTACTTATACACCTCTCCTAGAAACTTGGATACTTACATTCACTTGGTTCTGTAGACAAATTGCTTCATTATTCTTGACCAAGGAATGATTTTTCTAACAATGATAACTTTACTACAATATCTTTCATGGGCATGGGTTAAATTATTAAATAAAAATAAAATGCACATATGAGTCTGATCAGTGTTCACTGAGTAGATGGCTTCAGATTTTCTTTTAATGAGCAGAATTTGCCTTTGTCATTCAACACTTTGTGTAAATACAGAAAATCAAATATTTTTTAAAGTATATATGAAGCTTGATAAGGAACATTCCACATCAGCAGCTAGAGGAGCATTTTTGTAAGAAGGGACAGATTGCATCATCATCCAGAAAAATGTACTGGTGGATCTGCGCATTTATACCAAAACTGAAATTTGGCAATGTCTTGCAAACAACAACAGCAACAACTTATTTATACCCCGCCCATCTGGCTGGGTTTCCCCTGCCACTCTGGGCAGCTCCCAACAAAAGATTAAAAATACATTAAAACATCAGTCATTAAAAAGTTCCCTAAACAGGGCTGCCCTCAGATGTCTTCTAAAAGTCAGGTAGTTGTTTATTTCCTTGTTGGAATGCATATTATGGTATGCCAGTGTGGTGCAATGGTTTCAGTGTTGGATTAGGGCTGACAAAATCCAGGTGCAAATCGCTGCTCAGACGTGAAGTTCATGTCAGCTTCGCCTTTGAGCCGGTGCCAACGACTGGGCTCAACCTCTTCAGTCCCGAGTGGGCCATGGCGAGCTGGGAAAGCACTTCCAGAGACCTTCCACTGCAGGAAGCAGGCCTAAGTGCAATGGACTCACAACTTTGAGCTGTGAGCACCAAACTCAGTTCCAAAGTCAGTGGAGCACAGCAGAGTATGAACTACATGAACGATGGCTCTCAAGCATAACTTCTTTATTCTTTTACAGCTACTGCAAACTAGAAATAAACTAAAGACTAACGACTATAAGAGGCTACTGGACTGCATGAGTGTTACAGTTGCTTAAGCAGTCATCTTATCTCTACACAGATAACACTCAGACTCCACAGAGTCAGGCTGGAGCGGAAGAAGCGATGAGCAGATTCTGCCCCCCCCCTTTCTGAAAACATTGTCAGTAGATTCTTGCAATGGGAGGGGTGAAATATCCACAGTTCACTATGTTGATTACACTGGGCAACAATTTTTTACTTTTTGAATGTTGTCTAGATTTCTACAATTGATTTAGGGTATTTTTGCACTGCTGAATCAGGAAATGGCATCTGTTTCTCTCCATCAGGTCAGGTTTTTGTGCTATGTCGATTTGAAAAAAAATCAGATCTTGTGACAAAATCGATTACATTTTTGTGGCATTATCAGCTGATTTTTGTCAACACATATCATCCTAAATATGTTTTTAAGAGAAAAAAATGTTTTTTCCAACAACATATATTGATTACCTGATAGAAACATCGATTACTGTAAACTGAATGGTGGGCATTGATAAAGGTAAGTACACATAAATTGCATGTTGCTTCACCATTTTTCAAACTTCAGGGCTTGAACTTCCGTTTCTTGGAACTCCTGGAATTCTTAGCGGCAGGGAGGTCTCTCTTCAGAGTCCAACAGTAGTCAGCCATCATGACTGCGTCCCAGCGACCCTGATACCTGGTCTCCATCTCTTTCATGTCCTGATGGAATCTCTCCCCCTGCTTGTCACTCATTGAACCCAGGTTCTCAGGAAACCGGTCCATATGTGAAAATAGGTAGTGCATCTTGACGCTCATGTTGCAGCCCAGGTTTTTGAAAGCAGTCAGCACATTGTTGACAAGTTCTGCGTAGTTTCTGGCCTTATTGTTGCCCAGAAAGTTCTTCACTACCAGAACAAATTCCTTCCACGCTTCCAGTTCCACTTCATTCATTGAGTTTCCGAACTCTGGATCTCTGATGAGCTGACGGATCTGAGGACCGTCAAAGATGCCAGCTTTCAACTTCTCCATAGTCAATCCTGGGAAAGACTGGCACAAGTAAGTGAAGCCGTCACCATCCTTGTCCAGAGCCTTGGTGAACTGCTTGATTAAGCCGAGCTTGATGTGCAGCGGTGGGAAGAGTATTCTGTCTCTGTCCACCAGAGGGTCATTGATGACGTTCCTTTCTTTGCAAGGCACCAATTCCTCCCGCACAGGCCAGTCCTTCTTTGTGTAATGCTGAGCACGGTCCCTACTATCTCACATGCACAGAAAACATGGGTACTTGGTGAAGCCAGACTGTTGTTGTTGTTTTTTTTTTTAAAAAAATGATATTTATTGAGAATTTAAAATTACAGAGAGAAAAAAAAGAAACGAAAGAAAAAAGAAATTAAACAATACAAGTCAATAAAAAGAAAGAAGAGAACAAAATGCACAATACATCAAAACCAAAAACAAAAGCGAACAAAAAATTAAAAACAAATCCAATATTCCCAATTCTTTATCTTTCGTTATCTTGTTTCATCGACCTCCTCACACCTCCCTTTTTCGTATTCTAGTTATTAATTATCTCAGCAAATCCTTTCCATCTTTCACTATGTTCTGTCATTAAATTGTCTTAATTTATTTTAACCTTATCTTACCATAAAAAGCCTTAAAACTTAAAACTTATTTGTACATAACTGCTTATAGCATTTCTACTAAAGCCAAATAGTTTCATTCCAACATTTTTTCTAACACTCATTAATTTTACAATATTTCTCTAAATGAATTTTTAAATTTTCTTCCAATCTTCATCCACCATCTCTTCTTCCTGGTCTCGGGTTCTGTCAGCCCTTTCTATCCATTCCATTTAGTCCATCAACCTGGTGATCTTCTATCCGAGGCTCTTAACTCTTTTCCATGTCTCGTCTGCAGATCTTCTTCATATTTATACCTGCACTTTACTTTGTCTTCTGCTGATCTTGTTCTTAATTTCCTTCCTTTATCGCTGAGGAGTAGATCTCAGGGAGACTCCAACCTAACAATGTCTTTATCCCTTCTCGACAGGTCAGCCCATTCTCCATAGTCAGCACTAAAATCCAAAAGGTATTTCAAGGCATGTTTCAAAGTCCCTCCAAAGTTAAAGGCCCCGACAACTCCAGACTCCCCCTGGTGCAGAACCAGATCCCAGAAGCCAGAACAGCCCTGCATAGGAGGATCTATCCAATTTCCCATCTCCAATCCAAACGAGACTCCATCTCTCCAAATCTGACTTTCTCCAGGTTCGGTCATCAAAAACAACAGCTTATGTTCCTGCAAGGCCGCGGCTCTCTCCACTTGTATTACTTGAGGTTCAACAGCAACCTCCTCCTTTGTCTTCTGCACAACTTGCCCTGTCAAAGCAGATTCCTGGGTCGGTTCCTGAGAGGTTTCTATATAGGTATTCACTGTTTGTCCAAAATTATTAACTGCAACAGTCATCAAATCCATCTTCTCATGTAGCTTTTCCCATAAAGCGCTTGTCTTGCAAAAAGCAATCACTAAGGCTTCTTCTGGGCACATTCTTGTTCAAGGTCAATGTCTGGTTCTCACGATCTTTAATCTCTACAGCTGGAGAATTCCCCAGATCGACTCCAACAACAGTTTCAGAAGCTCTCTCTAGGGGAAACAATTTCTATTTGTATCCGTCCTTTTAAAAGCAGATCCAGCAACAAAATTACTTTCATTTTTCAAATATTTTGTTCCTTTTAGATGCAAAAGGAAACATTGGAATCAATATGTTTCTCTTTCTTAACTATCTGTCAACAAACATTTTATTCACAGTCAATGAACTTTCCCAAAACATCTGTCTTCCTAGCAACCCGTTCCCAGGTTCAAGGCGGTGGAAATTTATCTTTCTTTACTCTGTCTCCTGCAGGCTTGAACAATCTAAAATTTCCCCACTCTTCTCCTGCGTCTAAGGGGGGTCTAGTAGTTTTAGCCGATGGAGATTTAATCCTTTACAAAAGACTTTCCAGACTTTAGCTTGCAATGTCTTTGCTTCAATCTATTTACAAAAGCGGAAGGCGGACTTCCTGTTTAGAACCTTCCCGCTTCAGTGCCAAATTAAGATGTTTCATAGTCCAATTTTCCGTTCTACTCACGGGTAGTTGTTTAAAGTCCAATTGTCCACAGGAAAAAGTCAGCGCTCTCCGGCAACAGCAATGCGGCTTCACTCCGTGAAAAGAGCAGTCAATTCGAAGCACCGCGCCGCTCACCCCACATCGCTCCGGATCCCCGAAACCAGGTTTCCCCGCGAGTAGGGGAGGCGCAAAAGGTGCCTGCCGAATCCCACGTCCACAGGCTTCTCCCGCCTGTGGTTTTTGATGGGTCTCCGCCTTGCCGTGGCGGTCCAGACCCTAATTTCCACGAAGCGGATTCCTCCCGATCAGAGGAAATCCGCCATTGCCGGAGGCGCTAACCCGGAAGTCCGCCAGACTGTTGTCCCAACAAAAAGTTCACCATCTTCAGGTCAACACAAATAAACCACTTATGCTGATCATAACCAATTTTCTCCAGCACATACTTCACCGCTTCATAGTTCTCCTTCAGTGTAGTCGAATGAGCCAGGGGTATAGAGGCAAACTGGTTGCCGTTGTGTAGCAGAACACATTTCAGTGATCGCTTGCTGCTGTCAATGAACAGTCTCCAATCTTTGGGTTCGTACTGTGGCACTCCAAGCTTGAGCAGAAGCTGCGCAATATCTGCACAGTACACCAAGTCCTTCTCTTCCGAGAAAAAACGGAGGTACTCTTGATGCCTGTTACGGAAGAAGCTGATGCGAGCACTGTCAGAGAGGAGGTTTTTTTCCTTCAATCTGGATGCCAACAGTTCGGTAGAGTCCTTTGACAAGCTGAGGTCATGAACTAGATCATTCAACTCCTTTTGGAAAAATGGATGTGGAGCATCTTCTTCAAGAACCATTTCTTCTTCTTCATGTCCTTCAACACTGGAGGCATCTTCGTCACTAATGTCAGGAAGTTCTCCGAAGATAGGCACTGGAATTTCATCACAATGAGCTACAGGACGACGTGCTGATTGAAGATCAGGATACTTGAGGCTGCTCCGGTTCTTTCTGTTGATCCCAGTCACATCAACAGCGCAGAAGTAGCAGTCAGTGACATGGTTTGTCGACTCCCTCCAAACCATGGGAATTCCAAAGTTCAGACTCCTCTTGCCATTGATCCACCCACGTAGAGTCTCGGTGCATGCCTTGCACACCATGTGTGGTGCCCAAGCTTTATCCTGGTCACCAAGTTTAATACCAAAATAAGCATGGTAAGCAACTTTATGTTTTGCCGCACCAATTTATGGAAGATTTCGAGGTTTTATGACTTCAAACTGATCCCTTTTCGACATAATCACCCAGAACTATCGGACCTGAATACTTCTTGTCATTAAAATAATCATTTCCAATCAAAACAATTATTCGACATGGCATTTTACCCCCACCAACTTCTTCTAAAATGCTCCACACAAGCGTACATGTGAACAAAAATGTAAAAAAATGACATGTGGCCATAGCTCAAAAACTTGACCTGATTGAGCAAAACCAATGTGACTTTTGGATTCAGCGCATCAGATTCGTCCTAAATCAACTGAAAAAACGCAGACAACAAATTTGTTGTTGACCAGTGTTATCTGCTGCTGACTGTTTTACATTTACACACTCTCTGTCTCTCACACACACATGGACAGCAGCAGTGCTACTGCAATCTTTTATTACTTTCCTCAAGATTCAAACTAGAAGGACTTGCATGGAAGCAAAGTCAGTTGCAATTAAACCAAATAAACACATTTATATTATCTATCAATATAGCATCTTGAAACACAGTCTAATATAGAAGTACACAGTGGAAATAGCATCATGAAAATAACAAAATAAACAGAGTATTATTAAATTTTCCAGGTCCCAATACTGAATTACACCTCCACTCCAATATCCGGAGTGTATGTTTCCAACATTTATTGTCCAGACAAATTCTCTATCCATGTTTTCTTCTCTGGGGAAAGCAGAAAAACACAATTTTCTGCTGCTCCTCAAAGCAGCGGCAATAATAGGAATACATGCAAAAGGGAAAGGAGAACCCTGCATATTTTTTAAAAAAACACGCAAACACTTGACATAATGTGTTCCCTCAATACACTAAAATTTTTACCATGACCTTTATAATGTAGTATCCAAGCCAAGTTCTTCTGGTTTTAAGATCTGGTCAATGATCTCCAATGGACTAGGGTCAGAGGTGAAAGCTGTTTCCTGGTTCTGATGGATCTCTCAGTGGCTTTTGATACCATTGACCATGGCATCCCTCTGGACCATCTAGGAGGCTTGAGAGTTGGGGTCACTGTTATGCAGTGGTTCTGCTCTTCCCTCCTGGACTGTGTCCAGAAAGTGGTGTTGGGGATGAGTGTTCAGACCCCTGGCACTCAGGTGCCCCAGAGCCAAACACTGGCTCCATCGGCCTGAGGCAAGGTGAGCACCACACCACATATTCACCTTTGACTGGACTTAACCATCCAGGGTTAATGTAACCATTCACCTTTCACACTAAACATTAAATACTTGCCTAAGCAACTAAGTTTATTGACAGCTCCCTAAAACAGGCTGGATTCTCAAGATCTCAAGTGGTAACAGGGTTCAGAGATTGCCATCGCAGGCTCACTATACCTGGAGTGTGGTGAGAGATGAACTATAGAAATAAGCACATTGTCTTGGGTTGAAATAGGCCACAACTTTTCTTGATTACAGTTGTAAGTAGGTTTTGGCATGGATCCGGTCTCAAGCAGCCTGTCTGCTGGTGGATGAATAGGGTGTGGTCAACCCA
Organism: Podarcis vaucheri; assembly: GCF_965113315.1. NCBI lineage: Eukaryota > Metazoa > Chordata > Lepidosauria > Squamata > Lacertidae > Podarcis > Podarcis vaucheri. Next base: position 37,182,208 of record NC_138762.1, read on the forward strand.
GAGCTGGAGGATCGCCCCTGACATGGACCAGTTGCTACAATCTTGCTTGGGCCACTATTGAGAGGAATGCTATGGCCCATCAGTCCCCTGTGAACTGCTGGATAGATACACCCCTCTTGGACCCCTTTAGCTGGGTACCGAATCACCCACAGGCTGGCCAGCTCATCTACAGGAAAAATTCCTCCCTGGCCCTGAATACGGCCACCAGATAAACCATAGCAAGGGGGTTTGGAGATTGCCCATGGCAAAAGGGTCAAGTAATGGGCAACCAAAAACTTGGTCTTATTAAAAGCCTGGAGCTCATTGGAAAAGCTGGGCTCCTCTACAGGGAAAAAGATGGAGCAGTTCCTTACCACTTCGGTTTGATTCTGGGTTTTTGAAATGCTTTCACTTTTGTGACCTACGGCTGGACCAAGATGCACATGGTGCTGCATCACTTCTGGGTTGGGTGGCGGAGAGCTCACCAGGCTTTGTGTATATAAATTACACCACAAAAGGCAGGAACAGATGGAACAGGCTGTCACTCCTCTTCACGCCCACTGCTATTTCATTTTACCTATATCTGAGATTGCCTGTGCTTTTGAATGACTAGCACTGGGCTCATCATATCCAGTGCTCCGAAAGGCTGTAAGAAACATCTCCATTAAGTGTAGAGTGAAGGGAAATAGTCAGATTAACTGAAACATTAAAAAGCAATTTAAGGTAAATATGACCCCAAGGCTGACACTGCTTGCAAGTTCTTATAATATATCTGATATGAACTAAACATTATTATTCACCATGGTAAGGGGAAATCTAGGTGATGCATGTTCCAATATTTTAGCAGATTTTGGGGAAGGGGGAGGTAATTAATGCTGCAATCCTAAGCATATACCGTATATTTGGAAGTAATTCACAATGAAACCAGAAGAGTTTACTTCTGAGAAGTTAGGATTGGACTGACAGAGTTGTATTTTTCAAAAATCCATGTGAATATTTAAAGTTGCAATACAGCATCAGACCACTGACTTATCTAGCCTGGGACCATCTACTCTGCTTAACAGGGACTCTCCAAGGTCATAGGCAGAGGTCTGGTCTTTCCAGCGCAGCTGCCTGAGGTTATTTTAATGGAAGATACGGGGGACTGGTTGTGCAGCTAAAACATTGGATATACATTGAATGTGCACACAATGTTGTGTTTGTGTGCTTTGTATTTGAAATACCATGCAGAGGTTTGCATTAGGCAAGAGATTTGCCTGTAGCTGATGCAGCAGGAGAGGTTGCAGGTTTTGTTTTCAACATTCAGGTTATTGATGCCTTATCCCCAGAAACCCAAGCAGAAGCCAAGCAGATATCTCTCTTAGTGTAAGGTTACCAGATTTTTTTCAATGAATCCGGGGGCACTTCATTGAAATGAGTTGGAATGTTAGGATTTTGTTAGCGGACTGATTTGTAAATCAGGGAATGTTTGGTAACCTTATCTTAGTGGGAGATGAAGCTTGTCAGTGCCAGTTAGAGCGAGTCCTGAGTCAGCTTAGCATGTTGAACAAGCAGCTTGCTTGTATGGATCTCTCTCTGGGACGAAAGAGAGGATAGTTCTTGGAATGTATGGAGGACATAAAGAAGATTGGACCACATTACTAGTGACACAAAGCAACGTATTAATTTGAATTTTGCAACATTTACTATGTAACTAGTTTGCAGTAAAACTAAACTGTTTCTTGTGGCGAGCTTATTCATTTCTACTCTGCGCAAGGTCCAGATCAGGGATTCTGTTTGCAAGAACTCTAACAAGCACGTGTTCTGCCAAAAAGCTATTAACCCTCCCTATAATCCATATAATCACCACAACGGGGTGAGCTCCCGTTGCTTGGTCCCTACTCCTGCCAACCTAGCAGTTTGAAAGCACATCAAAATGCAAGTAGATAAATAGGTACCGCTCCGGTGGGAAGGTAAATGGTGTTTCTGTGCACTGCTCTGGTTCACCAGAAGCGGCTTAGTTATGCTGACCGCATGACCCAGAAAAACTGTCTGTGGACAAATGTCAGCTCCCTCGGCCAGTAAAGTGAGATGAGCGCCACACCCCCAGAGTCATTCGTGACTGGACTTAACTAGCAGGGGTCCTTTACCTTTACTTTTTTATAATATAAGCAGGGTTAGACCAAGACATTTTGCTGCTTGATGTGGAGGACAAGATGGCACCTTCCTTCCCCATGTACAAAAATACCAACCTGATTGGCAGTTCACTCTTACTTCACAGTTGCAGTTACTGTGCCCAGTCCTATTGATGTAAGCATCTAACAGGCAAGGATGAATTCTCGCAGGAAAATTCTTCTAGCAAAAAAATAAGGTTCAGATCTTTCATAAAACAATGCAGGACTCAGACTTTACTCTCCATATGGATTAGGTCATAAATGACCAAGGAAAGTGTGAGTTCATAGAGGATAAGTTCCAAGAAAGCCCAGTTTTTAACATCACACAGCATCATATTCTGTGTGTACTGCCACCGGTTCACATACATTGATGGAGGGCAAAACCCATGCTGTTTTGCATTATAACATAGTATTCCCCATATCTGAATGCATGTACCAAAGCAAACCATTCTCCTGTTTGTATCTCAGCCTGTTAGCTGCAGGAAAGTAGTTTCTAACACAGCCCTCTAGCTGCATCCTGGATTCTATTATCCATTTAAGAGATTTGGCAAAGTGGAATTAGTTTGTTCTTCTGTCTACCGAAACTCAGCAGAGCAGAATCGGCCAGTTCCACCCACCCTGGTTTCAAAACATCCAAATCTGCTCTTAGGAATACCTCCCATATTCTATTTTCTCCTGATACCATTTCATGTACACATGGGGTAAGGTTTGCAGCTGTCATTCCCAAACAAGCCCTATTAAATTAAATACAGGATGCATGGGAACTGTGTGCTTCATTGTGCTAATTAAACACAAGCCTCTGTGTGCTCCTTAAAACAACAAGAAGTTACTTTTCTTTGGGTGCCTCCCTGCTGAGTTATCTTGATTTAGAAAACGTGGGTCACATTTCTAATTCCCTAGAACACAACACACTTTAAATCTTAATCACTATGTTCCACCTACTCCTGCTCCTTTATAAATGATGATGCAACCACACACACACACACACACACAACATCCGCCACCCCACTTATTTACATTCCTCTCTGCTGAAATCTGCTACTAGCTAAGTGAAGATGTGGGATGAATAGAGCTGAGGATTTTCAGACCAAGAAACTACCCTGTTGCAGCTGTTGATGTTTTCACAACTATACATGTTTGTTTGAAGAAAAGAAGTTCTGTATCTGGAAAAGCACAAGGAAATTCTAAGTTGGAAAAGGGAAATGGTTGCTGGTGGTCTCTTTCAAAGCAAATTATGCCCCTTGTCATGATTACTGCCACAATCTTGAAGTCCCTCATTTACTCCTAACCTTCTTGATACCATTTTTCATGGCCAAAAGTATGTTTTTTGTGTGACATCCACCCAGAAAGAACTCGTGCTTCCACTAAAAGTTGAGCTAGCTTCTGGCTGGGCTGTGGGAAATCTACTGAATGAGCAAGAGAACTGAAACATAGAGTGACACTCCTAGTGTCAGCACTATATATTTTTGGGGAGGGGGGAGGCTATGGCAAGGTGCCCTCAATGAGTCACCCCTCCTATGTTTCCCCTTTCTCCTCACCAAGGCACCACAGTCCATTACACTAGTAGTGCTACAAATGTTCATTAACGTTGACAAATAACTGGAACTTATAAACTATAGCAAAGAAACAAACAAACCCACACAGAGAATTAATGTTGTTGATGTACTTATGCCTGGAAATGAGAATTGGTAAAACTGTGTTTGACTCTGAAAGTTTCTTAGAACAAAGAAGGGATTTGTGGCTCTGCTGGCAAGTGAAAAGCAAATGGCTTAGGCAGCACTTCCATGCATGAATACCTGGGAGTAAGTGCCACTGATTATCATAGGGCGGTCTTGTGAGTAAACATGGGTGGGATTCCACTGTATTACACTTTGGCTTGGGGGAATACGAGAACTGAAGTTAGCTAATGAATGAATGAAGCAAGCAAGTCTGATTGGTGTTTTATTTTTCCATTTCAAAAAATGTTGGTGCCAACGCCAATGGAGTATCTGCTATTAGTAACTTATTCTAGAGAGAAGACACTCCAAACCTATTTCTGGGTCAAGTGGCCTCTACGGGTTGATTCCCAAAGCTTGTTTTTAAAGTTTGTTTTTAAAGTGACATTTGTGAGGTTGGATGCAACATCTTCAGCATGGTAAAATTAAAAAGAAAACCCACAAGACACATGTTGTAGCCAAACACAGCTGGAATGCTTTGCCTGGTGGCAAGGGGGACACAGAGGATGAACAGAAGTGGCAGTTGGCTTACAGCAATAAAGTAATTTGTACATCCATTCCATTGGGAACTGGGAGAGGAATTACATTTTCTAGCAGAGTCTACCTACATTTTTTCCCTTCTCCCAAGGTGGGAGTCTTACTAATTCTTACTCTTGTACTTTGTGTTTTTCAGATGTGAAACAGTATTTCACTTCAAGGGATTTTTGTGAACATAAGTAAAATGTAGCAAAAAAAAATAAAAATAAGAAAGGAAGAGCAGAATAGCTTTAGTTAGTCAGAGTGCCAGGTTGGCATTGCAAACTTACCAAGCGAATTTCTGATTATTGTATTTCTTTCAGACTACCCAAATACTTCTTCATAGTTAAATCAAGCTTCATAGTTCTGACATAAGTTTAAAGAAGTATAGTTTCACATCATAAAGATCTGTGTTGCTAGGGGGAAAATATAAAAGGAAGACAATAAGATCTGTCTTTGAGAATAAATGGGGCAGAGAATCCTTGAAATAAAATAATGCCACTTTAATTTTTTAAAAATATATAAAAATACAAATAATCTAGTAAAACTTGCTGTTAAAACAGGAAATGAAAAATTTAGTGAACATTTTCTAACACCTTTTAAATTCTTTTAAGATTTTATTAATAAACATAATAAACCAAAGATAAAGAACAAAAGAAAAACTGTTTCAGCAGGTTGAAAGGAACATAAGGTTGGGCATTATAATTGAACTTGTTCCAAAACATTACAAAAAATTACAAATCTTTCCATAAACCAATAGTATTAGGCTGGTTTATATGTATTCTTTTGTAATTAGGTAGCTTAATCATAGTTACTCTGGACAAAAAATTATCAATCTATTCAGTAGGAGATATACTCCCAGCCCCCACATTTTTAGCTATTATAATCTTAGCAGCAGTTATAAGGTGGAACATGATTAAAGAATACCATTTAGAAATTTAATTCATTGAAATCTTACTGCATTTCTTTTTTTCTTGCTTTAAATGAGAATTCAAGTTTAAAAGATTCAACATTTTGGATGCCCCACTTAATTTCATTCTTCAGCTTCTAATATCCTGATTCTGTAAAAGAGCCCTGCGGAACCTTTGGCTGTTCCGCCATGCAGTTAAGCACGAGCTTCAATGGGACTTCGAATTAAGCACAGTGTGTTCCTGGATACAGCCAGCTATGTATACTGAAGTATGCTAAGAACAAAATTGCCAGATGTCCCTTAGAACATAATGGACATGTTTTTAATGCAGCACACTGAAGCATAATGTTCATGTTCATTTCTAACAAAGGGTGAAAGCTGATGAACATTTTAAAAAATAATAGTACAAATGTCCCAAACAATATGGAAAGCTCTTCCTCAAACTTAAGGAAGATGTTCAGCTCACTGCTTCACCAAAACCTTCAGAAAATAGCCACACAGGTAGATGTACTATTGTAAAATGCTTTCAAGTAGTGAAAATAAAGTAAGAGACTAATAGCCATCTTTTCCATGCTTGGTTCCTTCGAAGGTGAATTTTCTTAACAGCTTTCTTTGGAGGGAACCCTCCCAGAGTGATACACTGGCAGAACCCTTACTCCAAAAAACAACTTGGAAGTTGTTATGTACTATGTTGAATAGGATCCAAACTGCAGCAGTCTGATTGGTCCTAGAACAATAGGATTCAGAATGCAGCAGTCTGATTGGTCCTAGAACAATAGGATCCAGAATGCAGCAGTCTGATTGGTCCGCAGGAGCCACCCAATCCAACTCCAGGTGGAAATGAATCCACAACCTAATTGGCCTACAGGAGAATCCCAGAATTAGCCAATCACATGGGGCCCATTGTGTAAATAAGGTATATAAAGCAGGCATTTCGGGGGAACTTCCATTTTTCACGACTATGAGCTGAATAAAGAGCACAAAATCCACACTTGACTCTGAGTATATTTCAGAAGTATACACTGATTAGTCTTGGGCCCATCATCTCTTGTTGTTGATACTACATCACATTCCAATCAATGCTATCAGCAGCATATGCACAGTTCCAGCAGAGTCTCCCAGCAGAACACCAGAGATTCCTGCTTTACAGCAGTTAGTTTCCCTCCCAGAAAACTCCTTTCCCATACAGTTCAGTGTCTCATGGCACAAGAGAGGCATAAGCACCCTAACTTTAAGATACGTTAGTGTACCATTAACTCATCTGCTATAACACTGTTCTTCTGGTCTTGGAAGTAAACCTTGTAAAGATTTACAGAAGGATGGGATGCAGGTAGCGCTGTGGTCAAAACCACTGAGCCTCTTGGACTTGCCAATCGGATGGGGTGAGCCATGATGGGGTGAGAACCCGTTGCTCTGTCCCAGCTCATGCCAACCTAGCAGTTCAAAAGCACACCAGTGCAAGTAGATAAATAGGTACCGCTGTGGCAGAAAGATAAACGGCGTTTCCATGCGCTCTGGTTTCCATCATGGTGTTCCATTTTGCCAGAAGTGGTTTAGTCATGCTGGCCACATGACCTGGAAAGCTGTCTGTGAACAAACACCGGCTCCCTTGGCCTAAAAGCAAGATGAGCGCCGCAACCCCATAGTCGCCTTTGACTGGACTTAAATGTCCAGGGGTCCTTTACCTTTATCTTTTTACAGAGAGATCTATTAGCACTTTACCATGCTAGCTCACCATGCTGTACAGCATAAAATGTGTTCGGCTTTTCTGCTGATCCCTTGCACTGAGCAAAAGCCTCTTCTCAGTGAATACCTCACACTCCCACCAATGCTGCTGAATGCAGCCTTGGCTTTATACCTGTGTCTGCACATGCACACATTCCTTACAGAAAGGGAGCATGGAGGAGTCATGCTACAGGCATTTGGCCTTGAACTGTTTCTAAGTCACCCAGTGCAGCTGGTGTGCTAACTCTACACAGAATCCAGACATGGGGGAATGGGCTGCTCAAGACACGGACCAACCACTTATTGCAATTCCCCCATTTTTCCAAATTACACCAACAAAGATCTGGGGACACGCCATAGGTCTGTGATACAGCATATCCCCTATATGCAAAAGGTCCCACATCCAGTCCCCAGGATCTCCAGGTACAATTGGCAAGGATGACTGCCTGAAACCCTACAGATGCAATTCTCAACTAGATGGACCAGTCATATAACTTTGTAAGATGGCATCATATGTTCATTACCACTAGGCATATCATTATATAAGCCATTAGGTGCCGGGAATAGGGATGGGTGAATATGTCATTTCAGTTGCCACAGTATCTTTTTAAAAAAATAAATCCATAATTTGCTTCCTCACATTTTTGCAGCAATTTCAGATATAAACTTTTTTTTAAGGTGAGCGTTTTAGTGTGAAATTATCCTAATAATCACATTTTTGTATACAGTTTTGATTACAGTACACAGTTGGAGGATGGATGGCGGCTAACAGATTTGGGTTGAATCCTGAGAAGACAGAAGTACCATTCTTGTGGATAAGGCAGTGGGTGGGTGTGGAGGACTCCCTGGTCCTGAATGGGGTAACCGTGCCCCTGAAGGACCAGGTGTTCAGCCTGGGAGTCATTTTGGACTCACAGCTTTCAATGGAGGTGCAGGTCAATTCTGTGTCCAGGGTAGATGTTCTCCAGCTCCATCTGGTATGCAGGATGAGACCCTACCTGCCTGCAGACTGTCTCGCCAGAGTGGTTGTCAGGATCTGGTAGGCTGCTGGTTTAGATAATCAGAACGCAGTAGTTGCATTTGCAAAATTTATTGTATACAGTCATTAACCTCAGAGCCTCTCACACTAGCGATCCTCCATCAAGATGAAATTGAGGCATCTGAGCTCAAATTGTGCCTCCAACAGGAAACACGAAAGCTCTCCCCTCCTCTTCTTTGATTTACACCTTTCTTTGACCTTTGTTCTTCTGCGAACCCTTGGACTCTTGGTGTCAACTCCCACCTCTTCCTCCCCTGTGAGGTGACTAATGGCTGCTGCTCAGAGAATTGGCCTCCGTCCAGCCCACTCTCACTGTACCGATAAAGAAGGGGTTTTTTTTTAGCCCACTGCCTTCGGGTGTCTGAGAAAGAGGCAAGTTTCTTTCTTCCTCTTCTAACTGGCTACCCGCCCCCCTCACTCAGACTGCTCATCTTGACTGGGGGAAGTCATGTCCATGACAGTGGTGCATGCTCTGGTTATCTCCCTCTTGGACTACTGCAAGACTGGTGAATAATAATAATAATAATAATAATAATAATAATAATAATAATAATTTCATTTCCAGTTCACATATTGGTTTCAGAAGTGCGAATTAAAGCATTTCTTATTAGCATGCAAACAGCACTGGATTTCTTCTGCATTCAGAAAGCAGTTTTTTCTATCATATTCTAACACATATCAATGTCTGTGCATGTACAACTGTATATGCACATGTAGTACTAGGTGCTGTTGTTGTTGTTTACTGTTAACACAGACTATAGGTAACAATTCCTTATCAGCCAAATGCAGGATTGGGAACACTTCAAAGGAAATGTCTGCAATAGTGTGATGCTGCTACAAATCGATTCGTTTACATGGAAATCTTTAAAAGAATTTTTTTAAAAATTTGTTTGAAGTGTGACTGTGTGCTTAATGCATAATTGTACAATGAGGAGCAAATTTGGGCTGGATCTAGACATATATAAAAAAGTGATTAATACTCTACAATCTTAAAATGTATGTGAGAGAGGAGGGTTTTTTTTTCTTTTAACCATTTATTTGTGCTTTCACCTTGTATGTTATTTTATCTTGTGAACCACCATGAGATTTTATGATGAAGGCAAGTATATATGTATAGTAAATAGTAATAATGAATGATGTGAGTATTTGGATTTGTTGTTGTTGCAACCATTTAGTATTTAAACTTAAATTCAGAATAGTACAATTCAGACAAAGTCTACCAGCAAGCAAAAAAAAAAATTAAAATCAGAATATATTTTATGTTATCGCCTTTTGTAGCTGAGACAGACAGCTGGTGTTGAGCCTCAGGCTCAGTTCAAGTGGGCAGCTATGCAAGGATCAATAAGTCTTACAGGCCACTGAGGAGATATAGAGCAAGTTAAGGTTCATTACTTGCCAAGAAAATTGTCTAAGTAAAGTGTTAGCTTTGAGAAGGTCACTCTCCTTTCTGAATGACCCTTCTCATTCTCCACTTCTAACTTGCACCATCTAGTCTCTTGGTTTTTTAATCCCCTCCAGCAATGGTGCAAAAGAAGAAGTAGAAGAAGAAGAGGAGGAGGAAGAAGAAGAGGAAGAAGTTTTTACAACAAGCACACAAGTTATGATGATTCTGATTATTAGCTCGGATCCAGACTAATTTAATTGAACTTTGTCCTCTTTGAAATAAGGAAAGTCAGGACTTACTTATCTCATTGATTTCCACAGAAAGCAAGTTCAGCTAATTCAGGGTGCAATCCAAACCCCTGATCTGCTATGCTGGAATTTTGAAAGAGGTGGAGGTCTTCTCCAGTGAAGAAGAGCTCTGCTGGACTCCACCCCCCCACCCCCAATGATGAAGTTGCTCAGTGAAAGGGCAGGCAGGTGGAAAATAATAATAATAATAATAATAATAATAATAATAATTATTATTATTATTATTATTATTATTATTATTATTATTATTATTATTATTTATTTATACCCCACCCATCTGGCTTCCCTTGCATAGCCGTGTTCCTTGCATAGCTGAAATGGGACATGAAAGGGGGGCAGGGGAGGGGCTTTAAAACAAAACAGAAGGACATATTTCAGGAGTTACATCAGAAATCCAGCTCTCATGCACCAAGATTCGAAACAAGACACATTTTGATATATGCCAGAAAGGAGGAGCTGAAGTCAAAAGCATCCTCCCTCCTCTCAAATAAATTTCTATAGGTTACCCATCCTTCCATTATATATTTTTACCTTTACCGCTTCCATTATATATTTTTTCTTTACCATTAGTGAAAGCCAGAGTGGTGTTTTCACCTTCAATAAGTTTTTATATTTATCTCAAGCTCTACAAGTTTTTCCTGATTATATGGTTTGTAAATCCTTTGTGTACTTTCATTTTTTCATACAACAGATAGGCATGCCAACCACAATTATTATCATGACCTTTGAGATCTAATATATACAGATTTTTAAGTGTCAACCATTCCTTCAGCAAGCATAGACAAGATGCCTTATAATATAATCTCATATCCAGCAGGTAAAAGCCTCCTCTCTCTTTCTCATCAATCAATATTTTATGTTTTATTATTGGTTTTCCCCCCTTGCCAGATAAATTTAGACATGTCTTTTTGCAATGTGTTGAAGCAAACAGAATTTGTGACTGAGATTCACAACTGAATGCTGAAATGATGCAAATAGTTTACAGTGGCTCTTTAAGTTTGTGTTTAAAAAGAACTGACGTAGCAATCAGATTTTCCCATAGTTCACAATGCTCTTCTGGCAGAAGGAGGGGCTTATGGGAACATAGCAGCCATCACCCATGTTACTTTTACACAGTCATTCAAAGAGTAAGTATCTCAAAACCAATTTGCTCTTTCTGTACAAAATAATAACTCCATTACAGTATTACCTCTTAACACTCATGTTGCATTTTACATCCTCCAAGTAGTGTATAAACAGTGTCTAATTAATTTTTACAGCACTACATGAGGTATGAAAGCATTTTAATCTCTTTTCAAAAATTACAACGCAGACTTTCAGACCCATCAAGGCTATTAGCTGGGGAGAATAGGAGACAGCACTAGTCTTTGGATAGTTGTGCACTACTACTACTACTATCCTAATCCTGCCATGGTCTCAGATGGTGATAAAAACTCAATTTGGGCAGACCTATCCCCAAACAATCCTTCCTGTGACAAAAGCACTGAAAGGACATAAGTATCCACAAGTTCATGCTGGGGCTTACACTGTATGCACCCATTCCAAAATGGACGCTTTTGGGTAGTGCCATCTTGCCTGTCAACCATGAGTCACAAAGTCACAGGTTCAAATTTCAACTACCATGAACTCACTAGATGCCCTTAGGAGTGACATGGACCCCATTCTCAGCCCCTAAACTACAATATGCAGACAAGTTGAAAGCATGATAAATAATTAAGCCATTGCAAACAATGCTTGGTTTTATTGCCCAGTCAGGCACATTATGTGACCCATGAGAGCAGCAAAATAACCAGACAAAGATGATGGGATAAAATCAGGCCAAATCTTTATTGACAGCAGCAGGCGGGGCAAGGGTTGGCATGGCATTGAGTCGCAGGATCAGTTCATCATTCCACAAGCCCTATGTTGATGGAATGGATCTGCTGGGTTTGGATCGCTCCAGACCTGTACAATGGGAGTCGGCCAGTGTTGAACCTTGGCGTGGTGCAAGCCAAGCAAGCACGTCTCACTGGGGTCCAGGGTGCAGATTCCAACCAGGCAGATACCGAACCCTTGCTTGGGTTTGCTGTGGTCAATCCTCCCCTCAGGCCACTTATGGGGGGCTCCTATACTATGTTGAACCTGACCAATGCCATTTCTGCCCTCAAACAATGTTCTTCCGCCTAACAAAGGAAAGCCATAATTTCACTGAGGGAAAGATGGGGAAAACCCCAACCAAGTGCCAATCAGGTTGAGAGGAAAAGATCCTTTCTGGCCCTGTCAACCAGTGATCCAAAACTGCTCAATGAAGCTTCTAACCCGAGAGTGGGCAGGCAGGAAGCTCTCAAAGCAAAAGGACTGTGAGCTCCAGGGGAAGAAGCCTTATATAGGCTTTCCCTTTCCCTCTGCAGCAATGCGACAGCTTTTCCCCATGAGCCCATCATAAAGAGAAGATACTGGCCAAAACCTTGCTCAGTATTTTGCTGCAATATATGGGCCACAGTGCTGGTGGGCAAAGGTGTCCTGTGGTTATTGGGTACTGAATGGGGCATCTAGGGGATTCCTCCCAGTTCTTAAAGTAAATTATGAACTTGTAAATTCAAGCCATGATCATGCCAATCTCATAACATAGGACAGGGAGCCAATGTTGGGCTATAGCTCACATCATCCCTGACCATTGGCCACACTGGAGAGCACCACATTGGCCACAGACATAGGGTGATAGCCAATCCTAATCACACTTAGAGTATACCCATTGAAATCAATGCACTTAAGTAACTGAAGTCCATTGATTTCAGTGGATCAACTCTGAGCATAACCTAGTTGGTATCACACATAAAAATAACTTCCCTTCTTTTTATTTTAAAAAAGAGAAAGGAAACATAAATGGCCATGAGAGTTAACAATAGCTTTAAGGAGAAAGGTGTGAACTGATAGACTCTAGAGGCAGAAGGATGACAAATACTCATTTTCAGACCAGTGGAGCTGAGCTTGCCTGGCTGATTGCAAGTAACCACACAGGCTTTCCCATCCAGAACAGCAGAGATTCCAACAAATATTAAACATCATAACTGAGATCAGATCCACAAGGAATTGTCAGCAGTTTGGAAAGAATTTCGCTTTAGTGTAAATGTCAGCCATCTATGACTTTTACATTCAATAAATGAAAGTGTTTAAAATGGGATTTTAGAAAATGAATGAGAAGAGCAAAACAATATAAGAGGATTCAATCCAAGGTGAGAAAGAGAACATGAGGACATAAGCAGAAACCTGGTGGATTAGATCAAAGGCCATCTACTCCGACATCCTGATTCCCACAGTGGCTTTACAGATCATACAGAATTGCAGAGCTGGAAGGGACCTTAGGGTCAGCTAGTACAACCCTCTGCAATGCAGGAATCACAGCTAAAGAATCCCTTATAGATGGCCGTCCAACCTCTGTTTTAAAACCTTCAGTGAAGGAAGGTCAATCACCTTCCAAGGTAGTCCATCCACTGTCAAATAGCTCTTACTGTCAGAAAGTTATTTCTAATGTTTAGTTGGAATCTTCTTTCTTGTAACCTGAATCCATTGGTTTGAGTCCTACCCTCCGGAGCAGAAGAAAACAAGCTTGCTCCATTTTCTGTCTGACAGACCTTTAGATAGTTGAAATATTTGCTTCAAATATACCTAGTCAGATGTCACTAAATAGCGATTTTACAAAGTCACTAGGTTCAGTGAAGTCATTGTAAGAAATGTAACACATTCAATAGAGGGTTTTATATTCAGTGGCACAGCGAGTTGGTCTTTCAACGCTCCCTTCTTTCAGTTTTGAAGCACACAATGGACCTTGCTCTTCTCTCTTTGCTTTACAACTGCTACATCACAATGCTGCCTATATGCTGCAGTAAAAACAAAATGGCAAAACAGGTTGGAAACCCTGTTAACATATATTTTAAATGAAGTGAACATTCATAACCATATAAGTAGCTTAGAAAATGTAGAAGGCAAAGGATTGCAAATGCAAATATCCCTGACTGATTTCTTGTAAAGGGGATCTGGGGATCTTCTTCTCAGTGTTCACTTGGAAGTCTCACAAAGGATCAAGCACTTACAGGGTGAGCAATGGGATTCTACTCGTGCATTTCTTCGCAGAATGGTGAATGTTGGTGCGAAGGAGGGGAAAGGTTTTAAACTAAAGCTAAACTAAACTAAAAATATTTAAATTATTTTTTCCCCACTGTTTGTATTTCACTTAGGAGCTTTTCTGGTCATGCAACCTTAGACCACTAAAGCTCATCTTTTTGCTTTGTCTTCTTTTTTTAAAAACAGACAAGAAAAATAGCCAACAGGGTGCCACATTTGAAAATTGCATTTCCGTGTCTCAATTCTTTATTAGCCTAGCAAACTCTTAATAGAATATCAGAACAGATTATGTGTGCCCAAGTTCCTGATGTTACACTTGAAATCACTGATTTCTGATCCAAAACCTGTGATGCCAACTGAGCCATAATTAATTACTTAAAGATTAAGCTTGATGCCTACAGTATTTACTGTGGTTATTGCACAGAATACAGATATCTGCAACACTTCAACCTTCATTTTAATAGCAGCATGCATTTATGAGCAGGCAATAACTTTTTTATTAAATATAAGCGTAAGGGTCTTTCTATTTGATGCAGAAAAATTTATGCAAATAAAATGTATTAGCATTTTTATGAGTGAGATTTCAATGACAAACCCATTAATAGATCCCCAGGCAGCATTCAACTTGATGATATTAGTTCCATATATCCTGTCCTATTGGGAGGTGATGCATTTTGCCCTAGTTGTCAAGCTGATGATGATAGAAAGTTCAGATGCAGGAAGAATGGGATGGAAAGCTCAAAGTGGACACAAAGGCGGAATTTGTTATACATTTTGAACTTTGTTCCAAAGTGAAACTTCATTGGGAGAAAGTTACAAATTAGGTGTATAGAACTAAATGGCAGCTGAGGGGTCTGGGTGAAATGTCCTTGCTTGAAACCCAGCAAAAACTTGTCTAAATAATAATAATAATAATAATAATAATAATAATAATAATAATAATAATAATTTATTTATACCACAGCCACTCTGGGCAGCTTCCAACAAAATATTAAAATACAATAGTCTGTTAAACATTAAAGGCTTACCTAAACAGGGCTGCCTTCAGATGTCTTCTAAAAGTCTGGTAGTTGTTTTTCTCTTTGACATTTGGTGGGAGATCTTAGATATATTATCAAGCTACTTTTGAATATTCTTTAAAACTCAATGAGGCTCCATAGTATTTTAGCTGTGCTGATAGAGCATTTCCATGTAGCATCTTATACCGAAAATGAATTTGGCCCAAAAGATCTACACCATTTTTTGTGCTTTGTGAATCTCAGTTGTGAATGTTTTCTGGGTGCATATCTAAATGTTTTATATTTCACATAAATATTTGCCATCCAATGATTCTGCTGTAGCAGTCAACACTTGACTATGTCTGAAAGCTGGCATGCATTTTTATTAACTTCATTTATTCAACTGGTCACAAAACATCACCTAGACTAGGTAAAAGTCCTAAAGTATAATGGAGTGTCAGTGTGTGACTTGGCCCTCAGGCTGTGATTCATCAATCAAATAAGTATAGGACATGGATATTTCCATGGGAAGAGACTACCTGCAGGGTTGGGCAACTTGGAAAGCAGTAGTTTGCAATTGTTCTACCCAGGGCTTTTTTTCAGCCGGAACTCTGTTCCATCACCTCTCAGGCAGGTGCCATTGCCATTATAAGAGAACAAGGGAGGCATTCACAGTGAATTCCAGCACTTCTTTTTCAAGAAAAATAGCACTTGTTTTACCTATGGGGAAAATTGTACATATTTATTGTAATAAAATGAAATAAAATTATAAAAAAGGAATGGCAGGGTTATATACTGTTGGTGTATGTCTTTGGCTGGCATCCTGGAAAGGTGAAGTGCTTGTTTCTCATCCTCTGAGAGAAGCAATTGTACTAGCACAATCCAAGACAACATCCAAATAATTTTATTTCATACACACACAGAAACTTCTACACTTCACAGATATTCTTCACAGAACGTTGTCATTTCCACTTCACACTTTTCATCTTGCTGATGTCTCCCATTTCATCCTTGTTAGGATTTCAAGGTCTGATCACAGTGTTAAAAGTTCAAGACAGATATCGCAACAGATTCCAGCTACTTTCCGCTGATGGATGATGGCTCTTATCTATTGTCTTACAAGAGTTTAGGAGAGAAGGAAGAAACAACAACTCCTGGATTCTGAAAGCCTCAAGGAACTTGCAAGATCAATAGAGACACTAGGGTAAGATAATAGCTCCTCACAACTGAGGAGAGTATGTGTTCAGGAGAGGCAGCAAAGTATTTTAGAGGAAACCTTTGCTTAAAAATGCTATGGAAGTTTAAGAGACAGTAAGGAGATGAACCACAATAAAAAAATAAATTGAACAATGAAATGCAAGAAGGAAAATAAGTGGGTTGAGAAAGGAAGGGTACAACTAATAATGAAATGTTACTTCCAAAGTCTAGGGATAAATTAATGGGATCCTTTTTGGAAGCAGAGAATGAATTATTGTGAAATGTGCTAGTGACTCACTGGGAACATTTCTATGTTCAGATTTTGGGTGAGTGTTTTACAGTATTTCTTAAGTATTTCTTAAGAGTTGCTAGATATTGGGGTGAACAAGAATTTGAAAATGAATTTGTTTACTGTTCCCATATGGATAGGGGTTTGGGGGAGGCAAGGAAGATTGAGCCCCAACCCCAGCATGGCTGTAAGGGATGGTATGAAAGGTGGAGGTATGAAAGGATGATAAGAAAGGTGGAGAAATAGACAGAAAGAGGAAGGCAGTCTCAGGTTAGTGTGTCAAGGGAAACGCTGCTGGCTGGAAGGAGAGTAACAGCAGGCATCCTGACCACATGTGGCCCTCCTCACCTTACAATCTGAATGGTGAAAGCAGAAGAGGGGTCTTAAAAATGTTCAGGCTCCCACAATACAAATGATGCATCCTGCTAAAGTGTACTAAAGGCCTCCCTTCCCAATGAGGATCCAGAAAAGGAAGAACAGCACACCCTATGTGAAGAGAAAACAGGTTGATTTCTGCCCCCCCCCCTGGTGGACAGTGGACCTAAGATGAACTGTATAGTCTCGGCACAATGACTTAACTAGGGCTAGAGAAGATCCTTTTTTGCACTTAGAAAGCATCATAAAAACAAGGAACTAGATATCTGCAGCTACTGCTGGCTATGCATAATGTCCTTTGCTTCCTAACAGATTATATCTCTCTCCCCACATGACATAAGCATTGGATAATCAGTGCACCAAACAATCAGATTGCCCAATACTGTTTCTGCTGCAGATATCTCTTAAATGCTGTGCTGGGTTTCATGCTGGGTTTCATCATTTTACCACTTTGGAGATAACTGAAATAAAAACAGCTCAGTTCTTAAAGGAATGAAATTTCATAGATAACCATTATCTTTTTAAGGAAATCCCACTAGTTTCATTAATGCAACTGCAAAATTCAGTGATAAAAAACCTGCCAGTTTTAAGACCAAAATTAAAGCTCTCTCATGTTGACTCCACAAAGCTGAGAAATAGGATGCTGAAGTTGATGCCTTAACAGGCATGCCCTGTGATCAGCAATGTTTTTGTGCAATGCCACAAACTGTGCTTGTTTGCAACTTACCTTTCATTCACCCATATTTTTTCTTTGTCTATCAGGCCCATATCCAGATGAGGAAGATGGAGTACCTGGACCAGCATAGATGCCCCACGTTGTTCTGGGTCTAGTAGTGCCTTATGAAGAACTTGAGCCTTACTGTATTGATAGAGGAATCCTCCTGCAGGTTGACCCATTCCTGTGTAATGTTTACATCAGTAGCTGGCAGGATGGATTAAACAGTGGGAGGGGAGCATCTTCTAGTATACTTCATTATCCTCATGTTTGCTTGTTACAGAGGAGACGCTGTGTACTCTGTGCATTGTGTGTACTAAGACTGAATGACAAGGGAATAAGGGGTTCAGTGTGCAATGTCGGAGTTCTTGTGTAGGGAATGCTATATGGTGGTGTTTCAATGTGAGAAAGGGCATTTGGGAGGGTCTATTTGTGGCCACCTCATGAGATGAGAAGACTCCCTGGAAAAGACCTTGATGTTGAGAAAGATTGAGGGCACAAGGAGAAGGGGATGGCAGAGGACGAGATGGTTGGACAGTGTTCTCAAAGCTACTAACATGAGTTTGACTAAATTGCAGGAGGCAGTGGAAGACAGGAGTGCCTGGTGTGCTCTGGTCATGGGGTCACAAAGAGTTGGACACAACTAAATGACTAAACAAAAACAACAACATTTGTGACTGTGGGACATTATTCTCCATGATAGTTCATCAGGTTTCCAAATACGCCCATGGGTTCCAAAAGGTTAACAAGTCACATTTCAACCACTTTGTTGTATACCCCCTATTTAGAGGAACAAATATTGTACATAGCAACCAGAAAAGACTCTCTCTGCTGTAAACCTGGCAAAAATTTGACTTCAGAAATAGCTATGTGCATGTCTGCCTTATATTACCAGTAGTTACTGCTATAGACTTTAATGGAGCAAGAAAACCTTAACAAGTGTTGAACTCCTGTTCAGATCTACACTAAATTAATAAAGGATTGCCTTCATTGAAACACTTGAATAGTGTGTATCAGTTGTTCTCTCCAAATAGGAAAGAAATACATGAGACGACTGCTTAGAAAATGGTGTGAAAAGACAAATTTTTCAGCACTTTTTATCATGCTGTAACTGTAGCAATTTTATTGAATCTTTTGAAATTTGGCAAATTAGTAGGCCCCATCAGGTAGATCATGCATGCCAAGTTTCAAGTTTGCTAACTCATTAGCTCAACAGGTGACATTTTCATAAGCAACATAATTGTGTGGCTCCCCCCCCCCCCATTTTTCTTTTTGCTGCTTGCCTTAATAAACTGTCCCATGTTCTTTCAATAAGATCTGAAGCTAATAGTATTTTATTGATTTCCTCTAACAAATTTCCTAAGATTACCATTCAAGTTCTCACACCTGCTGCTTTAGCTCATTTTCGGATGGCTTTGACTCAAAATTGTTCACAATAATTAAAACCCAAAGAAGAAAACAGATGGGTATCATCATAAAGTCAACCTGTGTTTTGACATTGCCATCTTATGTACAGCTCAAGTGAAGCACAAGTGTATACACTGAAAGAGTCATCTGGTTGTCACATAGTGAACAGAAATAATATGGATGAATATTCATAGTGTCTATTATGCAAGTCGCTGTCGTGATTCCATCAAATATCAAATAAGAATGACGGAGGGCTATTTTGATGACCTGCTTGTATAGCGCCCTGACATTTTTCATCAGCACTTCTGAGTCAAATTGGATTCAGCAATGTCCAAACTGCTGCATTTATACGGGAAGAAAAGACAGCAATTAAGAACATGCAGGATCTAGGAGAAACAATAATTTATTAGCTCTAGTTATTTAACAATTCAAAAAATCAGGTAGTTTATCATTATTAGGCTACTCTACCTTGCTGTCTTTTCCATCAAACAAGATGTCAAGATGAAACTAGTGTTTTCAGTTTGGCTGCTTCTCTTAATCTTGGTTTTTGCTTGGCAGCCAGAACTGCCTGGATACATTTTGCTGAATTCCAGTCCCCTGAGTTGCTGTGAAACATTAAGAGCCACACACTGTCACTGAAGGCTCATCTCTACAATGTCACCAGTGCATGTAAAAGGAGTGAAATAGCCAATTGGACAAATGAAATGTACAAAAGCAATCACCACCCATTATCAGCCTTGATCATCTTTTGGATGATTTCTCAACAGAGAAATGATAGTGTCACCTTGCACAGTGAATTTCACAGGATCTTGCAGGGAAGAGCCCCGGGAGGGGAGGAGTTTATTGTCTTGTTTGTGATCCTTATTAAGTAACTGCTGGTGCACAAGATGCAGGGCCTTGGAGATCATGTTCGAGGCCTCATGAGATCTCCAATGTGATTGCTGGTTTGTACCAAAATTGCATCAGAGACCTGGCAGAGAGCTCAGGTCCAAGGCCTCATTAGACCTCCAACACAACTTCTGGTTTGTCCTGGAAGTCACGTTGGAGGCACATGACTTTTGGTAGAAACCAGAAGTCATGTCAGAGCCTGTGCCGTGGGTGCTGAGTACCCACAATTTTTTTTGTGGGTGCCCGGGCCCCCAGGGCCCCCTATAGGTGGCACCTATATAAATAAGTATTTTCAGGATTTCAGCCTGAGCAAGCTTTGAAAACAAATATTGCATTTTAACATGCTGCAAAGCTATTACTCCTGTCATTCACGACTCTCCTGAGACACGGCTATATTTCAATGAGCAAAACGTTTATAAAATCTCAACATGGAAACAATCTGAAACTAAATTATGTGCATAGCTAAGCCTTGCAGCTTATCAAATTTGCTATTCTTGTTTCCTCTTTTTTTTGGGGGGGGGTGAAAAACAAGAGGCATATTTCAGGGCATCATCATATCTTCATCTTATATTTGATTGCTTATAATCCATTAAAATTAGCCTGTCATGACCCTTCTTTGTCATTATCATACTGTGCAGACTTTACTATGGTTTCCTTTCACTATAATGTAGAAATAAAATGTGGTTAAAAACGTTGGCCTTTGGTCAAAAGAATGATACAGCAAGGGATTCTGGGGATATGAATTTTATGATTAAGTGGGCACAGGATATTGGTCATAACATTATGTTTGCTGACTGGGAATGGTTGTGGAACACCGGGATAAAATTCACGGCATGTAATGCCTTAAAGGAAAATATTATGAAAATGATCTATAGGTGGTACATGACCCCAGTCAAGCTAGCAAAGATTTACCATTTGCCTGATAACAAGTGTTGGAAATGTAAAGAATCTGAAGGTACCTTTTACCACCTTTGGTGGACGTGCCCAAAGATTAAGGCCTTCTGGGAAATGATATATAATGAAATGAAAAAGGTACTTAAATGTACTTTCCCCAAGAAACCAGAGGCCTTTCTCTTGGGCATTGCCGGCCAATTGGTGTTAAAGAAAGACAGAAACTTTTTTTTATGTACGCCACTACAGCAGCAAGAATACTCATCGCAAAGTATTGGAAGACACAAGATCTACCCACTCTGGAAGAATGGCAGATGAAAGTGATGGACTACATGACACTGGCTGAGATGACTGGCAGAATCCGCGACCAGGGGAAAGAGACGGCGGAAGAAGAATGGAAGAAATTTAAAATCTATCTTAAGAACTATTATAAAGTTGATGAATGCTAAAATGCCGAGGTTTAGAGAAAGAAAGGGAGATTACAGCGATATAAGATTAGATTGAAGGAAAGATTAGGAAGACATATGTTTGATAGAATTATTTAGAAGTTGCTGAAATAATTTTGGACATTGGGATGCAGAAAGGGGAGGTATGGGGGAGTCTGAGAAATGAGGTTTATGAAAAAAAGGTTATGAAATTATACATGTTTGTATGTCTTTTTATATGTTTTTATTGTTTAAATTTTTTTTGTAAAATCAATAAAAATTTATAAAAAATATATATATATAAATTTTAAAAGTTTTTTTTTTTTACCCCAGCAGGCTCAGCAAAAGGTTTATCCTCAATCTGTAGGCAAGACATACATTTTCCTGGCATTTGACATACCATAGCAGTAGAATTCTTAATCCTTTGTACACTATAGATGGCATCCATTGCACATAAAGACCCTCTATTGCTTGTACAAACTTCTTTAATGTTTCCTTGTACTGTTCCAAGTCATAGGACTAAAGCCAGACCTGGTTATACTTAGAACAGACTCACCGAAATCAATGGAACTTAAGTTAGTGATGACCAAGTCCCTAAATTAAGATAATTAACCATGGATCAAACTCATCTTTCATTCCATATAAGGGGTTATTAATATTGCACATTTGGAAGCAATAGGTTGAATAAAAATGGACTCTTCTTCAAATAAAAATTGTCCAGTCCAAAATATTGCTCAAAAGCTTTACTAACAGAACTTGCTCCAAAACAAACTTAAAACAATAATGTTACATCCAGGTAGTTGCATTAAATCATGTGCTAATCCCAGCACAGGTAATGTATTTTAGAACTATGAAATATATTCCTCCAGAGATGAAATCAAAGCCCTGCCTCTCCCAAACAGCCTGCATTCCAGCCTGAGGCTGTTCATTCTGGAGTGGATCATTAGCACATCCTTTCTCTTTGGTGCTTCAGACAAAGAACCACTAACACACTCAGAATGGAGACCTGTAACTGAATACTTTTCATGTGATCTAAGTTAAACATCTGACAGAACTAGCAGAGAGACATTCTCACTTAATCATTAACTGTTCGGCTCTCTGCAGCTCTTGCCTAGAACAATGGAAATTTCCATACTATGCTTTTCGTAGTACACATACAGAAACATAGACAACAGGATGCTGAACTAGATATGCCACTGCCCTGATCTTTTAATTTTTTCTCTTACAGCTTGTAGACCTCTGTTATTTCTTAGCTACTTTCGATTCCACATTTTGCTTGGTTAAGCATTGCAGCATCTGCAAGTATCAAATATTTGGGAATGCATTTTAAGACAGAGCGGATAAGTCTTGCTAGGCTTTGTATCTGACTTACATTGCCTGGTGCTTTTGCTGTTTGAAATGCCAGTGTATTGCACTTCTTTGGGTATGCTGAGATCCCCATCCTTAGGAAATTTGTGTCTATTTAATTATACAGAATTGCTGAAGATTTCACAATTTCTGTCATTTCTCTGCTCAAATATTGCTTTTAGGAGGGAGTCATCTCTCTCTTGAGACTTGCCATATACACTGATATGGCCAAGGCATTTTTATTTGTTGATATGTTTGACAGCTGTTTTAAAGCCTAACACGACAGCTAAATTCCTTCCAGCAACATAGTTTGTGATATTCTCTGTATTTTAATTTTTTTTACAGTAGCAGAGAATTGGTGTTTAATTTTACCTTCTCAGGACCCATATTAATATTCTGTAAGGGTTGCATGCTCAAGTTCTGGGCCAGACCTAAATGAGTTACTTCATCAAAAATATTGATAGTTGTTCCAGAAACCCTAAATGGTTGTATTTTGGTGTTTCCTATGTAAATATTATTTGAAATTTTTAAAGGTATGCTTTTTTATCCTTACTGAAAAATAACTTGCTCTTCACTGCTGAGCTCTCATCCTATGTAATTTCCCTTAGCCTTTTGCTTTTTTCATTGCCTTTTACAAGGATTACTTCTGCAATTCTTTTTATTGCAAGCTGTTCATTGGGTATGGTGTAGCTGCAATGAGAGAAAAAGCAGGTACAGTCTTCATCAAACAGATACAGCTGCAGTCTTGAGCCAGGCTCTCCCTTGGCTTGTTTCCTCCACTTTCTAATACTAAGACTTAATGTTTATGTTTTCTTTTGCTTTTGGTATCTGATTTTATTACACTGCTTTCTAGTTTTGATGTTGTATTCTTGTATACTGTCTACACATGTTTAAGCAGTTTAGAAGTGCTTTTAAAGTAAAATAAAGGATGGCATTTACCTAGGTAAAGGTAAAGAAACCCCTGATCATTAGGTCCAGTCGCGGACGACTCTGGGGTTGCGGCGCTCATCTCACTTTATTGTCCGAGGGAGCCAGTGTACAGCTTCCGGGTCATGTGGCCAGCATGACTAAGCCGCTTCTGGTGAACCATAGCAGTGCACAGAAATGCCGTTTACCTTCCCGCTGGAGCGGCACCTATTTATCTACTTGCACTTTGATGTGCTTTCGAACTGCTAGGTTGGCAGGAGCAGGGACCAAGCAATGGGAGTTCACCCCGTTGTGGGGATTCGAACTGCCAACATTCTGATCGGCAAGTCTGATCGGCAAGTCCTCGACACTAGGGCTCTCCCAGTTTGTTTCGGGCCCCACACATCAAGCAGGCCACACGCTGGATTTGATCTTTGGCGTAGGTATAGATGTGATCATGTCTCCTTCGATGAAGGTGCCATGGTCTGATCGCTACGCTCTGAAAGCCAGGATTGACTTTCCACCCCCACCCTGCTTAGGTGGCAAGCCGATTTGGGCTCGCCCGCAGAGGCTGATGGACCCTGAGAGATTCCGCCAAGCCTTGCGGGACCTTGCTCCCCCTGGTGACTCCTTGACTGAGCTTGTTGAGGGCTGGAATATCCAGCTCCTGGCAGCCATCAATGAGATCGCAGCTAAGCGCCCTCTGCGACCCCACAGAAACCGGGCTCCCTGGTTTACTGAGGAGCTCCAGAAAATGAAGCGGGACCTCAGACGGCTAGAGCGAGTATGGCGGGGCGCCCGTGACGGAGCCTCAAGAACATCCTATAGGGCTTTTATGAAAACCTATGAGATGGTGGTGAAGGTTGCTAAGAAGTCTTACTTCTCGGCCTCCATTGCATCTGCTAGCTCTCGCCCGGCACAATTATTTAGTATAATCAGGTCTTTAACATCCCTTGAGGGACAGCCAAATTTAAATAACAATTTGACACACAGCTGTGAGGCATTTGCGAGCTGTTTTGCGGAGAAGGTCTTGTTGCTCCACCATGACCTCCCTGCCAATTTGGATACAATAAAGGAACTGGAGGCCCCTTGACTGTCCTCGGGTCCAGTATTGGACCACTTCGACCAGATATCCCCAACCGATGTGGACAGACTCCTCCGAGCTGGAAAACCCACCACCTGTCCTCTCGACCCGTGCCCGTCTTGGCTGATTAGAGCGTGTCCAGACGATGTGCGGGCCCTCCTGGGGGATATCATCAATTTATCCCTTGGCACAGGGCCATTCTCAGGGGAACTGAAGGAGGCAGTGGTGTGCCCGCTCTTAAAGAAAACATCATTAGAACCTTTAGATCTATCCAATTACTGCCCAGTTTCTAATCTTCCGTTCCTGGGTAAGGTGATTGAGAGAGCGGTTGCTGAACAGCTTGGTGGGTTTCTGGATGAAACATCGGCTCTGGATCCATTCCAGTCCAGCTTCCGCGCTGGTCATGGGACCGAGACGGCTCTGGTCGCCCTAACCGATGATCTTCGTAGACAGCTGGATCGAGGCAGGTCGGGGCTGCTGATTCTTCTAGATCTGTCAGCAGCTTTCGACATGGTCGATCACGAACTCCTGGACCACCACCTTGCCGACATGGGGATCCAGGGCACAGTCCTTCAATGGCTGCACTCGTTTCTCTCTGGTTGGGGGGGAATTGTCATCGTGCCACTCCTTGGTGTGTGGAGTACCTCAGGGTGCGATACTCTCCCCGATGCTTTTCAACATCTTTATGCGCCCCCTCACCCAGCTTGTCTGGAGTTTTGGGCTGGGTTGCCATCAGTATGCCGATGACACCCAACTCTATCTGTTGATGGATGGCCATCCTGACTCGGCCCCAGACACACTGACCAGATGTTTGGAAGCTGTGGCTGGATGGTTACGTGGGAGCCGGTTGAAGCTAAATCCTTCGAAGACAGAGGTCCTGTGGCTGGGACGGGACGATATGTGGGGGCGCAATTAGTGCCAGCACTGTCCGTTAAGAGTTTGGGTGTAATCTTCAACACCTCCCTTTCCATGGAGGCGCAGATTGCAGCTATAACAAAGGTGGCATTTTTCCATCTCTGCCAAGCTAAGCAGTTGGCTCCTTACCTCTCTCGCCCTGACCTAGCCCGACGGTCATCTCCAGACTGGATTATTGTAACTCGCTCTATGTGGGGCTGCCCTTGAGACTGACCCAGAAACTCCAGCAGGTGCAGAATGCTGCAGCAAGACTCCTTACGGGGTCTTTGCTGCGAGATCACATTCACCCGGTGCTATACCAGCTGCACTGGCTCCCGGTGGAGTACAGGATCAGGTTTAAGGTGCTGGTTTTAACCTTTAAAGCCCTATATGGCCTAGGACCCTCGTACCTACGGGACCGCCTCTCCTGGTATGCCCTACAGAGAAACTTACGGTCTTCAAATAAAAACATCTTGAAGGTCCCAGGCCACAGAGAAGTTAGGCTGGCCTCAACTAGAGCCAAGGCTTTTTCGGCTGTGGCTCCGATCTGGTGGAACCCTCTGTCACAAGAGACTAGGGCCCTGCGGGACTTGACATCTTTCCGCAGGGCCTGAAAGACAGAGCTGTTCCACCAGGCCTTTGGCCAGGGCACAGCCTGACTCCCTCCCTCGGCAATCTTCACGGAGCTCTGGCCCAATGGTTGCCAGTGGCTTGATTCGAATTAATTTTATAATGAATGATTTTAGAGTGTTGTTTGTGCTGTACTTTTGTACTGTTTTATTGTTGTTAGCCGCCCTGAGCCCGGCTTCGGCTGGGGAGGGCGGGATATAAATAAAATTATTTATTATTATTATTATTATTATTATTATTATTATTATTATTATTAGACTCTGTGGTTTAGACCACAGCGCCACCCGCGTACCTAAAGTTTACTAAATGATTATGATGAAATTAGGCCCATGAATTTCAATGAATCTACTCTGAGTTAAAACCACCTAAAACCTTCATCATTTTGTTAATGGTGGCTGACTGTGCATCAACTGCTTCCATGGAGAGTGCAAAATCCAGCTGCTTTATTAATTTAATATTGCAGTCACTAAATCTATGCACAATCCACCTGTGTTCGGTGGGATATATAACCATGTAGGTGTGCAGTTTTAATCTCTTCAGCAATGAACCATGCAATTAGAAACACTGCCTTAGCCATATGCAGTAGTTAGTGTTTCCGTAGCTTTCTTAAACTGAGTTTGGAGACATTTAGAGAGAAGAAGATTCGATAGACAAATTTTAGAATCTCTATAATGAAATGTAGAAGATGTTTAAAATAACCTCTGCCAAAAAACCAGAAGCTTTCCTAGTAGGTATCACAGGAATGGATTTACCAAGATCACAAAAGAACTTGTTTATGTATGCAACTATGGCTGCATGAACATTATTAGCACAACATTGGAAAGAAGAAAGTGTCTTAGCTAAAGAAGATTGGCAAGTTAAATTAATGAAATATGCTGAAATGGCAAAACTGACAATGAAATTAAGAGGAAGAGATGACAATGAATTTAAGGAAGAATGGAAGGACTTTACTGCATATATACCAAAGCAATGTACACAGGTTAATACACTGGCAGGGTTTTAAGAATACTTGTAATTTTATTATGGATGGACAATAAGTAATTCAAATGGTTAAAACTTTATAATGGACATGTAGTACATTGATATACAATGGAACCAAGGAAGGAAATAGGGGGAAGTCAATCTGTTTTATTTTGTTTTTATTTATGTTTGTTTTGTTTTTGTTATTGTTGGAAAATTGATAAAATGTTATGAAAAAAAGACAAATTTTAGAATCTCAACCTGATCCCTTGCATGTTTACTCAGAGATAAATCCTACTGAGTTTAATTTGAGTCAAGCAAATGACATGGGATTACCCATTTATTTAATTTCTATTTTAATCTCACCATATATCCATAGATTTCTATGTTACTTACAAACATAAAAAATATTAGTCAAACAATCATATAAACAAAACATACTGTTGTGCTAATTGTATAAAAACAAGGTAGTGTTGTAAAGGAAGGTTATAAGTAGGGAAACAAAATTAATTATGTTTCCAACATGGTGTCTTCACTTTCTGCTTATCCTACATCTGTCATAGTTGCTGTAGCTGTGATTCCTGCATTGCAGGGGGTTGGATTAGATGACCCTTGGGTCCCTTCCAGCTCTAAGATTCTACGATTCTATGATTTTACATGGTGTCAGAAGTGGAGACTATTCATGTCCTTGATAGTGCTCTGACAGCCTCACAGAACAGAAATGGGACCGTACGATAACACTCAAAGAATCCTAGAAGCCCAGATTCTAAAACCACAGTGTTTATCATTGTTACAAGTAACAGGCAAAGGAGAGTCCAGGAATTAAGAGAAGAGAACAGAGAGCGATGAAAGTCCTGGAACTGAAAAAACATACAAGAATATGCAAGGATGATTCCAATAACTGTAGACATCTCCACCACACCCCAGTCTATTTCCTAGCTGCATCCCTAGCAAAATTTGATTTCTAGCGCCCTGAAGGCTGGCTGCTTTGGATAAAAATGGCAGATAAAAACAGAAATTCAAACCAGATTTAAAAATAATGAAGAAGTTTAAAATGTCTTTCCAAATTTTCTTTTAACTTTTTTGCATACCACTCTATGGAGGACATTCCATAGACAAACTGCTCCTCTGACAGACAGGTTAGTTGAAACAGGGCCTGCAATAATGATATTACAGGGTGGGGCAGAACTGCTATGCTAGCTTTCTGGCAGGTGGGTTGTTCTTGGTTGCCTGGAGAAGGGTGAGGTGGTGAGGAAGCTGGCTCAGTGCACATACACCAGCAGGAGTGATGGGTTGACTCTGCTGGTGTGTTTGCACCATGCTAACCTCCCCGCTGCCTCAACCCTCTCCCTCCCAAGAAAGCTACCAGGAAGATGGCATTGCAGCTCCATCTCACCTGGCAAGCTGTTTCTGATGCTAGATTGCCCTGACCTACTATGGCTCTGCTAAAGGTCAGAACAGAGCAGTATTGAAATACTGAATCATGTTTTTTCAAGGTCAAAGTAACCAATGGGCTTATTTTTAGGCCTGCCAAATAAACTGTAATTAATCAATCAATCACCAGATATATAATTATAAGCTTTGCCCCCACTTTTCATACATAAAATGCAAATCTAGATGTGTTTGAAAAACCAATTATACGAATTAACTCATGCACCAAAAAGCACTACTAACAGTGGCTGCCCCTGGAACTTTGGAGTCATGTGGCGGGACAGAAATTGCAAACAGTAAATAAGTAACATTCCTACCAATCAGGGAATGGGGAGTTGCAAGGCAGCATGTAATTATTTCTGCTACTCTGAAAACATGCTGAGCCCCTTGCAGTGTTACCAATTTCTAAATAATACTCCTTCTTGATAGTTGCTCTAATTAATACATTGGACTTATTAATTGTTTTCTCACATGCAAAGCAAAAGTTTGTAGGAGGTGCTTTCCCACGCAAATGGGTTCTTTGATGTAATAACACCTGCAGAAAACGTGCTACACAATGAATAATGTGTGACAGAGAACTGTAGGAGTGCATGGAAAGGCTTCGTGACTCAATACAGAGAGTAGGGGGCAGATTGGTTTGAGGTGTGATGCGTTACATGCATTTAAACAGGAAGTGTGTGAGAAGTTCAGCACGTGCCCAGTTGAAGGAAATGACCATCTCACACCAAAGCAATACTTAATGATATGTGCCTTTCTACCAAGACCCCTGTTGAGGGCTAAATGGGGAAACTTCCAGTGTTAGTTTACAGCATGGTGGCAAACCTACACCTTGGACCACAACTGCCCCCCCAATCTATTTTTTGCCCTCCCTATCTGATACACAAATACAGTAGTTGACTACTCCTAGTGTCCCTTGTGCCATGATGTCATGATTGGGGGGGGGCGGTCCTCAAAAATTCTCTTGGCATCACGGCATCACACAAGGGACCTACCGGAGTAGACAACTACTATATGTGTCCACTGCTGTGATTCTGTGCTGCTAAAAGTTTTTTTGTGAGACACCCCCCCCCCAGGGTTGACCATGGGCCAATGGGTCAATGAGACCCCTGTGGGAATGTTCAGAGAGGCAGGAGAGGATATATTGTTTATTAATATCCTTCCTAACTTGCGCTATCAAGTTCCTTTACTTAGCAGAGTGCATTCCCCTTTACATAACAGAAAACTAGATGCAAACTCGTGTGAGTTTCTTAAGACAATACACAATTCAATCTGGCTTGTCCAGATTGAAATGTGTTCTAATATTTTCCTGGTAAGATCCCTTGAACTCCTCGTAAAAGAATAAAGACACCAAAGTCTTATACATAAGCAATAAAAAGGAAGTTTACTCATGATCAGGCAGAGCACAGTGTGATCCCTGAAGGCAGGCTTTAGGCTTAAATTTACAAGCTTATACTAATAGGCTTATACAGTGGTGCCCCGCAAGACGAATGCCTCGCAAGACGAAAAACTCGCTAGACGAAAGGGTTTTGTGGTTTTTGAGCTGCTTCACAAGACGAATTTCCCTGTGGGCTTGCTTTGCAAGACGAAAACGTCTTGCAAGTTTGTTTCCTTTTTTTTAACACCGTTAATACAGTTGCGACTTGACTTCGAGGAGCAACTCATAGAACACTGTGTGGTAGCCTTTTTTGAGGTTTTTGAAGACTTTGGTGATTTTTTGAAGCTTTTCCAAAACTTTTCCGACACCGTGCTTCGCAAGACGAAAAATTCGCTAGATGAAAAAACTCGCGGAACGAATTAATTTTGTCTTGCGAGGCACCACTGTACCATAAGGGAGATGACCTGGGGGACTGCTTGGCTGGTAGCCAGCATTACATTCCAGGAAGTTCACAAGACGAAAGGAAGGTGGAAAAGAGAGAGAGAGTGGCAGCATGCCTTGTCCTTTTACCAGGTCTGGAAAGGTCATGCCCACCCACTAGTCACATGCAAGCAAGGATGCTCCAGGCCAGGAGGAACAGTAAGTTTCGACTGGTTGGAACAAATATTCCCTTGCATGTCCACTGTAGCAAAACAAGGAATGTTGTATTTGACTGCTCCCAATGGATTACATCTCCCAGCCTGTAAAGGGCTGGCCTGTACTGATTTATAGCTAAGGGAAATCACACAAACAGAAAAACAAAACAAAGTTCATCTAATTTGCAAAAAGAAAACCTAAAGAGAATTTCATGAAGTATGGAATTAATTAAGCTTGCCTTTTGGGGACCTGGTTCTTCAACATTTTCCCTCCTTTCACTTTTAACTTCAGCTATGTGACATTTTTTCAAGTAACCACTGGGTGCAATTCTGCTTCCCCAGCACAGGAGCATGCATGCACATCAAGTGTGATTGGTTTCTGAAAGGAGCCAATAAGAGAGCTACTGTCTTCCTTCCTCAACTCACATTTTGCATTGGATAATCTTGTTATCATTTAACAAATTTTGTCTGCCACTGAACTGTACATGAAACAGAAGCAGTTTACAAAGAATATAAAATTCGCATTTAAATTGACAATAAAAAAAATTATTGTTAAGAACAAGTTTCTAGAAAGCAAAATGTAGAGAACCAGGCAGTTAAAAAGACACATTCCAAGCAAAAATTTACAGATTAAAATATGCATCAGCTTCACATGCCTAGAGAGGCTTGTCCCATCTTCTCTGAAAGCGGCTTATACATATGGGGCCCAGAGATGAAGTATGTTGCTGGTTCGCCCCTATGAAAAGTGTGCAAAAGGTAACGTACCTGCCTGTGTCGGAGCATGAAGGCATGCACAGCTTGCACTCCTTGAACACAGCAGTGATGCTTGGCCTTTGTGGGAATCCACTTAATATCCTGCTTTTGCTGCCTGCACACCTGGTGAAACAGAATTACACCCTTCTCCCAGAACTTGAGAGAACTGAAGAAATGCCGAGTGTCTGCAAACAGACCTACTGAATATGGAGCAGCAACTTCTGTAAACTAAGACAAATATATGTTTAAAACTCAGCCGGTGATTTTGTGCCAGATTCTTATTGCTTATTTATTTTATTCTTCTGTACCATCTTCCTTTAGATAGTTCAGGGCAGCTCACATGAGGCTCCCAGGCAGTTTTCCATCCCAGGCACAGACGTGCTGAGCTTTAACATTGTACGGCCTTACATGCCCTCAAACCATTTTCATGATTTCATTAAAATGCACATCTTGCATAGGTTTGGGAGACAAGCAACTCGAGGTAAAGCTCAC
Organism: Podarcis vaucheri; assembly: GCF_965113315.1. Taxonomy (NCBI): domain Eukaryota; kingdom Metazoa; phylum Chordata; class Lepidosauria; order Squamata; family Lacertidae; genus Podarcis; species Podarcis vaucheri. The sequence continues at coordinate 37,213,733 of NC_138762.1, forward strand.
TGACTTGGAAGGTTAAATCATGATTTTCCATTTACAGCATATATGGTTATTTTTCTAAATGACAACTCCATAGATGCGTTCTTGAAAGGCATGTCCTTTCTGCCTCTTTCATCACCAATATAAATGTCCCTCCAGTTAGCATTTAACATGGTTCATCATTTTTGGATGTCTGTGGCAGACTAGAATCCATCGTTTTCTCATAGCTGTCTTGACTCTACACTACCAAATCGTTGATTTTTATTTTATTTTTTTTGTCAGTAAAACAAGCTAGCAAGATGTGCAGAAATGGCTTGGGAGAATAAAAATATACTTCTTTCCTTTAAAGTCTTCATTATAGTTTGAAACTTCAGCTACATCTAGAGATCTGATTTCAGATATTTGGCATATTTTATATCTTGATTGCAATGCTGTGTTGGGCATAATGATGAAGATGGACAATATCTCCTAATGAAACATTTTGTACCATTAGCAACTATGATAGCATGTGCTTTTTGCTAATGCCTGTACTATTAATGCCTACACAATTGCAATCTTAGTTATAATAACAGAGCTCTGCCAAACTGGTCTTTGAGATCTGCAGTGGAGGCGCGTTTCATGGTATAATGACTTAGACTAGAGCCTTCTCTATAATACCACCCTGCTTGTATAATTGCTTCCCTGTGGACATGTGTCCATCATCCTCAATGCAGATCTTTCATTTACAACCCACCCCCAACGCCCAAGCTTTTAGAATATACTTAACCTCTCCTCTCTTGTTGTTATTATTACCAGGAGTTAATAATTATTGGTATAAATATATTTTGATTAATGAAGTTACTGATGTTAAGTGTGTTTAATTCTTTTTAGAATGTACTGTGATAGTGGTCCACAAATGGGATGAATTGACAAGCAAATATATAACATGCTCATTAATTGTTTTCACATTGACTCTATGTTTGGTATGAAAGCGACTAGTCCTAGGTCACCAACTGAGCTACGCACATGAGAGGCAATATGAACCCAGTCCAAGTCCAGTATTCTGTCCAATGCACAGGAATTCTATGGCACAGTAAATACAAACCTGTTTATTTTTGCATGAGGTTGGTTAGGTTAGATGCATGAAACAGCATTCTGAATTCTGAAACAGCAGCAGTCAGGGACATGCCAAGGTATTTTCATGTCTGAGCCAAGGACAAGATGGCACCCCCATTCCATGTTCAGGAGGTGCCTGTGTTGGCAGTTCATTCATGCTCGAGACTGATGAAGTCCTTTTCTAGAACTGAAGGCAGAAGGCTTGTGGAGGAAATGCAAGGAGGGCACACAACTCTGTACTCCAAAAAGTTGTGACCACTCCCCACTTCCCAGCATCTACCACCTGAGGCAGCCACCTCTGTCTGCCCAATGGTAGCACTGGCCCTAGCAGCAGCTCCAGCACCAGGGAGCCTGACACATGCTGGCTTGTAACCCTGGTGCTAGGGAAAGTCTGCTGCTCTATGCTGTGCACTTGAAGAATCCAACTTGGCAAGTCTACTGGCAAAATCACAAAAGCCCTTAAGTACAAATCTGTAGATACAAGATGTCTCGTAGAGATACAAGATGTCTCGTAGAGAAAGGTCTGCTTGGGCAAGATGATCTGCTAGAGGAACTACTTCAATGCTAACTTAAATTAGCACATAATTGAATGCAACCCATGCTTTTCTAGAGCATCTGGACACTCAGTAGAAATACCTTGAGCACTTGACAGCATCTCATATGCAATGAGTCCTGAAACATGTAATTTCCAGGATTTCTGACATCCCTGTTCAGGCACTCATGGGTATAGTCAAGGGGGACGGGGGGGGGCAGCTGCCCCCAATCAATAAAAATCAATAAAAATACACAGCAAACTGTGGTTCTACCACCACTAACAAAAGCCTGAACCTTCCTAAAAATCTGGAAAAGCTGAGTTCTGACTGCTGAAATTCTGAGGTACAAATCAGTCATTAACATAATATTAGAAGCATAATATTTTCTAGTTGCCATTTTTGTTCCTGACCTTTCCGTGAATGCTGTGGCATTTGCTACATACTTCATATTTCAGCTCAGTCAGAACCCCTGTCAGAAAAACACACAAAAAGGTGACATTTAAGAACACTCATAACAACAAAAAAATATTTTTGTAATTTTTGTATCCCCCCCCCCCCAAGTATGACCTGGAAACACTGATTAAATGGCTTCAGATCTGAACAGCAAGGAGTTGTCTCTCCTTGTCTTCACTGAACTCATGGATGCCAGGAGCAGCCCAATATATTTCCCTTGCTGAGGGACAAAGGCAAATGGCATCCCCCTTTCATATCAAGGTGTGTAGTACCCAAAACCGGTCAAGTGATTTCAAGCAGAAAATCACACAATTCCCTTTCCTGCTCTTGGCAGTAAAAATGGAACAACAACAATAATAAATCCAATAATGGATAATTTGCTGCCCTTTCATAACACCTCAGATCATGTCCCTGAGGTGGTTACCTCACTGCCTAATGGCAGGATAGGCCCTGATGGATGTAATGGAACATGAGGAATCAGATAATCTCTAGCTTCTTCACAACTGTTGAGCTTTCCCATGGAGAGTTATCAGATTATGTTGCCTTCTTCACATTTCACAATCCCTTTCCCTAATGGGGGAACATGGGTGCTTTAAGGCTTATCCTGCTTATTTTGGAATCTGGTTTGGCAACCATGAGCAACTGGTGCAGTGAGACAGGGCTACAGAGTAGCACTTTGTACACTGGCATCACTGTCATGTACAGGGAGAGGGGTGAGGCAGAGTGGTGGCGAGGTTGGGGCTGCACAGGGGCTCTACTGGAGCCGTTCTAGCCCATTCCTCACCTTGCTGCCACATGCGTGGATGTTTGCATTTATATTCTTTCCCCATCCACACAAAACGTTTGTAGCATACCAGGTCATTGCCAATGTGCCTGTCCAATCTGAGTGAAGGAAATTTAGGGGTGAAAAGTCCTGATTCCTGTTATGAGTCCCTTGGAGGTAAATTCGAAGGCATGGTAGCTTATGTCTTCTCTATCTGATATTGTAAAGCTAAATCCTGAATACCACAATACAGTAATTCATCGGATTAATTCTGAGTAAATAGATTGCCAGCATTTTGCAAACTAAGGCTCCAAAGCAGCTATGCAGCCTCATACAAGCTGGGCTCGCCTGCTGTCAAACACAGGAAGGGAAATGTATTGTGTGAGCTCCATCTGCCCTAGCTAACAATGGGCTTCCAGGGAGCATGCAGAGTTTTGGGACTGCATATCGGGAAGCAATTTTTTCAGGAAGTACTATATGCAACAGCATCCATTTAAAGTACACTCCTCCTATTATGATTACATACTTGAGAATAAAAGGAAGATAAGGATAACATGATATTCCATTTTCTCAATACATAAGAAAAACAATACAATTGATTGAAGCTTGAAATTCACTGAATGCAGTTAAGATAATATGAAAACAGTGGCATTTTTGCAGTTCAGTTCTCATGGAAAGTGCAAATTACATTCACCTTTACATGCAAACTGAATGTTCTTCCCCTACCCAGAAGTGAATGTGGCTCTTGGGATGACAAAGCCCTTTAGTAGCATCACTACAAGTTGGGATAGATGGACCAATGATCTCACTCTGCATAGGGTGGTTTCATGTGAAGAGCAGCCACAGAATAATTCAGTTTAGCCTCCCAAATGGATTTTACCATAGTTAGAAAACAGAGAAGAGATGACAGCTCCCTCTGTTTTAAAAAGAAGCACATCAACATTAAAAACTGCATGACTGGAAGTAGTTCTGAGATCTTTGATCCAAGAAGTTCTATTTCTAGTAAAGATAATAGAACAATTACTCATCATGTCTATTTGTAGGGTTCGTTTGCATACAAAATTAATACGTTTAATTCAATATCAGGATGTACACAAGGAAGGTTATATTTCCTTAAAGAGTCCCCAGCTGCTGCTATCTATACTGTGAATTATGCATAGCCGGGAGTGCATTTGAACTTTTGCCACCGACAGCAAATGTTAGTTGTGGCCGTCAGAGTCTGATGGTTTGCACAATCTCCTAATATCAAGGGCATTCCTAATGATACATGAGAGATACATGCTTTCTATTAGCTTTGGAGATGTTTGCTGAGCCAGCAAGCAGATTCCTATAAGAGACAGAGCCCTACTCCCCTACCTACCAGCTCCCACTCATGTTTGCCTTTGTCCTGCTCCCATATGAGGTGGACTCAGGCCAATCGTTTTATTTCACTGTATCTTTATTTAAATGTACTCCTCATTAACTTGCATTAACTATTTCTGTACTGCACAGTTTGCACCGATCTTTCCTTGAAATGAGTGGGACTTCCTTCCAAATAAATCCTCATGGAATTGTGCTGCTAAGTGCTCTTGCTCTTTGCTCTCATGTACACCTTGTCTGGTGGCATGAAGAAGGTTAAAGTCTGCCTGTTAAAATCGATGGAGTCCTTTGCACATTAATCATGTGAGGGATCAATGAAAGGGGTGGCAGGGTTGAACCACTGATCCCATCCCGGGCTGCAAGGCTCACTAGCTCAAGTGTCCAGTTTCCAGAGTTTCCATGGCAACTGGAATCCTGATTGGACAGGTTTGTAGCCCTTTAGAGGTGCTGTGAAGGATTCCCTGGATCAGGTCCCATGCTCAGTACAGCCCCGTAAGCCTTTTAATTGCATGAAGCCACTTCAGAGGCTTAACTCATCAAGCTTGCTCTTCTCTAAACAGGGGAGAAGAACTTGTAAATGCTCCAATACCACTTTTTGCTGTAAAAAGTACTACATGCTTTCTCAATTTGTCCTGGCATAACTGTATATATAAGGGACGCGGGTGGCACTGTGGTCTAAACCACTGAGCCTCTTGGGCTTGCTGATCAGAAGGTCAGCGGTTTGAATCCCCATGATGGGGTGAGCTCCCGTTGCTCTGTCCCAGCTCCTGACAACCTAGCAGTTCGAATGCACATCAAAAGTGCAAGTAGATAAATAGGTACTGCTTTGGTGGGAAGGTAAACAGCGTTTCTGTGCACTGCTCTGGTTTCGCCAGAAGCGGCTTAGTCATGCTGGCCACATGACCCAGAAAAACTGTCTGCGGACAAATGCTGGCTCCCTTAGCCAGTAAAGCAATATCAGCGCCAGAACCCCAGAGTCGTATGCAACTGGACTTAACTATCAAGGGTCCTTTACCTTTAACTGTACATACAGCCAAGGAATCTGGAGTGTTTCCAAATATGATAAAAGGCTAAGAAAGGCAAATCTTTTTAAAGCAAGATTCTGTAGAGTTGAAAGCCTTGCTGGTGGTGGTGGGGGCCTACCCAGACACAATTCTTCTGCTCATCCAAGCCTCCCCCCTCCTTTTAGGAGGAATGCTGCATTAATGTTTTCCTATTCTGATGAGCCAATATCCTGTTAAATGAGTTCTTGTTTCTTACTCGGTTATCGTCTGGCGATTAGTGGTTTAGCGTGCTTAATTAGGGGGGATGCTGACAAACACACACTCATATTCCCTCCTGCACTCTCTATCTAGCTATTCAGATCCCCCCCCCACAGGCCACACTCCTTCCCTCAGGCTGACATTCCTTCACTCCCTCCTTAAGAAGAAGAGTTTGGATTTGATATCCCACTGTATCACTACCTGAAGGAGTCTCAAAGTGGCTCACATTCTCCTTTCCCTTCCTCCCCCACAACAAACACTCTGTGAGGTGAGTGGGGCTGAGAGACTTCAAAGGAGTGTGACTAGCCCAAGGTCACCCAGCAGCTGCATGTGGAGGAGCAGGGATGCAAACCCAGTTCCCCAGATTACGAGTCTATCGCTCTTAACCACTACACCACACTGGCTCTCTTTTGAGTGTATTGCCAGGCTGTAAAATGTCATTTAACAGTGATAAAGCCTCTTTCTGGTTAGGATGGAAGATAGGCATGTGTGGATACACATATAAACAAGCCTATTGCACAAAGGTTTAATAATAATAATAATAATAATAATAATAATAATAATACATATTTATATATCCATTTCTCTGTTCACTTATGCCTATGGCCCTGTCGACTACTGACATATGACTGCAGAAAGTTCCCTGCAAGGGAAAGCAGTCACCAGGCTGAAAAGGTTTTGCTGCTCCACTTTAGGCTCCTTGTATCCATGTTGCCCCTTCATATTATTAACAGTTTCCAGAGTGTCTTTTGTGTGATTATTATTGTCTTAATGGTTTTCAGCTACAGTTATGCATGGAGGCATCTTAAGTCTTCATTTCCAGAAACAGTTCCAAATAAATGCTCCATTGGGGGGGGGGGAAACAATTTAATATTTTCATATTGATGAAAGTATTCAGTCACCTAACAATTGTCTCTCTAGTGACAAAGAAAGTGTTTCTAAACATCTGCTACCTTTGAATAATACCCCTTTACAAAAAAAAGTACTTAAAGCCAATAAAAAAATTTTTGGGGCGGTCTCTCAGGTGAGCAATCTATTGGAGAAACAACTCAAGAGAGCAGACAGCTGAAGGGACTGACCTGCAGGTTGAGCATTTTGTTTGCAACACGCTCAGTCACTGAATTCTGAACAACATTGGCCATTAAAAAAAAAAGAAAACAGTGTCAACTACCTAAGAGTTTATTTCCACAATTTTTATTTTATTTTATTAAGGTATTTACAGGCTGCCCCCGCCCCGCCCCACCGTTTCCCCTTTATATGCTCAACTGGAAAAGTCAGTGGAAGATAGTGAGCTCTTAGCACCATTAAACATATTAACAAAATATGCCATAAGCCTGTTAAATCATATGGGTATGTTGCTGGAGTATAACTCCTATCTATCTGTCTATCTATCTATCTATCTATCTATCTATCTATCTATCTATCTATATGGCAGTATATATAGATTTATATACTGCTGTATTATAAAAAATCGCAATTGTTCACAACAATATAAAAACCTACAGTAAAATCATAAAAGTTAAAATAAGTTAAAAGCAAAATAATTGAAAACAATCATCAGTAGACTATTGTGGGTGATGGATTTTAGTTGCCTGCATAAGCCTGGTGGAATAGAAAAGAGCCTGCTAAATCTCTGTTGGCATGGTGTTCCACAGGACTGGGCTGGTGACACTAAAAGCTCAGTTTCTTGTTGTTGTTGCACAAGTCTCACCAAAGGAAACAAGCAGAGATGCTCTTGCAGATGATCTCATGCTATAATATAAGGGTTTCAGCCAATCCCTGAAATATCCTGGACCTAAGTTGTTCATGGCTTTGCAAACACAGGAACCTTGGTCCTGGCTTAGTAGCAGATGGGCAGCCAGTGCGACTGGTGTCACATATTCTCGGCCAGAAGCTCCCTTCAGCAATCTGGTCACAGTTTTCTACAGCAGCTGCAGCTTCTGAACCAGACCCAAGGGCAGCCCCACATACAACTAAGTACAGTAATCTAACCTCAAGGTTACCATTGCATGGACTAGAACATGTAACCATCCAGAACATGTGACCATAGAGCCTATGTCTTCCCAGGATTCAAACGAAGTTTATTGGTCCTCTTCCAGTCCGCCACTGCATCCAGATACCAATCCAAAGCTTTCACATCCTCTCCTGATTCAGATGATTCAGATAGTCAAACTCAGCCATTGGCCATCTGAATGGGGCTGATGGAGTCCCACAATATCTGGAGGACCACAGATGAACCTCCAGTGTGTGAGATAATCTAGGTGTTAGTTAAATATTTTAACAATAGCTTATCAAATCTTCATTCTCTATACACTCAGAGAATATGATTTTCATAGCTATTGTAACTTGAATGCACCAACACTGTATCATGTGAATACATTTTGCAGAAGATAATTTATTCTCCTTCATAATACAATCCCAACAGTTGCATCTAGACAAGGCTCAAAGTACTTGTGGCTATATACAGAAAACTAATAAAAAAATGTGTTACATTTCCTGCACAATAAAATGTCCTGCTATGACTTTTTCAATAATAATTGTGCAAAAGTGCTCTTCCCTGTTGGAGGCAGGTAACATTTATGGTGCTTTTCCAATCAAATTTGGTGAATAAAGGCTATGGAATGCATTTTCCAAATTGCTCCCATCACAGTTCCATTAAGAACACTGTGAAAAGTACCAAAGTGTTTATTTAGCTACTTTCCCACTTTGTTGTGTTACTTTGGGAACTTGTTTAGATGTACAAGACCTGCTCTTGAAGCAAGGAGGAAGATAATTGGCCTGCCTCCCCTAGCACTCTGCTTATATGAATACCTTCAGTGATCTATTGTCTGCTCTAAGTATTATTTTCGCTCTGCCCTTGAAACACAGATCAAATAATACTGCCAATCCATATTCGTCACTGTCAGGCATTTTCCTGAGCCCATGCATGGCTGAAAAACAATGTCCTTTGATGGGGTTACTGTCCTCAATACTAAATTTAGATTTAATGGTTAACATTTGGGGAGAAATCCTTCTCTTTCCAAAAAACGTTCCTGTTTGCTTGCTACAGAGAGAGCTAGCAGGTCCAGCCCTACCATTAGGCAAAGTAAGAAAAACTCCTCAAGCAGCATATCCTGTGGGCATCTGTGGCAATCACCCCAGCCGTTCCTCCTCAGCTCCCAAACCATTCATGACTGTTGGAGGTCAGAGCTATGTATGCCACAGGCCTGTCATTCACCCCCTAATCTCAGATGCCCTCAGGTGCACTGGAGGATGCTGTCCCATTGCTTTTGTGCATAAGAATTGGGGGCGGGGGGCAACATACTCTCGGCCAGCAAAATGCCTTGGGCCAACCCAGAGAGCTGGTGTAGTGTAGTACCTGAGAGATTGAATTTTGAATCAGATCTCACCTCTGCAATGAACTGTGCAACAATACCTCCATAAAGAAAGGGCAGTACAAAAATATTGGTGTTTCTAGGTTTTTCTGATAAAAGTAAAATCACCTAACACAATAGCCTCTGGACTGATTTGTCAGAACTTTGGCAAGTTTCCTACTGAGGGACACCTCACTCATATGCCCTGATTTTAAATTTATTGCCCACAAAATAGACACAAAAAGTCTGTTTTTACACCCTAAAATGGTAAAGTCTGCCCTTGCAGGAGAACTGCTGCACCTTACTTTTTGAAATTTGGCAGTCTTTATTCCCCTCAGGAGAAGCAAACATGTCTGTTATTTGCATACAATTCTTGCAGTAACTTTAAAAGTTGGGGACCTGTTTTCAAAAGCACACACACACAAACATACATGTTAAAGATTCCCACACACAGAAGATCCCCTTAGCTCTGCCTGACATTTAATCCACTTTGGACAGGCAGGCTCTTTTGTGTGCAAACCACTTCCACTGATGTGAAAAGGACCAGTTTTGGTTTCTCTGTTATAGTCAATGGAGGCAAAACCAGCTTCAGATCAGATTTGGACCTGACTAATGAACTGAACTGCAGTGACAGAGAACGGATCCAAAAAAAGATTAGCAGGCCTGTTCCATGAGGCAGAGACCCCCACCCCACCCCAGGTGCCCCCCTGACCTACTTCCTCTACCGGTGGTGAAAAAGGGACAGCAGCAGAGGCACCAATTTCTGGAAAGATTCTTGAGATCTCAGCAAGTGTCATGGGCCAAGAATCAGCTTCACCTGCTGAACAGCAGCCTGGAGGGGGAGAAGGGGGAGTGACTTCACCTGCAGCTGATCAGCCTTCAAGGACTCAGAGGAAAAGGCCCTGATGAGAATCAGGGCTTCAGCCTTCCTAAGCAGAGCTTCCAGCAGCAGCCAAATGCTGGGAGCTCCAGTGGTTCCTGGCCTAACCTTGTTGCTCCTGCTCATCTGGACCCTGGACCTCTGACCCCATTATCATGGTCTTCCCTGACCCCTGGACCACCAAACCATGTGGATTGCTGTTCGCCTGACCCTAGGACTGCACCTGACTTTGGATGCTGATTCCTGCTTCCAGGCAAGTACACCTCAGAGACTTCCCTAGCTGCCTGGTCTCCCCTTCCACTGAGCTCAGTAATGAGACTACAAGATCTTGCCAGAAATCAGCATGGCTGTTAGTGCTGCTTCTCTGTCACCAGCTCTGGCAGTGGCACGTGGGGGGGGGGGCAGGGCAATGTATCACTTCTTGTTTCCTCTCAAGTGGCAAAACAAGATGTCCCACCCCTGGAGACTAGGCTTCCAAATGCTGCAGGTACAAGGCAAATCTTGTGGTACATGCACACTCCTAGTAAATACGTTTTATGATTTAGAATCTGCTTAGATCAGAAGCTGCTGATCTGGTGCTCTCTGTTCCCGTCTGCTGACACGGGTGGGAATTCAACAGTCAAACAAGCCAAGGTGCGCTGACAGAGAATTATTGATGGCACACCTGTACCATTCCCAGTACCTTTTAATTTTGGAATAGCTTTGTTGTCTGTCAGTTTTGGACCCCTTTGTGTGGAAACAACTGTTTCTTCAGTATGTGATATTCTGAAAAACAAGTCTCCAGATATCTCATCCATATGTAGGCTTGGAATGTATGCATATGTCATTGAGCAAAAATAAGTGGGTTAATGGAAACTGTAGCCTCCAAATTTCTCTGTCAAGAATCTCCCTCATCTCAGGAGCTACTTTGTGCTTTTGGAGACTTGATGACAGCTTGAACAGGATATTTCTATGCCTGTAGATCTCCTGAGGAGTCAGCAGCCTTGATGAGGATGGTCCTGAAACTTGCCCATTTACATGTACCCTTCAGCTTTTTCTATCCTTTCTGTCTCTTTGTGTTTGCCTGCTGCTCTCCTCAGAACATGCCGGCAGGCTTCGTAAACACTCTAAAAATGTTAACTTTCCTACTTTCACACCCGCCTTCTCCTTCTCTCTTGGAGCCTGTTTCTGATGTGGAAATATGTTTGCTGAGAGGAAGTAGATAAAAAGTCCCATAATGTTTAGAGCCATTAGCGCAGGGGCTGTGACTGAAAGGTACTTTTGTTTTAATTGAAACCAGCCAAAGATGGGGCCGCAGCAATGTTCTGGAGCAATTGCTTCCCTCCCAGAAGCTTCTCCTACTGAGAACCCCCCTCCAATTGTGTTTTCATTTTGCCATGCTTTTTTAAAACAACAACAACACCACCACACAGTGTGGGGGTTTAGTGTCGAAATTACTGAAAGAGAAAAAGTTCCTAGCGCTTGTGTATCTTCTGCCTTCCCCTACTCATTTTCCTTTTCAATAGCTCTGGGTTTCAAATCCCCAGAAAAAACTGTAAACTCAGGCGAGTTTTAAAAGCAGTTGTATCTGTTCCCTGGAGACAGCTGCCAAGAGGCAATCTCTCAGAAGAATTCTCCCATTGCCATGAATGAGGCATGCACAACTCTGAGTTATAGCCTGTATGTACTGTATGTGTGCCTCTCTACGTGTTGCCCAACTTTCCTGTGCTGCAACCTTTGCCTAATATATATACAGTGGTACCTCGGGTTAAATACTTAATGCATTCTTAACCTGAAACTGTTCTTAACCTGAAGCACCACTTTAGCTAATGGGGCCTCCTGCTGCTGCCGCGCCACCGGAGCACAATTTCTGTTCTCATCCTGAAGCACTATTTCTGGGTTAGTGGAGTCTGTAACCTGAAGCGTATGTAACCTGAAGTGTATGTAACCTGAGGTACCACTGTGTGTGTGTGTCTGTGTGTGTGTAGACACATCACATTTCCTATTCCTATTCAGATGTCTTTTGTAGAAAACAAACTTTAACCTCGCAGCTGTCAAACAGGATATGGCATTTAGGCTGAGAAAGATAGATGAAACGGAGACTGTCCTTTATGCGATTTTCCTGCCCAAATTAAATTCCACACTAAAAGAGAAAAGAAATAGCTCTCCTGCATGAGACAGAAGGAAACTGGGATGTATATCATATTTGTTCTTGTTCTTGTGACCGAGTCATAAAGTGAGTCCTTCCTGCATGCACAATGCTTCTATATTACAGGCACCTTGTCAATCCCCAAGATAAAGTCTCCGGCGACATCTGCCACCTTCCCGCAGTCAGCAAAAGCACTTGTTTGAAAGGCACAAAGGAAAGGAAAGATGAAAAGCAGTGATATATGATGTTAGGGTTCCCCCACCTCCCATTATCTTGCCCTGCCTCTTAGCATTATGTAGCAGATATGTTGTTTGGGTTTTGAGGACCCTGCACTTTAAACTCCTGTGTTTGGCTGTTGCTGAATAACATCCCAAATCCTGTAATTTCGAGTTAGTGCTCTAAGCCCTGCCATTAACTGAGATTCTAGTGTGCTAAAGAAGAACAGTGAGGAACGTTCTCCTGTCATGTCGTGCACAATAAATCTGTAATAAAGTGAAGCTGGCAAACCAACCGGCTGGTAGAAATCTGGCACAAAGAAAAATAAAGTGCTGCAGTGTCTTTCAGCACAATTCTATACATATCTCTACATAGAAGTCCCACTGATTTCGAGGGAGCTTATTCCCTGAGTATAAGATTGTAGCCTTAGAGGCTTTTTGCACACTGGCACACTTCAAATCAAACCCATATACCCAAAGGCTTTGTTTTCTCCTCCACCAGCATGCATTGCAAACCTCTTCTGAATCTCAAGCTTTAAAAGCAGTGTGTGATTTGGTGAAGATGTGTTTCATATGGACTGCAAAGTGAGGGAATTTTAAAAAGCCCACTGAGCACACATACATCCTTAGGAACACCTAAAACAGCATTATGGATCAGAACCGTAATGTTCTCTCCATGTGTCTCCCTTTCTCTTGTTTTCTCTGTTACACTTCATGAACATAGCATGGTATGGTCTTGATGTCCGAAGATTAAATCATTTTTAAAAATAGTTTCTAAGTGGGGTTTGATCTCTAGGTCTCACTGTGTGTATACCAGATAATAGGATGTCCCGAATTTCATTGGAGAAATGTTGAAGGTTATGGTAGGATGTCCCTGTTTTCACTGGAGCCTATGGAGTTATGTGACACCCCCCCCCCCGCTAAGGAGATAACTATACAACTTTTAGAAGACATCTGAAGGCAGCCCTATATAGGGAAGTTTGTTTAATGTTTAATGTTTTATTATGTTTTATATATGTTGGAAGCTTCCTAGAGTGGCTGGGGCAACCCAGACTGATGGGCGGGATATCATCTTCACCATCATCATCATTGAATAGGATGCTCCTATTTCCATCAGAGAAATGTTGGAGGGTATATCAACAAATATACAAATGATGTAGAGGGCTGTATTGAACTCCATCTCACAGATTGATTCTTTTTTAGCACTAGCCATGATCTGGGGTGGGACAGCATACGGGAGCAGATGTGTATGGGAAAAAGCAGCGATATGCAAAGATACTGTAAAAATCCCTGTGCTTATGCTGTTGGAGTAACTAGGCATCATGGAAACAGTTCCTGATACTCATGGACAGGTACAATAGATTTAGCAGATTCCAGGTCTTATTGGTTATTCTGTGATGTCAATGGGCACATAAATGACCTTTCTTGGGTTCAGTTCAGAAATACAGGTTTTCAGGCAGATGCTGAAATGGGTCCAAGCAGACTCCTAGGGATCAATTCGTAAGATAAAGGTCATGAACATGGGCTTCCTGGTGACATCTGGTTGACTACTGCAGTAACATTATGCTGGTCTGAGTCAGTTGGTTCTTCTTAAGTTCTTATCTGGCAACCAGACCTCCAGACATCAGTAACTCTTGATATTTCGTGTATTTTTAAAATTTAAGGCCAAACTAAAAAATCAGGTTTCAAATCTATTTCTGACCACTGTTGTTTTCTCCTAGAGTTTTGACTTCTGTCCCATGGATGCTTCAGACATTTACAAAAAGATATATACAGTGGTGCCTCGCAAGACGAAATTAATCCGTTCCACGAGTCTCTTCGTCTTGTGGTTTTTTCGTCTTGCGAAGCATGGCTATTAGCGGCTTAGCGGCTATTAACGGCTTAACGGCTTAGCGGCTATTAACGGCTTAGCGGCTTTAAGAAAAAGGAAACAAACTCGCAAGAACTCGCAAGACGTTTCGTCTTGTGAAGCAAGACCATAGGGAAATTCGTCTTGCGGAACGACTCAAAAAACGGAAAACTCTTTCGTCTTGCGCGTTTTCCGTCTTGCGAGGCATTCGTCTTGCGAGGGACCACTGTAGTATGAAAACCTTTGAGGGTCTCCTGCCTGCAACAAGTCTTATGTGAGTAGAACCCTGGTGCTTTTCTTTCTTGAAAGTTGTTGAGCATTTTTGTGGAAAGGCTATAGGTCACTGGTAGAATGCAGGCTTTTTTCATGCAAATGGTCCTGGATTCAATCCATATTATGTCCAGGTAGGGCTGGAAAAAACCCTGAAGAACTGCTGCCAGCCAGTGTAACTAATACTGAACTAGATAGACCAAAGGTCTAACTTTGTATATAGTAATTTCTTACGTGAGCTCTGTTCCAGCCTTCAAATGGACATGTGGATGACAGCAGTGGAGACAACATATACCCTCCTTCCTCCCCACCACACAGTGAAATCATACCTGGAGAGGACTTTTGAGGGCAAAGGATAACCTGTGTAGAGGTGTGAGCAAGTGAAGCCAGGACCTGACCATGAACACTGAGGGAGGTGGTTTTCTCTTCCCAACTCCCCCCCCCCAGTTATTTTATTTATTTGTTTTAAAAATGGGTTCAGCCTTATATCCTCAACTTGAGAAATAACGTTTTCACTCAAGTTGAACTCGGTGCTCATTTTCCCTTTGATTTGTGGCAGGTTCATATGAAGGTGTTATATTTGACAATGCTAAGTTATTTGTGGAATGTTTTTAAAAGGGTTCTTCTGAGGGGCAAACTCATCTTTTAGAATGTGAAAAGCAAGGACATTGCTTCCTTGTTTAGAAATTGTTTTTTTATTAGATTCCCCCCCCCCCATTGTCCTGATTTAACAAAGTCAGTGCACCTACAGTGTAATGAGTACTCTCAAGGGAGAAGGAAAGACACTTTTTTTGAACTTTTCCAACATTATCTTTCCGAATCTTAAGCAGGATATGTGAAAATTGCTTAACAGGTGATACAGAACACAATTGCTATAGGTATATTATCATCAGTCTTGGAAGTTATGCTTTATAAAGGTTACTGATAATATGCTGGTGGTTTCTTTTTTTAAAGCACAAAGGCCATGCTCAAAGATAACAACAGCAACAATTACACAAAAATTAGCTTCTAACTTTAATAAAATAAGCTTTGGTATATCAGAGGGGGAAGGCAGAAGAGTGCAGCTCTTGGATCCCCCCCCCCCCGAAATAGGAGAGCACCATGGCAGTTGATGGATCCTCCTTGCTGGGACAAGTGAACAAGCTGGTCAAGCTTGTTTCTGACAGGTTAGCAGAGAGGAATTCATATAATGAGGAAAACAATCAAGCAAAGCTAAAGGCTTATTTCCTCCTCTTTGACAGGGTTTCTAGTTCACACTAGCAGTTTAAATTAAGGGCCTTCTTTGCAAGTTGGCTTGCGTTTCTAATTAAAAAACTAAAACTTACATTTCAACATACTGAAGGGGCAGATCCACACTGTACATTTAAAGCACATAAGTGCACATTTAAGATACATGCCTTACCCCCATGGAATCCTAGGAGCTGTAGTTTAAGAAAACTATGAATGGTTGGTCGGGGTGGGGGAATTTCAGTTCCCGGGATTATTTGGGAGAATTCGTATGCATTTGATGAATGTGTTTATGATATGATGTTTTTCATGTAGTGCTCTGAATACATGTATGATATGGTCACATGCTTTTAAGGGATGTTTAATGTATGGTGCGGATCTTCCCGAGGTCTTTGCCATCCAGTGTGTTTTGCAAGTTGAACCTATGCAGCCCAAAGTTGCTGAAATCGGTTAAGTTTCCTCCCAGGAAATGGTGCAAAGGATTGCTGTTGTCATGACTGGGTGTTAGGCCACGTACGGCTGTTCCTTGGCGCGTGTGTATGTCTGTCTGTATGAAAATGAATGAACACGGCTGCCTGCATTTTAGACTCTCCTTGGGATTTGTAGCTATGGAGGCTGTGATAATAAACCCCATTCGTGTTACCTTTTTCTGTCTCTCACCCCCAATTCATTCACTTTCTATAAGCATGTTTAGAAAAAATGCCTCATCCTTAGAGTCATACAGATTAGTAACTCCACTGAGTTCTAAATGCTGTGTGAGCTAAGAATTAGATTCTTGGGACTGAAGTTGGATCAAAAAGAAATGTAATTAGGACTCGAAGCACCCTGCCTTGCTCAGACTATAGATCTTTTGCCCAGAATGCCAGTGAAGTTTGGGGGATTTTTGAACGCTTCTAGCTGAGGGGTGTCTTTCTGTGTAGATGAAGCCAACTGAGAAAATCTTGAGTATATTTAGCTTTCCCTGTCTTTGGAAATTTCTTCTCCTAGCGTGAACTCTGAAAAGCACAGTGATAGATTGGCATCAGCTCAGTTTGATGCAGGGACCTAAAGTGCACTCAGATTTAGATTAGAGGAAGGAATTGCTGTGGAAGAGGAGGAAAAAAAGCACATCATAATATTGAGAGCAGGTGGGGGACATCCACAGTGCCTTATGAATGTCTTAACCCAGTCATTCTCGTCTATACATGAGGAGCGGGAGGGGTTTCCACTGATCCCCCTCCCATCACATCACTGTTGCCCAGCAGCACTGTTCTCCATCCATCAGAGATTGGTCTGTACATGTGGCACCCTGCTGTACTTGTGATTAAGAAATATGTTTGATCAGAGTTCAAAATTGCATGTGGAGCAAGCTTGAACACAAGTTCTTAAAGTTACAGCCAGTGTCAACAGTGGTTCTGACTGGTTCCCCTGGGATAATGAGTATCCCATTCCCTAAAGCAACACCCCCAACCCTCCGAAAACATCAGACCCAGAAGGAGTAGAGGAGGTAGCAGTGTTGAGGCCAAGAGGACAGGGCAGCTCCTGAGTTATTTCCCTCAGACCTGATGGTAGTTAGACTCTTCACTGAAGGAGGCTTGATGGAGTGACCCTGATCCCTCACCAATACCAGCGACAGTGTTGCCTGTTTTGCCTTTCCCAGAAGCTCTCTTCCACCCCAGATCAGAACCAGTTGTTGACAGGCACCAGAGAGCCAGTGTGGTGTAGTGGTTAAGAGCGGTGTACTCGTAATCTGGGGAACTGGGTTTGTGTCTCCGCTCTTCCACATGCAGCTGCTGGCTGACCTTGGGCTAGTCACACTTCTTTGAAGTCTCTCAGCCCCACTCACCTCACAGTGTTTGTTGTGGGAGAGGAAGGGAAAGGAGAATGTTAGCTGCTTTGATAAAGTGGGATATCAAATCCAAACTCCTCCTATAGCAGGTAAAATTGTACTTAATGTAAAAACGGTTAGGTCAGAATCAAGGTCTTACTATTGTTATATAAAGCCCTTAACAACTTTACCTACCTATATGCCCACTCAACGTCTGTGATTGGTGGAACTGGTATTGTTACAGGTGCCACATAATACCTGTTCCAAATTTGTAAGAACTCAACCTTTTAGTGTGGCAGCATCTACACTTTGGAAATCCCTGCCTATGGACATCAGGAAGGTGCCGTACTCTTTTCAGTGCCTGCTAAAAACATTTTTTATATATATTTATAAAGCTGGTGTGAGTTTTAATTTGTTTTTATTCTATTGTTATTTTAACTTTTCCAAAGTCTTAAATTATTGTTGTGTTGCTATTTCTTATCGGTAATTTAATTGTGTTATGTTTTGGAGAAACTGCTTTGTGGTTTTCTTTATGCAATCAAACAGTGTGTAAATTTTATTAAGTAAAGGAAAATGCTCTTCCAAAGTGGGCTCTGAAGTTTCAGGATCAGCTTGATTCACTTTGGATCGCCTCAGAAGAATCATAGAATCATAGAGTTGGAAGAGACCACAAGGGCCATCGAGTCCAACCCCCTGCTAAGCAGGAAACACCATCAGAGCACTCCTGGCATATGGTTGTCAAGCCTCTGCTTAAAGACCTCCAAAGTAGGAGACTCCACCACACTCCTTGGCAGCAAATTCCACTGTCAAACAGCTCTTACTGTCAAGAAGTTCTTCCTAATGTTTAGGTGGAATCTTCTTTCTTGTAGTTTGGATCCATTGCTCCGTGTCCGCTTCTCTGGAGCAGCAGAAAACAACCTTTCTCCCTCCTCCATATGACATCCTTTTATATATATGAACATGGCTATCATATCACCCCTTACCCTCCTCTTCTCCAGGCTAAACATGCCCAGCTCCCTTAGCCGTTCCTCATAAGGCATCGTTTCCAGGCCTTTGACAATTTTGGTTGCCCTCCTCTGGACACGTTCCAGTTTGTCAGTGTCCTTCTTGAATTGTGGTGCCCAGAACTGGACACAGTTCTGAGACTTGCTTTTATTCAGAGGGTGTTTGAAATACCTCCTAAGCAGCTCACTTCTGTTTAGTATTTGGTGTTTGTCTGAAGGATTTGTACACACATAGACAATATTTCTGACTGACTGTTGAGCATGTGGTAGAGTTGATAGCCGTAAATACAATAAAATTCTGCACTGCTAAATAAAGCTCTCCTCAGAATGAAAAGAAGCTGTGGCAACTAGTACTGAAAGCACACACCCAAAAGCCCTTTATGATATTCCTTTATGTTGGGAAGCAACGTGCATTGTCAATTTTCTTTCTTTCTTTTTTTAAAAAAAGCTCAGGATTAATAGAAAATGTGTGTTTCAGAGACTAGACCTGCTGTGTACTCTCCTTCCTTTTTATTATTCCATTTGACTTGTGCAACCCAAGCAAATGTAATGCTCTATTCTTAGATCTGACAAAAATATGCACGAAGTCTGAATTAATAATGTGGATAATGTTTTCATTGTGGGACAATGTTTCTGAATGGAAAAAAATAAAAGAAAAATATCATGGATTTCAACAACAGGCAATAGAAAAGGTCCTCTTTATATAATAGGGAAAGTCTAAAGGCTTTTTTTTTTTAACATGCTCAGTAGGCTCCTTTTGAATTTATGTTGAAGAAGGAATGTGAGTGCTTTCAGGGTAGGGTCTTAAATGGAAGTTGACACTGAAGTGGTAATGTTAACTGAAAGTGCATATAGATCATCCCACCTTTTAAAGCTGGGTTGGTTTTCTCTGTCCTGCTCACCAACTTGTGGGATTTGGCCTGCACACTCAGCTAATGTTGCAAGGGAAGGGAATGGCATACTCTTTAGATATTAAGAAATACACATGTTGGATCAAATTCAAACCTTGTCCCTGCAGTCTTGCAGGTTCTAGCTATGGCTTTGTGTGTGAATTCCCATCTTAGGCAAACATGAAAATTTTCAGTTTGAACAATGTTTTAGTATTGCTGTTAAGAATGGCTTAGCTCCCATTCAGATTTGGCTTTCCCAAAGGAAGCAGTGGTGGTTTGTGAGGTGCGGGAGGAGGCAGTGGTGTCCCCTGAGTGGTGGCAGCAAGGTTGGGAGAGCTCCAGGTTGTTGTTGGTAGTGGCTAGAGATATCAGAGAATTCTGAGACAAATGGAAATGTAACCAAAATTGCCCATGTTCACTTATTCATCTCATGTCCAGAACAAAAACCAGTTCAGCAAATACGATCAATATTCACTGCTGTTGTTGTTTTCACTCCACAAATGATACTTAATTGATGAGATTTCCCATCACCACCAGCCTATTTGCATGGCATTCCCTTTGCAGTGAAGTGACTAGCCTTAGTGGGGAGTCCAATCCAACTCGACACAAAGGATGCAATTGATTTCACAATTCATTCAGGAGCTGGAGAGGCCCCTGAATCACCCCAATTCACATCATTATTCAGTCCACACACAGAGCAAAGCCACATCTCTATTAGCTCCATAAGCCCCAGTTTATGGAAGAGAAGCTCTGGTAAATGATAGAATAGCCTGAAATTCACCTCTTCACTAATTACATGGATAGTTTACCCATTATGTCACCAGCTTGCACTTCTAATTTAGTTAGTTCATGCCCCTTCCCAATTAATAAATTTAATTGCAACAAAATATCACAATAAAATACTATTAAAATATATATGATACAAATATAAATAAATAATAAATAATATAATATTGATTAATAATAGCAGAACCAATCAAGCAATTCAAGATCTAAAACAAGAAGAGGAACAGCACCATTGTCAACAATGAAGAATGTAACAGCCCTTCTGGATCAGACCAGAGGTCCATGTAGTCTGGCATTCTGTTCCTGTAGTGGCCAACCAAATGTCCATGGGCATCCTACAAACAGGGTAGCAGCACAATAGCACATACCAACAACTGGTATTCACAGGCTGTTCATTGTCACTGGATCTAGCATATACCTACCATGACTAGTAGCCATAGTCAACAGTACCTCCATGAATTTGTCTAGTCTCAATTTGGAAGACTTTCAAGTTGACCATCACCACATCATGTGACAGCAAATTCCATAGTTTAACCTGCACTATATGTAAAGAATTTCTTTTAAAATTACCTCTGGCAAACCAAAAGTCCTGAGCAAATAATAAAATGTTTTTGTCTGGTGCTGAAAAGGAATCAGATTCGGCTTCAGACAAATCTCCCTAGGGAGCCATAGCTGTCAACCTTCCCTTTTTTGGGGGGGAAATTCCCTTATTCCAGCGCCGCTTCCCGCTGATATCCGGGAATGTTAGATATCCCGTAGACTGTCCCTGGCACAGGTGAGGCTGCTGATCCCTTATTTTCGAGGCTGCTGATCCCTTATTTTCAAATCTGAAAGTTGACAGCTATGTAGGGAGCACATTTTACAAGCCTCAGGGTACTACATATGAAAAAGTGGCTTTTCCTGTTGCCACCTCTGAGGGACTTGGAGAAAGATTTCTATGGATGCTGGAAAAGTAGTGATGGAAGAACTCACCCAGATTGAGAACTCACCCTTGGAAGGGGATCAATTTCTCCTCCCAAAGCCCCAGAGAGAAATTGGCTTAATTCTTAAACTAATTCAAAAGCCTAAGGAAAGGAAACCTCCACTCTATATTTTTATGCCCTTTTGTTTTCAAGGGGAGCATTAAGCACATGCTAAAGTCTCTCTAGGTGAAATCATCAGGACTTAAAGGTGCTCCTGCTCTGCTCAGGATGGTGCAATTTATATTTCAGGAAACTTAAGTATAAAGACAGTGCAACTGGTAAAAAGGGGAGTTCTCAAAAAGGATACGTATACAAACATTTATCAAACAGTGAGGTTCCATTTTTATTAAAATGTTTAAAAAAATCAAAGGTGGAAGGTAAGGTTGTAGCTTCTCTTCTGCCTTTTGTGTAAGTGAAGTTAAAAAAATAGTTTGCTTTTAAAATTTTGACTTTGCAGAGCTTTGGAAATGAATACATTTTGACAGTTTTAATAGACAGGATGAGAAATAAAATACTCAAATAATTTTGCATCTCAAAACGAAGGTGGAAACAGAGCAGATGTCGTTTGTATAAATGGAGGGGTTGCATTTGCCAGTACATGCAGCTGAGAATAATTTCAATGCATCAGTCGGGTTTTAAATTATCCTTAAGTGGCTGGTAAGTGGAGCAACACAATTAAATTTATTAAAGCTTTTTGGGGTGAATTATTGATATAACATTGCCACGGAGAGTGCATTATGTATTAGAAAGTAATGCATTGGGTAAATAGATGTAACTCTATCTTTGAAATGAGGTTCTATATCCTGCCCAGTGATTTTTATGGGGGGGGTCCTTGCATGTTGAGCACGCTGCTTTATGGAAGTGAGTCGTGGGCAACTTACAACCATCAGAAGTGACACCTTAATGCTTTTCACATCTGCTGCATCAGGAGGATTAGGGGTATCAGAATTCCAAACAAAGATGTGCTCTCGCAAGTCCACATTTCCAGCATGTTCAGACTCCCGTCTCAGCGACATCTACGTGTTAGAATTCCTGCTCCATGATTGCATTCATGGGATTGTTGTCTTTCACATGACGGTAAATGTTTTGACTCCACAGAGTGGGAAGTGACGAAGAGAGGATGTTTGTGTTACTGTGTTCCATGAAGTGGGACTATTGTCCTTTGTTCTTTTTCTCTTTACTGTCTGATGCTAGAAAGAGAGGGAGCCATGTTGCAGTGCTCCGTGTGTGTTTATATATAAATAAAGTAGATTAGCCAAAATGCTGAGTTGTTGATGTCTGTCATGCAAGTTGTGCAAACTCCACGGTGTCTGTGAGCCGGTGTCGGTTGGCATCGGTCGCTGTGATGTTCGGGCTGAAGAGAGCTTTTGAAGCTCCCAAACGATAGACCAGGATGGAGGGAACATGCCAGTCGAGCATGTGTCTCTGCCAGGGTCCTACTCGAGTGTAGGGTGTGCTCCTGACACTATGTTGGCTTTGTCCACAGAATGGGAGATGGCAGGCTCCCCCAAGGACATGCTCTACAGGGAGCTGGCTTCTGGCACTAAGTCTGTAGGCAGACTAACTCTGCATTACAAAGATGTCTGCAAATTGGACATAAAGGCTGGTGACAATAACCCCACCATGTGGGAATCCCTTGCAGATGGCCGCAGTGCCTGGAGACAGGCAGTCAAGTCATGTATCCATAGCAGTGACTAGAGGAGAAATAACCGCTGGGAGGACTGAAGAGAGAAGAAACCCCGTGGTGAAGCTGCAGCTGCGCATCCGGGCGCCTTCATCTGCCCCAGCTTCAACAAAACATGTCTCTCCCACATCAGTCTCTACAGCCATAGCAGGCGCTGCAACCTTCCAACAGCTTGACCTCACCCCCAAAGGAGTACAACTCCATTGTCTCCTGAGACAGGCGGATGCCAGCTATTACTACTACTACTACTACTACTACTACCACTACTGCTGCTACTGCTACTATTTTATATCCCACCTTCCTCTCAAAGGAGCTCAGGGCAGCAAACACAAAAGCTATAAAACATTCAAAACATATTTTAAAAATCACACACACACTACTGTTCCCTCACCTCTTACCATATATATTCTACTACTTTATACATACTGAAAATAATATTTAATTGCATGGTTGAGCACTATCAAAAGCAAAACTATATTCTTTTTGCTCCATATTTTACGCTATTAAAAGCGAAAGTTTAGGGAGCATCATCAAATACACAGCTTGCCCATAGGGAGAAAGCTTTCACATTCTGTAAACTACTCAAACGACATTTAAATCAAGTGAAAAAGAAAGAGAAAAAAATGAATTTTAATTTACAAATTGTGAATGGCTCAATAGATGGGGATAGATACGGGGAATTTGCATATTTTCCCCCTCGAGGACGTCGTGTCATCAATTATATGCTGGTCCCTTACAATATTGTAAATCTGTTAGTGGACTTCACTTTCAGTACATGTCCCAGTTTTGATCACCAACCACTGTTGATGTCTATAAATTTAAACTTTGATTTAGAAACAACTAATTGGAGTAACACAAAATTTTGCCAACATGAGAAAATGACCCAACTAAAATGGTCTTGGAAAATACGTGTAGTAGTGCAGCAAAAACTTACGGTTGATTTTAGATACCAGGTGCTGTCTAACCTAAGGAATATCAATTCTTGGAGTGACATTCTGAAAGTGTATAGTGAATTTTTCAAAACATTTGAAGAGCTCAACACCCCACCAAATGTCAGGGCATTTAAATACAGAACTACTCCCTGGTTTGACGAATGTTTTCAGCTTAAAAGAAAATTGTGCCAAATTTTTAAAGATAGCCGTATTAAACTAGAACCCGTCTACTGTGATGAAAAAAGAAAACATCATTGTATTTTGGCTGGGGAAAAAAATAAAGATATATGCCTCCCAAAAATGGTCCCAATTACTCGACTCCACCCAAAACAAAAACAACATAGTGTTCGTTTGTTTTTTTAAAATGATATTTATTAAAGTTTCAAAAAAGGTTACAAAAATAAGAAAAAGAGGGGGGGGGGAAAGAAAAAATACAAAATACAGGAAAATAAAAACACTTAAAAACAAATCAATCTTTCCATGTCTTGTCTTTCATTTACTTGTTTCCCTGACCTCCTCACACCTCCCTTTTTTGTATTCCAGTTCAGTTAGTTAATTCAGCAAATCCTTTCCCTCTTTGTTTTTATCATAATCCTTTAACTTAATATATTGTAACTTTGGATTCTCACCTGTTAACAGACCATTTTTACATACTCCTTTGTAACATTGCTGCTAAAACCACTTAACTTCATTATGACATCATTCTAACATTCATTAATTTTGCAATATTTCTGTAAATAGTCTTTAAATTTCTTCCAATCTTCTTCCACCGACTCTTCTCCATGGTCTCGGATTCTGCCAGTCATTTCCGCCAGTTCCATGTAGTCCATCACCTTCATCTGCCATTCTTCCAGGGTGGGTAGATCTTGTGTCTTCCAGTACTTTGCAATAAGTATTCTTGCTGCTGTTGTAGCATACAGGAGAAAGGCCTCTGGTTTCTTCAGAAAGGTATATTTAAATACCTTTTTCATTTCATTATAGATCATCTCCCAGAAAGCCTTAATCTTTGGGCACGTCCACCAAAGGTGAAAGAATGTGCCTTCCGTTTCTTTACATTTCCAACATTTATTATCGGGCAAATGATAGATTTTTGCAAGCCTGACTGGTGTCAGGGATGTGTATACCTGTGAAGAGATCCAAGATTTAGAACCTCAAAGCCAAAGTGAGAGCATTTGGGTCAAAACTAAGGGAGAAAAGAATAACAGTGACATTGTGGGAGTTTACTATAGATCCCCAAGCCAAACGGAGGACATAGATGATGCCTTCCTGGAACAAATGGACAAGCATGCAAAAAGAAGGGAGATAGTAGTAATGGGAGACTTCAATTACCCGGATATTTGTTGGATGTCAAACTCAGCCAAGAGCATAAGGTCAAACAGATTCTTCACTGGCCTTGCAGACAACTTCATTGTCCAGAAAGTAGGAGAAGCAACAAGAGGAACAGCCATTTTAGATCTGGTCCTAACCAATGTTGATGACCTGGTTAGTGGGGTAGAAGTGGAAGGAACATTAGGCACGAGTGATCATGCTCTTCTGAAGTTTACTATACAGCGGAAAGGAGCAGCCAAGCATAATAGGACTCAATTTCTTGACTTTAAGAAAGCCGACTTCATAAAACTTAGGGAAGTGCTGGGTGAGATCCCATGGACAGTAATACTAAAAGGAAAGGGAGTTCATGATGGCTGGGAGTTTGTTAAGAGGGAGATAGTAAAAGCACAACGTCAGGCAATACCAATGAGATGGAAACATGGAAGGTGCCTAAAGAAGCCAGGGTGGCTATCTAAAGAACTTTTAACTGAGTTAAGATTAAAAAAGGATGTGTACAAAAAATGGAAAAGGGGGAAACCACCAAAGAGGAATTCAAACAAATAGCCAGCACGTGTAGACACAAAGTCAGAAAAGCTAAAGCACAGAATGAACTCAGGCTTGCTAGAGAGTTTAAAAGCAACAAAAAAGGCTTTTATGGGTATGTTTGTAGCAAAAGGAAGAACAAAGAAACAGTGGGGTCACTCAGAGGAGAAGATGGTGAAATGCAAACAGGGGACACAGAAAGGGCTGAACTCCTCAATGCCTTCTTTGCCTCAGTCTTCTCCGATAAAGAAAACAATGCCCGACCTGAAGAATTTAGAGCAAATGATTCAGCAAAGGAAACACAGCCCAGAATAACTAAGGAGATAGTACAAGAACACTTGGCTAGTTTAGATGTATTCAAGTCTCCAGGGCCAGATGAACTGCATCCAAGAGTATTAAAAGAACTGGCAGATGTGATCTCAGAACCACTGGCAGTCATCTTTGAGAATTCCTGGAGAACATGCGAAGTCCCGGCAGACTGGAGGAGGGCAAATGTTGTCCCTATTTTCAAAAAGGGGAAAAGAGAGGACCCAAATAATTATCGCCCAGTCAGTCTGGCATCAATAGCAGGGAAGATTCTGGAGCAGATCATTAAGCAAACAGTCTGTGAGCACCTAGAAAGGAATGCTGTGATCACCAATAGTCAGCATGGATTTCTGAAAAATAAGTCATGTCAGACTAACCTGATCTCGTTTTTTGACAGAATTACAAGCCTGGTAGATGAAGGGAACGCAGTGGATGTAGCCTACCTTGATTTCAGCAAGGTATTTGACAAGGTGCCCCATGATATTCTTGTAAAGAAGCTGGTAAAATGTGGTCCTGACTATGCTACCACTCAGTGGATTTGTAACTGGCTGACTGACCGAACCCAAAGGGTGCTCATCAATGGTTCCTCTTCATCCTGGAGAAGAGTGACTAGTGGGGTGCCACAGGGTTCTGTCTTGGGCCCGGTCTTATTCAACATCTTTATCCTGATCAAATTTGCAGATGACACCAAACTGGGAGGGGTGGCTAACACCCCAGAGGACAGGATCACACTTCAAAACGACCTTGACAGATTAGAGAACCGGGCCAAAACAAACAAGATGAACTTTAACAGGGAGAAATGTAAAGTATTGCACTTGGGCAAAAAAAATGAGAGGCACAAATACAAGATGGGTGACACCTGGCTTGAGAGCAGTACATGTGAAAAGGATCTAGGAGTCTTGGTTGACCACAAACTTGACATGAGCCAACAGTGTGACGCGGCAGCTAAAAAAGCCAATGCAATTCTGGGCTGCATCAATAGGAGTATAGCATCTAGATCAAGGGAAGTAATAGTGCCACTGTATTCTGCTCTGGTCAGACCTCACCTGGAGTACTGTGTCCAGTTCTGGGCACCACAGTTCAAGAAGGACACTGACCAACTGGAACGTGTCCAGAGGAGGGCAACCAAAATGGTCAAAGGCCTGGAAACGATGCCTTATGAGGAATGGCTAAGGGAGCTGGGCATGTTTAGCCTGGAGAAGAGGAGGTTAAGGGGTGATATGATAGCCATGTTCAAATATATAAAAGGATGTCACATAGAGGAGGGAGAAAGGTTGTTTTCTGCTGCTCCAGAGAAGCGGACACGGAGCAATGTATCCAAACTACAAGAAAGAAGATTCCACCTAAACATTAGAAAGAACTTCCTGACAGTAAGAGCTGTTCGACAGTGGAATTTGCTGCCAAGGAGTGTGGTGGAGTCTCCTTTGGAGGTCTTTAAGCAGAGGCTTGACAACCATATGTCAGGAGTGCTCTGATGGTGTTTCCTGCTTGGCAGGGGGTTGGACTCGATGGCCCTTGTGGTCTCTTCCAACTCTATGATTCTATGTACCACCTGTATATCATTTTCATAATATTCTCTCTTAAAGCATTACATGCCGTAAACTTCATACCTGTGGTCCATAACAGTTCCCAGTCAGCCATCATTATGTTATGTCCAACATCTTGTGCCCATTTAATCATAGCAGATTTCACCGTTTCATCCTGAGTATTCCATTTCAACAGCAAGTTATACATCTTTGACAAAATCTTGGTTTTGGGTTCTAACAGTTCTGTTTCCAATTTTGATTTTCCCACCTGGAAACCAATTTTCTTGTCCAAATTATATGCCTCCATTATCTGATAATAATGAAGCCAATCTCACACTTTACTTTTTAATTTTTCAAAACTCTGCAATTTCAATCTGTCTCCCTCTTGTTCCAAAATTTCCCAATATTTCGGCCATTTGGCCTCCATATTGAGCTTTTTCTGCGTCTTCGCTTCCATCGGTGACAACCACCTTGGGGTTTTATTTTCAAGTAGGTCCTTGTATCTTATCCAGACATTAAACAATGCTTTCCTGACAATATGATTTTTAAATGCTTTATGTGCTTTGACCTTATCATACCATAAATATGTATGCCATCCAAATACATCATTAAAGCCTTCTAAATCCAAAATGTCTGTGTTTTCAAGAAGCAGCCATTCTTTCAGCCAGCTAAAAGCTGCTGATTCATAATAAAGTTTAAGGTCTGGCAGGGCAAATCCACCTCTTTCCTTTGCATCCGTTAGTATTTTAAATTTTATTCTAGGCTTCTTGCCCTGCCAGACAAATCGAGAAATATCTCTCTGCCACTTCTTGAAGCAATCCATTTTATCCAAAATTTGCAATGTTTGAAACAGAAATAACACTCTAGGCAATACATTCATTTTTATCGCAGTAATACGGTCTAGCAGTGAAAGCTTCAAATTTGACCAGATTTCTAGATCTTTTTTCACTTCAGTTCAGCATTTTTCATAATTGTCTTTAAATAAATCCCCATTTTTAGCTGTCCTGTTAATCCCCAGGTATTTCACTTTCTTGACCACTGTTAAACCTGTCTCATTCTGAAACCTCTCTCTCTCAATCTCTGTTAAATTTTTCTCTAAGACCTTTGTTTTTAACTTATTTAGTTTAAATCCTGCAACCTGATCAAATTCTTGAATCAGTTCCAAAACTCTTTTGGTACTAGATTCTGGCTCCTGTAACGTCAATACTAAGTCACCTGCAAATGCTCTCAATTTGTACTGTTTAGCTCCGACTTGTATACCTTTAACCAATTGGTCCCTTCTAATCATATTCAACAGGACCTCCAGGACCGATATAAAAAGCAGTGTTTGGGTTGTTAGTGTATGGAGGCCTGAAAGCTGGCGACCACAAATTGCAGAATCCAAATGGACTCAGCAAATGGTCCATATTTAATGACCTGCATGGTGAATTGAATTGAATGGAAAGGAAATGAATGAGAACAAACTGGACAGACTATTTTTCAAGCTAAAGTGTCATCCCAGCTACTTGTTGGGATCTCAATATGGATACAAGCATATAATAGTGATTTAGATAAGATTGACTCAAATTTCTTGAGATGTATCCTCGGGCTCCCAAATTCAATCAAGTATGAGACGATGTGTGCAGAATTAGGTATACACATGATGGATTATTGGGTGTGGGCTAGCACTCTAAAATACTGGCTGCGTTGCCATTTCCGTTGCCAACCTTCTAGTCTGCTTTCCGATTTACTTAAGGACTCCTATAAATCCAGATGGCACCAATTCATACAAAGCAAAATGAGATCTATTGGCATCAACTTGGAATTATTGTATAATTCTAGTGAGCAATATATTTATCACAATATCCAAATTAGATTAAGGGATATTAAAAAACAAAACATTGAGTCAGTTATAAATCAAACCTCTTTCCCCAATTTCTATGGTTTAAATACAACTGATAACAGGGTCACTTATATCTCAAAGTTGTTAATTCCAGGGCATTTATGTTAGCCCGACAGATTTTGCAATACCTAGAGTGGAATCAAACAAATATATTCATTATAATGCAAGCTGAAATGGTTGTATGGCAATAGCACTGTTTTGATTATGGAGTATGATCAGACACCTTATCTTTTTAGATATTCTACTTCTCGCTAGTATCATTCCATGCTTGTTTGCTATAGTATTTTTCAGCTTTGGTGCTGGGCTTTCTTAATTTCCCTAGCCACTTTGCGGGGTGGGATGAGGGTTGTACAGAATCTATTTCCAGAGGACATACCATCAGCTTGGCAAGTGCTCAAACGCCAAGCAGAACATTGTCTAGCAAAGTGAGAACATGATGCATTACAATGCAAGTCTTATTCCTCGGACACAAGAAATGGAGTCCAACACAAAAACTGGGTGAAAAAAAGGAAACATCTTTATTTTATGCTGATGAAAGAGGACTAATTATGTGATGTGTTTTAACCTAGATCTGCCAGCCCAGACCCTGGGGCCAACAGAAAGCATATTAACAAGATGGCTATTTTTTAGGGCAGAAAAATTGAGTATGCAGAGCTTACGGCTGACATCAACTTTCATATCCAAAACTGCTCGAAGTGACGGATGAGATTTTAATGATTGCCCTGGATGGCCTACACTAGAATGATTTACTGCTTTAAGATGGCCTCTGATATTTTTTTGAAAAAAGATCCTTTTGGATTCAATTGCTACTTCCACATTACTGTGTAAAAAGTTCACTTTATGTTAGCAGTGCACTGGGTTGCATATATTTTGTGAGTGAGCGAACTCATTGCATGTGGCTGCTTCTCTCTAATATAAGAAAAGGAAGGTGTACCAGGGGCCACATGGACTGCCTTGCTATTAATCCACAAGGCTTCCGATAAAAGAAGAGAAGGCATTCACTACCCAAAGGCTTCGTCATCCTACCACTTCAGTCTCTCCTGAGGCTACACAAGGATGGCTGGGAAATCCACACTTGCCTAAACAGCCAGACACACCTTTTTGGCTTTCATGGGAATGTAGGAAACTTAAACACTGAATCAGACCATTGGTTCATCTGCACTGTCTGTCAGCAGCTCTCCAGAGGACATATACAACCCTATCTAAATATGCTTAGGATTGAACCCTTCTGCATGCAAAACAGATGCTCTATCAATGAGCTATGACTCTTCATATCTCAGCTGTCTGTCACTAGGAGAAGCTACTTTATCTGCAAGATATGTGTGTGCTTTTGCTGCAGATTTCCAGCAACCAGATGGAACCAGGAACTTGTTGGCAGAAAGATAGTTCACTTTGTTGTGGCCCAACTTGATCTTGCTTGTGAGAACCGTGATTGGATCTCCTAACATACTTTTCTCCCTGGTTCTCCTTTTAATAGAATATAATAACAATGGGGTAGCCAGTCATGGATCTCCTGTGTAACATGCAGCTTGGCCGTCAGGTACAATACCTGCAGTGTGTTTGACAGCTCTGTGATTTTTTTAATGGAATGCTAGTTTTGTTTTATATAAGACAATTTGGGTTCAATGTTGCTTCAACAAAGGCTAAGCCCTTGAATTCCTGAGCAGGGCTCCTAGAATTCTGTCCTATAAAGTGAAGGTGTGAAGATTATCAGAGGAAAGAAACAGTTCATTAGATTTATTATATTCTCCAGTTGTATCTTCTGCTTCTCCATTCAAGGACCTCTAGGGGAGTTGTGGAATATCTCATATGGATGTTCAGACCCCTCATTCAAAAAGCTCTGATCCACCAGTTCTGGACTCTGCATCCTGCTCACAAAGGTTCATAAAGATTCCCACTATTTGGATGCTGTGTTTTAGATGTACATCTTTATTATCACTGTGAGACAGAGATTATAACAGCCCCCGTGAGTTCTCCAAACTGAAATCTCCAACTGGCACAGTCAGGACATGATGAGTAATTGAGTGTCTAGATTGCTGGTGCCCCTGAATAGCGAGTCTATTCTGCCACCAGATGAGGGATACCCTATATCGTGCCACTGCCCTACTGGCCCATGAGCCCTTCCTTCCCAGTGTTACCTCACTGACATTGTAAGGACTAAGAAATTAAGATGGAGAAACCAGCACACTTAGCAGTCTAATGAAGATACAAAGCATCTTGAAATTGCTTGGTCTTCAAGTTCACCCACCTGAAAAAATCAATTATTTATATTTATTTAATGGCAAAGGTCGAAATTACAGTTTATGATTTCCTAAAGGGGAAAAAAAACCCTAGAGAATACCACTGAGGGCTGTCAAGAACAGAAAATTTACCACATGCCTTCCAATTTAAGAAGGTGCGTTTCCAAATAATAGATCAGTGATGTCTTAGACGTTCCTCAGGACCCACATGAAAAATGTAATTTGGTGGTGTTTCATGTGGTTTCACAGAAGACTAAAGGTAGGGGACATGTAGTGCATGCATCAAACAGAAGCAAAATCAAAATAAACACCAGCAATAACAAATCATGTTTGCCAGGATCCAAGTTTGGGGCAAGTACTATTTGGTGAGAGAACCCCAGAAAAGATTTAAAGTCATGAAATAAGCAACAAAGTAAAAAAAAAAAAGGAAATATAGATTGATAGACCTTTAAATATGCCCTTCCAGCATAGGAAAAGACCATGTTCGGCAACTTAAAAATTGGTTTACTTACAAACTTTTCAAGGGTCAAGTTCATGTGCTTCTGAAAAGTTGCACAGGCAGTGAAACTTGGCTTAGTTACAAAGTGGTTAAAGTTCCTAGATTATTGATACTGGAGCATAAACGAGTGGCTGGTGATACTTCTGTGGTTGAACTGGAGCAACTAGTTCAAAACTCTTCACCTCACTCACTGTGTTTCTCTGGTAGACTGAGTGGGGGGCAGTAGGCTTGATTACCTATTTCATCCCAAGGCAAGGGAAGTGACATAGTGAAGCCTGGCAGGACAATTTACTCTATGGTTTTAACCCCTTCATGTTGGTTATATGAGGTTGGTTATCCCATAGCAGAAATTAAATTTGTCTTTAAGCTCAAAATGCACAGAATATAATCTAGCCACTTTTCTTTTCTTGCAAAGTTTTTGCACTTTGCTGAGGCAGCTCCAAAGATAAGAGGCAAAGGCAGCTGGCTACCTTATGGGTAGCAACCCATGGGGCAAAAATAAATGAGGCAAAAATAAAACTTATCCCTGTCCTTATCATTACCTATACAATGTCACAGATTTTATTTTATTTTATTGTTTTGTTTTTTTACAGTTAGCCTATCCTTTCTACAAGGACTTGGTGGTGGTGGTGGTGGTGCATTGGGTGGGGCAACAAAATGTATCTTTACCACAATCCTATGTGGCAGGTATGTCCAAGCCACCTTGTGGGCTTTATGATTGAACAGGGCTTTTGAACCTAAATCTCCCTGTTCCAAATCCAACGCTCTGTCCATTATAGAGATATTATTTATTACAGCAGTGACCCTTTAAATCTTCAGTTGGCATAGGCTGGAATCTCAGAATAATGGCTAGCTGCCACCAGTTAACTCCTCAATAATATTTATCAATGCTTCCCAATGCTTTGTTCTACCACTCTCAAAAGTCCAGGGAAAGTACAATAACCCTACAGTACAGAACACACCCTGGGTGCATTCTTGCATACAGATCTCAACCTAACCAAGGCAGGATCTTTCAGTGTGGAAAGTAACTCCTAATCCCATTCCTCAATTCTTCTATAAATTCTGACAGAATGGTCTAGTATTTCATGACACTATACCATTGCAGTAATCTGTATCCTGATAAGTTTGTTTGCTGGCACAGCAAGGTTTGAGATTGGGATATTCTTAATGGGAAAGACTGTGTTATCCATTAGAGGATATTGTTAAATGATAGCAATTGTACAGTCTTTGTAATTGCCTGTGTGTGCTCCATGATGCAAGGCATTTGTTTGATTATTTCCTCACAGAAAGCAAAGGAATGGCGTGATTTAACACTCTCCTGCATTAATACCCAAGTCAATTAAAGAGAACAGGATTTGCATCTCGCTTCAGGTTTACTAATTACTGTTTCCCCTAAGATTCTCTGTCACTGAGCTGTTTAGGCAGACTGAACAACATAAGCAAGTTAAGACTTTATTTATAAGCAATTTATTTCCACTTTATGGCCTCTTTACAGTATTGTTACAGTGTAGGTGTTATTGTGTGCCTCAAAGCTTGAAAAACTCAAAGCAAAGCATGTATCCTTGGGTGAATGCAGACTTTTATTCTGTTCCTGAATTATCTATTGAAGAAAATACAGCATTTATCTTCTGCATTTCCAAGTTTGTTTTTTGTTTGGTATTTTCCAGGCATTTACTTTAAGCAGGTATTTTTCACATTCCTCTGTCATTATATTCTGTTAAACTGATCACTCCTCCAAACCTCCCTTTTCCCCAGTAAAACCCGCTGAATTGGACCAAACAGCGACTGGGTTTTCCATGGACTGCTGTTTGTTCCAATTCAGCAGTAGAGAGTGTTTTCCCAGGAAAACTGTGTGGCAAATGCAAAACTGCTTGCTTAAACTTCAAGGGATGAAGAGACGTGACAGTGGCACATGCAGAACTAGGTGCTGGGTAGTTCAGTCACAGTGCCTGCAAACAGTAACTATTATTATTGATTATTCAACAAAACAAACAAGAGACTTGAAGAAAACCATTATCCCCAACGCTGTAGCAGAAGGTAGGGATGGCCAAATCTGCCAATTTTGGCTTCTCTCAGTTTTTCATTCTGTTCTTTCTTTCTTTCTTTCTTTCTTTCTTTCTTTCTTTCATTCTGTTCTGTTCCTTCTGTTCCGCATCAGTTCACTTTTTTATAAAATAAAATGACCTTGTGAAATCCATCAACATTTTAGTGGAAATGTCTTCTAATTTACACATCTTATGCAATTTTGCTTAACATACGTATTTTTGCAAAACCATTTCCTTAAATATATGTTTTTGTATTGGTTTTAATAGTATATGCATTTATAGGCATGCTTTACCACACACACACACACACACACACACAAACACACACACTACTTGGCTGGACCCAAAGCATTACAAAATTCAGAGAAATTTGATTTTTCAAAGGATATGTTTCTTGGTTCACATAATGTTTCAGAAAGTATGAATTAGTTCAATTCACAGTTAAATGTGAATTGAATTCATCCCCAGTAGAAGCTCATGCTAAATTCCTCTATACTATAAAATTGCTATAGACATAGTCTCCCTACCCTATATTGAATCTGACAACTTTCCTGTTCTGCTCTCAGGAATGCTTTAAAAGACTAAATTAATTCCTTATGAGGACTTTCATGAACATAAGACACTGCTCTGAATTTCAAATATTTTCTCTTAAAAAAAGGAAGAAGCCCACTCATAAGCTAACCTTCTTACCACTGCTATCTTAGCAGAAATCACTATAAAATTAGGATTTGCTAGTGAGTGTTGTGTGATGAGTACATGTCACAAAGGAGATTTTTGCCTCAATCTAGATTGCTGCATGGGCATGCCGAGCTGAACTTTTGTATGGGATTCACCTAGGTTAAGAATGCTATATGAGTTTTGAAAAATAGATAACGGGGAGGGGGAAGTAAGAAATATGATGATGATTTGAAGCAGCAGGGGATCCTCCAATATTTTCTTTTCGACTTCTCCATCTTTTCTTCAGTTGATATACCTAGCTTGTTCCCAGTCTCCTCACCAATATCATCTTCAATATCATCATACTATGTCTTGTTCCCAGTCTCCTCACCAATATCACCTTCAACTTACCAGCAATCTCTTTGTCCCCTAATATGGCCAAATGTATAAGAGGGAAAATTTTCCAGTGCTTGGTGTAAATTAAAGTAAGCAGCTCACTTTAAATGAAACAGGCCATAATTTATATAAGGCGGCTATTTAATAAGCAACTCTGCCTCTCTATAACAGGAAAAAAATCTAATGTTTTATGTGTTTCCCATCCCTTATCCAATGTAAAACCACTTCTTTAGGAGGTTATTTAAGTGGCACTAATATCTAATGGCAGGCAGCCCATAAAAATGAAAAATAGACATTTCAATATGCAGAAGAGAATTGCTGTAACATTATCCCTAACAAACAAGATGACTAGGAAACTGTAAATGCAAAGGGTCAAAGGGAAGAGTGAAGCAAATTAAAAGCCAGACACCAATATATTCTTTATCACCATTTTCATAAATTAAACCAGCGATCGGCAGATCGTAACAGCTGTCAAGGCAGGATATGTGAGTGGGATATGTACAGCCACACTGATAATTTCCAGAGCACCTGCACACTTTTTCAAAACACTAGACCCACAGTGTGACCCCTTTCGCTTTAAGGAAGCTACAGCAAAACATTTATGTTACAGTGCAAGTGAGAATCCAAGACCCTTCCTTTGTTTCAGCTTAAAGGAGCAACTGGAAAGGGGGTACAAAGAAGTCTTTCATTGACAGAGCCTTTGTCTGCAGCATTTCACAAATGCTCAGTGACTACTCTGAGGCCATGATACCCACTTTTAATTTCTAAGCAGGCAGAGCAATTCCATCAGACTGGTCAGGAACGGGCATAGTGGAGTAACATAGTGAAGTAAACACTGTCTCCAGCAACATGCTAGATGGGAGGCAGAAATGTTTCTGATTACTAGTCTCTGGAAACCACAGGAGGGGAATGTGCCTAGGTGGCCCTTGTGAGAACAGGATGCTAGACTAGATAGGCCATTGTCCTGATCAAGGATGCTTACCTTATGATCCTACCACTTCTGTCCTGCAATTCATGATTACATTGGAGGCTAGTCAGTTAGAATGACTCAACCACTGCCTGCCAACCTCAGTTTGCTGTCAGTCAGCCAGCCTCCACCTGCCTGCCTTATTTACAGCCAGCCCAGGTGGTGGCATTGGTTGTTGGCTGATTCACACTTTCAGTGATGCCTTTGTAGGACTAAGCTGGGAGGTAGATGAGAACAAAACTATTTGGCTGCAGATATGCAGTGACCCTAGCCATTCTTAGTGACCCTAGCCATTACAAATCAAAGGTGGTATTCAACTACTGTATGTTTTACTCATAGCAGACCTATGGAAAATAATGGGATGAAGCCATATTTATCCATTTCAATGGGTCTACTATGAGTGAAATTTAGTTGAATACCACCCCAAGGCTGCTTCTGATTCTAGCTGCATAGCATCATTTTGGGTACTGTTAGCTTGTTATCTCAAAGACTGTTGAAACATCAGGAGTATCAAATGTTGGGACTAGTTCTTATATAGATTTGAAATGTTCATATGTCAGAAATATTGATTTGAACAGCCAGTTGTCTTATAAGTTCAAAAATATTCCAGTTAAAACAATTACAGTCTACATATTCATTTGCTAAATTATGGCCAATGTAACCTGAAACAAGAAAATCCAAATTTCACTCATTAAAAAAAAAAAGGAGAGTTAAATTGATTTTCCAAAAGCTAAATAAGAAACATGTTTTGGGCAAAGCTAAATTTTATCATTAGTCTTTCTCTATTTCCAGTTTTCAAATGCCACATCTTGCAAACATGCTTGGAATAATAATGTTGGCATTATAGTATTATTTCTAATTTGGTGTTTGGATAATGGTGTTAAGTTCATGCAAAAAAAAAATACACTGAAGTTATTTGGCTAGTTAATTAAAGGAAGTGTTGTTGTAATGCTTTCAGATGTATAAGAGTAGGGAAGCAGGAGGGTAGCTATCCTTTTAATCACACCACAAAATCAAAGACCCAGTCATTGTAGCAATTCTTCTTTGCTTTTGTGTTGGGAATGGCTGCAGAGTATTTACTGGGATATAAAGGAGAGGTATTTGAAGGTGGTGACTGACATGAGCAACATAACTTTGTAAGAGATGTTTTACCAATGAAAAGAACGTTAAGGAAAAAGTTGGTAAAATATAAAGGATTTGTGCCTATGCTGGTATCTCAAATGAAATCCAAAGAACATTTCTTTTTTGGAATCCCTCAAGGCTAAAGCTATTTTCATTAACAATATATGGAGATGAAGACTTGGAAACAGAAATATGGCACCCCTGTCTGGAATCTACCTCCCATACTGAATGATTGACTCATATAGCTTCATAGGAAGGCCTGTTCAGTTTCATAGTTTCCCGATCTTGCAAACTAACCTGTACAAGTGTTTGACATGATTCTTCAGTAAACTTTTTTCCCTAGGTCGGACTTCCATTCTATTATAAGGTGACCTATTTTACAGAAGACAGTCGTCAGTTTGATGTAACCCTCTGTTTTAAGAGCTGTCCGCTGCAAATTAGGTCCAGGTTGCAAGAAGAAATCAGAATCAGCTCAAGACATTTTGCTTGAGGCAAATATGCTCGTCCCCATTCTGCCTACAAAATCCAGCTGGGGTGGTAGTTGTATCTTACTTCAACCCTGGTGACAGGATAGGATCCTCTTCTGCACCAAATGAAGCAGGCTAGCTGAGGTTGGGGTGGTCAAGATAGGCTGCACTGCATATCCTGGTCTGCTTTCCCACAGAGGGGAATGGTGGTGGTGGGTTGCTTAGAGGGGCAATTGAGGGTATTCCTGCTGCACCGTCTAGCATCTGCCACTTGAGGCAGGCACCTCATTTTGCCTAATGGTAGGGCAGGCCCTGAATGAAGTTGCCCAGCACCTGGGCAGCAGATTGAGCAGGCATACAGGTTGCCTGACCCCAGACTTCCCCATAACTGAGATTAATGTATTTCTACTTTATTTTTTATTGATTGATTGATTCAATCAATCAATCAATCAGTCATTAATTTCATTTAATTTCTATACTGCCCATTAGCCAAAGTACTCTGTACATTTTACAAAAATCAATACAAATATAGACAATGTCTGACAAACTCAGTACAAATAAACCAGCAAATAACTTTATCCCAAATCAGTAATAAAATCAAGCCAGTATAATTTTCATTAAAAAAAAAAGTCTTTAAAACAGCAAGGAGGAAGCAATTTCTGCAGATTTAGAAGTACTGAAACATTTTGATATTAAAGTCTTGGGAGAATAAACCAATAACCAATTATCAAATCATGTTGAAAAGACCATAATGTAGGCACTAGGTGAGCCTCTCTGAGGAGTGAATTAGTGAATTCCATTATTTGGCGGGGTGCAGACAATTTGTGATTTATTTTTAAAATTTTGCATCTGTATGTGTAAATGTGCATATGCAAATCTGTGTCATCTGTTAGTGATACATTTCCTCTTCCTAAGTGGCCACCCTGGTACACTTGCCTGTGCTATCACCCTCAGAGTTCTCCTCTCAAGACCCTGCCCCCCAGTGCTTGGGACAGAGGGGTTTTATACTGCTGTCTTCCATGTTCCTCTCCTTCTACCTGAAACGAGGTACTTTGGCCCATGTGAAGTGAGGTGGCTGCCTTCACTGACCCCAGTGCATATCATCATCAGCTCTTTCTGGCTTAGAATGCTGTCGGCAGTTAAATAATAAGGAATACATGAAAAATGAAGGAAGGCTCGGTCTCTGCCTCGAGGGGTTACAATCCAATTAAACCTTTCCATTGGCAGACAGAGAAGAGAGGTCGGCTAGCCTTCTAGCCCCTCAAGCAGAACTGAGGCATGTCAACAGGGTGATGTAGGGAAGCTTGCATTGCTGTTATTCTGTTTAGCTCGTGGGCAAAGAGGATTTGTCATCCTACAGGAATGCAGTCCCCCCCTTTCTTTTATGAGCCATAAATAATGCTTTTGATACAAAACCTGAATGTAAAGAAAGCTATTAAACCTCTGTAGATACCATAAAGCTCACTATACAACTGTGGTGAAAGATTGTAAAGTTCAGTGGATGTCCTGCTTTTTATTTTTTTGCACCTGGGTATTTCACCTGGGGCTGATCAGGTCCAATACTTGTTGCATGAGCATGGATGCTCTCATAAAGGGATGCAATAAAATCAGCTCAAGGTCAACATTACCGTTAAGACTACGGTGAAAATAATTGTTTTGTTCTCTTCTTGCATATTTTTAAAACAGAGAACTGTAGAATATTTGGGTTGATTTTACAAATGACACTGTGTAGAAGGCAGAAAACAGCACTTTCATTACATGCTACAAAACATTTTGCTGCCTGATAGTATTATTTGTTTATTTAATAAATTTATATACAGTG
Source organism: Podarcis vaucheri (assembly GCF_965113315.1). Taxonomy (NCBI): domain Eukaryota; kingdom Metazoa; phylum Chordata; class Lepidosauria; order Squamata; family Lacertidae; genus Podarcis; species Podarcis vaucheri. The sequence continues at coordinate 37,252,941 of NC_138762.1, forward strand.
GTACCTCGGGTTAAGAAGTTAATGCATTCTGGAGGTCCGTTCTTAACCTGAAACTGTTCTTAACCTGAAGCACCACTTTAGCTAATGGGGCCTCCCGCTGTCGCCGCCCCACCGCCACATGATTTCTGTTCTTATCTTGAGGTAAAGTTCTTAACCCGAGGTACTGTTTCTGGGTTAGTGGAGTCTCTAACCTGAAGCGTCTGTAAGATCTCAAGGTGGTTCGCAAAATAAAAATACAGGATAAAAGCACAAAATAAATAGTTAAAACAAAAATAAAGCAATAACCCCCAATCCCACACACACATCCAGGTCAAGGAACACCTTACTTCAAACTAGTCTATGTTGGTGCCTGTGGTAGAAATTCTCAAAAACACCAGCCTCTGAGAGTAAGAATACAATAAAGATAAATAACTTCACCTAATGGTAGAGCTAGTCATGTTTCATGAGCTTAGGGTAAGGAAAGGATGGCGACTACTATGGCAGGATTTCACCATCAAGTAAGAATCAATTTGTTCTATGTGTGGCAGGACTTAATGGGTCGTCCCAGAGTGCAGGTCCCCATTCTGTGCTGCTGTGATTTACTATTTTATTTATGGTTGGTTTATAGATTGTATTTTATGTTGCACAATGGTTTTAAAACACATTGTGAACCACCCTGTGACCCGTTTGTGCGATGAAATCTTTTAAATACAGAGCAGAAGTAGCAGCAACTGCAGCAGGAGGGAGATCTGCTTCTGGGTGGAAGTATTATTATCTTGTCTTCCCCAGGGTGCAAACACCGATGTGGGAGAGAGGCAAGTATAAGTACCAACAGCTGAGAACACCAAGTCATGGAGGCTGTGCCCCACCCAGCAAGGTCTTAACCTCCCTTGCCTGAGCTATAGCTACTTTCTGGGAGGTGGGGCTTATATAAAAAGTCATTGCGGGTCACAACCAAAGGCTTGACACTAAGGGTAGTCAACCCTTTCAGGGGTTTCACTTTGGTGGAGGGGAGCCATAAGACTTAGGGCTCTCCCTTGTGCCCCAAATATATGCTAGGTTAGAATTGTGTGCTACTCTGCTGTTTTGCATTTCTTCTTATATTAAATGGGCCTGAGACTGGGTGATTCTTCAAGGAGAGCCTAGAATGTGGCCACTGGCAGTGGGAAATATTATGTTGGAAGAAGAGTTGGCCACCTAAGTGGAATGTGTCTATATCCTGTTCTGCACCAGCTTTAGAGATATTGGCTGCCTTATCTGCCAGTTCTTGGGCATGCAGATTCTGTCTTTAAATGCCAAGTCAATTTGTAATAAGATCTACATAAGATCAAAATTGATTGTGGTTGTCAATCTATTGAGACATGGGTTGCTAAACAGGGAAGGTGTCACAACAGGCTACAGGAATTCATTCTGTCTCTCCAGGCATCCGGCCCAGATTGGTACATACACAGAATGATTGCACCTATGTGGTTGAATCCATCTGTCTCCTGTTTGTGTCACCTTTGCATGTGCTCATTCATAAATCTTCTCTGTCCCATTTCCACATTAATCTGCAATTATTCTTTTTTATATCTTCATGAAAATCTGTATTTAAATACATATATAAACATATATAAATACATACATTTAAATACATCAAAATGCATTTAACGCATATATAGATTTAAATGAATATTTTCTTAAAATGTACATTTAAATTTTAAATCTATGTTGATACGGTTTTTGAGCTGAGACCTGCATTAGAACATCCAGGAAATGTGAAAGCTGATGGTTAACAATATTCCTAACCACATTTTCCTCTAGGATATCCTTCACCAAGCTGGTGCCTTCCATTTATTTTGGATTATACCTCCCATCAGTGCATTAATTGGAAATACGTGATTGCTTTCAAAATTAAAGTATGACCTGCCTTGAAGCTTGCTGGAAAATGTTATTTACAAGTTCCACAGAATCAAAGTGTGAAACAACAATGTGTTGAGGCTATTTGCCAAATCTGCAATAAGAATGAAGCTAGAAAGTATGTTGTGATTTGATTGAAGTTTCTTTCTTTCTTTTTTTGCATACCTGGATGAAGAAAATCTGAAATACTTTGAAATAAGTTCTCACTTCATGGGGAAAGAAAGAAACTGGAACTATTTAGTTTGTCTTTCCTTCGTCCAAATGACTAATTTTACCCTCCAAAAATTTCTGGGCCTCAAGCCAGGCCAAGATACATGCAAAAGACCGCTATCCTGATACTGTACTTTTACAGATACATAGTATATAGTGACAGGATATTATGCCAAAGTGTATGCAGTGTATTACCTTTTTAACACAGCTTTTCTATCTACTTACCTGTGGGTAATCCCCATTAAACACGATGGAGTTACTTGTGAGTTGATATGTACAGACTGCAGTGTTAGTTTCTTATTTCCAGCCTTTTATGATAATGTGTGTGGTGTTGACATGCTGAAAGCATTTGTCCTGTGACTACTTTAGCACACAGCAAATTCTGAATTACTGCTGTGTGTATTCATTGTGCAATGAGGGAGACAGAGAGCATTGGTGATTGTGTCTATACTCCAAAATGGAAGAGCAATAGTAGAACGGATATAAACAGTTTCTCTCTAGCCTGTCTGTTCCCCATTTTTAATTAATCATGGAGAAAATGGAAAGAAAGAAAGAAAGAAAGAAAGAAAGAAAGAAAGAAAGAAAGAAAGAAAGAAAGATATTCAGACCCACCAAGATTGAACTTTGAATGAAGGTTGTTGGCAAAATCCAGTTTGTGCTTGTCTACTGGGAGAGGCTTGCCTTGCTGGGCTGGACAGACAGAGTACAATCCTTGCTCCCAAACTACATATAAGTTCTGCACACCACATTCTCATCTGAACCACCCCAGACAACAATTTATGTTTTGTAATAGTATTTTAAGTTTGCCAAGTTTTCCAGTACTGGCTAGACGGACCAATGGCATAAGGAAGTTTCTTATGATCCTATGTTCATTCAGAACTATGAGGGTAACAGGCACTTTGGGAGCAAAGACTACCCAAGGGGAGTGATCTTCAACAGGAAACAGGCATGGGACCATTCTACAGCAGGAACACATTTGTGATGGTAGATTCCCCCCTCCCCCCCAAAAGGGTGGAAAGTTTAGCATGGTTTATTCCACCTAGAAGTAATGTAATGTGTAGTTTGGCTCTGGAGCAGGCCACCTGTACAACTTGTGTCTTTCTTGAAGCACTTGAATGCCCATGAGTCCAGTTCTTTTTGGAACATAGGTCCTTTAATGTTCATAATTTGCTTTAAATAGGGTGAACATCAAGCAGTAGTCTTGAAAACTCAAGACAGTACAATTTAGTTGTATGCATTTTGTCCATGCTGAGAGCCAAAATACAGTGGTGCCTCGCAAGACGAAAAGAATCTGTTCTGTGATTCTCTTCGTTTAGTGGTTTTTTCGTCTTGCGAAGCAAGCCCATTGACAGATTAGCGGATTAGCGCTATTAGCGGCTTTTAGAGGCTTTTAGAGGCTTATCTGCTGATCGGATCAGCTGATAAGCAGCTTAGTGGCTTAGAAAAAGGGGGGGAAGGGGAAAAAAAACCAGCAGGAACTCGCAAGACATTTTCGTCTTGCGAAGCAAGTCCATAGGAAATTCATTTTGCGAAGCACCTCCAAAACGGAAAACTCTTTCGTCTAGCGAGTTTTCCGTCTTGCGAGGCACCACTGTAAATGGCAAAAGGGAGATGTGCAAACAGCCCTCCATTTTCAGTGGAGAAATGAAAGGGGAAGAGGCTGCTTAACCTTTCCCCTCACACCATCTGTCCACTCAAAACCACTTTTTCAAACAGGGGGAAAGATATAGGACATTGTAGGTAGAAGTACAGCTTAAATATTTGTATGATTCTTTGAGCAAAGAAATGACGAGAGGGGGAATCCATTCATAGATTCCAGTTATATTTTTCAATAGAGAAAAAGAAAAAATGAAGGAAGGAAGGAAGGACCACATTTGGAGCACTGTTTACACATATTCTGCACATCATCTTTGGCTCTTATGCTTTCATCATTCCAGGCATACCAGGATAATGGAAGCAAGTTATCTTAACCTTTCTGTGCTGTTAGAAGTTGTAACTGTTGTAAATGTAACTAGATTTATTTTTTAACTTTCAAACAGATTCAGTCAGCACCAATTCAAATGTTTCAAAAGGTGAAATATATTTAAAAGATGACTTTAACAGGGTAGAAGAGAACTCTTTTTAAAATTTTTTGATGCAAATGACAAATTTCCTTCTTTTTTGCAATACTCTTTTTATATGTTGCTCAGTGATCATATAACTATAAAACCACAGGAACTCAATTATAGAAAGAAGATAAAATATAGCAGTAAGTATGAAAACAATGTGAGCATACATTTTCTCCAGACCTTTTCCTATATATATATATATATATATATATATATATATATATATGCTTTCGTAGATTTTCACGGGTACAGGAATGCAGGTTTTGGTGTCTTCGGGTGTCTTCCCGTGTAAGAGTCGGGGTGTCTGTGCGACGTTTCGACGAGGTCTCACTCGTCATCTTCAGGCTGGTGCTTTCGGCTTCTTGTTACTGGAACAGAGCAGAGTCTGGTGTTTGAGTTCCTATAAATACTGTTGAGGGGTGTGGTGTATAGCCTCCAACGTTCTGGGCAGAGAGGAAGTTCCTAGATTAGTGTGCCTTTTCTTCTTTTGTTCCTTAATTACTTGAGGGATATCTTGGGTGATTTCATGAGTGATATTCTGAATACCACTGGGTGGGTCATTAAGTGTAGATTAGTTGCTAAAGCATGTGTTGGTGCCTTTTCTTCTTTTGTTCCTTAATTACTTGAGGGATATCTTGGGTGATTTCATGAGTGATATTCTGAATACCACTGGGTGGGTCATTAAGTGTAGATTAGTTGCTAAAGCTTTCGTGTCTTGACCTCTTGAGCTTGTGAAGAGTTTTTCTGAGAAGATGGCTGTGCTGCATTTAGTTGTGCTCTGGCTTGGCTTCGTGTATAGGGGCGAGCTGTGGTTTTGTGCCTTGTGCCAGCCAGATCTGTGTAGGGATTGCAGGGGGGTGCAGCATCCGGAGGTGCCACTATAGTTTGGCTACTGGATGGAGTCTGTAATATGTCTCCACAGACATATTACAGACTCCATCCAGTAGCCAAACTATAGTGGCACCTCCGGATGCTGCACCCCCCTGCAATCCCTACACAGATCTGGCTGGCACAAGGCACAAAACCACAGCTCGCCCCTATACACGAAGCCAAGCCAGAGCACAACTAAATGCAGCACAGCCATCTTCTCAGAAAAACTCTTCACAAGCTCAAGAGGTCAAGACACGAAAGCTTTAGCAACTAATCTACACTTAATGACCCACCCAGTGGTATTCAGAATATCACTCATGAAATCACCCAAGATATCCCTCAAGTAATTAAGGAACAAAAGAAGAAAAGGCACCAACACATGCTTTAGCAACTAATCTACACTTAATGACCCACCCAGTGGTATTCAGAATATCACTCATGAAATCACCCAAGATATCCCTCAAGTAATTAAGGAACAAAAGAAGAAAAGGCACACTAATCTAGGAACTTCCTCTCTGCCCAGAACGTTGGAGGCTATACACCACACCCCTCAACAGTATTTATAGGAACTCAAACACCAGACTCTGCTCTGTTCCAGTAACAAGAAGCCGAAAGCACCAGCCTGAAGATGACGAGTGAGACCTCGTCGAAACGTCGCACAGACACCCCGACTCTTACACGGGAAGACACCCGAAGACACCAAAACCTGCATATATATATATATATATATATGCTTTCGTAGATTTTCACGGGTACAGGAATGCAGGTTTTGGTGTCTTCGGGTGTCTTCCCGTGTAAGAGTCGGGGTGTCTGTGCGACGTGCCAGACATCTGGAAATTAGCCCTCCCCACAAAAACCGACACCAGAACCAGAGGCACACAGAACGCCGTCACCAATCAACCACACCAGACCCAAACCCAGACCCTCTCCACAGACATATTACAGACTCCATCCAGTAGCCAAACTATAGTGGCACCTCCGGATGCTGCACCCCCCTGCAATCCCTACACAGATCTGGCTGGCACAAGGCACAAAACCACAGCTCGCCCCTATACACGAAGCCAAGCCAAAGCACAACTAAATGCAGCACAGCCATCTTCTCAGAAAAACTCTTCACAAGCTCAAGAGGTCAAGACACGAAAGCTTTAGCAACTAATCTACACTTAATGACCCACCCAGTGGTATTCAGAATATCACTCATGAAATCACTCAAGATATCCCTCAAGTAATTAAGGAACAAAAGAAGAAAAGGCACACTAATCTAGGAACTTCCTCTCTGCCCAGAACGTTGGAGGCTATACACCACACCCCTCAACAGTATTTATAGGAACTCAAACACCAGATTCTGCTCTGTTCCAGTAACAAGAAGCCGAAAGCACCAGCCTGAAGATGACGAGTGAGACCTCGTCGTAACGTCGCACAGACACCCCGACTCTTACACGGGAAGACACCCGAAGACACCAAAACCTGCATATATATATATATATATATATGCTTTCGTAGATTTTCACGGGTACAGGAATGCAGGTTTTGGTGTCTTCGGGTGTCTTCCCGTGTAAGAGTCGGGGTGTCTGTGCGACGTTTCGACGAGGTCTCACTCGTCATCTTCAGGCTGGTGCTTTCGGCTTCTTGTTACTGGAACAGAGCAGAATCTGGTGTTTGAGTTCCTATAAATACTGTTGAGGGGTGTGGTGTATAGCCTCCAACGTTCTGGGCAGAGAGGAAGTTCCTAGATTAGTGTGCCTCTTCTTCTTTTGTTCCTTAATTACTTGAGGGATATCTTGAGTGATTTCATGAGTGATATTCTGAATACCACTGGGTGGGTCATTAAGTGTAGATTAGTTGCTAAAGCTTTTGTGTCTTGACCTCTTGAGCTTGTGAAGAGTTTTTCTGAGAAGATGGCTGTGCTGCATTTAGTTGTGCTCTGGCTTGGCTTCGTGTATAGGGGCGAGCTGTGGTTTTGTGCCTTGTGCCAGCCAGATCTGTGTAGGGATTGCAGGGGGGTGCAGCATCCGGAGGTGCCACTATAGTTTGGCTACTGGATGGAGTCTGTAATATGTCTGTGGAGAGGGTCTGGGTTTGGGTCTGGTGTGGTTGATTGGTGACGGCGTTCTGTGTGCCTCTGGTTCTGGTGTCGGTTTTTGTGGGGAGGGCTAATTTCCAGATGTCTGGCAGGCGGGACGTGTCGTCACGCTTGTTCATGTTGTGAGGGTGTTTCTCTATCTCGATGGCTTCCATGATTATTCTCTTGTGGTGATGTTCCATGTTAAAGAGCAATTTGGAATCTGCAAAATTAATTTCGTGTCCTGTTTCTTTCATGTGTTGGAAAAGAGAGGAAGTTTTTTCTTCTTTTTTGACGGCATTCTTGTGTTCTGCGATACGTGCATTTATTCGTCTGTTTGTTTGTCCAATGTACGTGGCTGGGCAGACTTTGCAGGGTATTTCATAGACCCCTTGGTTTTCCAGCTGGATTTTGTCTTTTGGGTTTCTGAGGATATTGGCTATTTTTTGGTTGGTGCAGAAGGCTGTTTTGATATTGTGTTTATGGAGGATTTTGCTGATTTTGTCTGTAGTGCCCTTGATATAAGGAAGGAGGGCCATGCCATTGTTTTCTTCTGTGTCTTGGTTTTTGGGGGGTGTTTCTTTTTGGATTAGCTTCGTAACCCTGTTTTTCTGGTATCCATTGGCGATTAACACATTTGAGAGATTCTGTAACTCAGTTGTCAAGTGGTCTTTGTCAGCCAGGCGTTTGGTTCTGGAGATGAGAGTCTTGGCTACGGAGTTTATTTGTGCAGGGTGGTGGTGTGATTGTGCATGTAAGTAGCGGTTGGTGTGTGTTTTTTTCTGGTAGATAGTGTGTCCTAGGGAGCCATCAGGTTTTTTGTAGATTAGGACGTCAAGAAAGGGGAGTTGGTTGTTGTCTTCTATTTCCATAGTGAATTGTATTTTGGGGTGTAGGCTGTTGAGATGTGTGAGGAAGCTATCTAGTTTTTCTTTCCCGTGTGGCCAAATTACAAAGGTGTCGTCAACATATCTGAGCCAAAGTTTGGGTTTGTGTTCTGACTTGTCTAAAGCATTGGTTTCAAAGTGTTCCATGTACAAATTTGCGATGACCGGTGAGAGGGGTGATCCCATAGGTGCTCCTTCTATCTGTTTGTATCTTTGTCCATTGTGGATGAAGTACGTGTTGGTTAGGCAGTGGTTGGTCAGGTCCAGGATGTATTTGGGGGGGTTGTATTTGTTTTGAATGGCTGTCAAGGCTTCATTAATGGGCACTTGAGTGAAGAGAGATACAACATCGAAGCTCACAAGTAGGTCATCGGGATGTAGGTATTGCTTCTTTATTGTTTCTATGAACTGGAAGGAGTTAGTAACGTGTGAAGCGATGGATTCTGCATAGGGCTGAAGTTGCTTAGCGAGAAATTTAGCGAGATTTTGTAGAGGTGAGCCTATGGAGCTGACTATTGGTCTGAGTGGTGTTCCTTCTTTGTGTATCTTGGGGAGACCGTAGAGTTTGGGGCATCTGGAAGATTTTTCTCTGGGGATGATTCTTAGCTGGATTTCTTCACTGATAGGAGAGGCTTTTATTTTGGATTTGGTGGTTTTTTCCAGATAGGTGGTGGGATCTGTTTTTATAGGTTGGTAGGTAGGGTCTTGGAGTAGATTTGATAGTTTTGCTTGGTAGTCCGATGTGTTCATCACAACAGAAAAGAAACACCCCCCAAAAAGAAACACCCCCCAAAAACCAAGACACAGAAGAAAACAATGGCATGGCCCTCCTTCCTTATATCAAGGGCACTACAGACAAAATCAGCAAAATCCTCCATAAACACAATATCAAAACAGCCTTCTGCACCAACCAAAAAATAGCCAATATCCTCAGAAACCCAAAAGACAAAATCCAGCTGGAAAACCAAGGGGTCTATGAAATACCCTGCAAAGTCTGCCCAGCCACGTACATTGGACAAACAAACAGACGAATAAATGCACGTATCGCAGAACACAAGAATGCCGTCAAAAAAGAAGAAAAAACTTCCTCTCTTTTCCAACACATGAAAGAAACAGGACACGAAATTAATTTTGCAGATTCCAAATTGCTCTTTAACATGGAACATCACCACAAGAGAATAATCATGGAAGCCATCGAGATAGAGAAACACCCTCACAACATGAACAAGCGTGACGACACGTCCCGCCTGCCAGACATCTGGAAATTAGCCCTCCCCACAAAAACCGACACCAGAACCAGAGGCACACAGAACGCCGTCACCAATCAACCACACCAGACCCAAACCCAGACCCTCTCCACAGACATATTACAGACTCCATCCAGTAGCCAAACTATAGTGGCACCTCCGGATGCTGCACCCCCCTGCAATCCCTACACAGATCTGGCTGGCACAAGGCACAAAACCACAGCTCGCCCCTATACACGAAGCCAAGCCAGAGCACAACTAAATGCAGCACAGCCATCTTCTCAGAAAAACTCTTCACAAGCTCAAGAGGTCAAGACACAAAAGCTTTAGCAACTAATCTACACTTAATGACCCACCCAGTGGTATTCAGAATATCACTCATGAAATCACTCAAGATATCCCTCAAGTAATTAAGGAACAAAAGAAGAAGAGGCACACTAATCTAGGAACTTCCTCTCTGCCCAGAACGTTGGAGGCTATACACCACACCCCTCAACAGTATTTATAGGAACTCAAACACCAGATTCTGCTCTGTTCCAGTAACAAGAAGCCGAAAGCACCAGCCTGAAGATGACGAGTGAGACCTCGTCGAAACGTCGCACAGACACCCCGACTCTTACACGGGAAGACACCCGAAGACACCAAAACCTGCATTCCTGTACCCGTGAAAATCTACGAAAGCATATATATATATATATATATATATTTGCTTTCGTAGATTTTCACGGGTACAGGAATGCAGGTTTTGGTGTCTTCGGGTGTCTTCCCGTGTAAGAGTCGGGGTGTCTGTGCGACGTTTCGACGAGGTCTCACTCGTCATCTTCAGGCTGGTGCTTTCGGCTTCTTGTTACTTGTTACTTCTAGTTCCAGTAACAAGAAGCCGAAAGCACCAGCCTGAAGATGACGAGTGAGACCTCGTCGAAACGTCGCACAGACACCCCGACTCTTACACGGGAAGACACCCGAAGACACCAAAACCTGCATATATATATATATATATATATTTAAAAATTCTCCTTGATGTGTTGCAGACTGGAAACTTGATACATAATATGTGTGCCTGTGCCTCTGTGTGTGTGTGTGTGTGTGTGTGGAAATAAGAATGTCAAATGAAGAGGCCAGAAGAAACCTAAAGCGCTAATATGTGTAAGGGAAATGTCTTAAATAATATAGAACAATCTGAACCATGGATGAATACAGATCATTCTTCCTGTTAACAATTACTCCCTCTTTGCAGCTTTCTTTCTCTCTGATCCATCCTTCTGACCTTCTGTAAAAGCAAGGACAGCCTAGATTTTATCATTTTTCCCCTTTTCTTGTCATCCTACAATTGTTCGCAGTAGTTTCTTGTAGCATCCTCTGAAGTATGTAGATGGTTCTCATTTATTTTTGTCATATGGTGTAACAATGTAGATAAAGGAGACTGAGGCTGCAATTCTGTATGCTCTCACCTTGGATTAAGTACCATTCACTCACTGGAGTTTACATCTGTGTAGACACTTATACAATTTTACTGTTAATATGACAAAATAGCATCAGTATAAAAATGATGAGTGTAAAGTAATGTGTAGGGGAGAGAGCCCTGAGGATGCTCACTGGAAATCAGGACTGGATTGGAATATGTAACAGACCATCTTAAAATGGGATGGGAAACACTGGTTTGAGGAAAATATGCTAAATTTGACTCGCAGGACTCACACTATACCCAACTCTCATGCCTGCTTAACAGTCTTCTTGGGTGCTTTCCCCTAGAATATGTCCTTCAGCTGTGATTTTCACTCTCCACACCCCCCAGCCCCTGCCACTGCTGCACAAATGTTCATGTGCCAGGCGGGGACATGGTGCATGTGTGTGTGTGTGTGTGGGGGGGTTATCTTCACCCTCTGTGCTCTCCAGCCCCCGCCACCGGCAGAATGTGATAGGGATCTCTGCAGGGGGCACCTGATTCATGCCCCCCTCAGATTGTGTGCCTGGGGCAAGGTCTGCACCCACTATGCCTTTGAGTGATCAACACAGGCTTTTTTTTTGACACCTAGGAGCTGCTGTTAGAGTAACCGTGTCTCTTACATTATGGTCCTGAAGGGCTGTCTGATCCAAGACTGGTTTTATGATAAAGAACAGAGAACGGGGGCCTTGGAGCTGCACATCGGGAGTTGGCTGCTGGATGGCAGGCACAGGCCCATCTGGCCACAGTCTTCCACACTATCATTAGACACGTCATACTTCTATTTAAATTATAGTCTGTGAGTTTTTCGTTAGTCCAGCTCAGAGTAGGTCTTTTGAAATTACAGTGGTACCTCGGGTTAAGTACTTAATTCATTCCGGAGGTCCGTTCTTAACCTGAAACTGTTCTTAACCTGAAGCACCACTTTAGCTAATGGGGCCTCCTGCTGCCGCCGCGCCGCCAGAACATGATTTCTGTTCTTATCCTGAAGCAAAGTTCTTAACCTGAAGCACTATTTCTGGGTTAGTGGAGTCTGTAACATGAAGCGTATGTAGCCTGAAGCGTATGTAACCCGAGGTACCACTCGAATGGAAATTATTAACCTTAGCTGTATTAATGTCAATAGAGGTGATCTGAATAGAATGCAGCTGGACGTATCCCATTATTTATAAAAGTACACCTCTACAAATAAGTTAACATACACATATGTGCAAATCTGCATCCTGTTTTCTTTTTGCCAATGCAGAAGTGGCCTTAGAGGACTGAAGGGCTTTCTCCGATTTTTGTAAGATGATTCTGATGGGGGTGGGGAGAGAGAGAATAGGAAGCAGCGGTGGCCACTAAACTAAATGGTTGGCCATAAGTTGCCCACTGGTCTTCCTAAGTATCTTTTCAGGAAATGTGGTGCTGGGTTGCCCTGTAAGGAGGCACGCTTATCCATTCCACTGCAGTTTTGAAGCAGGAAGGAAAAACAAAAACAAACCACGCTAATCTGATCAATAGTAACCTATCCAACTGTTCGTTATGGACACTTCAGTTTTGTTCACTGCTTTTTTTACTGTGAAGGCGAAGCCAGGTGAACACAATGCCATATTCAAACCATGCATTTAAATCACTATGATACCCCTTGAAATACCCATGGCTTCCCCCAAAATGGGAGCTGCAGTTTGTTTCTTTCTTTCTTTGCTTGTTTAGGCTGCTGAAATGGTTAAAAGACCTGTATTCCCCTCCCAGAACTACAGTTCCCAGAGAGGTTTAGCAATCGATCCCTCTTCACAGACAACTCTGGAAATTGTAACTCTGGGAGGGGAATAGGCATCTCCTAGCACCATTCAGCACTCTTAACAAGCTACAGTTCCCACAGTTCCTTGGGGGAAGCCATGAATATGTGAAGTGGCATCATAGTGCTTTAAATGTATGGTGCGAATGTGGCCAGAGTGAAGCAGAAAGGAGCGACACTCTAGCTCCTGTATTCCTGTATGTTCGAAAAAATCTTTATGACATATACATTACAACCACCACCCATGGGAGTTTGTGAGGATAAGTATGTGGATTGCTGGGGTGGAATGTAGGTGATTGTAAGCCATATGGGTCAATAATTAGGAAATAACCTTCTATCACCCTTCTTAAGGGTAGAAACCACAATGCTTGGATTCTACATGGACCCTAGACAAGATAAAAAGTGACAGCTCCTCCTTACCTACTGCATGCAACTGTGCTATAGCTTTTAAAGAGTAATCACAGCCTACTAATAAGACCAATCCTTAAAGCAAAAAGTCTGTAAAGTTTAGGAAGGTAATCCATCAATGTAGAAAGGTGAATAATAATTGGAAAAGACAGCAGCAGGGCATGAGTTGCAAATCCAGCTTAGCTAGCAAAATGCAGTTCTGCACTGGCAGTGCTAGAAAATATTGGCCACTTATTTGGTGGTAGTGGGGAAGCCAATTTCATTCAAAATATTTACATGAAAGCAATTAAACTATCACAAGCAAGGTAATTTTCCAGGATGTTAGATTAGCTGTTATTATCTGACCCCTTAAATCCAGGTTTACTCAGGATTAAGCACACCTATCCATTAGTGTCCGATGATTTTGGCTTCCAACCTAAATTGAATTATAATTTCTGAAGCATGTATAAAGATCATTCCATGAACACTAGGTTCCCCTTTATATAGTAACATAGCTGCATCAGTGCTGCTTCCCAGTGGATTCTTAACATCCTGACACAATTACTCTTGGGCTTTGGGGACCACGTGCACAGAGCTAATAACATGGGTCTTCCCACCCAATTGTCACAATACATCCTGGCAGCCATAATAACATGTGAAGATGTCCTTGGTGGTTCTTCTGAATAATTGTATGGTGGTCTATAGCGAGATTTGTAAGGACTGTAGGCATAATTCCGTCAAAGTTAAGCAATTTAAGTTGTGCAGATTTCCACAGGTAGTTAAGCAGATTCCTAAAGCTTTCCCACTGGGACTCAAGGGACAGAAAAGTGTTTATCTGAGTCCTTGGGGTTTTCACACATGAGACAAAAAACAGCTTTAAGATAAATAGAGTCTTGATGGAAATACAGATTTCCCCCCCCAAATTCTCTCACACATTACAAGTATTCATATATGATGCAAAGGAAATGAGAGACTCAAGTGCAATTTTTTGAGTGTCATGTATGGAACTCCTCTAAACGACCAAAGCCACTTTGGCTTTTGGGAGCCCAAATGCCAGTGACATTTTGCTAAACCTCTTTGAATGCCTTGCAGTGGAGATGTGATTCATCGTCTGCTCCTCTTTTCTTAATGATACAATTAACTAAGCCAGTATTTCAAAAGGTTCTGAGGTGCTTAATTTATGCTGGAGATAACTCGAGTTTCACTGCCTCTGAAAGCTGTACAGTAGGTGGTGCCCATGTCCCTCACATTTCACTACGATTTGAGGATGGCAGGAGTTAAAATTATACCTAATTTGAGAAATCTGTTTAGAGATAATTATAAACCAAGTTTAAAACAGATTGATGAGGACCCTGCCAGATGGAAGTGGTTTCTGCTTTCCTTCTGAAGGGTTGTGGGTATAGTTAAAAGGAATATACTCCCTCATCTAATCTCTCTGCAGCAGATATTACCTCTCCCCCCACTAAATCACTGAAAAAAAGGAGCTATCCTTACACTTGGAAACAAGATGCCCCCATGCTTCAAATCTCCTAGCTGATTAAATATAGATAAACTGCAGCCAATTCTCAGCAAGGTTCAGTCAGTATTTATTCTGAATAAGGAACCCTCTCTCCAGAAACATTGTGCTACCCACAGCACAGCCATCCCAGTGTGCCAGCTGCTGCTTTGCCAGCCATGCTCTTCCATTGTACTGTGAAATAGTGTGCTTTGGATGAAATGTACCCTGTGTCGGCAACTTCCTTCCCTTTACACCAGCCATGCCTAGCTATACTGTTTTGTATATGTGTTGAGCAGCTATTTGCAGATCAAGAGTTTGACAAATGGGTATCCACAGAGGATTCCAGTTTCCTGAAAGCCCAAACACAATATCCTGGGAACTCAATTTCAGGATGAGTAGAAAAACCAATGTGGGCAAGGCTGGTTAGGTTCCTATATAATAGGTAGTGAAATTCCTAGCGGGGAGTTTTTTCCCCCATCAGGGAGAAGAGCAGCTCTGTTCTGCTTTAACCCCAGTTATGGTGGACTGAATTATCAGCAGTTGATTTGCCTACCATGCATAGTAGGGGCATGGAAACATTGGGTGTCTTATGCAACAGATAGCTAGATAGATAGGTAGATAGCTAGATAGGGGAGCATTCTCTGCTCAGTTACAATGCTAGTGCACAGCAATGTGATGTATAGCTAAGCTTGCAACAGCTATGCACTAGCATAATGTTTATTTCACATAATTCCTTCACAGGAAACATTTGGCAGCAGGATTCCAGGTATGAAAGAGAGAAAAGCCAGTGCTGCTATGCAGTGCTTTGGAACACTGGACTGCTCTTTTTAATAAAATAAGTTGGGAATTCTCTGGCATCATATACTTGATATTGTGCTGAAACTCAAATTCCATACCTACAAATGACTATTGTAGGTATATAGTATTGTGCTGAAAAATCCCTCATTTTTCTCCTGGCCCAGTAATTCAGTAATTAAAGAGAAAATAAATTGCTTTTGGAAATGATCAAAGTAGAGCAAAAAAGCCAGTGAAATTGTCAGGAGTGAGATGCATGCTTTGTTTCTGCAATTCCCTAATTTTCAAGCCTCCCATGTGCTTCTTCTGAGTGTCCTTGCATTCTACAAATAATCCCACTTGTGGTCTGCATTCTGCAGCCTTCCTGGGTGCCCATGTTTCCTGAAAATCCCATGACAACTTCAGCTTGGATTTCATTTCTCATTGCAGGAGATGAACCCATACTGAGGGGGACAGAGGCAGCAGTGTGCAGAGGTAACAGGATGTCCCAGGAGGTATGCTTTATTCATGATGTGACAGAGACGTTACTAAGCCTTATAAAGCCCAGATCACAACCCCTTCTTTCATGGATGCTTTAGTTGAGAGTCCTGCATTGTAGGAGGTTGGAGTTACTGACCCTCAGGGTCCCTTCTGATTCTACAATTCTATGATTCACATAGGACTGGGAGAGTGAGAGAGCTGTATGTGGTGTAGCTGACAACTGCTTGTTAATGTGGTACCCTTAGATGGACTCCCTGAAGACAGGCGAGAGTCAAGATACAGCCTAGCTTTAGCCAATGCCTAAGCCAAATCACTCACATCTACGACCAATAAAGTTGTGGTTTAGTTGAACCCACAGATCTAAATACTTGTGTCTCTATGTCTATTACCCACTAGGGAACTGCGGGTCACAGGGTCTTGGCATGCAAATTGGAGGATAGGCCAAGTAATATAATATCTCACATTCATCTTCTTATTGCACTCCCATGCCTTCAGCTCAACTGAAGACGTTTCAAGTACTGACATAGATCTGTTCAACCTGCACATCTCCATGCCAAGACAAAAGGGAGGCATGTTCTTATCTGAGTGATGTTTGCAGATGATCCAGCTTTGACAGCATACTTCGAAGAAGCTCTGCAGAGACTCATCAACTGTTTTGTCTAGGCCTGCAGGGAGTTTGACAATGTCTGCAAATGTGACATGAAGGCTGGCAACATTAACCCTTCTGTATGGGAATCCATACGGACGCGGGTGGCGCTGTGGTCTAAACCACTGAGCCTCTTGGGCTTGCCAATCAGAAGGTCGGTGGTTCGAATCCCCGCAATGGGGTGAGCTCCCGTTGCTCGGTCCCAGCTCCTGCCAACCTAGCAGTTCAAAAGCACTCCAAAAAAAGTGTAAGTAGATAAATAGGTACTACTCTGGCGGGAAGGTAAATGACGTTTCCGTGCACTGTTCTGCTTTTGGTGTTCCATTGCACCAGAAGTAGCTTAGTCATACTGGCCACATGACCTGGAAAAACTGTCTGTGGGCAAAGGCCGGCTCCCTCAGCCTGTAAAGTGAGATGACCGCGACAACCCCGGAGTCGTCTGCGACTGGATTCAACTGTCAGGGATCCTTTACCTTTTTATGGGAATCCCTTGCAGACAATCACAGTGTCTGGAGAAAGTCAGGTCACGTATCCACAGCAGTGACTAGAGGACAAATGTCCACTGGGAGGAGTGCAAAGGGAAGAAATGCCAGGGTGATGCTGTAGCAGTAAAAGCAGATGCCTTCATCTGCTCCACCTGCAAGAAAACATATATCTCCTTTATTGGTTTCTACAGCCACAGCAGGAGCTGCAGCTCTCATACAGTTTGACTTTAACCTGAAGGCACACTCTCCCATTGGGAGAGTGGTTTACCCACCCATAAGCCTGTGAATAAAGTTCCCAACCATGGTCTGAAGGCCAACAATACGAAGGCCATCCTTTTCCATAAGCATGAAATTGTTTATTTTTATATATCTATATTTATCTATCTATATCAATTGAATGTTTTGAAAGAATTCTCCAAGATGTTCATACTCTGTACATTTTTCTGATGAATGAGCACTTTGAAGGGAACACATTTTGAAAACAGATATGGAGGGGGAAATTCTGCCCATTATAAGGGTATTTACCTGTAATGCAAGGCACAGATGCTTGGTTTTGAAAAGGTTGGCATATATAGGGGGAAACTGTATATTGAATAGGGGGGTGGCGGGGGGGGGAATTCATGAGGCAATTTTCACCTTGTTACCTAATTTGAATTTTAATAGACAAACTCTTACAACAGTGGCAGGCTGGAAGGAAGCAATGATTGAAAAGAGCCAAAGAGGATATTACCAGACAATTACCATACAATTTAAAATGCATATTCCATTGTTCCTGCACAGTGTTTCGTAAGCTCCTCACAAGCCTTGGAGAGGTTATAGCTAAGAGCAATGATCAGAACCGAGCAAGTACAATCCCCATTGACAATTCCGCTTCCCTCCCTCTTCGCTCACGCTGGTGCAATGAGGCATTGGATTGCAAATGGAACAGTGCCCTTGTTGACCATTTCGAATCAACAGAATTAAATTCATCTGCACTTTAAGTGGGCAAATGTTGAAAGCATTTGGAATCTGCAGATATGCAAAACACCAGCAAGTCCATAAATGGAAAGCTGAGAAAAGGAAGGGGAGGGGGAGACCTTGACTTTCTTTCTTGCTTGAGGGAAAGTGGTGCTGCTCTTGTAGCTTTGGTAAACACCCCCACTTTCTAACATTTAGAAAGCGGTTTTTTTTAATGCTTTGTGCAAATGGTGGACCCATTCCCATGGAAATTCCTCAGCGCTGAGGCTCTGGTGCCAAAGCAGTTCTGTAAAAGCACAAGACAAAGCCTGCATTTCAAAATGGAGCGTCTCCCGCTATAAAGCATGTTCTCAATGAAAGAGAGCATGGGTTGCGGATGGGGCTTCCAGAACACCCCATAGTTGTTAGGCTGGGTAGATTCAAGAGCTTTGAATCAGATTGGTGCTGGGGAGTTGCTAGGGTAATTTAGATGTTACCAATTTAGGGGTGGGACCTGAGGTTATTTAAGTGAGGTCCACAGCTCTTTTCCTTTCTCTTTCGCTGTGGACACCGGATCATCAACACCGGATTGATTCAGCGAGAGTGGTTTTGTACCTTTATCCCTTGTTTTATTCCTGCTTTTCCCACTTCCTCTCATTATTGTTTTATCTTCCTTTCCTTCCTTTTATTTTATCATCGCCTGTTATTTACATTTATTTAATTTGTCTGGCGTTTCCCTGGGCTGCTTCCACCTGGGGGGGGGAGGGCCCTGATCCCGGGCGGCTTTAGCCCGGCGTCCGCCGCCGCCCGAATCTGGTACTTGGGGGGCTGGGAGTGCGTCGAGGGGTGTCTGGCTGCGCCCGCCCGCCGCTGCGCGGCCCAGTTTGGGCCTAATTTGCGGCCTTTCGGCTCCCGGGTGTTCAAGCGCCGAGATCGGGGCTGTGGCAAACGACTCACCGGCCTCTTGCGTCTCTGGGTCGGCCTCCGTGCGGCGCGCACGGCGGCGGCGGGCTTCTACTGCCCTGCGCCTCCTCCTGGGGCTCCGTT
Source organism: Podarcis vaucheri (assembly GCF_965113315.1). Classification (NCBI taxonomy): domain Eukaryota; kingdom Metazoa; phylum Chordata; class Lepidosauria; order Squamata; family Lacertidae; genus Podarcis; species Podarcis vaucheri. The sequence continues at coordinate 37,271,701 of NC_138762.1, forward strand.
GCGGCCTGGGTGGTGCGGCGCGCCCCCCCCGAGGGTCAGGCGCGTGGCCTTGGCCCCCTTTTTCTTCCGCTCCCGGGCCGGAGCGTTGCAGGCCCACCATTGCGTGCTTAGCGCCATTTTAGCTAATTCTAGGCTGGTGGCGGCATCTAGCGGCCGGACCTGGTAATTGCAGGCTACTGTTGTTTGCCTGCAGGCCTGTTAGTGGCCTGTAAAAGAGGGTTTTGAAGTGTTTTGCAGACACTTTGGATTTTTGCAAGTCGTTATTTCATTATATTCGGAGGCATTACTGCTGGTTTTGCAGTTTGTTTTAAATCACCCGCTTTTCTCTTGTTTTATTTAGTTTCCTATTCAGTACTTTTATTTTTTATTTTTTATTTTTTATTTTTTATTTTATTTTTTCCTCCAGCAGTAGGATGGCACCAAAGAAGGTGGCAAAGGGGCCTGTTCCTGCCCCCCCTGCAAAGAGGCCTATAAAGGGCCCATCCCAGGCATTACGTTCTCCTGAGTCTGGCCAGTCAATGAAGCGCATCCAGGCTATGATTTCCAGTGTGGCTGGCGACCCGGCGGCGCTGGCGCGGGTTGAGGCGGAAATGGATAGTCTCTTGCACCGTTCATCAACCCCCTCGACGTCATCTGCGATGCCGGCACGTCCCATGGGTGTTTCTTCTCCAGGCGTGTCATCTAGTGAAGAAGAGAGAGAACCATTGTCAACTGCCGATTACTTACCTATGGTGCAAATGTCTCAGCCCCCGGCCTTACCTGTGTCACAGGTGGCCGCGCCAAGGGGTCGGGGTCGTGCCAGGGCGGGGGCCAGGGGGAGGCGGTCAACCCGGAGCCGGGGGGGGGCTCTTCGCCTCCCCAGTGTTCATCAATGGGAAGGGTGAGTCCGGGTCTCTCACAGGTTGTATCTTTCCAGTCTGCTTCAGGTGTAACGCAACAAGGTGATGCATCTGAGTCTTCGGTGGACGACAGCCTTCCCCTACCTCCAAGGGCTTCCTCAGGCGGACACCGTCGACGTAAAAAGGCTTCCAGGAGGCGCTCTAAGCGGAGGCGCAGAGATACTTCCTCTTCAACTACAGGTAGTTCATCCTTAACATCCAGCAGCGATGAGGAAGCTTCCCTTAAGCTTTATTGGGGTTTTGGCGAGACCTCTGGTCTCCCAAAATGGATTTGGGAACGGAGGGCGAATTCCCACAGGGCGCGATATGGGGCAGTGCAGGATTGCAAGGATGGAGTTCTAGTGCCGGATGTGAGAGTTTCCACGAATTCAGCTAGGGATATCATACCGGGAGCCCATTTGTCTGCTAGACTGCGGTCCAGGATTTTAGATGGCCGTTATGTGGACATCTTTAGCCTGGCACCTCCCCCGGAGGGCCAGGAGCCCCTTGATAGGGGCTCTGCTTCTGGGAGCAAGCGAACTGCCATTGCCAAAGGGGATCGCAACTTTGAGCGGTGGTTGGACAGCTTTCAAGTTTTTGCAGGTGTTGTCTCGGCAGCGTATCCTAGGCGGTCCCTGCATTTGTGGGTTTATCTTTCGATAGTACGTTCAGCGTTTACTATGGCTGGAGAGTCCGCCGCTTTGGCGTATGATCAAAATTTCAGACGCAGGGCAGCCAAGATTCCCACGGGGCGTTGGGATCGTAAGGATTTGGATGTTTGGACCACTTACGTGGCCCCTCGCATTGACAAAAAGGCCCCTGATCCGTCAAAAACCAAGTTGGCCCCACCCAAAGCGGGCCGTAAATTGTTTTGTTGGGATTTTAACAGAGGTTCCTGCCAACGGCAGCCTTGTAAATTTGCCCATGTTTGTGAGAGATGCTTGGGGAACCATGCGATCTCGGTTTGCACCGGAGGGCGGCGCCCTTTTCGTAAAGGGGGGGGCTCACAGCAGCCCCCAAAAGCCGCCCCCCAGACCCCTGTTCCCGGAACAGGGAAATAGCGTTCTTTCTTCTCTAGCTTATACACCGGTGCGGCTGCAGCCGTTATTGTGTTTATTGGATCGATACCCTGATAAGGTCTCAGCGGCTTATTTGCGTGAGGGTTTTTCAGCAGGTTTTAGAATACCTGTAGTGTCAGCCCCGTTGGCAGGGAACCCTGCAAACCAGAAATCAGTCAAGGATATGCCAGAAGTGGCGCGAAGGAAAATTGGGAAGGAACTAGCTTTGCATCGTATGGCTGGTCCTTTTGCTGCCCCCCCTTTCCCTAATTTACATATTTCACCATTGGGCATGGTGCCGAAGAAAACTCCGGGGGAATTCCGCCTGATTCATAATCTTTCTCATCCCATCGGCACGTCGGTAAATGACGTTATTCCTCCGGAGCTTTGTTCAGTGAAATATGCTTCACTTGACCATGCGATCAAGATGATTAGGAGGTTCGGGACTGGGGCCCTTTTGGCAAAATGTGATATTGAATCGGCCTTCAGGCTGCTTCCTATCCATCCTGACGATTTCTGGTTGCTTGGTTTTCAGTTTGAAGGGGAGTATTATTTTGATAAGGCCATGCCCATGGGCTGCTCCGTAGCCTGTGCAGCGTTTGAATGCTTTAGTTCATTTTTGGAATGGGCCTTACGTGATAGGACGGGATTGGGCGGGGTCACTCATTATCTTGATGATTTTTTAGTGGCCTCAGGGGCCAACACGGGGGACTGCGTTTTGCTGTTGCAGTCATTCGCTGCATTGACTAAGGATTTGGGCGTGCCGCTGGCAGCCGAGAAGACTGAAGGTCCCGCCACGCAGTTGACATATTTGGGTATCTTATTAGATACTGTGGCCCAAACCTCCAGCTTGCCGCCCGACAAATTGGTGGCCTTAAGGAAGGTGATTGAGGAACTGCTTCCCCTGAAGAAGGTCACCTTGCGACAGCTGCAGTCATTGCTGGGTCACCTGAACTTTGCCTGTAGGGTGGTCGCCCCTGGGCGACCGTTTTGTTCCCGTCTGGCCAGACTTACCTCTGGTTTACGTGGTCCGCGGCACAGGGTGCGCCTGTCTAATCAGGTCCGTGCTGACCTGCGGGTTTGGTTGGAATTCTTACAGGATTTTAATGGGATATCGTTGTGGCAGGATACCTTAAACCTCCACAACGATTTCCAAGTGCACTCGGACGCAGCAGGGTCCTTAGGGTTTGGCCTGTTTTGGGATGGTAGGTGGTGCGCTGAGCGTTGGCCTGTCGCTTGGCGGGGGGAAGCTATAATTCGAGACTTGACTTTTCTCGAATTTTTCCCCATTGTGGTGGCCGTGCACTTGTGGGTAGACCTTTTTAGGAACCACCGTGTTTGTTTCTGGTCTGATAACCAGGCGGTGGTGAAAGTATTGGCCAAACAGTCTTCTCGATCCCCTAGAGTCTCAGCCTTGTTACGGGTTTTTGTATTGCATTGTTTGCGTTCTAATATTGTGTTTTCTGCCCGTTTTATCCCGGGCATAACTAATGAGATTGCTGATGCTCTGTCCCGTTTTCAGATGGAGCGGTTCAGATCCCTGGCGCCAGAGGCTCGAGACCGTCCGGAATTTTTCCCGGATCATCTCTGGAACCTTGGCAGCACTTAGTTTTACAGGGAGTAGCTGCATCGGTAGCCCCATCCACCTTGAGGTCTTATAAGAAAGCCTGGTCGGATTTTTTGACATACAATGGGCAGTCTGTGGCAGCAGGTGTTTTTGCCCCCCATTCCACCTCTCAGGTGCTCCAGTATTTGGCGCATCTGTTTCAGATGCGTAGGGCGGCCAGAACGCTGCGACTTCATGCAGCGGCTATTTCTTTCTTTAGCAGAGCATATTTTAACAAAGATCCCTGTGGTAAGTTTGTGGTGCGTAAAGCACTGGAAGGATGGGGACGCCTTACTCCTTTTAGGCCTATTGCTCGGCGGCCCATCACTTTTGCCTTGCTGACTCAGATGCGTAGTAAATTGCGGAGCGTCTGCTGGTCAAAATTTGAGGCAAGGCTGTTTTCTGCAGCATTCTCCTTGGCATTTTTCGGTGCCCTGAGAGTGGGGGAGGTGGTCCTAGAGCCTAAGCAGGATGGAGGCTCCAGGGGCTTGCTGTTGCAGGACGTGAGTTTGTCTCCGTCGGAATTGCAGGTTAACGTTAGGAATTCAAAAACAGATCAAATGGGCAGAGGAGCGGTCATTCGACTTCCGGCAACGGGGAGGAGGGGGCCTTGCCCAGTAAGAGACCTGCGGAAGTATTTGGCTGGGCGTCCTGCAGGAGAGGGTCCCTTATTCATTCATGAAAATGGCCATCCTTTGGGTAGGCACCAGTTTACTAAGGTGCTGCGTAAGGTCATAGCAGCATGTGGCCTTGCAGCATCAGAGTTTGCTCCTCACTCCTTCCGCATTGGGGCGGCAACTACTGCCGCCCATTGGGGTTTGTCGGTAAACCGGATAAAAGATATGGGTCGGTGGAAGTCGGAGGCGTTCAAATCCTATGTTCGCAAATGACCCGTATGTGCATACTTACCTTTTGTGTTTTAACCCTAGGTCCGGCCACTATCAATATCTGGATAGTGGGGCACAGTATTGTGCACTGGGCTGCCGTTAGAGCTCGCCAGGCTGGATGGGGAGATGGCTTGGGCCTTCCGCAGCAGGTGCAGGTGACCTGGATTTCCAGAAGAGGAATGCTGTGGGGTGAATTCTTGCCACTCATGCATCGGCGTGTTCTCCTGGCAGGCCCGCCTGCAGCAATAGTAGTGCAACTGGGGGAGAATGATTTGGTTTCTTCCTCATGTTATGGGTTACGTGCTGCCATCATTCAGGACTTAAGGGATTTGGCGGCTTTGGTGCCTGGTACTAGGCTTTTTTGGTCACAGTTACTCCAGCGTCGTAGTTGGCGGGGTAGTCCCTGCCCAGTTGCCACCGAACGCGTAAGGAAGCGGATTAATTCTGCTGCGGGAAAGTTGGTGGTAGGTCTGGGTGGGTTCGTGATTCCTCACCGGAGTATTACCTTTAAAGCCCCGGAGTTCTATAGGGCAGATGGGGTTCATCTTTCCCCTGCAGGGAACGATGTTTGGCTCGATTCAGTGGTGGCTGAGTTGAGGGTGAGGATGAATTTGTGAGTGGTTGGCGGCGAGCGCTAGGGCTCGGGTGGCGGTTAGGCATTGGTTAAATTGGTTGGTGGAGGGGTGTGGATTGGCTGTGCCTACCCCTCCAATGCTGCTGCTGCTGGGAATTCCGTTAAAGGAATTCTGGGGCTTACCATCCCTTCGTCCAAACCCTTGGAGCAGGGTGCGGGCCGTGTAAGTTCCCAAGGAACGAGCAGGGAATAGCTGAGGGTCTGTGTCTCAGTCCCAGCTGTCCCTGGTCTTGTTCCTCCACACGCTGACTCTCAGGAGTCAGCACTGTCCCCAAGGCAGGGGGGACAGCTAGTCATAACCAGTGCCTAAGCAACCACTCACAATCTTGTATAATAATAAAGTTGTGGCCAAAATTATGCCAAAAACCTTAAACAAAAATCAAGTCTCTGGTGTGAGTTATTGGGGAAGGGGTGTCCTGGGGACCTCAGCACGCAAAGCATGTTCTCAATGAAAGAGAGCATGGGTTGCGGATGGGGCTTCCAGAACACCCCATAGTTGTTAGGCTGGGTAGATTCAAGAGCTTTGAATCAGATTGGTGCTGGGGAGTTGCTAGGGTAATTTAGATGTTACCAATTTAGGGGTGGGACCTGAGGTTATTTAAGTGAGGTCCACAGCTCTTTTCCTTTCTCTTTCGCTGTGGACACCGGATCACCCGCCCGCCCTCCCTTGTTTGGGCTTCGCTTTGACCTTGCTATTGCCTGTCATGGGGTCGTTCGCATTGGTGCGGGGGCCCAGTAGGAATTTTTCCTTTTGGCTGATTAGTGTGTGCCAATTGGGTTTTGCCTACTGCGTAGCAAATCGTCACAACTTGTAAGGTTGGCGGTTAGGCATTGGTTAAATTGGTTGGTGGAGGGGTGTGGATTGGCTGTGCCTACCCCTCCAATGCTGCTGCTGCTGGGAATTCCGTTAAAGGAATTCTGGGGCTTACCATCCCTTCGTCCAAACCCTTGGAGCAGGGTGCGGGCCGTGTAAGTTCCCAAGGAACGAGCAGGGAATAGCTGAGGGTCTGTGTCTCAGTCCCAGCTGTCCCTGGTCTTGTTCCTCCACACGCTGACTCTCAGGAGTCAGCACTGTCCCCAAGGCGGGGGGGACAGCTAGTCATAACCAGTGCCTAAGCAACCACTCACAATCTTGTATAATAATAAAGTTGTGGCCAAAATTATGCCAAAAACCTTAAACAAAAATCAAGTCTCTGGTGTGAGTTATTGGGGAAGGGGTGTCCTGGGGACCTCAGCACGCAACTATCAGCAGCTGGCTCAGCAGGTATGATCATATTTCACCCTGAACAGTTAAGGTGGCTAGACAGACTTCCACTTGGGACAGAAGAAAAGCAGCTATTTTCCCTTTCTCTGCAAGGAACAAAGGCAGAATATCATCACCACCCAAGTTGTGATTAAAAACACCTGTTGAATAAAAAATTGATTCTTAGCAGTGTCTTCATTTGATGACTAACAGGGTGCCTTCCTTTAAAAATGCATTTCAGAGTTCTCCCGAGAAAGGGTCTTGCCTACCCCAGATCTTTAATATCTCAGGCGCAGCTCTTTATTGCAGCCTGTCTGCCAGATGTCTGGCTTGATTGTTTCTCAGGTTCATTTGGTATAAGCTGCAGGGGGAAAAAATGGTGTTTTGCAAGTCTTGGTTGTGTTGTGAAGTTGAATTGACTTAAAGGAGAAAACAGCTGCCAGTGCAGTCCCTGTGTTTACGGGAAGAAAACAGATGAAGGAATAATCTGGCATTTGAAGGGCATCATTTCTTTAAAAAGTGCATTGGGCTATTTTTCTCTCTGTCAGCACCCGCCATTTCATATATGAGCTAAATGCCGGTATTAGATGACACCAGACCATTCCTTTGCACTGTGAGCTAGAGAATGTGAGTTGCACATGAATTTCTGGAGTAGATTCTGGAGTAGTCTGATCCTATAGCCCAGGTCCCTTGCCTTCTATTTTTTAAATAATAATAATAATTTATGTCAAAAACATTCTACAATGATGGCTAGTCTTCTTTTAGTTGGAAGTCACCCTGGCAGATTATTCCACAATCATTCTTGGCTACTTTGTTATTATACTTTTATAATTCAGACTCTTTTCATGTATAGCTAACCTAAAGGCACATTCCTGTAATTTGATTTGTTTTTCTTCTTTACTTGCTTCTTTACTTTATTATTAGTTGATACCAGGGTAAACAACTGTTTCCCCATTTTGGATATGGTTTTAATGCCTAACCCATTGAACCTCGCTCTTCCACCAATCACACTGCACAATCCTGTACATATCTACTCTGAAATCAGTCCCACACTGACATATTCCAGATAATTGTGCACAGCATTACATCCCTAATCTTTCATTTCTCCATACCAAACTTGTCAGTTTGCATTTCTTAGTGCAGAAAGTATTGATCTGATATGCAGAGATCTTTCCTATCCTAATTAATTCAAGAGGGTTCTGGAAGCTTTTGTGTGTGAAAGAAACAAGCAGAAGGTTCGTGATGTTTGGGTTATTCCTTCCGAGAAGCTGAGTACAGCTGGTTTAAACTGGTTCTGTTATCTCTTCTGTCAAGGTCATGCTGACAATAGAAGTAAGGCCAGAAGAAGCCTGGGTTTCACTTTCACTTTCTATCTCTTTTCTTTCTGGTGTGGTGTTCTGTACATAGTATGCTGGGTGTTAAGGTTTGGACTTATTATAAGTTACAGTGGTGCCCCGCAAGACGAATGCCTCGCAAGACGGAAAACCCGCTAGACGAAAGGTTTTTCCGTTTTTGAGCTGCTTCGCAAGACGATTTTCCCTATGGGCTTGCTTTGCAAGACGAAAACGTCTTGCAAGTGTTCCGATTTTTCCCCGCCCCCCTTTTTCTAAGCCGCTAAGCCGCTAATAGCCTTTTAGCCGCTAATCTGCTAATCCTTTAATAGCCGCTAAGCCTTTAATACCCCCTAAACCGCTAATAGCGCTGATCCGCTAAGCTGCTAATAGGGTTGCTTTGCAAGACAAAAAAACCGCTAGACGAAGAGACTCGCAGAACAGATTAATTTCGTCTTGCGAGGCACCACTGTATTGTAAATCTAAGTTAAGTCTGCTGCAACTGGATTTCTTATGGACAGTGCCAATCCTGAATGTATTGGATTTGTGACCATTATGCTCATTTGCCTTCAGTAGCAGTAAAGCTCTGCTGGATGAAATATTGATTGCCTCTGGTCTATTTTTGGGAATCCTGCAATGTGTTTCAGTTGTTACTCTGCTAACGATACATCTACTCTGGATCAGTATTGACTGGAATTTCATAACAAAACTTTTAGTCCCTTCCACCATGGCAGCCTTGTAACATGCCCTTAAACTTACTAGTCTCTTTCTGTAATGCCAGTATTGAAAATATTGTTCAGCATAATAGTCTCATCTGTTCTGAGAAGAATAGTGGTACCACTTCCAAAGTCTTGAAAATGATGTTCCTTTTAATACAGTATAAAATGGTGTTAGGGAATAAAACACTATTGACTCACGTTCTGTTTGCTGTATTCTAACCCTGAAATCTTCCTTGCTATCGAGCCACTTATTCTCATTGCCAGCACCACGTACATGTACTGTTCTATGATCTTTGTTTCTTAGCTCCTTATGCAGTAAGAGCAAAATGCTAAGTGTTCTGCCCACCACACTGTATTTTGAATTACTTGCATCTGTATCTTAATGTTGTTCTAAGACTAACCTGTATTTTCAGGCACTGCACATTTTAAGAGTAGAAAATCTTATTCTTAAAACAATACAGGTTTGGGCTAAATCTCAAGATAGAAAACTAGTTTCAAAATCATAACTTGAAAATGTTTACTTGCTAAAGCATGGATATTGAAAGTTAAAAATATGGAAAGGATGTAAGCGCTTTTGGCAAAATGTCACTTGACAAAAGAAATACATTAACCATAGCCTTTGTGAAACCTACATTATAACAGTTGACAAAATGGGCTTGAGGCACAGCACATTATATTCTGTCTGTCAATGGTCAGGAGTCTGAATAAACTGTAAAGGATTAAAAAGCCCAGGTAAAAAGAATTTATAAACTCAATATTTTAGCCTTGGAATTCTTGAATATGTTATGCTCAGAAATAATTCCTCTCATAACTCAATGGTATTGCATTCCAGATTAGTCACCGAGTAGCACAGTTGCTCTCGTACAGGCATCTTTTCAGCTTTTCCTGTCCAGGTAATAATAAATATGTCCCTTTATAGGTCTTTAGGCACTGTACCAAAATTGTGAGTGATTACTGTATCCTTAGGTAGTATAGCAACATATTGCTTCTGCTATCAAAGTTTTGCTTGTTTGTGTGTGTGTTTTTAAAGCAAACCTGCATTTCGTTTTGTGTGTGTAAAGGTTTGTGTATCAAAGGAATCTCTTTTCCCCTTGCTCTGTTGTTCTGTGTGCCTAAGAATATTAATGGAAACAGGGGGGAAAACTTGGATGTGAAACCACTGTATAGTCAAGAAACATAAGGCCACTGTCATATTTGAGTGCACTCACCCATTCTCCAACAGCTGAAAAGGTGGTGTTTAGTATCCCCGGCACCACAGGCAATGGGCACCAATGAAGGAGAGGAGGATGAGTGACAAACATGGGCCCCGAAAACTGGCCCAAGTGACTCTCCTGCATTGAAATGGCAAGCAGTGCACTGCCACCCAGCCTAATGTATTCAAAACAATACATGAAGAGGCAGGGAGGTGGCAAATCCACAGTGCTGTGAGGTGTCAGCCAGGACTCACGACATGTCTCAATACCACACAGAAAGTGTCTTGAGCAGCAGGGGAAGACCATGCCACAAGGTGGGTGTCAAGAAGAGAAGACCCATCTCCAAATGGTCATAAAATGAATGTCAGCAGAAAATAGCACCCCCAAGAGTGCTTCTTCTGATTACCCTATTGGGTGGGTACATCGAAAGAGCAGGAGATGTTCTTTCAGCTAGCCTGTGCCAAGTTGAGTGTGGCCTTATAAGTCACCAGCAATACTTTAAACTTGGCTCAATAGGGAATTGACAGCAGCCAGCACAGTTCTTCCAGCGCAGGTAATCTTAATTCAGACCTTTCACTTATTTCTTTTCTTCGTAAATCCTGATAAGGAGTACCAAAGAGAGTACTCTGACCTTAAGAACCACAGGAGTGAAAGCTCAAGCGTTTCAGTCATGTCATTGTAATTCCAAGGCAGATTCCATAGCAGGCCTAATTCATCATGTATTAAATATCCACAGACAGCACCATCCTCCTTTTGCCACCCCAGAATTCCATTATAATTTGGAGGTTTCAAACGGCTGTAGATGGCAGCTACTAAACAAACCTTTTAAATGTTCACAAACAGGAAGCTACGGATGCTGACACTACCTGCTGATGTGTGTGTGTGTGTGTATCAGCAGGGAGAATTAAAGACTGATGCAACTACGAAATAAGGCAGTATTTAGATAAAATTATTTCTGATTCTCATCCTACCCACCCCCCTGATGATCTATGTGTGGCTCCATGCATACTATTCCTTCTTCAAGCTTATCTGCCCTGTTTCAGGCCAGTCCCTGGCCAAAGAGGGTCTACAACATGACCCACAAGCATTCCAGGGACCAGGCAACTATCTAGCAGTTCAGGCACGGAGAGAGGAACTGGCAAAGTCAAGAGCAAGCTTCCTGAACCTCAGCCCTCCAGAGGTTTTGAGACTATTATTCCCATCATCCCTGACTACTGGTCCTGCTAGCTAGGGATCATGGGAGTTGTAGGCCAAAAACATCTGGGGGGCTGAGGTTGAGGAAGCCTGGTCACACAGCAGTTCTGCCTGGGGCTGGAGGAGAAACATTGTCCCAGCCTCTCTTCCAGCCTGGAACTGAGGTTTTGAGTTAGAGTTGCTGAGGGTGCAGCTGAATTCTATCCGCTAGTGTCAAAGAGAGCTCTCCTCATGAAGAAAATCTCTTTTGTGAGAAGACTTTGGTTCCCACGGAATCTTCTTTTGAACCATGACACTATTCCTTATGGGGAAGGTTCCCATTGGCTGTTTAAGGTAGTGACAGTCTCGTGGGCTCAGGGCCTGTTCAGCCTCAGCTTCTGAAGCTGAAATCTCCCACTACATGGCTGACCCCCTGGCCCGAGAGTCCTGGCTCTTCCTCATCCCTAGATCTAGTCAGATCCTGGTTTTCCTAAATAACAGGTACTCCAGTTCATTCTCTGGTGGGGAACCTTCCAGATGAGGCATGGCATTATCTTACTTGCATATTAGTTTCCAGAAACTTCTGGGGAATACACACACACACACACACACACACACACACACGGCGTATTGCAATGTGTGTGCATCTTTGTGCGCACCCACATACTAGGAGTACTCAAGAAGAATATAAAATGTTCATAATGTAAAAAAAAATTAGCTGAAGCATCAGAGTCTGGTAATTACTGAAGCATTCATCATGATATAATACATGTCCAAATAAAAAGAAATTACTTTTGTAGTGAAAAACTTGCCCATAATCCTTATGCAAACTCTGAGTAACTCAGTCACATTTACTGATGGATTCAAATGTTGCCACTTCCCACCCCAAACACTTTGATTCTATATATTGTTTCAAAGTATTTTGACACTGAGATAAAAAAAAGTATATGGAAAAGTGGGGGGGGGAGTTTCTATTATTTATGCTTAGTGACTGATTTATGTCCATTTTCTCCTAGGCTTTTGATGGCTATGATCCTAAAAACACTACAATCAGCTGGGATTGGGGTATTAGTCCTACTAGTTATTCATTTTAAAGGCTGTTAGGCTTGGCTGAGCCCAAAGATAAATTATACAAAAGAATGGGAGATTTGCAGTCAGAATTGAGCTCACCTTTTCTCTTCCATCCACTTTTTGAATCTTTCATCTGAAACTTTCATCTTCAAAAGTCACACGGGCATACAGGCAGCAAGTGACATGAAAACCTCAATATTTTGTAGTTCAGAATGATTGTAAAGCTGCTCCTCTGAAGTATAAGATCAGCAGATTGTGCTGGAGGTGCTGGGGATGATGAACATTGAGTTTTAAGAGGACCCACTGTGTAATGGAGGGATGCCTAGGCAATTACATTTTCCTGTGTAAGCCTGGAGCCAGGAGTTTTCCAGATGTGTTCGGTACAGTCCACAAAGTAGTTTTTCACTGGATATAAGCGACCGTTTCTCACCATGGTGAAAGCTTTCTCGGTCTTTAGCAAATGGAACATCTTGCTGATGGTAGTAACTACTTCTAGCTTAAGGCATCCTAAGCCTTTGAAACTAAATTAAAAACAATGGCCAGGATCCAAAGAACTATGGAAGTAGTTCTGTGAGCCCTGGGCTTCTTTCACTTTATACTTGCTTCCTCTCCTACTCTCAAACAGCTATTATTTTATTCCTCACAGAAAAACTTTTGAAAAAGGGGTAGTTTTAAAAGCAGTTTATAATATAGTAGAGGGGGCTGCTAGAAAAAAAAGAGTTTAAAAGTCAGTTAAAGCCCCTTGCACAATTCTAAGTAGTTCTTTGGATTTTGACCAATTACCATACAGTGGTGCCTCGCAAGCCGAAATTAATTCGTTCCGCGAGTCTTTTCGTCTTGCGATGTTTTTTGTCTTGCGAAGCACGGTCCGTCGCAACTGCGCCTCTTCAAGAGGCTTTAAGAAAAAAGTGAACAAACTCACCAGATGTTTTCGTCTTGTGAAGCAAGCCCATAGGGAAAATCGTCTAGCGAAGCAACGCAAAAACCGAAAAACCCTTTGGTCTAGCGAGTTTTTCGTCTTGCGAGGCATTCGTCTTGTGGGGCACCACTGTATGAAGCAAAGACAATTGTTTTCTATTGCATATTGTGAAAATGTGTGAATGGGTGCATGCATCTGCACACAAACAAGTGAGACAGTGTGTTTATCCAAACAACTCAGTAAGAACAAAGTCATATATGTAATGGGATAGTGAAGACTGTGAATTTCAGCTTGCTCTATTTCCAGTCTTTTCAGTTTCCCCTATTTCCACATCAGCTTACAGTGGTACCTTGGGTTACATATGCTTCAGGTTACAGACTCCGCTAACCCAGAAATAGTACCTCGGGTTAAGAACTTTGCTTCAGGATGCGAACAGAAATTGTGCGGCGGCAGCACAGCAGCAGCAGCAGCAGCAGCAGCAGCAGCGGGAGGCCCCATTAGCTAAAGTGGTGCTTCAGGTTAAGAACAGTTTCAGGTTAAGAACAGACCTCCAGAGTGAATTAAGTTCTTAACCCGAGGTATCACTGTACTTTAGGGGCACGGGTGGTGCTGTGGGTTAAACCACAGAGCCTAGGACTTGCCGATTAGAAAGTCGGCGGTTCGAATTCCCACGACAGGGTGAGCTCCCATTGCTCGGTCCCTGCTCCTGCCAACCTAGCAGTTCGAAAGCACGTCAAAGTGCAAGTAGATAAATAGGTACCGCTCCAGTAGGAAGGTAAACGGCGTTTCCGTGCGCTGCTCCGGTTTGCCAGAAGTGGCTTAGTCATGCTAGCCACATGACCCGGAAGCTGTAGGCCGGCTCCCTCGGCCTATAGAGTGAGATGAACGCTGCAACCCCAGAGTCAGTCATGACTGGACTTAATGGTCAGGGGTCCCTTTACCTTTACCACTGTACTTTTTTAAAAAATGCATTTAAAGGCATACACATTTTCATGTGCATTTCACCTAATACAGTGGAACCTCGGAAGCCGAACACCTTTGAACTCGTATGTTTTGGCTCCCGAGCAACCGAAAACCGGAAGTGATTGTTCCGGTTTTCAAATGATTTTTGGAAGCTGAACGTCTGGCATGGCTTCTGCGGCTTCTAATTGAAAACCAAGGAGCGTCCTGCAGCAAAACAGTTTTGGAAGTCGAAGAGACTCCCGGATCGGATTAAATGCGAAAACTAAGGTACGACTGTATACACATTTTGTATACGTTTTTGTCCAATATGCACCTTTTTGCAAGCAAATGTTCCTAATAAAATGTAAGTACGGTAATAGGAAACATGGCAGAGGTGCATGCATTGATGCACAGTGTGCAGAAACTGGTCAGACAGAAGTTTTTCTCCTTCTCCCTCCTCTCAGTTTTGTTTGCTGTGTGCTGTGTGCTGTGGAGGGTGGTCCAACTGGAGCAATGGGGCACAGCCCTCCCACTGAAAATGCCAAACAGTTTGTGAAGATGACAAAATGGGGGCTGGAGGGAGAAACTGGCCATCAAGAGGGCTAGCAAAATTCATGGGATATTTGGGCTCAGCTTGTAATGTCTTGAGGATTTCCAAAGTTGAGAGTTTATTCCTTTGCTCCCCATCCCCAAAATCTCTATCACAACAAGGAATGTATTGATCACCATGGAACACCTACAGTTCTACAAATGTTCAGATATGGCAAGTTGTGATCCAACAAATACTTATCTGGGAGCAAGTCCAACTGAACTCAGTTGGGCTTACTTCTGAGTAGACTTGTGTAGGACTGCACTGTGAGAAGCCTGAATGTTCAAACAACATGGACGTCTTGGGTAGGAGTAAAGTGTGCAAAGAAAATTAGGCATACACTTGGGAAAACAGGGCACGACTATCCACAGAACCATCCAAACTACCTAAAATGTCAGAACTAATGAAATCTTGAAGCTGTACCCAATCTGAATGCACTGAAAGATTTATTAAGAACACAGTCAACGAGAGGAAAGGAAATGTAGCCTTTAATGAGTGACAACAGAGATTATGTAGATGAATGCTAATATAAAGATTGAATTATTTATGCATTGCTCATGGTAACAGAATTCACATTGTTAACATTTCTTTGTGTTTTGCACCTAGACAGCAAATCGAGCCACAACTCTAAATTGGCTTTGACTAAAAATCAACAGTTTCCTTCATCTCATCCTGTCACCTTTCTATTAGCTTGTAATGAAAGATGTTGTCCATCTCAGAAGCTCTGAATTCACCTACTCTTCAACATAATAGCAACAGACTTTTAAAAGGGCAAAACAAAATTTCAGCTGCTAAATCAGGAAACACTTGAAATCAGTGAAGCCTGAATGGAGTTGTCATTGAGTTAGACTTAAGATAACGTTAGACATTGAAATATTCAGCCCTAGGTCATCACAAATTATACTGAGCTGCATCAAATGCTAGTCCTATTCAGAGTGGACACATTGAAGTTAATAGACATAAGGAACTTAGATCCATTAATTTCAGTGGGTCTACTCTGAGGAGAAACTAGTTGGATACAAACCGTTATCATCTTCTAGTAATCAAATTGCAACAAAAAAGTCACACACACACGCACGCACACACACACACAACAGTAATGGCTGGTGCCTGTTGGGAATGGTAGGGCAGAAGACAGGAAGACCAACACGGTCAGGGAGTCTGAGTCAGTGACAGGCAGAGACAAACTAAATCTAATTCTCCCTCTGCCCCACTAAGTTCCACAGGGGCAACACTAAGACTAAAGATCCTGTGAACTGGCCTAAGACCTGCAGGTATAGGGCAGTATACAAATTAAACAAACAAACAAACAGGGCAGTGCAAACCCTGTGGACTGGCTGATAGGGAAGGCCAAGAGCAAAATAAGGTTTCTGGGGCAGTGCTCTTTTGCCCTAGTGGATCAGCGCTCTTCTGCTTTTAAATGCAACCTTTAGTGGGAGGGATATGTATGTTGTTTGGGAGGAGGTTGTTGCTGTTGTTGTTATCATCGTTTCTTGGTACTTCATTTTAAATAATGATACCCTGCCCATCTCTCTGAATTTCCCCAGCCACTCTGGGTGACTCCCAATTGAGTGTTAAAAACAATACAGCATTAAAAATGAAAAACGTCCCTAAACAGGGCTGCCTTCAGATGTCTTTTAAAAATAAGATAGCTGCTTATTTCCTTGACATCTGATGGGAAGGCATTCCACAGGGCGGGCGCCACTACCGAGAAGGCCCTCTGTCTGGATCCCTGTAACCTCGCTTCTTGCAATGAGGGAACTGCCAGAAGGCCCTCGGAGCTGGACCTCAGTGTCCAGGCAGAACAATGGGGGTGGAGACACTCCTTCAGGTATACAGGACCTTTATGTGGAAATTGTTCAGTTTAGTTGTGTATTTCTTGATGTTTTCTTTGTCAGTTATGACTATTATTTTTTAGTGTTGGTGCTGACCTTTAAAGCCCTAAACGGCCTCGGTCCAGTATACCTGAAGGAGCGTCTCCACCCCAATCATTCAGCCCGGACACTGAGATCCAGCGCCGAGGGCCTTCTGGCGGTTCCCTCATTGCGAGAAGTAAGGTTACAGGGAACCAGGCAGAGGGCCTTCTCGGTAGTGGCGCCTGCCCTGTGGAACGCCCTTCCAGCAGATGTCAAAGCAATAAACAACTATTTTACTTTTAAAAGTCATCTGAAGGCAGGCTTCTTTAGGGAAGTTTTTAATGTTTGATGCTGTACTGTTTTTAATATTCAGTTGGAAGCCGCCCAGAGTGGCTGGGGAAACCCAGCCAGATGGGCGGGGTATAAATAATAAATTATTATTATTATTATTATTATTATTATTATTATTATTATTATTATTATTATTATTATATGTTGTAAGCTGCCTTGAGCACCAATTGATCTGTGGAAAGGTGGCATACAAATAAAATTATGTATGCATGCATGTATGTATGAATGAATATATGTATGTGAAGATATGGGCACTGAATGCCAGGCAGAGTTCTGGAAGCCTAACAACTTATGTGTGTGGTGGAATAAATTATCTCAAGAAGAGGCTTTATGAAGAGAGAGCAAGAGGTTTAGATTGTATGAGCAGAGTTGATAAAGTACCTGCTGTTTTCTTAAACTAGATTACTGTTTTCGTGATAAGATAACTTTGTGAACATGGATAAGCTGCCTTTTCCAAGCTAAACTTTATTTCTAAACCTTTTGCAGTTGTCTCAGCGCTGACATTTTGTAGGCGACGCTGCTGTAAAGATTTGCAAATATAATAGCCAGTCACTCGCTCTGACAGAGCTGTGTCTCCCTGAGGGTTTTCATCATGTGGGTATTTGAAGAATAGGGTCTTTCTTCCTTCTTAAACATGTCTTCATTTTAATTCTTTTTCCCCCCTTTTTGTAAGACGAAGGAAAGAGCTTAGAAAACAGAGGTGTTTGTTAAATTTGAATGATTTTTAATGGCAGCATTTAAGCCCATTGTGTTCCTACTTCTGTTTGAAGTGAGCACCTTGCAAATGTTATGGGGAGAAGAAGGAAACAGGTAGGTATGTAGAAGGAGAGAGGGAGGGAGGGAGACAGAGAGAGAGAGAGAGAGAGAGAGAGAGAGAGAGAGAGAGAGAGAGAGAGAGAATGGAGTCAGAGTTCTCACTCTCAGGCCAACAGTCCCAAAGCCTGCCATTATCATTATAAAAAATATGATTCCTATGAATAATGAACACAGGTATGGCATTATGAAAAATACTACATTTTTTTTTAAAAAGAAAACAATTTAGAAAATGACAGAATCACCTTTATTTAAGGCAGTCTGCCTGTGGAAAAGGTACAGAGACAGTCTGCTTTATAAAAGTTCCATTTTCTGACAGGTAAATCAAATAATTCTTTACCACTGAGCATTCTTAACATATGCAAACACTGTCTTGGGATATGTGGGCATGAATTCAGATTATATTTCTTTCCTTTCCTAAAGAAAAGGGTATATAGTTAGATTTTTCTGCCCTCTGCTATTGTTATGGAAGACAGTGGCTACGTACAGTTGCTCCTTCTGTCGTATCACAGCTTTATTGTGGCTTTTTCAACACTACCAAAGTATTTAGGTTTATATGTATTAATTTGGAAAGTATGAACTAATTTGTTTGTCAGGGAAGCATGCCAAGAAGTTATCTTTAGGCTGTGGAATTAAGGAAATGTGTAGATCATCACATTTATCTTTTTGTGTTGAACAAATGGTAAGATTTGGCAAGGTGTGCTGTGCTACAGTGAAAACTGATAAAATATTCATTGCAAAAGCAAAGCTGACTTGAGGAGTTAAACAAAGTTTTTGTAAATCTACTTAATGCAAAAAAAGAGGGGTGCCCAACCATTCTGAAGATAACTTTGGTGCTGAAAAGCTTGCATTGATACTCGCAAATTCCTTATCAAGCCCACTTGTGTGCCTGCAATCAGGGAGTACCAGATTCACTGGACCATATTCTTTTGGACTGCCCTTTGCACACCAGACTCCGCAAACGGATGCTGAGCAAGATGTTGGACCTGCGACCCACGGCTCCAAGAGAAAGCCAAATGAGGTTCCTCCTAGTGGATAGGGACAAGGACTTTAATGCCTCAGTGGCTGCCTTTTTAATCTCCATCTTACCTGAAAGGGTTCTTAATGCATCATCCCTCTAGAGAATAGACAGGGTGAAGCAGAACAACTGAGTGCCTTATGACCCTCAGCAGCCTCATTCCTGTCCCTTTTAAATTTATCCTGGTGATTGGAAATGTCTTAACTTGTCATGCCAAGAAAGGTATTTGTCTTGTGTTGTATTGACTGCCCAAACGCTACCAGGACAACTTCAATTTCTTACAAGGCCTTTAAAATTTTTGGCCCATGATACCTCAAGGATTGCCTATTCCCTTAAATCACTGAGGTCTTTGGCCAGGGTGGTCTACCATGACTTGTTTGCCACTTTTGTAGAACTCCCTTCTAGCTGAGGTCAGACAGGCCCCCTTCCTGTTGAACCTTTGGAGCTTACCGAATACTTTTTGATTTCAGTTGCCTCTTTAAATTTGAGTGATTTTTAATTTTTACTCAGTTTTATAGTATTGGGTTCCCTGTATGCACTTCAGTTTGTGCCTCAATTTCTAGGCACAAGCCTGAGCAGGGTACTTTTTGTCCCACTGCTTTTGCCAGGAAAACCGGCTGTTTAGAGAGCAAATGTCAAGCCGTGGAAAACTCAGCTGACATTTGTTCCAATTCAGTGGAAAACAGGGATTTCCCCCAGGAATAGTGGTGGGGAAAACCCCATTCAGACCCCAGCCTAGAAATCATGGACCTAAACCTAGAAATCAAGGCACAAACACAAGTGTAAATGAGTCCTTAGAGATAACTGTGATTAAGAAGTATACAAATTGTTGAAATGGGATTAAATGGCTCGAGAGTAACCTTCACTCATAATTCACTTGGACCACAGCTTAGCATTTTTATATACACTGGGTGGTCTTAATTCAATAAAATAAAATAAAATAAGTTCTTCTGAGATTTAAGTAGAAAGTGGACCCACTAAAATCAGCTGGAAGATAAATTTGACTAAGTGAAAGAATTTGAATTTATTGTTGTGGATTAGGCTGAAATTTGGCTGCATAATGCATTGGTTCAAATATGCCGAGGATCAGAGTGTATGTCAAGAGAAAATTCTACTCTCTCCAACTGTGCATAAAAATAAACCAGGATTTTCCCTTTAATGAACGTCTAAGTAATTCTCTGCACGAATGCTGTTACAAGTTGGGCTAAAAAAGTTATTTTCTTAATAAAATATGCTTGAGAGCTAAGTGTCTTTTCTGAGTGTTCTGTCCAAGGAAGCATGAAAATTATAATAACAGAAGATTTGCTTAGCCTTCTTTACATCTTCTATTCAAATTCCAATTACAAAAATGGACAGTGATAAAAGTGTAAACAAATATTAATTTATCGGTAGCAGCTTGTCCAACTTCATGGCAACAAATGAAGCTCCCCTCCTCAAAAATATCATTCCACAGCAAGCGGAAGCTTTAATCAATAGAAAAGTATAATCACTGCCTAAGTCAGGAAGCACGATGCAGAATGTTAAAACTTGATGCTTCCTAGACTTAATAAATAAAATGAAGACTATCTGAAGAGCATGCATCTTTCTGTAAATGTTGATGAGTGGTTAGGTTCACATCAGTGTTATCAAGATGGCGGAAAGAATGAGAGGGAAATAATGAGCTATCTTGGACAGGGATCCTGCTGTGGTTTCAAGCACACTTCAGTTAAGTTGGCAGATGATAGAAGTACCACCTAGATACTAATGCAAGTTAATATGCCATCATTTTGCACAAAACTTTGCTTGCTTTGCTTACGCTGCTTTTGTGAGCAATTCAGTGGAATTATTCATGCGAATAAGACTTTGTTGGATGGGGTTCAAGGATTGAGTACCCTGATTTAATCTTCCTTCCTTTCAAGTCCAAAGGCAAACACACCTTTTTCCTGCAAATGCGATTGACAATAAATGACATTTTAGAAGCCATCAAGAGGATGCTGTTCTTTCCAACAAATACGTTCACCTGGGGCAATGTGTTTAAACTCTTCATGCCTTCTTTCTCTTTTCACTACTATATAATCTTTTTTTAAAAAAAATACATAAACACTAAAGGAAACTGAAATAGAAGGGAGATGTTTCTGACTACACAGCCATTGATACAATGTGTCTTTGGAGTTAAAATCTGGGTTTCTCCTGTGGCTTTCTTAAGGATGCTGAAGAAACAACTCCTCTGTGTCCAAGAACAATTCAGTGACCTTTGTCTCCCCATCATTGGAACCAGTAGTCAGGTGGTCTTCTAGAGGTAAAGAATGGAAAACTAATCAGTGTTGGAGATGAATAACAAGACGAATCAAGGTGATTTGGGGGTCTCTCCCTCTCTAGTTGAAACCAACGTCAGTAACCTTCCGGTATCAGATCATGGCCTCAACAAAGCCCTGCACTGTTCTGTCACTTTAGTTTCTGTACATTTCTGACAGTATAGCTCTGTATTTCCTCATTCTCTTTGTTTCCCTAGGTTGTTGGGCTTCTAAGAAGCGAGGTTGTACAAAATGTTGCCTTCAGAACACTGAAGAGCTGAGGGTTTTTGGTTTTTTTTTGTTAAAGCACAGAAGCAGAGGGTTCTTTTGAAAGTTAAAAGCTTCATTTAAGATTCCCCCCTCCCATCCAAAAAAACATATGTTCCTCAGAGTTCTTCTAAACTCTGCCAGCAGCATTCTAGATTCCTTCCCACTGTAAGATGTATCAGAGGCCTGTAATGCCTAGCACTGCTGTGAAGCTACAATGTTTTTAAAAATGTACACACTAGAATACATGCTACTCAGCCACCTCTTCATGAAGAAATGCAAATCCCTTTTATTTCCCCACAAAAGCCCCTGAACCTATCTGTCTGCAATTTGGCAGACTTAATCTACCCTGGAGGGGGTGGGGCAGGCTCCTGGGTCAGTGAATTTCATTCATTTTGTCCAAAAGGGGTGGTATAACCAGTTATTATGAATCTGGAGCCCAAAGTTATTTTTTTATCCTGAGCTGCTCAGAAAACACAGTTTGAAATAGAAAGAGCATAGAGTGATTCAGAAACAGGTCATATTTTTTGAAAATTTACAGATCCAGATCTAGGTGCTCTTGGAGGAAACTGATTTTCTGAACCATTTCCATTGGCGTTTAGGCCCAGTTTTGGTGGAGAAACTGCACTGGTCACCCTGTATGATGAACTCTGTCAAGAGAGAGACAGGGGAACTATGTCTCTGTTAATTCTCCTTTTGACAGAATCGACCATGGTATCCTTCTGGAGCAGCTGCCTGAGACAGGGGTAGCTGGCACTGGTTTGTGGTGATTTCAGTCCTACTTGAATGGTCATTTCCAAAGGGCAATGCTTGGGGAGTGTTCTTCGGTCCCATGTGTGGGGTTTCCTTGGGGCTGTTCAACATTTACATGAAACTGCTGAATGGGTTCATCTGGAGTTTTGGCGTACCTTGTCAGCAATATGCTGAGGACACACAGCACACAGCTCTGCTCCTTTGCATCTGCAGGTGAGGCAGTGGATGTGTCTTGCCTTGGTGATGGACTGGATGAGAGCCAACAAACTGAAGCTCAATCCAGATAAGACCGGGTTGCTCCTTAGACAGGACAGATGGGAGTTCACCTGCTTTTGATGGAGTTGCACTCTCTTAGGGGTACTTTTTGGTCCTTTGCTGTCATTTGAGGCTCTGCTGGCCTCAGTGGCATGGAGTGCTTTTCATCAGCTTTGGCTGGTGGCCCAACTACACTCCTTTTTTTAAAAAGTGCTTTATTGGTTTTAAAACTGAGTAACATAACTAATCAATAGAAATCAGAGACAAAAATAAAAATAAACAAACATTCATTCCATAGTTGAGGCACATTGTAAGAAATGATTTGTAGTTAAATTCAGCATGACCTCTGATTCACCCATTGTGTTTCCCAGATTGCATTCTTTAACTGCACACTGAACTTGTCTCCTCTAAGTTATTCCAATTACATTAAATTTGTAAGATTCTCCTATTACACGCAGAAAATCAATCCAGACCTGCCAACAGATTTATGTTTTTGCAATGTTCTTTTAAATAAACTCTGTATACATCCCACTCTATTGAATTTTCCATAGGTAACATCGCAGAATCTTGCTGATAATCTGTCCAATTCTGCATATTCTTGCAATTTGTTTTGCCAGTCTAATTTGGATGGGATAGCTTCTCCTTTCCAACCTTTTGCAATTAAGATTCTGGTGGCTACCATAGTATACATGGGAATTCTCCTGAATTTCTTTGAGATTTCATTACCCATTATTCCTAGCAGAAAGGCTTCAGGCTTCTTGGGGAACGAGCATTTCGACATTTTTTAAAGTTTGTTATAAATCATCTCCCAATATTCTCTAATCTTTTTACAGTTCCACCACATGTGGATCAATGTGCCTTCTGCCTCCCCACATTCCAACAGGTGTTTGGCCTAGATCTAAACATTTTGGCCAGTTAAACAGTTGTTAAATACCACCTGTAGAGCATCTACAACTACACTCCTATCTGGACAGGAGTAGCCTAACGTCTGTCACCTGTGGCCTAGAAACCTCTAAATTAGATTATAGCAACCCATTATGCATAGGGCTGCCTCTGAAGACAGCTGTGAAACTTCAGCTGGTGCAGAATTTGATGGCCAGCTTGTTCACTGGGGCAAGATGATTTGAGGATAGCACAGGGATCCCGGGCCAACTGCACTGGCTGCCAATTATTTTGGGGGCCCAATTCAAAGTGCTGGTTTTAACCTATAAAGCCTTAAATGTCTCAGGAGCACAATACCTTAAGGATTGCTTCTGTCATCCCAGACCCTGCATCATCACTGGAGGCCATTCTTTATGTGCCTGCCCTATTGAAGGTCCGGAGGGTGTCAACACAATAGTGGGCTTTTTCTGCAGTGGCTCCCTGTTTGTGGAATGCTTACCCCAAGCAGGCTTGCCTGGAACCTTCATTACATATATTTAGGTGCTAGGCAAAAACATTGCTCTATAATTGGGCCTTCGACTGATAAACATGGGGAGGGGATTATTGGTTTCTTTTTGTTTTATTATGTATTTTCTGTTCTGATTTTGTAATTTTATGTTGTGATCTTTGGATGAAGGGTGGTATACAAATTTAATTTAAAAAAATTAAAATGTACAAGGTGAATCATGGTTTCCATGCACACCCATATGGTAAACATTTACAATATAGAAAGGAGATCCTTGCTCAGGTTGCAAGTACAGTGAGTAATCAATCCAACAATCAACTTTTGTAATTTTAATAATTATGGATTAATTTTGACAATGCACTGTGTTGTGAAATCCTAAGCATCTTTAGCTGAAGTAAAAACAAAACACCACTTTAGGCTTGGAGCCTTGAATATTGGGCATATGTACTCTATGATGGGATACAACTTGGGTACAGTAACTTCGATACAAGTTGACATTATTTTACAAGGTTGAGATCCTTATGATTTCATATACAGTGAGGGGGAAAAGTATTTGATCCCGTGCTAAATTTGCCTGTTTGCCCTCTGATGAAGAAATGACCAGACCATAATTTTAATGGTAGGTTTATTGTAGCTGTGAGAGACAGAATAACAACAGGAAAAACCCCAGAAGACAAAAGTCAGAGATTGGTGTGCAGTATAACGAGTGAAATAAGTATTTGATCCCTTTGCAAAAGATGACTTGGTGGCAAAACCCTTGTTGGCAATGGAGGTATTTTGTCCCACTCCTCTTTGCAGATCCTCTCCAAGTCGGTAAGATTTTGAGGCTGATGTGTAGCTACTCGAACCTTCAGCTCCCTCCACAGATCTGGAGACGAGCTAGGCCTCTCCAGGACCTTAATGTGCTTCTTCCTGAGCCACTCCTTTGTTGCCTTGGCCGTGTGCTTATTGTAGCATCAAGGCAAACAAAATGCTTTATTACAGTTAAGCACACATTCCAGCCAGACAAAAACACTCAGGGTGGGTATGTAAGTGGGGTGGTCTGTGTAGAGGGTATGTGGTCCATGTGGGGAGGGGAAAGTTCCAAGGGCCATACAGAGAGGCCTGTGGGACCATATCTGACCCCAGACCTGAGGTTCATTCTCCCCTCCCCGCCAATACTACTTTATCCTGAACATATTTTACTTTCCCCGGCACCCTTGATGCAAATAGCCCCATCTCCTTTGTCCATGCTATGCACTGGCAAAATGTTATGTGAGCTAGTAATTTAGTGAAAGCATGACAGGAGACTTGCAACAGCTATATAATTGCAAGTTGCTCAGTATGCCTTCCGTGCTACATTTACCTCTAGGATCAGGAACAATGAGACGTGGGACTGAAGAAATAACAATGTTGTGAGCTTTGGAATTTGCTAGTAAAATGGCTTTGGCAGACATCTGAGAAAAATAAATTGCTTTTCCTGAGTTTTAGAGGGGATATTGTCCTTCAGATCTTGTTTTAGTGCAGTTCCCTTCTTGCAGAGTGAGAGGCGTTTTAAAAAGTGAGCATGCTACTGGATTTCTACTAGGAAAGTATGTGGCTTAAAAACAGCTGGCTATAAAAAGCAGGCATATATTGCTCATGATGTCCAAACCACATTTGCAAATGCTGGTTTTGTCTGTATTAAAACTGTGAGTTTATTCTTACAAATATTCAGATCTCTATAGCAGTGGATGAACTTTCTGCTTTTGAGAAGGTCCCACTACTAGTGATAAGATGATCTTGGGGAAAAAGCTGGAAATAACTGGGATTTTTTTTAACAGAATAATTGGAGGAAATTGAAGAGAACCCTCTTATGGGATTTTCTTTTCTTTTGAAAATATTTTTAAAGCACACCCAAAGCCCCTTCCTTTCCCTGAGATACCCACAGATGTGATGTGACTGTACACCATGCACGAGGCTGTCATAGTTAATGGAAAGACAGAAGAAAAAAGTGACTCCCATACTTGTCAATCTGCCCAAAGTGATAAAGCAGAACAGTGGATGTGGGGCTGCTCCATCAGTGGATTCCTGGCCCCTGCACCACACTGCTCCATAAGCTGGTCCACCTTAGGGCCGCCATATGTCTGGAATTTCCTGAACACATCCGGGATTCATCCGTCAGAAATAGCGTCTGGGAAGAATTACCGACAATCGATGAAAATGTCTGGGAAACCTCTACAGATTTTGTGTCCTGGTTTTCAATTTTTGAAATATGGCAATCCTAGACTCCACCTTCATCAAACAGATCTTACTCTACTTGTAAATTAGGGCCCCATGTAGAAAATGTTGAGCTTCTAATCTGAAAAATCTATAAAGCAAGCATGAAAGAATAATAAAATATAAAAGCGGTGTTTATTTATTTATGTATTTATTTCAACAAATTTATACACCACTCACTTGCAAACAAAAAACATTAAAAATTTATATTATTATTATTATTATTATTATTATTATTATTATTATTATTATTAATTATTATTATATTACCAGTACCTTAACCAGCAGGTAACCAAATTGGATTACAACAATTTAAAATTCAGTAGTAAAAACAAATTACAGCCACAGGAATAGGATTAAGCAATTAGCAAATAGAAGCTTTGGTGGTGGAACTACCCGAGTTGTGAATACATAATGCCTAAATATCTTGTGTGCTAATAATTGCTACAGCACCATGTTGGCAACATTTTAAACTCGAAAGGCTTGAGGAAGTGAGATTAGTATCAGAATTTTAAACCCCGCTAGAAGCGATAGCAAGAGCACACTATCAGCTTGCTGATTTGAAATGGTAGGAGATCTTATTCCTTATAAAATAGATTTGCCAAGTTGACTGCAAGTAGAATTCTCATTCCCCAACACACCCATGAAATGCATTTTCCTCAACATATTTGATTGGGTAGTTACTGCAAATACTAACCCACCTCTCCCCCCACCCCCAGTAATTCACTGCTGTATGCAAATCCTAGGGTGACTTTATCTTTTACTCTTTGCATATTTTCTAGGACTAAAGGTCTGCAAAAATACAGTTAGAGGCAACACATATGGTATGTGTAATTCATGCTGTGGGGGAAAAAAAACTAGAATGTGGTAGGCTAACATGCTAGAGAGTCAAAACAGAACCACTTGACAGGAGAAGCCATACATCAGAAGGAAGGTCTCCCTGTAGCAACTGTTCTACAGAGTAGATGCAAAAACAAAACAAGGGGGAGTATCTAAATAAAATATGTATTGTTCCTGTAAAAATGTATCAGTACAATTTTGTACATCATAGGAAGTCAGATTTAAAAGACCATGCACTCTCTTTTTAGGGTTCTTTTGTAGTACAGTGGTACCTCGTGTTAAGTACTTAATTCATTCCGGAGGTCCACTCTTAACCTGAAACTGTTCTTAACCTGAAGCACCATTTTAGCTAATGGGGCCTCCCGCTGCCACGGCACGATTTCTGTTCTCATCCTGAAGCAAAGTTCTTAACCCGAGGTACTATTTCTGGGTTAGCGGAGTCTGTAACCTGAAGCGTATGTAACCCGAGGTACCACTGTACTGATTTTTCTGCAAAGCTATTGATGCTGAAATTAATTCTGCATTGGAAACATATGGTGAAATATTCAGGTACTGATTAAGAATTCAGATAGTTGAATATAAAGACCTGTAATTTGATACCTTTCACACACACCTCAGCTGCTTCAAGTTTGTGTTTTTATTCCCATAGGCCTTTTTCTCTTAAGCTACTTTGTAGGGCTGTGCAAGCCCAACTCCAATCAGATCCCCCCACTTATGAACAGGCAAACCCTACTTGACTCAAGGGGTCATACTGTATCTGGAGGCCTCAGGAGATACTTTCAGTCAACTTCCACTTATGCCCAACGACCAGAAGAGAATAACTCCAGAAAGGACAATATACCTATCTATCTCCTGGCCTGGCCTTCTTTCCTTTCAGCACTGGAAGCAAAGTATATTTCTTTATGCATGGCAGTACACAGACCATGGATACTTTGTGTGGAACTAAATATTTGCTTAGAAATTCACATTGCGTGTGTTACGAATATGGTGCCTTTGTCAACCCTATGACATTTGTTCTCAGAGCTTAAAAGATGTGTAATCTCATTGCTAAAGTAAGCAGTACAACAGGCATCAGTATGTATTTTTGTCTCATGTGTGAAATCATTGTGCAGAGATTTCTTTGCAAGCTTTCTGTTCTGCTATTGGTAGGATAATTACACTGGTAATGGGTCTTTTTCTTATTTTACGGGACAGGTAAATCAAAACCACTTTGAACAAATCAAATACTGAAGATATCTAAAGAATTAGAAAGAAAATATCTCAGGCCTATAGGTTCTCTTGCAAAAATCTACCACGTTTCTTTATGCTCATTGTGTGTAAATATCACCATATCATATAGTTTTGTTGGTTAGCAGCAGTATTTGTTGTTAATTAAGCAATTAAAGTATATCACACCATTTGTGCAGATGCACCTTAAGAGATTTGAAAATTAAACTTAGCAAATACATATTGCAGTCACAGAACAACAAAACAACATAAGGTAAATAAAAACAGGGGAAAAATGGATATACAAAAGACAGCAATGCTGGGGAGGGGGAATCAACACATCAGAGCTGCCCCAAAATCCCTCTTTATTTGTCTCTGGAAGGCAAGCACATCCAGAGCACTGACACCTATGAAAAACATTCAGAATTTTAAATGTGCAGAACAAACACTTCACTTTCTAAGTGCTACAAAGGATCTAGAAACAATCTTCTTTAAAAGCGAGAGGGAGCGCAAATGAACCAAGGAAACTGTTAGACTACCTCCCAAGGCTGGTTTGTTTTTAAGAAATTAGACCTGTTAAAATCATGATTTTTTTTTTAAGAATTTTCCCTTTAAAACATCTTCATTGACATTAGAGAGAGCAGACTCATCCGTCAACTGAGACCATTTGTCATGGACTGGCTGGCTGCAGAGGAATGGTGGGAGAAACCAGCAGGGAAACCCCCAAGGGAAGAAGGCTCAGAGCCTAGAGATTGGTGGTAGGACAATGATGAGTGGTGAGAGGGAGAAGAGGGAGGAGACTGGGAGGAGGAGGTGTTGGGATCTGAAGATGTAACAAGGCTTTGTGATAAGGGAGAGTCTGTGGGAGAGAGAAGTCCAGAAGCAGCAAAGTGGGATGAGGGAGGGCCAGAGGTAGAGAGGAGTCAGACAGGTGAAGAAGCCAGGGTGTCTCCCCCTGCTGCTGCAACAGGCTCCCCTACCCTATGGTCTCCCAGGATCAGGGGAGGCATGAAGTGGGAGGAGCAAAGGCAGACATGCTGACATAGACTCAGTGTGCTGGTCCCGGGGGGTTAACGTGAAGCACGGTCCGAGGTCAAGGGTGTGGTATGGAGGCTGTCCGTCAAGGCTGAAGCGGGTCCAAGGCAAGGAGTCGAGTGTGGTCAGGAACTCTGGCAGCAGAGCAGGACAGGGTGCCAGCTGGAACAGGTTACCAACAATGTTGCTTCCACAACCTGGAACTGGGCTGGCTGGCTTTCATCTGCCCCGAGGCATAGGGCAGTCCCGGTCCACAGGTGATTTGCCTCTCCTGGCCTGGAGGCGAGCACTCCTCCTGTGATAACTTAGCTCTCTCAGATTGCTTGGGAGTGGAAGAGACAAAGGGAGCTGTGTGAAGGCGGAGACCTTCACGCAACTGCCTCAAAGGGTTAAGAAGTACTGAAGACGTGTTGCTGTGCTCATTAGGCATGGTACTCTTGAGCACATTCTGTTTCTTCTAAGAAAAGGTTAATTTCACTTACTCCATGTGATTTACTGCTGGCTTGCTACTGACGCCATTCCATCAATTCCTACTGTTTGCCCTGTTTTTGTGAGTTTTTTATTTTGTTTATTTATGTATGTTAGCAACAGTGTTTTCTATGTAGGGTAAATTTGGATTCTGGGTATTTATTTAATAGGCATTATTAAATCGTATAGTGCATATGGTGGAGTCATGTTCCTTCTCTCCTGATCAAACCAACTTTAATTAGTCACAGCAATGAGAAAGCATATGCTTCATCTGCAAATAGCCCCAGGTCCAATCCCAGTTTAAAGGATCAAGTGGCAGGTATTGGGAAACGTCTTTCCCCTTGGAGAATAGTTGCCAGGCAGAGTAGATACTGCTGAGCTAAATGGGCAAGCAGTTTGACCTGGTCAAAGGTAGCTTTCTATTGTCCTGTGAAACGAGCATGAGCTTGCTTATCAGATGTCCAATGCCTCAAAATGATGGCCACACATGTGGCTATTAACAATTCACAGAGCAATCCAATGGTCTGTAAAAACAAACTGGAGTGGACCTGTAATCCACTAAATCACGGTACTTGGTTAGTCTCTGAATCACTGCTTGTTACCTATTGTACCGCTGTTGCAAATTAGCGAGCAGCTAGCTTTGTTCTTCAGAATTATGAGCGCTCTTACTGAGCTTCTTCAGCTGTTTCATAAATAACAATAAAACCACCACAGCATCAAATAGTCAGTTACTGTAGTGGAATCTTTTTATTTAAGGGGCAGGAAGCCGAGGAATGCCAAAATGCATGAATTTTAACTGATACTAAAATTTGCAATGACCACAGCTCCATTGACTTCAGTGGAGCTTCACTGATTGAAACCAGGTGAATATCTACCCTTAATGTGCTTTTGAAGCATACACTTGCTTTTCAATGACACAATGACTGCATGTCCTTTCAAGGACAAGAATTTGACAGTGATTGGTGACACAGCTGAGCAGGTATGGGTGACAACTGGAGGTGCTTCCAGTGATGGCAAATGTGTTCTTGAGGGTGTGTCCAAGCATATAACAAGTCATCTAAATCTATCCCGCCAAAAAAAAAGCAATGCTAGAGTCACTGAAGGGGAAAGTTGCAGACTTTCTACATTGAAATATGTGATATAGGAAGATTGCTGAAGTGCAAAAAAACAACAACAATGCTATGGAAAAGACATTTCCATTGTTTAGAATATTTGGTTACTATTGCATTCAGTTGGGATCATACATAGTTTTTGGGTACAAGCACAATATCACATCCATTTATTTTGAATGGCTACCACATGGTACTCTGCATATAATAAAAAGGGAATTTAGGGTTACATAAAAGGTAAAGGGACCCCTGACCATTAGGTCCAGTCGTGACCGACTCTGGGGTTGCGGCGCTCATGTCGCTTTATTGGCCGAGGGAGCCGGCGTACAGCTTCTGGGTCATGTGGCCAGCATGACTAAGCCGCTTCTGGTAAACCAGAGCAGCACACGGAAACACTGTTTACCTTCCTGCCGGAGCGGTACCTATTTATCTACTTGCACTTTGATGTGCTTTCAAACTGCTAGGTTGGCAGGAGCAGGGACCGAGCAACGGGAGCTCACCCCGTCGCAGGGATTTGAACCGCCGACCTTCTGATCAGCTGGTCCTAGGCTCTGTGGTTTAACCTACAGCGCCACCCGCGTCCCCCTAGGGTTGCATGGTAAACTATAAACTATTAAATTTCTTCTCTAGAAGATACCTATCTCAAATGGAACATTATCCTATTGTAGAATGATAATGTAGCTACCAACATGGAACATTTCCATGCAGTAGAATTCTCTGCCTAGACAAATTTATTATTACTTATTATTACAATTATAGCTTTTGGAGGTTTAACCTATTGTTGGTTTCTCTGGTAACTTCTCTCTCTTAAATAATGATTGTTGGCAAATTGGATTTTAAAAAGGCAAAATAATATTAGAATTGGAGCTGTCAGAGATGCACATGGGAAACTGTGTTTTAATGCTTAGGAATTTGGCAAAGTCTTTATATTATGAATTTTTATATTAATGATATATGTTCTATTTCATTTTATTTTATTAATACTATTGCCTAATACAAGTTTGCTATGGTCTTTGGCTAGAACAATAAACTTTAGAACTGAACAGTTATAGTCCACCCCCCCTCCAAGGAGTTTAAATGGCATTCATGGTTTTGCCTTTTCATTTTATCCTCACAATTCCCCAGTGAAGTAGGTTAGGCTGAAAGGTGCTGACTGACCAAAAGCCATCCAGTAACTTTAGGTTTTCAAATCCCCATTTATTCATAGTCTCCCACATCCTTCCTCAACACTATAACTATAAACCACATTCTCTAATATGTAAAGGACTTGGTTGGGTTAAAGTTGGCTTGGCCAAATGATGCATTTTTAAAAATAAATAAATAAATGAAGAGTTGGCAGCTTTAAACAATTGTTTGTAAATGTGTTATTTCTAAATGGTATGCTGAAATGGTTTTATAAATAATTCAAGGAAGGTAGCCTAGATCACCTTTAATATACCTTCAGCTTCTGTTTCTGTGGCTTTTTGTATATTGTAGAATATATTGAGGCTGTGGACCTGAATTCGCCTGGATTCTTGGATGATCTGTTGGTTTCCATAAGATTTATGAACATGAACACAGGTTCTGGATTGAAGCCTTAGGTGGTATATTTTATTGGACCCACTTTTGCTAATGAAATTGTGAAGTCGTTTTATTGGTACACCCATTCTTGGTTCAATAAAAGATGTTGCAATCTACTGTATATCTCTTAAAGTCTGTAGCAGACTTCGCAGGTTGAGAGTACTTTTATTTGAAGAAAGTTCCTGTTAAGAATATTCTACCCATACAAGATTTGTTCCAATAGCAATACCATTAAAATCACATATATCAGTGTATGTTAAATAGAATATCATAAAAATACACTGCACAGTATTATTTTCCCCCATGCAAATAACCAGAAATTGCATTTCCGAAGTTGCATTTTGGAGATTTTCCTCTTTCACATTTTTAAATCTAGTAGAGACCAGTGGTGAAAGTTTTAGCTGATTAGTTCGAACTAACACATCAGATACAGCCATATATATTGGTAGTTCCTGGCCCACAACAGCTAGAGTTCCTCGGCTTGTTTACTCCTTCCCTATCAATGCCACCTAATCTATTGCATGTCCAGTTTGGGTATCCTTTGGCCCAATGTACACAAATGCTAGCTCTCATTTCTTACTGGCCATTCCTTTTCACTATTGTGCATTAAATTTCACCAAGGCCAAAAACCTGGGCCAAATCAGGCCTACTTGGAGGAATCTGGAGGTTACTCAAATTGGGATGGCCCCAGATTGCTACAGGTCAGGTTTAGTTTCTCCTGAACAGGTCTTAGGAAGGTGAGGCAGGCAGGAGTCAGAAATGTCAATCATGTGGGTTTATATGTCTAACAAAAGCCCTTTTAGAAACTTCTTTGAAGATTGGAGCAGTTTGGGACAGATTGGGGCTTTGATCAGATTATAGTAATAGTTTAATCAGATGCACTGGCTCACAGTCTGTTTCCATGCCCATTCAAACCTGGGCCCCAAATTACCTGAAAGATTGGCACTACCTGTATATCGCCACCCAAACCAAATGTTAACCTCCTATCAGAGATTCCACTTTACAGCAGGAATAGGGGACCTCAGGGCTAAAAGTTGAATGGCCAGGTTCACCCAGGTTTCTAAACCTGTATTTTAAAATGAACACCATGTCTTTATTTATTTTTTTAAAAAATGTGCTTAAAAATGCCTTATGCCCTCTCTCTTTTACTGTAGTTCTAAGCTGATCTGCAGATTGTTTTATTTTGTCTCTGCTAGGCAACATTTTATGTTGTCCATACTGAATTTTTAAAAAATCTCTCTCTCTCTCTCTCTCTCTCTCTCTCTCTCACACACACACACACATATATATATAAAAAATGAATTTTATATTTTATAAGTCACCTAGGGAAAGTAATTGAGGGATGATATCAATATTATTAATAATTATTATGATTATGATTGTGTCCCTCTGGGTCCAGGAGGCTATAAGAAAAAAATCCTCTTTCTTGAAAGAGGCTGTGAACAAGTTGATTCGGAAGAAACTAAACCAAGGCCTGAAAGATGTCAACTTTTTTTTTCAATTGCTTGATATCCATGGGGCAATATTTGTTCTCACAGTCTTATGTCAGAAACTTTCATAACCGAGGTAGAATAAGGATTCAAGGTGATATGAGCATGGTTAACACAAGCCATCATTCAACCATATTTGCACAGGTCTATTTGAGGTAAAGGCCAAATACAAATGTTCCTTGAAGCCTATAAAACAAGTACAGATGGGAAATTATCTAAATTGCATCAGTTCTGAATACCATCAGAGCAAACATATGCTGTTATCAGAGTCAATGTTCATGAAGAGGAACAGGAATATTTGCATCCGGCTTTGGGCAGCGCTTCAATACCAAGCAAGTTCCTACAAACTGTCAATTATGATGACAGTGATTTTACGCAATGTGAAATAATTTGACCCAGGTGAGATAAGAGCATCAGTTCTTCAACATATCAATGAAAAACACAACTTCCTTTCATGTACCACTGGCTGAATCGGTCTGCATTTTGGCATTTCATATTATATATTTCATCAAGTAGAATCTGAATTTCAAGTATGAACAGCTTTTAAAAGGGCTCTCTACTGGAGAAACAATTATTAATTATTCTATTATTAGTTTTTAGTTCTGGTAAGATGCTAAGATGGGAGCAGGGAGAGAGAGAGAAGGAAGTCTGTGTCTATAGCTAGGTGGCATGACCTTAATAACTAATTTGACGATGTTCTAATTATTACTTCATTATTTTTTATTTCCACCCTTCTTTTCTCTTTAGAAAACACACAGTGACACACGAATGCTAAAACAGACAATAAAAAAGCCAAATCTGCAAACAGCACGATATACCTAACGAAAACATCAGCCAATTAAAACATCAGCCGCTTTAATTAAAAAGCAGCATGCCACAGATCAACAGACTACAATCATACACTAAAAGCACACTGACAAACATATTTCTTAAAAGACGTCTCAAAAACAGAAGAGATGGGGTTGGATAATACATGCCAATGGCAGCTGAACTTAAAGCGTACATGCCTTTGCCTGTATCGGTATAACTGTGGTAATTTTAAAGCTATTACAATGAACAGTGACCTTCATGGGGAAGGGTACACATATATCACAACATAGAAAAAAGCAAGGATGCAATATGGGCTTGTGTATAGCTGCCTAAGTTGCCATTAAAGTATTGGCCTTCAGTGTCCCTTCCAGAAAACCCCAAAATATGTACAATACTGTTTTGATAGAGTGTGCACCATAATGGGAGTGGTCAAAATTCTGCCAAAGCTACATCACAACTCAGTGCCCTGAGAATCCTTTGGTGATGAAAGATGCTTTATCAAACTAAATTGCCTCCTGGTCTATATGTAGTAGAAGAAGGTCCAACACAGCATTAACCTTTTCTTCTTGCCTACAGAAGACAGGTAGCAGTGTTGTCACTTTTCCAAATATATATATTTTTAGCGAATGGGAGTTGAAAGGCCCTCCCTATGGAATGTCCAGGTTCAATTTTTCAGGCTAGCCTGGGAAATGCTGCAATTTCCCCCCGGTTATGTCTCTCTTTGTTTTCTGTTCTTGCCCTTATAAAAAGGGGATTTGGTGTATGCCACCTTTATTGGAATGGGAGGCTGCTGCCAAACACAGCCAAATAAAAGCACTGTGCCAGCTATTTGCTTTTTGTTCCCTACTGATATAGCCCTCAGAGCAGCAAATAAAATACTGTCCTGATCAGGAATTTAATTGCACTCACTTTTCTTGCTATGTGTATGCTCTTGGCAGAATGACAACCCTTTCTGTTCACCATTCCTCCACCTTGCCTGTGATTTGACATCCACCTATAAAACCAAAGCAAACCATATTAGCTGGAGTGAAACTTTCCCCTCTTGCTTCTTTAGTGAAATGATATAAAAGCATGCTTCAGTATTTTTATGCTTTTAGCGCAGTGCATGAATCCTGCAATTTTTATTCGGAGAGGTGGGCTGTTGCTCAGCATTTGAAATGCTGGCAGAAATTCTTATTTGCCCATGTGCCTCACAGGATGACTTTGGGCCAGTCAGCATCTATTAGCCTAACTAAATTTGTTACACGTGTAGGAGCATGTGTGTGCATTCACTTCACACATTACTCTAAAACAGGAGGCAGGAAAAGCAATCAAGTACTGTTCTGACGTATGTCTAACCTGTATTTATCTCCCCATACATATGACCACACAAGATTTCCTAAAAAGAGTTTTTCTTGTAATAAAGAAAGAAAGAATGCATAGATTAATTTTGCAGTAATAGATGTGGGCAGCATATATAAAATCACTAGTGCTTAATACATGCACAGTCCTAAACTAGGCAAATGAAAGACCCCAATTTACTACAGAAATCAAGCAGGGCAGTTATGAAACCCATAGAAAATAGAGAAAGGTTGCAAAGCTTATGCCTGGAGTTGCTCTTGCAGCTTTCTTAAGGCCAATCCTTATGAGGAACGGTTAAAGGAGCTGGGTATGTTTAGCCTGGAAAAGAGAAGACTGAGAGGAGATAGGGTAGCCAACTTTAAATATCTCAGGGGCTGCAACATGGAAGAGAGAACAGGCTTGTTTTCTCCTACTCTGGTGGGTAGGACTCAAACCAATGGCTCCATGTTGCAGGAAAGGAGATTCTGATTAGACATTCGGAAAAAGTTTCTGACAGTAAGAGCTGTTCAGTGGTGGAACAGTTTCCCTCAGGAGGTTGTGAACTCTCCTTGGAGGTTTTTAAGCAGAGGCTGGATGGCCATCTGCATGGGTACAGCCAGGATTTTTGTTGTGGTGGGGCAGAACCTCAGTTAGCTATGTATTTTTATTGATTTTAGCTGATTTAAGGGGAGCAGTTGCCCCCCTTGGCTATGCCCATGGCTATCTGTCATGGATTCTTTAGCTGAGATTCCTGTATTGCAGGGCGTTGGACTAGATGATCCTTGGGTCTCTTCCAATTCTATGATGTATGTATAATGCACCCAGTGTGGTGCAGTGGTTAAGAGCTGTAGATTTGTAATCTGGGGAACCGGGTTCGCGTCTCCGCTCCTCCCCATGCAGCTGCTGGGTGACCTTGGGCCAGTCACACTTCTCTGAAGTCTCTCAGCCCCACTCACCTCACAGAGTGTTTGTTGTGGGGGAGGAAGGGAAAGGAGAATGTTAGCCGCTTTGAGACTCCTTCGGGTAGTGATAAAGCGGGATATCAAATCCAAACTCTTCTTCTTCTTCTAATAGTGTGACTGGTAGGGTGTGTGTGTGTGATACAGAGTGTAAGTCTGCGGTTCAGCCAACAACGGAAGTTAGGATCAGAAATTTCTGTTTTGCGCTGCCTCTTGGAACTCATAATCTCTGCCCAGTGCTGTTACTTTGAGTTTTGGGATGGCAGCCACAGGGCACTGCTTCTAGTAATGATTATGATGAAGCATGATGATGATAATGACGGCTGACTGAATAGACTAAAATCTATCCTTTTTGTAAGGCTTCAGTCTCATTAGTGTGTATGGAAACAAGGAAAGGTGCACTGATGTGGAAAAGAGAGCGAGGAGTTTGTAACTTTCCTGCCAGATGGGCTTCAAGATTATCAACTTGCGTACGTGCCGCATGTGTGCTGTAAACTCCTGCATTTGTGAGAAACAGGCTCTTCAAAGATGTCATAAATTATACCTGGGCTGACAGCAATGCACACTTGGAAGAAATTTGTTCTCTGAGGGGACTGATAATTACTAGTTTGGGAGCCTTTCTCAACAGTGTTTCTGTTTCTGCCCGTGGTTATCAATACTGACCTCCTTGTAACTTCTGGAGTCAGGAAGTCTGATCCTGCAATCTACGTCACAAACAAGAGCGAGGGTCACAGAGGGACTGCTATAATGCAACACAAGCAAGATGGATGCCTTGTTTCATCACAGGGAACCAAGGAGAAGTCAGGTCAAGCGTCCTATCACAACCTCAAGGGGATGTTTTGAAGATAGAATGAGAGGGGAACGACTAGTGACACTGCCTTGATCTTCTTGGATAAAAGCATAGCTGGGAAAGTTTCATTCCATACTACTGCCTCATGTTGGGTTGGGGGGAACTAATTTGGCTGACAAAGTGAAAAGGGGAACTCCAGTTGCAGATTTTCAGAACCAAACCAGGCATGATGTTAAATATCTCACTATTACCAGTGATTCCTCTTGCCTTCACCCCCAAAAACTAGTGACAGAAGGGGGATTTTTTCCTCACGACCCAAACAGAAGAGGAAAGGGTTAAATTCCTTGTGTGCACCTGCTCTGATCCTATTAATTATCATCCCCTCCCCTCAACTGATGCAAATTTGTAGTAAAAACATGCACTTCCAAGATTCAAAAGTCATAATTAGGCTAGGCTTCCGCCTGTTGACTCCTGTAGCATTTGATGGAATAGAACCTAGTTTGCAAAAGCCTATGCCATTTTATTTTCTAAAACGAGTTAGCCTTTAAGGTGATACAGGACTCTTTGCTGTTGTTTTTCAAGTGCATGAATAAACTGAAAGGAAATCAGTTAGGCATTTAAATTTAGTCCTCCTAGCATCCCCAGGGGCTTAAGTAGATAGATGATGTTGCTCTTCAGTCTTCATTTTAGCCACTAGATTGGCTATGAAAAAGGAAAAGCTGTCACTAGCAGAAAACAAAGAAGACCTCTGGGTACAGCTATTAGCAAAGGTAGGGATACATTGCTACAATAATCTGAATTAATCAAGTAAAGCATTGTGAATAAGTTGTTAAAAGGGTATAATAAATGAAGCAGAAGGCTTGAGACCTAGTCTGGCGCTGCAGAGAGAATCAAGTAAGTAGGGTGGCCGCATACACATTATGAAAAAAGGAGGACCAAAGTGGATACTAATTTGCATATTCTAATTTATATGTATAAATATGAATTTAGAAAAGATTGTTGGGCTTTAAATACTACATGTCTTGCCATATTGGGAAACACTATGACCAGGTGACCGATGTGTTGCTGTGTCTGTTTTCCAGGTGCTTGCTATTGATGGGCAATTTCAAGGCCCCCTTGCTGTCCCTTCTTAACGTTAAATATCTCTGCAGTAGATATGTCTGGACTCTCCTCTGTAATGTAGGACATAATTTACCTCAGAATAAGACATATCCATACCTCCCAACTCCTTTTGAGGTATGAAGATATAACACATCAGTTTACCAAAGAATTTTGGCTAAAAAGCAAAATGCAATGTGAATATATACTATGGAAGTATGAATGTATAGCTCTTTTCACCAAAAACGCCTTGTGCATAGGATTTTTCTTCTTATCATACAAAACATGCCTATATTTATGTTATTCCCATTGCAGCTTCTTATTTAGTGTCTGTCTGTGGTGTGGGCATAGTTTTGGAGTGAGGTGGGATTCTTTCATGGTGCCCCGGAACCTAAGTGTTTTAATATCCACATTTATTTATTTGTTTTACCAAGCAGTAGTTTCTGATTCCCAAAAATAGGGAAATGGGAGGCACAGGGTTTTCAAAGGACTCTGCAAAGATGTTGTACAGTGGTACCTCTGGTTAAGAACTTAATTTGTTCCGGAGGTCCGTTCTTAACCTGAAACTGTTCTTAACCAGAAGCACCACTTTAGCTAATGGGGCCTCCTGCTGCTGCTGTGCCGCCGGAGCACGATTTCTGTTCTCATCCTGAAGCAAAGTTCTTAACCTGAGGTACTATTTCTGGGTTAGCGGAGTCTGTAACCTGAAGCGTCTGTAACCCGAGGTACGACTGTATATGGGTAAATCCTTTGGAATAAAATTAGTATGGCATTGAAATAAATGGATACTGAATGACAAATCAGGATCTTTCTATACCTTTGGAAGAAATAAAGGCTCTTCTAGGATAAGAGTCTCCCCCCCCTCCCCCCCAAAAAAGTCAAGAGCTAAATAGATCTTGCCAGTCAAATCAATTTGGTAACTATAACTAACTAGACAGATATTTATGTATTGGAACACACATTTGTAGGATTCAAGTGGGATTAAATCATATAAAGCACCAGTAAGACTATTATAATTTAGCTATAGAAAAATTATCTAAACCCACAATCAACATGTGATGACTTGAGTTTATTGTGAAAAGAACCACATAACTCTTGAGGCATTGTTCATTTCAGAGGTGCTTTCTTTTGTTTTACACATTTTCTATGATGCTGCTGTCACTTTATGTAAAGTGACAGAGCTTTTACGCAGGAAAAAAAATTACTGTCATTAGGATATTGCTTGAGGGGTAAGACATTGTCTCATTACTTGTAGGTGGAAAGTGAGCTGATATTTTGCTTTTCATGCATCTGGAGCATAAACCTCAAGCTGAATGCCATTAGTTCCAGCAATCAAAATGACTACATCTTGCTGGGACAAAGAACAATGGAAATAAATAAATATTGTAGACTCCCAATTGCAGGAGAGTTCTCACTTTGGAAGATCAGCAAAGTCACTGCCGGTACAAAGTGGCCATAAGTTAAGAATAGATACACTGGGGATCAAAAGCTTTGAATCTGCAATAGCTGAAATTGGGTTTAATTGCATTAGCTATGGTATGTAGACATTATATGATGCAACACCTTAGTTAACATAGATGTACTCAAGTGTGAGAAAAGCGAAAAGAGACAGAAACTATATCTATTATACACTCTTAGTCTGCAGTCCTATATACACACTTACTAGAGAGTATCCTATTGAAACGAGCAGTTCTTTCTTCTGAACAAGCATGCAAAGGTTTGCACTGCACATATGTTAGTTACTATTTTTTGAGAGTGCTGAAGTCATAAGAATATGCTTCAGGGAAAGTAATAAAAGAAGCAATTTGGAGAGAGCTAGATCATTTTGCTGCTTTAAAAGTACAATAGGAACTGACCATTTCCTCCCTGGAAATTGGAAATCATTGTACAAGGAATATAATGGCAATATGTTAAGACTTTGTGGGACATTCTACCAGGGAAGGCTTGTCAGAAGGTCAGAGGTAAAGAATATATATGAAGATATGAAGTTAGATATTAACAACTGAAGATTTATGGGGCCATTTTCAGGTTAAGGCCATATTCTTCTTCTTCCTTGGCTATCCTGCCCCATCTCCAGCCTGTGCCTTGTTTCCCTGCTTTCCTCATCTGTTCATCCTCATTCCCACTAAATGCATACAGCTTCTTTGTGAGGCTTTTCTCCAGATCCTTTTTCTCATTGACATCTTGTTCCATCACATTTCAAATATCATACATGGCGGCTGTAAGCTGCACAATGGGACTGCCTTTCCCTCTCTCCTTCTCACACTGTCCCCATATCTGTTCTAGGATATATCCATTTGGAGCATATTTGGGGGGAGGCAAGGGCACATGGAGACAGGAGAGAGAGTCGAAGCTGTATTGCGCAGGTGGAAGTCCTTATGTCAACAGGTGACCTCATTATAAACAACTCTGTGAGTGGCATTCATTTAAGTGGTACTCAGTTAAGTTTTACTCCAAGCAGGCCCATCAAAATGAATGAAGATAAGTCAGGTCCATAAATTTGGATGGGTCTACTCTGAGTAAGACTTAATTGACTACCACCCTAGGTTTGTTAGGGGATGGTGGATAGTTGTGGATATTCAGAGAAAGATTCTACAGAGTGACGTTGGGAACAGGGAGAAGGGGGGGGGATCAGAAATTATCTCAGAGAATTTCAACTAGGCTCTAGTGCCTCATGAAGTGTGGAGCTTTCCGAACCATTTTAATATAGTCCATTGATATTTTCATTAATGGTACTCAAGCTCTGGAACATTCTCTCCCACCAGCCTCAAGAATTGGCTGGTGCTGACACCTTGGCTATCTTTCAGGACCATCTGAAGACACACACACACACACACACACACACACACCCTTTTGTCAGATGTATGGATAATAAGATCTTTGGCCTGTGCAGTGCAATGGAGCTTTTCTTGATGAGGATGTTTACCCTGATAGATTTAACATTGTATTTTAATGTTGAACCTCATTATCCACCCTGAGTTTTGTTTTGTTTTACAAAGGGAGGAATAGAAATAACTTTAATTAATTTACAAAGGGAGGAATATAAATAGCTTTAATTAATTAGTGCAGGGCTTGTGCAGTGACTAGTTTGATTCCCAACTGTATTCTGCTGTTTGCAGAATCTGACTACATTGCAGACTAACCCCCTCCCTCTCCTATGCCATCCCTACAGTGGATGCCTGCACCCACTTCAGATTTAAAGGAATAAATTTATTGAAAGTACAAGACTCTGCCTTTAGGGATCCAAATTCCCAGCCTCATCCTGAAGCTAAGTTAATCTACTTTCTTTCCTTCTTGTCCTCTATATCAGTTTATATTTTCAAGGTTATCTTCTCTGGCGGAAAGGCCAGGGAAGGAAACTTTTAAAAGAAAACATAGGTTGTTTTTCATACACATAATTCCTCCAAATCTTGAGAGGATGCAGGCTATTTAAAGAACTCAAAGCACAACTCTATCCAGTTGTAATCTTTGGGGCAGTGCTATGGCATTTTGTCTTTAATCTAGCTTGGTAAGTCTAATTAAACAGAATTCTATTAGTCTGGTAACACTGAAAGTAAGAGCCAAAACATTCTTTGTACATTTTAAATCTTATTTGAAAGAGTGAGCAAACTATATATATTTTGACTACAGGTTATTTTTGTCCATAAACACGAGGCTGTTTTTCCTTTTTTTAAAAAAAATCATAAACAGCACAGTTGTGGTTGTTATCTGAATAGGGCAATTATTATCATGTTATTCCAGAGTGTGTGTTGGCGGTGACTTAGCTTTTTAACACCTTTGAGCTATCATTAATGGGAAGCCAGTGTAGAAAATTGCTGCATTGTTCACTCATAGCTTACCAGCCCTCCTGGTGATGTTTCTGCCAGTGACACCATTAAAGTGCAGCACTTGAACTGAGCTTGGATGCTCTCAGAAAGTTGTTATATCAATTTATATTGGTGATAGAAAGGAACCAGTGATTATGCTTCTGTTCACAAGCCGTTCACATACTGCCAAAGCTGTTCACATTTTTTTAAAAAAAAATTTTTGCAGCTGTGCTTTCCATCTCCGTTCCTTGGATGCAATGTGTTTTATGGCTCTGACGATCCAAGGATCCAGATTTTCATTGCTCTTAGAATAATAATCATATTTAACAATTATTTTTTTAAAAATAAAATAAAATCAATAAATCTAAAAGCGTTACACAACATTTTCATTTTGCAGATGGTGAAACTAAATGGTTTGTAAATGGTGTTGTCAAAGTGTAATTTCTGAAATAACAGCGCAGCTGGAGCAAGAGCTGCTTCTGTGGCAGACTGCTGTGGAGCTAAGAGTTCTGAAATGAAGGACATCCATGTTATTCTGAGGAAGTTCTGAAGTAATGGTCAGGGAGCAGGAGCTGGAAAATAAACTTATTTAGGTATCTATTATATTTGCATACTGCCCTATACCTGTGGCTCTCAGGGTGGTTCACAACATAAAATCACAATATATATACAAAAACAAACAAACAGAAAATGCATACGAAAAACGAAGACAACCCAATAATCCTCCCTTTCACAACACATTTTGAAAGGGCATCAGATGACCATAAGCCAAAGGCCTGGTTTAAGAGGACCATTTTTGCCAGGTGCCTAGAGGTATATAATGAAGGTGCCAGCCTAAGCTCCCTGAGGAGAGCAGAGTGAGGTGAAAGTTTTGAAATACTGTAACTTGAGCACATTTTATTTGTGAAGCCTGTCTACTCCGTTCAGTAAAGACTACATGGTACGAATACAGTGACCAGGATAATGCATATGGAGAGCACACTGTTCTTTTTTCTGTGGTTGCTGGCTTGGGATTTCATACATAAGACCATTTTTCAGTTGCAGGTTGGTATATACCTGGTAAACAGTATCACTTCCTACAAAACATTTACCCAGCCAAATCCTATTGTTGAATTTGATTAGGTGGTTGACAATTGATGGATAATAATTTAAAAAGGGGAACATGTTATTTGTAGCCTGTGTTGACCACTCAGGCTTCATACGTTTATTGGTAAACCAATCCTTTAACTGGCAAACATCTTTGGCTCAGGAGCACATTGATTTATTTTGCATTCTGCTTTCAGCTCAGATCATAACCTTGGTAAACAGAACCTGGATGTGCTCAGAGTATTTTGTTCCAGAGCTAGAGAGTCAGTAGATGGTCTCTGGAACTACAGTCCTGGGCAGATAAAGCACAGGTGGGTGAGAAGAATACACACAACAGACGTTTTACTGATGCCAATCAGCTGGCTGGAGAGGCAAACCACTTTTAAATTGAAAATCAGTTTGCCTATTCTGCCAGGTGATCAGCTGCAGTAAAAACTATCAAAACACTAGTGGCTGTATATGCTTGTTTTCCTTCCAGGATAGCTATTCTAGATTGTATCCCTATGTTTTCTGTAGGGATCTCCAAAGTTTGCCAAAGAATCTCCCAGCTAGCATGTCCTTTCCAGTGGACCAGTACCATCTTTACAAATTTCAAGATTGAGTTTCTGTGTCCTTCTGAATACAGCTGCCAAAAAGCATATCCATATGTATTTATACAAATTAAGTTTTTATTCCATTTGTATGCCAACCCAATTTGTCTTTGCTGTGAATGTAACAGTCCACCAACAGTCTAAACTCCCAGTGATTGACCTGGAAGATATTTCTCGTGCATACACACTGAAATAGTTCTGGGTTTTGGTGATGTAGTGATAAATTTTGAAGTGCAGGATTTCATTAGAACAGCTCCTAGAGCCACACCCCCAAAAGTAAAAATATTTCCCAAAAGGAAAATAAAAATGCATGAACTGTCAAAGTTGTACTGATAAGCATTGGGGTGAACACATACTGCAATATTTGCTTTGGGTCCCAATTCAGCACTTTAGAAAGCATATAAATTTGATTTGTGTAGATTTGAAGGCTTCCTAATTCTGGTCTCAAAATTTTGTTTTTAAGGGAAAACTAAAGCACATACTTAAGCATAAAAAAAGGATGGGGGGATGACATGAAATGATTGGTTAGCAAAGCAACATTCCTTAAAAATAATATTTAAAAAAGGAATGGGAGCTTCAGACCCTATGCAAACAGGAGATAATGTTGGTTATGTGAACTATAACCTTTAAGAAAAGTGGGAAAGGATCAATGAACCAATGGAGGAGGGAAAAGAGAGGAAAATAATAGGAAGGAGATTTTCTGTTTACATTTTAAAAGGACAGGAAGGGGATATGGCTCTCTGGGGAAGCAATAGAGGAAGCAGCAGGCCTAGGAGAAAATTCTTCCTTTTTTAACATTGTACTTGTTGGAATAAGTATAGACAAAACAATGTGGGGGCCAAAATACAACCCTGTCTCACCCCCCTAGTCATCTCGATGCTGTTCGATAGCTGTCCCTGTCGACCGCATCGGACCTGCAGTTTGGTTCCATTGTACAGAGCTTTTATAAGAAAGAGAAGTCGTTTGTCCTACAAAATCAGACTCAGTTTGGACCATAGCTGGGATCTGGGGATGGAGTCAAATGCTGATTTCAGATCCATAAAGGCCACGAAGAGTTTACCCTGTAGAGGTCTGATATACTTCTCAGCTAGGAAGGACAGCATTAGACAGTGGTCTGTTGTTGAATGGTTCTCATGAAAAGCTGCCTGGGCTTCAGATAGTATATTATGTTCATTTGGAAAAGTTGTCAGTTTGCTACTGAGGAAACGGGCATACAGTTTCCCAATTATTGAGACCAGGCTAATAGGCCTATAATTGGAAGGTACATTTGGGTGGCCTCTCTTAAAGATTGGAACTACTATAGCATGTTTCCAGCTATATGGTACCTTACCCGAGTTATTTACTAC
Source organism: Podarcis vaucheri (assembly GCF_965113315.1). Lineage (NCBI taxonomy): Eukaryota > Metazoa > Chordata > Lepidosauria > Squamata > Lacertidae > Podarcis > Podarcis vaucheri. The sequence goes on from NC_138762.1 coordinate 37,316,668, forward strand.
CGTAAAGAGTGGTGCAAGAAGCGGAGCCCACCAGTGCTGGTTTGATGTAATCAACTCTGCTGGGATAAAGTCTTTCCCCGGAGCCTTTCCACTCTTCAGATTCCCTATTAATGTATGGACTTCCTCCACAGTAAGCGGCCTCCAATTAGGGAGCAGTGACAATTCTGCCCTGTCATCCTCCTGTAAGCTGGAAGGGAGGTTTGGATTTTCCATAAATATATTTCTGAAGTGGTTCTCCCAAACCTGAGCTGGAATGACACAGCTGGGGGCTGAGGAACTATTTTTCATTGAGTTGGAGACCAGTTGCCAAAAGAGTTTAGTTTCATTGTTTAGTGAGGCATTCAATAGTAGGGACCAGGAATTTTGTTCGGACTGCCTTTTTTTTGAGGCCAAAAGGGCTTTATACTCTTTTTTAATTTTGAAATAAGATTGAGGTAAATAGCTTAATCCAGCATTTCTATAGGCCAAATAGGTGTTCCTTAAGGCTTCCTTCTTTGTGCGGCACTCTTGGTCAAACCAACCGTGCCCTTTAGCAGTGCTTGGCTTGCCGGCTGAGTTTATGTTAACCGAGACCACATCCTGCAAGGACTCAATGAGATTTTCGTAAGCTGTCAGGGAGGAGTCTATTGATAAATTGTTTGTTATAATGTTATAATTGATCTTAACGTAATTGCAGTTTGTGAATTCAATCTATTCTCAACTGCAATTGCTATCCTAGGTGTCCATTTTTTCCTACACAATGCTGGATCATTTGCTTTGTCTGTATCCTCATGTTCTATGTGAGAGTGCTGAATTGAATTTTGGCCAGTAGTGGAGATGATAAGAGGTAAGTGGTCACTTTCAGTCCTATTATCTATGGTGAATTTTTTAATTGATTTGAAGGCCTCTCTGTTAGTGAGACAGTAGTCTACTGTGCTGGCTCCATTTGTATTTATGAAAAATTATGAAAAATCTAAAATTTTAGTCTTCGAAAGAAGATTCTCCCAGTCTAAATGGGTGCTGGATGGCCATAACCTTGAACAGGTAAAATGCTTCAGTTACCTAGGGCTCACATTCCATCATACAGGATCTTGGAAGCACCATTGGCAAACCTCCCTTCAAAAGGCGGAGATTACAAAGCTAGCCATACATAGATTCTTCTTCACAAAGGGCAGCAAATATGTTCCAGCAGCCTTAAGGGTTTTCAATGCAAAGCCCGTTTCCCAACTCCTGTATGCAGCAAATGTCTGGCATAATGGGGACCTGCGAAAGCTAGATGGCTTTCAGGCAAAATTTATACGATCTCTGCTGCAGGTACCTAACTGCGTCCCTAACTCCGTACTTCTGTTGGAAGCTGGTGAATGCCCAATTTCAGCTAGAGCGTGGTGGGCTGCCCTAAAACATTGGCTCAGGATTTCAGTGTTTAATCTAGGGAAGGCTCTGTACCAACACTTGACCAATGAGGAATTTGTCAGCAAATGGCAGAAAACCATGGCTAAAAAAGCCACCTCTATTGGTCTGTCTCCCCCCCACCTGTATTACCTGGGCTATGAGGGCACCCAAAAGGTTTTAAAGCAAAGATTATGGGACAATGCATACAGTGACTTGTGATCTCGGTCACACGCAGTCTGTAGTCCGCTGGCAGCAGGAGTTCAATATGGGTATGTCTTTGAGTTAACATCTTACATCAAAAACCTAACAGTACCTAACTATCGAAGGCTTTTAACCAAAGCCAGACTGAATGTCTTCCCCTCTGCAGTGCTAGATGGTAGGTTGAGAGGAGTTGCCTACCAGGACAGACTTTGCTCGTGTGTTCAAGACATTGATTCCATAGATCATATTTTGTTACATTGTGCGAAGTACTACCCTTCGAAGTACTACCCTTGCTGGTGCCTTTCCCGGGAAAGTCAGAGGCTCACTATGTCAGGTTCCTACTGGAAGACCGGACAAAAGCTAGAACGTTGGCAGTGGCAAAGTTTTTATCGGTGGTTGCAAGAACAAACGAGCCCTATATTCCAAACAAAGTGCTTGATTAACCTGGAGGTAGACTGTATGAACTCTGTATTAATTTGTAATGTTTTGTTGGGTCTCTGGACCGTAATAAAGATTGATGATGAGTATAGAACACCACTGCTCATAGCTAGAAAAGCTGGGTGGGCGTATAAGATTGCATCCACCCCATACATTTAAAGTGAATGGCTTTTCACAGAGAATCCTGGGAAATGTTAAGGGTGCTGGAAATTTTAGCTCTGTGAAATGTAAGCTCAGGGGTAGACAACCTAAGGTCCGGGGGCTGGATGTGACCCAATCGCCTTCTAAATTTGGCCTGCAGACGGTCCGGGAATCAGTGTATTTTTACATGAGTAGAATGTGTGCTTTTATTTAAAATGCATCTCTAGGTTATTTGTGGGGCATAGGAATTTGTTCATTTCCCCCCTCTCAAAAAAAAAAAAAATAGTCTGGCCTACAACATGGTCTGAGGGACCATGGACTGGCCCACAGTTGGAAAAGGTTGCTGACCCCTGTGTAAGCTACATTTCCCAGGATTTTTCGGGGGGAGCAATGTGCTTTAAATGTATGTTGTGGGTGTAACCTTATATGCACAGTAGAACTTGCAGGCAGACAGCGGAGCAGAAAGTTTGGACATCTCTGGTGCTCTGATTGAAGCTGCTACGCCCTACAGCTCCCAACAACCCCAGCCAGTATACCCAGTGTTCTGGATTGATGGGAGTTGTATAGCCCATGCTATACAGAAGGCACCATAGTGCCTACCCTTCTGCCAGAAGTCTAGAACTGCTAGAAAAACATGGAGTGGACTTTTAAACATTACAGCAAACTTGCGGCTCAACTATAGCACTTCATATATGATGGAATGCTCTCCCAGAGGGGAAAAAAGACTTCTGCAGATAGAAAATGAACATGTCAGGGAGAATGGTGGACTATAACTCTTTTTGCTGATATTGAAGTATAGGATTTTCATTTATTCTTTTGTATGGAAAAATATTCAATCCTACGAACTCCCATGTAGAGGATGAAGTGGTACAGTTAAGGCACAGGTTTACCCCTCCGTGCCTATGCAAAAGGATGCTGCGGTTTTTAGAATAACCACCACAAGCAGCCTGCATAGCGAGTACAAGATGTCACTGTGTCTTAGACTGCAAGTATGTTATCAACATTTGGTGGGCAACTTAACTGACGTGAGCCTGAAATGAAACAACGCTACTAATAGGTATGTCAGCCAGGGAAGCTGCAATTCAAAACTACCAAGCCAATCATTTGGCAGTCGCAAGTAGAAGAATGATTGACTTGACATAAACAACATTTCACAGCTTCTGAGCTGGGGCAGGTAGAAAGCAGGTAATTACTCTAGTCACCCAAGGGTAGAAAGTGGGAGCAGGTGTTCTGCTGCCAGCAGAACTCTGGTTGCAGATAATTTCGGATACAAATGTAGCTGCGAGGGCTGAGCCAAAATAGGTCAGCTGAGTTTCTGCCATCTCAATTTTGTGGATTATAATTGAGTTTTTGTGTCCCTGGCCCGGTTCGTTCTCGTGCACTCTGCATTGTTGTAACTAAAAATAAAATAAAATACATGTTAACTTCCTTATACCGTTGATAACCGCCTTCCAATCCATTTGGAGTCATTTGCTTTAAGGCGCTCCTGCTGTTTGCAGTGTCAGCTGACAAATCCTTCCGCTGAAAGATTTATTACTCCAACTCACTGAGTGATCGGGGAATGGTGGATTTGTCGATTTGCTTCACGGAGATCTTTATGAACTGCAAAAGGTGGGGAGGGGGGATTAGGGCAGGAAGGAGCAGCAGTCCATGATTGAAAGGAACACAGAATGAAAGAGGGTGAAATTAAGAATGGCTTAGGGGGGAGGGGGGATTTCCATAACTTCCGATTGCTACTTCTAATCTTATCTTTTTAAAGCCACTGGAATCTTTCATGAGTTGGTCTAACTTTTGAAGGTAAAGGGCATGTGAGAATGAGTTATGGCCTCCAGTAGTTCCAGGCAGGGCCAGCCTAAAACTTTTTGCTGCCTGAAAGTGAAGAACAAGATTTTCCCCCACACCCGAGTCCATCTACAGGAGGTATCTAGAGTGGCAGTTTAGGAGTGTGGGTTGCATTTCATTGTAAACCTGCCTAATTTGTACTTTCCCAAAAGAAATGTGAACCAAAGAGCAGCTGTCTGACAAAATTTGCACTTCTCTGAATTTTGTAACGCAGTTCGCTAACCAAATAAGGGTACAAATGCATATTGGGGGGGGTGAAAGTGCATAAAATGCATGTATTTCTGAAAATAACCTTAAAAAATTCATTCTAGTAGGCAAAGACGCTTTGTCGAAATTTGCATATTAGAAAAAATCACATAGAAAAACCTCTGTATTTGGAGAGCTGCGCAACAAACCTTGGTGAATTTTTGCTAGGATTTGATGCAGAAATATGGTAAATGAAACTGAAGGCTTAATTTTTTCCTCATAATATAATGCATTTCTATATGTTCTTTTCACAAAAAATATTCATTTTAATGCACAGTTTTCCCATATATGTGCATTTTAGTAAACATTGGTTGGAGAACTGCATTGTAAAATTCTGCATTGTAAAATTCAGTTAAGTGTAAATTTCAAAAAATAATAATAACCCAAAGCCCCCTTTGTGTTTCAATCGGGTCTCACCTACATATGCATACAACTGGAATAACTACTTCAAAATCAATGCAATTTCGCATGCCTGAAAGAAGTGAGAAGGATTACATCTTCCCAAGTTGGAGACAGATGTCTCTGTCTTTCTTTTTATTGTAAATGGCTGGTGCACTGCAGAAAGGACGGTGACTTTTTCTTCATTCTCTTGAACTATTTGCTTCTTTCTCACCCACAATGTCTGGAACGGTTGCATCTCTTTCTCACCCCTTGCTTCCTTTTATCATCAGTTTAACAGAAATGTGTTTGCAAAGATTAACAAAGCATACTGGATGTAAGTGAGACTACTGAAGCAAATTCAAGGCAATAATAATGAGTTGGCGGGTGTTATCTCCTGGCTGGAGAACTGTAGGTGCCGTTACAGCTTCTCTAGTCCTGACAGTCTTACAGCACAACTTTATGCATGTCTAGCTGTTCTTATGTTGGCAATGCCAGTGATATCCATTCTCAAAAAATCATGGAAATATATACCTTATTATTGGATTATTGCAATGCAATCTTATGTGGAGGTACCTCTGGAAAGTGTCTGGGAAGTTCAGTTGGCTGCCTGTTATCTGAAGCTAGTTCCTGGGTGTGTGATGTGATTTCTTTATTTAATAGTTGCACTGGCTTCCGACTCGTTTCTGTTTGTTCTGTATGTTATCTTTAAAGCCCCAAACATCTTATGAACAGGATATGTAAAGGATGGATCTTCCATATGAGAGGGTCTTTCTGCAACACATTAGAACAAAAGGTGTGATGAATAAATCTGTCCATTTCATTTTCTCACAGTTTCACATTCCCCCCCAACCTTATGTTCCGTTCACTCCATTTGGACTTCGATATATTTCCCCTTCAAAAATTGGAAGAAAAACTCATAGGCATTTCTCCTACTATCTTCATTTTTGTATGCAGTTTTGCCAAATATACGTATTATTATAATCATTTTACCCTAATATAGTGTAATGTTGGATCTGCACCAATATATTCATTATATCCACATTTTTTTTAAAAAAAAAATCAGTGAACTGCATCACAAAATTAGGAGAAGTGTGAATTTCAAAGAATTTTCCAGTTTGCAAAGTGAATTTGTCTAAACAGATTTTTTTTCATCCCGAATGGAGACACATGTAAAAGTCTTAACTTTGGCAGCAACTAGGTTGTCAAACTCTCTGTCTAGTGGGGCTTATTTTAACTTCATCTCTGCAGTTTTCTTTAGTCAGCTGTAATCCTGTCTTTTAAAAAAATTAAAATTAAAATTGTTGCAATGCCATTGCTTTTCATTATATCGTAGGCTTACCCAAGTATTCTTTTCAATGGAGTAATAATAATAATAATAATAATAATAATAATAATAAATTTTATTTATATCCCGCCCTCCCCAGCCAAAGCCAGGCTCAGGGCGGCTAACAACAATCAAATAATCAGTCAAATAATCACACAATCTAAAAATATTTCATTATAAAATTAATTAAATCAAATTGATGGCAACCAATTATGCAGAATTATGTGCAGGTTGCCAGAGGAGGGAGCATATCCATATCTCGATCCCCTTCGCCTATAACATCTACCCCCACCGCCATACCTCCCTCGCCCCTCCACGGTCGCAATCCCAAGCCTCATACTAACCTCCATTTACAAATAGAAAACAAAACAACCAAAACAATTATGCCCAAACAAAACCAATCCCCGCCCCACTCAGTGTCCAACCCCAAAAACAAAACAAAATGGAACAAACAAAAATACATAAATAAAAACCACCATTCACGGTGGTACAACAAAGTAAACAATAAAAGCACCTTTAAAACACCTTAAAATATATATAAACATCTTTAACATTTGCAGCAGATAATGAAATAATATAATATTATAAAAAACAACAACCCCCATTTAAGGTGCTGCAAATTAAAAGCAATTAAAACATTTAAAACTATTTTGTCCATTGCTCCTGGTAGCTGCTCTGTCCTCTAAACTGTGATGGTAGTGCAGGCCCCGCCCCCTAGGCCGGATGGAGTTGGCAGGAGAGGGAGCGGTCTTCCCAGCACTCACGAAGCAGCACCAGCAGTCGTGTCCCGGAGGCCTCTCCCAGGCCTCTTATGCTGTGGCGATGAATGCAGGCCCCGCCCCCTAGGCCGGATGGAGTTGGCAGAAAGGGAGCGGTCCTCCCAACACTCACGCGAGCAGCAGCACCAGCAGTCGTATAAGTATTTTCAATAAGGTATCAGCTGTGATCAAAGATTTTTCAGTGCATTTTTTCTCCAAAATCATGATGATCAGAGAGTAGACAGAAATTGTACAAAACCACTGGCAAATTGAGTGGGCCTGGTTGGTTCTCACTACTTTTGGGTAGACATGTTTACCAGGAGTGGGTGAGTGAGCAGCTTTTCCTTCCTTCCTTCCTTCCTTCCTTCCTTCCTTCCTTCCTTCCTTCCTTCTATTGTTTTCTTGCCATTGCAAGCAGCAGTGGCCTCAGAACTCTTATGTAGCATATTTTTTTGCTGCAATGCCTTGTTGAAACAACTGACCATTGGAGGACCACCATCTTCTTTTTCAACATCATGCCATAAGGGGTGTTTGCACATTACATTCAACAACTGTACAATCTGAATAACTGTGTACACAAAACACTTGAGCTGTGCACTCATACAATTATTCACATATAACCTCCAACAAAAGTGCAGTCTGTGTACACAATAGTTGAGGAAGTCATCACATTTCAGCGTCATAAAAACATATTGTTTGGGTGGGATCCAGTTGGAACCTTAAACTTTCAAAAGGGTTAGGGATTTTGGTCCAGAAGAAACATCCATTAATGGGATAAGAGGAAAGTTTTGCTGATTCCCCCTATACAGTGGTACCTTGGGTTAAGTACTTAATTCGTTCCAGAGGTCCGTTCTTAACCTGAAACTGTTCTTAACCTGAAGCACCATTTTAGCTAATGGGGCCTCCTTCCGCCGCCGCGCCACCAGAGCACAATATCTGTTCTCATCCTGAAACAAAGTTCTTAACCCGAGTACTATTACTCGGTTAGCAGAGTCTGTAACCTGAAGCATATGTAATCTGAAGCGTATGTAACCCAAGGTACCACTGTACTCTCTCCCCCCCCCCCCCGGTACCTTTCACATTCTTCTACAGAGACTTTCAACCTTTTGGAGCTGTCTGTGCGACACTAAGGACTGTGGGATTGGCGAAAATACCCTTCCCTCCTCTTCCGTTAGTGGATGCCTCTGCTGGATCAAAAACCTTTTGAGAATGCAAGGGTGCCAGTTGAATTCTTCCTTCTGTTCTCAGTTTAATTGTGTGTCAAACACTAATCCTATTAATCACACAAGCTTGCACTATTTGCTTCCCTCTCCTACTGAAATATGAAAGGTTGCCCGTTCTTGGCATTTTTATCTGCCTATGGAATGGGGCAAGCTAGAAACGGAAGGGGAAAACAAAAACAGAACCTGCTTCCTAGTAAAAAGCTTTATCCTTGTCTCATAACATTATTATGGACAGTCCACACTGTGATATCTCTTGACCTTCTCACTTGCAACCAGGTTCTGTGGCTCAGGCTTTAAGATGCTGCCTCACACTTGCTCAGTAGCCAGCCCAGTTGGTAATCTAAAGCCCTTTGAGTTTCAAACTGTGTAAACTGTTTTTGAAAAGATTTATTCCCAATCTTCTTTTAAATATATAAAAGGTTAAGGAGTGCAGATGATAAAGTTGGACTACCCAGACGCTTTGGAGATTATAACAATACATGCACAGCATTGTCTTTGTTTTCCTCTTTTCTGTCTGCAAGTGCACACAATTATGAGATAATCTTTATAAGCTACAGCTCTTTGGGGCATTCTTAAAAGAACAAACTCAAGATGAGATAGGCAGAGCAGCTGAGGGGAATGAAACACAAAGAGGGGGGGAGAGGGAAAGAAAAGAGTTTCAATATTGCTGGGGAAACAAAGGACAAGAAATCAAGACAAGAGAAATGACTGATAGCTAGTAGGATTAAAACATGAGAAAATATATCGAAGTTCGGTTTTCTGTTGCTCATTTTGTATAAAACCTGAACCATAATACATTTCTGTTGTTTCCTGTTTCTTGAAAGATTGACTGGCTATGCTGGAACAGATGGTAAGAATGAAAATCATTGTTCACTTAGGAGAGGAGTAGCCAACCTGCAGTCCAACAGTATCTGAAGGGCACCATCCTGGCATCCCTGAACTTAGGGTGCTTCCAGATGACAACAAAGTTTCCCGTCTTTTCTTTTATAAAGCTATGCATCAGAATGATTTGTTTACAAATGAACCTCTTGTAAATCACAGCTGGGCTGGAAAAATGTAATGCTTGTGTGACTCAGAATTTGGATGTCAGAATGAGAATCTGATATACTTCTCAGCACTACCACCTAAATATTTCATGCTCCTCTTAGAGTGGTATTGTGTCCCATGTGATGGTAGTGATTAGGGACTTTAAACATTTTCTTCCAGCTTTCATTTTTTAGCCAAAATATGGAGATGCATCAATTGAATCATGTTGGCAGCTCAATTAAAACCTTCAAGGAATTTTCAGATTAGCAGACCTGAAGAAACTTTTAGATTTAGTTGGCACTGAATATACCTTGGCAGAAAATGTATTTCAACATGCACCCATGGAGGGTGATAAGGAGGAAATATTCTGGGGAAATGTATGTATGCATCTTTCCCATGATGCATTCTAGAGGCATTCTGAGCCATGGACCAAAATAGGCCCAGGATGGGCCCTGATTCAGCCCATGTAGCCATCCCCCCAAACCACACCCACCTGCTCCACACCTGATGGCTTATGTGACGTGAGGCTGCCAATGCATAACCAGGAGCCGTAAAGTGTGCTCCAGATTGTGCATTGCCCAGGTAGGCTTCTTAGTAGCAGTCTTCCAGGATTGACTGTGCTACTGGGGAACTCAACAGGGCAGCTGACCCCAACCCAAAGTGGGGCATGGGAAACTCCTGTGGGCTTGAAGTTGCTGCCTATTGTCTGAGAGGCAAGAACTCCATGCCTCCTGGATCAGCTATGGGACAAGAGAGCCTCTCCTCCTTACAGAAGGGAAAAATTGTGAGTGGGAGCCGTTTCCCGCGTTGGAAGGGGGCGTTTCGGCCCTTGCTCAGCTGTCCTGGCTACCACACCACGCCCCCAGGTAGCCAACCAATCAGGTGGAGGCTTGGGGGCAGGGTTTTGCCACTCAAGCACGACTGTAGCAGCACTTCCCATCAATTGTGCTGCTGGTTTTCATCGGATCACCCACCCATTCTTCCTTTAGTTCACTGCTTGGTTCTTGACATTGCTATGGACCTGTGGTTGGTCGCCTTGGTTGGCCAAGGGGCCTAGTAGGAATTTTTATCCAACTGGCAAATTGGCGCCGGCCACTTGGTTTCTCGCCTATCTCGTAGCAAATCGTCACAACTTATTTGATATTGGCGGTTAGGCATTGGAATATGTTTGTGCATTGGAGGGTAGGGTGTGGCCATCACCTACTCTTCCATTTTATGGGTATTCCAGTAAAGGAATCTGGCAGTTGTGGATCCTGTCTGACGCCCTTGCTGGTGGCTAGGGCCATGGCACGGCCCCCGGTGACATCAGAGGGAGCTTTCAGTTGTATTTGCATCAACAGGCTCCTCCCACTGGTGGTTAACCCTTGATAGATTCACCCTCCCTGAGGGGGTGGAGTCACGCTCTGTTGTTTTATTCAGTGCCTAAGCCAATACCTCTCACATGCTGTAATCAATAAAGTTGTGGCCTTTTTTTAGCCCATTAACCTAATATACCATGTCCATGTGTCTTTCTTATCCTCAAGCAGGTGGCGGGTCCTTGAATCACAACAGTTTTCTGCAGAAAGCAAGCTTGAGGACACCACCTATCTGCAAATAGGCAGTAGCTTCAAGCCTGAGCTGATCAATGGAACATCAATGCATCATGATAGGCTTCTTTTACGAGCTGTGTGTGCTGCTTTGCAGTCTTGACGATCATCACTAGGAATCATTGTGGTGGTCTGGTGATTGACAGGTGGGTCCCCTATTTTATTGTCATACTGTAGCAGTGGTGCAGGAGACTCTTGAGAGTCCCATGGACTGCAAGAAGATCAAACCTATCCATTCTGAAGGAAATCAGCCCTGAGTGCTCACTGGAAGGACAGATCCTGAAGCTGAGGCTCCAATACTTTGGCCACCTCATGAGAAGAGAAGACTCCCTGGAAAAGACCCTGATGTTGGGAAAGATTGAGGGCACAAGGAGAAGGGGACGACAGAGGACGAGATGGTTGGACATTGTTCTCAAAGCTACCAGCATGAGTTTGACCAAACTGCGGGAGGCAGTGGAAGACAGGAGTGCCTGGCATGCTCTGGTCCATGGGGTCATGAAGAGTCGGACACAACTAAACAACTAAACAACAACAACAATGGTGGTGCAGGGTTTCCCACTTCCACAGTTGATGTCTTCCTGGTACCTGGCACAAAAAATAGCCTACCACTGGCACAATGATGGGTGGCAAACCTTGTAGTTTTCTAGATGTTGCTGGACTCCATATCCTATTGCCTCTGACCATTGGTCATGCTGGCTGGGACTGATGGAAACTGGATCCAAGAAAATCTGGAGGGACCCAGGTTCCTCACCCTTGTGCTATGCTATCGTTTTAATGATATACATTCATTATTCTAGGTATTTAGAATTAATTCTTAACTGCTTATTATTGAAATAATTGCAAAGCCTCTGCAAAGAGTCACGTCTTCCTGCCTATATATACCTGCATACCGTTTTGTTCTACTCATACAAGGGATTTAGTAATGGTGCTATCTTCCCCATCCAGTAGAACTCGAGGACAGCCTATTCATTTGTGGCAATATTTCCTCGAGAATATTGCATATTGCTAGGAACGTAGCTGCTGTCATGCCCACTTGATTGACACCAAACTCCCTGCTGAAACTATAATTGAAAATGGCAAACTGTGATTCATGAAATTATAGGCTTCTAGTTTTAAGTTGGTATCAGAGCTGTACATCTATTCCTCTCTCAAAGCCACTGCAAGATATCCTGGAAGACTTTCAAAAATGCTTCTAGTCATTTTCATGGTATCCTGACAAGGCAGAGGGGTCATGCCTCAAAAAAGAAAGAAAGTATATACCTCCTTATCATCTGATTACAGTGTGTCTGGGGTTTTTTATTTTTTATTTAAAAAAGGCAGGGAAGGGCAGGAAACAAACTATCCCATAATCAACATACAACAAGAATAGCAGAATATGCAACTTGAATTGTTGCCACATCCTCACATTGTGGATTAATCGCCACCTTCTGCCTCTGAGCTGCCACACTGTCACTGTGCAAGACTTTGCCTAGTGTTGATGAGCCAGCTGACTTGCTGTATTGCAGTGGTATAGTTCTAGTCAGAAGAGTACAATTGTGGTGCCTCTAACCAAGCTGCCTTTCAAATCCGCTGCTGTGGATTTCTGCAGTTCACCTTGATTAAGTCTCTGGAGCCTGGCTCTAGCCCCAAGAATTTGACGGAGATGTTCAACAGCTGCCTTTTTGCATACCTGAGAAGGAAATGTGTCAAGAAAGATCATCACAACTGCTTCCTTTGTCCCCTGAGGCTTTTCCAACCAGGTATTTTCCCTGCCAATAGTGAGACTGATTACAAGTATTCTGTCCTTCTGGCAGGTATCTTTCTGAACTGTTTGCTAAATGCTGGGTTCAGTCCAGCTGCATGTATTTCACTGGTATAGAACTATCAAGCTATCTGAAGGTCAGTAGATTCAATAAGCAGAACCAAGGAGTAAAGTCCTTGGAGGTCCGTTCTTAACCTGAAACTGTTCTTAACCTGAAGCACCACTTTAGCCAATGAGGCCTCCTGCTGCCACCGCGCCAAGATTTCTGTTCTCATCCTGAAGCAAAGTTCTTAACCCGAGGTACTATTTCTGGGTTAGCGGAGTCTGTAACCTGAAGCGTATGTAACCTGAAGAGTATTGTAACCTGAGGTACCACTGTACAGCAGTGTGAGTGGTATTGGCTTAGGCGTTGGCAATAACTATATCTGACTCCTGTCCGCCTTGCAGGAAGTCTGGAAGGATAAACAACCAAACGAGGGCGCTCCGTCGATGGCAACCAACTGAAGCTCACCCTGGGGTTCCCACTGGATCCTGGCATGGCCAGGTGAATCCACAGAAATGCACGGCTGCCTTTTATATGCCCCCACAATCACACCACTGATCCCTGATTGGCCAATAGGCCCTGGTGTGATTGTGGGGCCATCGCTTGGGCCGGGCTCAATCTCCCACCCACCCCAAGATAGTGTGTGTGAGTGGGGGGTACCTTGGACCCACGCACAATGCAGACCCTCAATTAGGAGGATCTGATTAACCATATTTTTTCCCCTTTTAATTTTACCATTGTCTGGGCTGAGCAATGTGGGTGGAGATGCTCCTTCAGGTATACTGTGCCAAGGCTGTTTAAACACAATTTTAAAACATCTAGAACAACTAAAAACATTTAGAAGTAATCACCCTCACAGCTCTTAAATTCGCAGTTGCCATGGCCAGTATCTATCAGCCATCAAAGCCTGAGTAAACAGGAATGTTTTAAAATTTCTCCTGAATGTCATTTATGAGGGAGAGGCAGGTGCACTTTGCCAGGAAGGGCATGCTATAAATGGAGACCCACCACTGAGAAGGCTTTGCCACAGGTCAACACCAACTGGGCAACAGCCAGAGGCAGTTCCATCAACAGAGCTTCCTCTGCCGCTGCCGCTACACTCATTTTTGGAGTGGGCCCAAATCCGGTTATAATACAACATTTTCACTTCTTTTTTTGTCACACAGTCCATAAGTATGAATAATCGCAATTGGTGACCCCAAAGGATGAGTGATGTTGTACTATTTATATCCTACCAGAGTTTTGTGGGACTTGGTAAATGGAAAATAGGGTAATATAGTTAGTATTATATTACCCAGTGTGGTGTAGGGGTTAAGAGCGGTGGACTCGTAATCTGGTGAACCAGGTTCGTGTCTCCGCTCCTCCACCTGCAGCTGCTGGGTGACCTTGGGCCAGTCATACTTCTCTGAAGTCTCTCAGCCTCACTCACCTCACAGAGTGTTTGTTGTGGGGGAGGAAGGGAAGGGAGAATGTTAGCTGCTTTGAGACTCCTTCGGGTAGTGATAAAGCGGGATATCAAATCCAAACTCCTCCTCTTCTTCTGTATGAAGTACAGTATCAAGTGCTGGCAAAACAGTGCCATGAAACAATATTTCCTGTGCAATATTGCTCTACAGTTGCATCACCAATAGAGAATACAACCATATCTCGTATTGCCCCATATATATTGTATATGTTCTTATTTCCAGATATGTTAGGGCCATTAATAGTTATTTTAAAAAATCGTTTCAGATAATGTGCTCATCTCCTCATTGCACATTGAAGGTGCCAGTAGACAGCTGGCTGATGGATTCCAAGAACCTCCCACACTCATTAAATATGATAATTATTCTGCTCTACAATGCACATTATTCTCTTTAATGTCAGGATCTAACTTTCACAATGACCTTCCTTTTCTTAGTTGCAAACTAGACTTCAGGCACTTGCTACTCAAAGTAATAACAGTAAAAAGTCTGGAAAAGAAAGGAATCCTCAATGCCTGCTTAAGCACGGAGATATTGGCTGGTTGCATTGCTAAAGAATACCAGGGGATCATCAATATTCCAATCAAGTGCCAGGCATATCTATGAGGGCAGCTGATCTTAAACTTTATATATACAGTGATTGATTTGTTCTCTCGCTTACCTGCTGCTTGACACGGAGAGCACAGACATTCCTCTATTTCTCATTCTCTCCAAATTATGTTTGAACATATATTTTATATATTGTTTGCCATATTTGTTGAGCTTTTTTGGGGGGGGGGCTTTCCCCCAAAATAGTGGTTTAAAGTATTTGGAGCTGTTTATGTTGATTTTTTTCATCATGTTGCCATGCATCTGGGTTTCCCCTGACATTTTGCCAATTTGGCAAAATTCTCCCCGACACCATTTTTACACCTGAAAACCAGGACATGTCAGGAATTTTCCTGATGTATGGCATGCCTAGTTTTCAGCTCTTCTCTTTTAAATATTTTAAGCCAGCCAGAGAGAGGGCTGCAGGCATTTTGAAAACCAGTTCCTTTAAGAGAGGTTATTGCTCTCCCTTGCCCTGAGCTACTTCTGCTGGATATGTTATAGTGTGTGTCAAAAGACTGTTGATGTTTGCCTGTACAGTGGTACCTCAGGTTACATATGCTTCAGGTTACAGACTCTGCTAACCCAGAAATAGTACCTCGGGTTAAGAACTTTGCTTCAGGATGAGAACAGAAATCATGAGGCGGTGGAGCGGTGGCAGCGGGAGGCCCCATTAGCTAAAGTGGTGCTTCAGGTTAAGAACGGACCTCCAGAACGAATTAAGTTCTTAACCCAAGGTTCCACTGTATGTATTCACAGCTTGGTAGGCAAGGGGTGGGGAGGAGAGAAAGAGAGTAAAACTCAAGAACTATTGTCTGTCATTTGGTAAATCTGTTTGGTTAAGGTGTGGGTAGCTTTTTGTATTTTGTGATTCTGGTTTGGGAGATGTCTTGTACTTTTATAAGGAAAGGAAAGCATACATTTAAAAATAAATAATGGTCTCAATTACCATAACCACCCCTATATTTGTGATTCACCAGCAAATCAAGGGAATTGCAGATATTATATCTAATTACTTACTTATTTGCAGAGCAACCCAAATCTTCTTATGTTGGTCAGGGGTGGGGGGAAATAGGCAGAGGTGTCCCTCTGCCTAGTTCTTCCAACTCGGCCAGTCTCCCACAGGCCACTGAAGGACAATTGGGGGATGATTCCAACAGATTCCACATGAAAAACGCTTATGTCCCTGTGGAGATGGTAGTACCGAATCAGTGGTGCCCGGCCTTTTGGCTTACACTCTTTATAAGGATTTGAGGAATGAGGTTATCACCCCTCTTTTATTGTCCATTCCAGGTCGCCCAACCACTACCACAGTGTCCTTTCTCTTGACAGATCAAGATGAGCAAGTGACAGCAAAGGTTGCAAGGTTTTTAGCTGGGGCAATCAGAATAAGATCCACTATTTGACTATTGATTCAAAACCCTAAAATGTATTTTATATAATTGACTTTTTATTTATATTCTTTGTATATCGTATTGTTGTTTTATTGCTATGGTTGATGGCTGATGCAGATAAAGGTTCATTCATTCATTCATTCATTCATTCACTGATTGGGTGGGAGTGCCATTGGTGGGCTGCCCATCAGCAGTAACCAGCAGAAGGCACTGAGATGTAGTGTTCCAAAGAGAGGGAGGAAATGGGGTTGGGTTTGGATTTCACCCTTTTCTTAGGCTGCACTCCTAACTATGTCTGCTAAGAAGTAAGCCCTGTTGAATTCAGTGGTACTTACTCTAGATAAGTGGACTTATGACCTCGGTCTTACTCACTACAATCCCAGTTCACAAAGAGTTAAGTCCTGCAGATAGTTAAATGTTTATCTAGATGGGTTGGAAATGGGATTACACCTAGCAGTCCTTCCCCTGCCTATATTCATTCAGTGCAATGGGTGGCACATAGTCTTATCTGTATACAGACTAAATTGTGGTCTCTATGCTGACATTGTGTCAGGCATGGCAAGTCCCCTCCTGCTCCATAGAAATGTGGCACTGCCAGCCCCCAGAACACTAGGATGCTTTGGGTTTTTTGCTTTTGTTTCTGGCAGGGTACTGACTTTGGGGGGGCTTCTTATAAGGCTGTCTGGATCACTCATCACTTTAAAGAATGTATATTTTAATTCTGTATTTTATACTGCTGTAACCAGTCCTGGGACTTTCTGGTGAAAGGAAGCTAATAAATCTAATTATAATATAATATGTCTATGTGGGCAGGAACAATTGAAAAAACTCATTTCTGTTCAAGATGAATCATTTCAGCCAAATCATGTCCTCCAAATCATGGAGAGCCCAGTGTTGCAGTGAGATCACCAAACTGCCTTCTTGTTGCTGGTGTGGGCCCATTTGGATATCCTCCGCACTTCATTGGTTGCCCCTTTGTTGCTGGAGAAAATTTTCTGTCGGTTGGAGTTTGATTGGCAACTAAGGGGATATTTAAGGGGCTGCATGAGGCGAAGTATTTTCTCTTTCGCATCATGCAGCGGATATCTCTCCCTCCCTCCCTCCCTATAATTTAAGGTTATGTTTTTGACCTTGCTATGCCTGTCTAGGGGTTATCTGTTTTTGAAGCAGGGGATGTTAGGATATTTCCGTTCCACCTTAAAAAGGGAACAGGCTGTTGTGTGTCACATGCCTGTTTACTTCCTGCTCACTGGGAGTTTCCGTTTTGTATATAGCTTTTGTTCCGGCTGTTTTCCTGGACATGGAGGCAAGCAGTCATGTTTTTCCTTTGTTCTGATCTACGTTGAATAAAGCTGTAAATATGCTCTTCTGTCTGAATCTTCCGTTGTTGAAACTCTGCAGAAAGGGTGTGCACGGGCCTTGGAATGTCTCTGAGGCTTGTGTTGCTAATTGACTGATGTTCCACGGAAGATCGGTGATCGTCCAGAGATGACCGGAGGGGGGGGGCTGCCTGTTGGCTCCGTCTCCCTGGCAGTATCCCAACAGGGGCCCGGTAGGAATTTTGCTGCTTGGCTGATTGGCTGGTGCCATTTGGTTTTTGCCTTCTGTGTAACAAATTGTCACAACTGTGTAAGGTTGGCGGTTAGGCATTGGTTCATTCTTTGGTGGAGGGGATTATGGATTGGCTGTGTCTGCCCTTCTTTTTTGTTGCTGCTGCTAGGGAATTCCATTAAAGGAATCCAGGGGGTCGATTTGCTCTGTCCAATCCCCTCTCAGGGGTAGGGCCATGACAGAGTTCCTGCCATGCCAGAGTTCCTGGGAACATCTGGGGTGAACTAAGAGGCGGAAATCTGCCTCTGTGCTCCCCCAGTATGCTTCCCCTTACTCACCTCTGGAGGTTCCAGTTGTCAGCCCTGTTCCTCCGGTGCAGGTTCAGGTAGTCTGAACCAATGCCTAAGCAACCACTCACATGCTGTAATCAATAAAGTTGTGGCCAAATTAATGCCAAAAATCTTAAACAAATATTCTGCGTCCTGTGTGATTTACTTTGGAGGGGGTTTGGGGGTCTTCACACACAATAGGTCCATGGCTTTGAAAGAACGCAGCCTATGTTTACGTCAGTTTTCTCCCCCCAACTTTTTTTTTAAAAGTTTATCTTATTTCGGAGCAAATTGCCTTAAATCACTTTCCTCCCCCTCAGAATCAATGTGTGCTGTACCTTAATTTGATCCATTGTTTCCTCAAACATCGCAGTGATCTAGCACTGACTTCATAAAGTGAAACATAGATGTATACAGAGATATACGATTTCCTGTTGAAAGCTCAAAGCAAAAGAAAGCAAGAGTTCTTTGAGGACTTTGAAAAAGAAAGAAAGAAATCAGGTATTGTAAGCAGAATATTGAGCAAACTAAAAAGTCCATTAAATAGTCACTTCTAATGCAATGCTAAATTGGTATGCGTGGATAAGCTTGATGCATTTCATTCTCATTTACAATCCTTAGTAACCTGTGAATCTGGATTACTTTTTAAATGAGTTTTCCAGCAGAAATCTTTTAAGTTAAAAAATGGTGCTATTATATCATTTTTCCTTAAAAGGGTTAACAACTTACCTGGATTTACAACCTTAAGATGGATTTACGTGAAGTGTATCACGCATGCGACAATCTTCTCGGCCCTTGGGATTATTGAAAGTGTGTGCTGCAATTGTTGTTCTTCTTAAAAAAAAGAAAAATCAGAATTAGAGTTGAGTAAACCATTTATTTTCAAAGAGCTTTGTTCTTTTTAACCTTGCTTGTTCTTTTGTCAGTCTCCAACAGATGGCTAGATGACTTGCGTCTTCTAACAACAGTCAGCACTCATTATCACCATGCCATTTCAAGTTTCCATCTTCCCACCTCTTTTTTATCCCTTCATTTATCAAACCATCCATCCATTTTAAGTGAACTACTGACGTAGATGAACATTGCAATGCCTGGCTATAGTTTAATCTTCTGCAATGGTACACGGGAGTTCGGTTGGAAACAAAACAAACAATGCCAGGTGCTGAATTAACTATAAACCTGCCCTGAATTTCCACATTAGGTTTTTGTTTGTTTGTTTTAAGGCTGAAGTGAGGCTTTTGGGGTGGGCGGAATAAGCTTCTCTCAAAACTGCTTTCAAACCTCTTGCTGTTCACAGTGCTGCTTGCAGTGATTCACACTTCTTGTTTTCCTCCCTTTGTGGCTGCCCCATGCTATTGTCTTGGCTAGAAGTCCTCTTCCACAAGTGACCCTAGGCAATTAGAATCTAGAATCATAGAATCATAGAGTTGGAAGAGACCACAAGGGCCATCGAGTCCAATCCTCTGCCAAGCAGGAAACACCATCAGAGCACTCCCTGACATATGGTTGTCAAGCCTCTGCTTAAAGACCTCCAAAGTAGGAGACTCCACCACACTCCTTGGCAGCAAATTCCACTGTCAAACAGCTCTTACTGTCAGGAAGTTCTTCCTAATGTTTAGGTGGAATCTTCTTTCTTGTAGTTTGGATCCATTGCTCCGTGTCCGCTTCTCTGGAGCAGCAGAAAACAACCTTTCTCCCTCCTCTATATGTCATCCTTTTATATATTTGAACATGGCTATCATATCACCCCTTAACCTCCTCTTCTCCAGGCTAAACATGCCCAGCTCTCTTAGCCGTTCCTCATAAGGCATCGTTTCCAGACCTTTGACCATTTTGGTTGCCCTCCTCTGGACACGTTCCAGTTTGTCAGTGTCCTTCTTGAACTGTGGTGCCCAGAACTGGACACAGTACTCCAGGTGAGGTCTGACCAGAGCAGAATACAATGGCACTATTACTTTGATCTAGATGCTATACTCCTATTGATGCAGCTCAGAATTGCATTGGCTTTTTTAGCTGCCGCGTCACACTGTTGGCTCATGTCAAGTTTGTGGTCAACCAAGACTCCTAGATCGTTTTCACATGTACTGCTCTCAAGCCAGGTGTCACCCATCTTGTATTTGTGCCTCTCATTTTTTTTGCCCAAGTGCAATACTTTACATTTCTCCCTGTTAAAGTTCATCTTGTTTGTTTTGGCCCAGTTCTCTAATCTGTCAAGGTCGTTTTGAAGTGTGATCCTGTCCTCTGGGGTGTTAGCCACCCCTCCCAGTTTGGTGTCATCTGCAAATTTGATCAGGATGCCCTTCAGTCCATCACCCAAGTCATTGATAAAGATGTTGAATAAGACCGGGCCCAAGACAGAACCCTGTGGCACCCCACTAGTCACTCTTCTCCAGGATGAAGAGGAACCGTTGATGAGCACCCTTTGGTTTTGGTCAGTCAGCCAGTTACAAATCCACTGAGTGGTAGCATAGTCAAGACCGCATTTTACCAGCTTCTTTACAAGAATATCATGGGGCACCTTGTCGAATGCCTTGCTGAGAGGGGTCCTAAGTCTTTTTTGGGTTTGGGGACCCATTTGGAAATTTAAGAAATTGTTGCGGACACCAAAAAATACCCAACTCACAGAAGGAACATAGGTGATGCTCAGAACCCCCTTGAAACAAGTTCTGCTTGCTGATCCTCTCACATCTTTTTTACCCTGAGAGAGTTATGGCCTACTCTGTCCTCACCTGCCTGCTGTTGCTCCCATCTCAAGAACAGTAAAAGAGAGAGTACAATGATGTCAGTTGGTCAGATAACCGACTCCTCTCACTGTGCATCCATCGTGCCTGCAGGGACAGACTTTGGCTTCTCAAATTTCAGTGGTGTCCTGTGCAAGGCCAACATTCAGGGACCCGCCTCTCGCCTTGCATTCTGGTCAATTCACTATGCCATAGTTGCAATGCCCTGCAGTGCCCCCTAGGCTCAGCAGATTGTGCAACTGAACCAGATATGCTGTCCTAAATCCATCTCTGCCGCCACATTCCTCCAGCCTATCTTTTCAGAACCCCTCCAGAAGGATCCAACATGCCATAGAAGCATGATGGGAGATATCCCACAATGCGAATATAAACTGCAGGATCCTGTTTTTCTTGGCATAGATTTATTTTATTTTATTAATGCAGTGCACACATAGCCCTGATTTAGCATCTCTATGTATTTATGAGGAGGCATTAAGATATATATCGTTTGACATAATATTAATGTCTATATTTGAGGAATGCTAAATCTAGGTTGCTTCATTAAAAAAAAATATCCAAGCTAGTGACGGCTCATCTAAATTTTTAAGAAAAGTGTCAAATCTTCAGTTGGAGTAATGTTTTTGCTACTGAGCAGTCTAATATTTTCCTTCCTTCTCTAATTCCTGTATTGACAAATCTGACAAGTGATGAATTTACAAACTCCATCATGGGTATGCATTTTTGTCTCCGACAGCATCATTAGACTTGCTGCACTGTCAGTTTTTATTGAAACTATGTATCACTTCAAGCCATAATCCTGGGAACCTGGTTCTCTTTATGCCCCAGCATAAGTTGCAAGAAGCAAACTTTCAGTGACAAAGGCTGACTTCTCGGAAATGTGTAAATATTAGGACTGCACCAAATCAGATGACTTTGGTTTTCTGCCATATAGCATTGTTAAGCAACATGTCCCTAACAGAGCAATCCTATGCAAGTTTACACAGAGAGAAGCCCCATTAAGTTCAATGGTACCTGCTCCCAGACACATGAGCATAAGACTGCCCCCCAAATGGCCTGTGCTGTATGCAGTCTGATGAAAACATGTGTGCTGAGTACATGCAGTTGGGATGCTTCTAAGCAGGGACAAGGAAATTGCAACCTGCCCTCACTCTCGATGTGTTGACTACCAACTCTCATCAGCCCCAGCGAGCATGGCTAATGATGATGAATGATGGGACTTTTAATCCAACAGTAACTGAAGGTTCACCATCTTTTCTTTTGATGTTTCAGGAGAATGTACACAGTTTTTATATTTAGAGTTTCCAGGAGATTTTGGGACTGTTTTTACCAGGATATTATTGAATCAAGGGAGCAGCAACTCGGTCAACACTGAACAACTTTAAAAGTGCTGCAGTACATACACCAGATGTGTAAATGGGAGCAAAAATGTTTGTGTAGCCAGTATCTCACCAGTGGCTAAATGACCTTTTCTCATTCCTTGTAAAACTAAAATGAAATAAAAAATGCATGACTTTTCCTATTGACTTCAGAATTAAAGGGAACGTAACAGCATTTTTATTTCATTTTTTTTGTCCACAGTGTTCAAAAATTTGAGCTCTTAACCAAATTATGTAATATCCTGATGGCTCTCCAATCACTAACAACAAATGAAACAATAAATCAATAGCAATAGCAGAAAGAATACAGCAGGGGCAGTCTAAAGCACACAGCAGCAACCAGGGCAAGTTAAAAATAATTCAGCTGGTATTTAAAAAAGGTGTGAGGAAATAAAATTGTTTTTCTCTTGTACCAAAAAGCAGCAGACAACACTCTATAGATGTTCAATGAGTTTAATGAGACTTGCTGCAAGGTAAGGTTTGCAGCCTTAGGGACTGGTGATCAAGGGACTTTCCATGAATAACTTACAGTGCATTTCAATACTGAAGCATTATGCTTTCATCAACAATCTAATTGACTTGCTTGGAATGATCATATGAAACAATATGGCTTTGGATTGTTTCTTGTTCATCCTTGCGCAGGTGATCGGAACTGTATTCCATCCCTAGTTGCATACCTTGCGCTGGGATCACAACATCCAGTGGCAGCCCTCAGCTGAGGTAGCCAGTTGTTGAAGAGCGGTGTGGTTCTTTACTGGAGTAAAAGCTGACTCCCACAGAGACTTAGGGCAAAGGGTTTGTCTTGGGTTTGTCATCACCCAAGGAAGATGACAATGCTGTGTGTTTAGGTGCCATCTCAAAGAACAGCTCAAAAAAACTCCTCCAGACTCCCAACACAATTGCTCTCTCCCAGACTCCTTCCTCAAACTCCCAATTGTCCACAGGCCCCAATGGTCAGTGCAAGGGCTCTTGGGATTACAATGGCAAAGGCCCATGGGATCGCTAGGCACTGTTTTTACACCTTTCCTGACTGCTTTGCGCCTCTTCTGGTACCATTTTAGCAATTTTTAAAGTCACTTCTGGGGTTGGCATGATGCACGTATACACGGTCGCACATGTATTGAATGCGGGTAACTGGGGGCTGCCTGTATGTTCACATTTAGATGCAAAGTGAATTGAATTTCTCCTCCAGCCTTATCTACTACTGAATTATAGGCCTTCCCCTCATTTCACGTTTGTCAAAGCAAGTTGCTCACTTGGAACTATGCTTGCTGTATCTTCTTACTCCATGTCTCTGTGTTAAGGACAGGACAGGATCCAACACAACCCTTCTGTTTTCCTCAAATTCCACATTTGCAAAAGTCAGTTGCAACTCTGTGTTGTGTGGTTATTTGCCACCACTTCTAGAAAAATGGAGGGCAGAAGAATTGGCAGGAAGAACCATGAAAGCATTTGAAAGGCAATTAGCCTAGATATGGGAGAATCTGGAGCCAATGGACAGAGCAAAAAGATGGAAAATGGAAGGAAGAAAAGCTAATCTACAGTAGATACAGTAGATTAGAGAAGCCAGCACAGTTAACAAAGGTTTAAAAGTACAGGCAGGAAGGCTAACAGGGTGTCTGAGATAAGAGATTGCTTTAACAACTTTCCAATATAAAGTGAAAAGGAAGCGGTAAAGTTTAGAATTATGATGAGGCTGGAAACAAGATTTGGCATGAAATTTGAATTTTTACAGAAGAAATGAAACAACACAAGTCAAAGATTACACTGAGTTTCAAAGTAAACAGAGCAAATTGGAAGATAGATACAGTATGTAAGATTAAAAACTCAGACTTAGAGGAGATAATCTTGCTGTGTTTGTGTTGGGGGGAGAGGATGCTACCTACCTGGACACTGCAAAAAAATAAATAAAAAATACACAATCTCCAAATGACAGTATCACCCATGCATGATGGCTTCCACTGTACAATGTGGAAGAAGTCCAATGTGTGTTAATTAATGGAATAGATTTTGATCTGGAATAGCCACCCAAAGATGTTGGGCTTTAACTGCCATCAGCTCCAGCAGTTATGGATTATGGGAGTTGTAGTCAAACAGCACCTGGAAGGCATCATGTTGGCTTCCTTTAATCTTGATAGTGGTATTATATCCTTCCTCATCTTAAAGGCTCATTAGGTTTTGTAGCAGACAGAATGTGTGTGTGTGTGTGTGTGTGTGTGTGTGTGTGTGAATATGATTAAAAATAAATAAATACATACCCCACATGAATTTTCTTCTTGCCTTTAGAGCTGAATTTAAATAGGCTTTTGATGATGTTGATCACAAACAGGAGTCCCTTTAAAAAAAACCAAACCCAACTAATGCTGAATTTCTGTATCTGTCATTCTTCCAAACTCCTCCTGGCTAATTTAGCATTTCTTGCTTGGATTTGTTTGCTATGACTCAGACTGATGATATGATCCGACTGGTAAGCATGCTTCTTTTCATACATCACACGTCTTTTCCTTATCCATAATGGATGAACTTTTCCACACACTTGCACAAGAGTACATTCTACGGAGATGGCTAAGATTTATTTCTGATCAAATAAGCTTTTATCACTGGACTCTCTGACCAGTTGTGTGTGCGTGGATGACTGTGAGATCTTCATTTTCAAAATAAAATAACAGAAGCCTGCAAAAGTAGAGATAACAGATTCAAACTAACAGGTACACCATGACCATGATGAAGTCATGAAATGTTGAAGGTGCCATTGGGGAACATGGAATTAGCCCATTTGAGCCTGTAAATGCTTATAGCATCCTGGAGGTGAGCAGCATTAGGGTCAGGATGGGGAGTTGATGCCATGATCCCAAGCTGTATAGCAGGGTTGTGGGCCTTTTGCCTCCAGATGTTGAAACCTGCATAGCCAGTGACCAGGGGTGGTGGGAGCTGTAGTACAGCAAGCAACATCTGGAGAGCCACGGGTTCCCCATCTCTACTATACCGAAATAAGATGCTATTGTTCAGGACCAACAGCCATTCCCAGTCCTGAGATCTCTAGCTCTATAGGGCAGAGCAGGGGGATCAATTTTTGGATGAAGGTGCTTTTTAAAATCAATACATCTGATAACGGTTTCAGAAAAGTGGGAATCCAAACAGTGCCTATAGTCCCTACTTTTATTAAATATAAACAACATGAAATACTTTATTAAACTGTAAACTCTGCCACCTTTTCTTAAAGCAGATGTTTAAAGCATGCTCCCTTTATGATAACCTAAGTGCTTTCTTACATTATTGGAAACTTTGTTAATAATAAACCCGCAGATGTTCAAAACGTGATAGGAAATAAATAGCCAGAATTATAATGAAGCAAAGGAAATGACAATATTGTAAGACTTCATCGATAAAATTCCAGTCGTGAAGGACATTAATTTTATCTCATTCATTTACACTTGAGGGTGCAGCAATAATGAATGAAAGTAATTCAATTGAACCTTGCAAAGAGAAGGTGTATCTGAAGATCATCAAGTTATGCAACCCTGAATTTCAGGCATTACAATAACATGAATAGATATTATAACAATCAGTGGTGTAAATAAAAAACACTGGCTTGAGCTCAGATAAAACATTTTCCCAAGACACATTTTCAAACAGCATTTCCATATAGATAGAAAACCTTATTTTTTGTGATTAATATTGTCTGAGTGGGCAAGAAGTTTCAAACACATCAGAATGAAGATGCATATGTCCTGGCTCAGTGGTTCTAGAATGTATATACTGACTGCCATACTTGCATAGAGCTCTGTGTGACCAATATATAAAAAGAAGAGCTTGGTGACTCAGGCCAATGTCCCATCTAGTCCAACATCTTCTTCTCACAGTGGCCAACCAGATACCTATGGGAAGCTCACAAACAGGACCTGAGTACCAGAGAGCTCTCCTCTCCTGTGGTTTCCAACAAGTGGTATTCAGAAGCATTACTATTCAGAGCTATGGAGGCAGAAGGCAGTGATAGCCTTATCCTTCATGGACTTGTTTAATCCACTTTTAAAGCCATCCAAGTTGGACCTTGAACATCAATATTATTTCCTATTGTGCATGTGGAACATTCTGTGATATTGGAAGGACCAGGACAGTCCTTGTTTATAAGGAGTTGCACGTATTCTCTCTCTCTCACACACACTACATATACACACACACTTCTGGTCAAGGCAAACGCATTTCCTTTTGACAAAAAGGTGGAAGCTTGATGCAGGTCATTGAAACATGAACCACTTAGAGGTATATTATTCCCACAAATAGATTCTAATCATGCAACCATCTCCTTATGGACAGATTCCCTTTCCCAAGCAAGATTTTGGGCAGAAGACAAATGAAGCCTACATACATACAGGAGCCGGCAGGATTACAAGTTTAAGGGGATCTCTCTAGTAGTGGGTAGCAGACTGCCCCCCATGGCTAAACCAGTCCCCCCCAGCTCAGATTTTAATCTGATCCCCAGAATAATTTGGGGACTTGTAGGGTTTGACTCTGAACATCACACACCCATGTCACTTTATCAAACCCAGCAACTTTCACAAGCATCTTTATGTACAGTAACTGGATTTAGGCATGCTTTTCTCTAGCATGCACTTACCCTTCCCCATTTTGTATTACTTCCAAAGATGAGCACATGAAACCATCTCTCTCTCTCTCTATTTCAAGGTAGTATAACATATCAGTAGAATCTGCCTGTTTTGACCTTACCTTAACTCAGAAACATGCAACTCACGCTCACCCCGCCCCAGGTTATGCTCAATGGAGACCAGGTGCAATCACTCAAGTCAGCTTTTCAGCAAAATACAGGCTACGTATATGAATATTTCATAGCATGGATTTCTGTGCGAAAATAAAATCTAAGGCAATATTTGCTGCTCGGCTTTCAGATTTCTCTGCAAAAAAAAATTCCACACAGCCCCAGCCAGTCTTAATCTACGCCATGAAGGCCACACACCTTTCCTATTGTTTGACTGCTCCTCTCAGCTTGATGTAGATAAACAAATGTATTATGTTTTTCCTCTTCATTGCACTGTACACAGCTATCAATCTTTGCCAAACAGGGTCTCAGTTCCAGTGATCCAGATACTGTCTGTATGTATATATTAGTGAACATGTGGGCATGTTGTCATGCGCCTATGTAGAAGTTCTTATAAACTCTTTATCAGATTTATTCATCTGTTTCCATGGCTACCAAGTTCTGTTTCTGGGTATCTCTCACTTTCTACAAAACCTTGTCTAGTCATCAGGATTCTTAATGAGCAGTTTCAGATCTGATTATTTGCTCTCTTTACATAAAATACCTTTGTTATCTTATGCTTCAGCTAGTGCCACATTGATTTTTTTTCTTTTTAAAATAAAAAGTACAGATAAAAATAGAGGTGTCTCTCATGGTTGTTTTAAATAAAGTGTGCCATTTCTTCCTGAAGATTTTTTTTAGTGAATAAAGAATACCAAAAATTGCAGTGTTAAATTCATATTAATAGAATATTAAAAACTGAATTCATCATTAATAAGAGGACTTCACATCACACTACTTTTCAGTGTGGGTTTCATTGGGAGGTTCATTTTATTAGCCTATATAGAAGAGTCAAAAATAGAAACAAAAACAAATGTTGTATCATGAGATTCTTCTATATGTGTAGATAGGCCTTGAATCATAGAGAGACATGGACTGAAGATTTTGCATCATTGCCTATATTATGCTATCCCTTTATTTGGATTCTAAATGAAATTGATGCAGTTTATCTCTGCAAGCCATAGGCAAAACAAAACAACAAACTCTTTTAAACTCTTGCATGGCAAATTTCCCTAAACATACAAGATGAATTGTGTGAGTGTCTGGAGGTGGTTGGAGGATGGATGGCGGTTAACAGATTAAGGTTGGATCACGACAAGACAGACCATATAACATTGGTCCTAAAAGATCTATAGTGACTCCCTGTATGTTTCTGAGAACAATTCAAGTGTTGGTGTTGTTGACCTTTGAAGCCCTAAATGGCCCCAAATGAGGTCTATCTCTGAGGACCTTCTGGTGGTTCCTTCATTGTGAGGGAAACAGGCAGAGGGCCTCCTTGGTAGTGGTGCCTGCTCTGTGGAATGCCGTCCCGTCACATGTCAGAGAGATAAATAATCATATGACATTCTGTAGACATGTGAAGGCAGCCCCGTATTGGGAAGCTTTTAATTTGTGATGTTCTGTTGTGTTTTTGCATATTCTATTTGAAGCCACCCACAGTGACTGGGGCAACCCAGTCAGATGCACAGGGTACAAAAAATAAATTGTCATCATCATCATTCTAGGCGTTGGTTATATCTAAATATACAGGGGCCTGGCTCAGTTGAACAGCAAATGCTTTTTATGTTGGAGGTCCCAGTAGACCAGACCCTGAGAAACTAGGTTTCAAATGACACTAGGCTTCATTGGGTGACCTTGGGCCAATTACTCACTCTCAGCCTAACCTACCTCACAGGTTTATTGTGGGGATAAATTTGGGGGGAGAAGAACCATTTACACCACCTTGAGTTCTTTGGAGGAAAGATGGGATAGAAATGCAACAAATAAATAAGATCACTAGTTAGAATGATCTGATAGCACGCAATGGGAAAAACATCTGTCTGAAACCCTGGCAGGGAGAGAGTCACAAGTGGTAGCAGTGGGTGGCAGGGTGGAGTTAATCTGGCACTGCCAGTGGCATGGTTGTAGCACCATGGTTGCTGCATCGCCCATCACCCTCCCAGTAAGTCACAGCAACACCTGTTATAGGAGGTCAGGTTACTACCCCTCCAACTTCTACTGATTAGCAGAAACATGCCATCTTCTAAATCACACAATGAGCCTTCTCCAATAGAGCAGGTTCCTCATGTCAGGCTTTGGAGGGCAGGATCAGGCAGCATCACCGACTCTTGGTAATTGCACAGAGGGAGGCAGCATGAACAGGACATATATGGAGTGGATCCTTCTTTTGCATATGGAGATCAAAGTCTGCAGTTATCTCTGGTGTGATGCACGCAGAGCTTAATATCTACATTGGGAGATGCTGGAGCTCTGGCATGCTTCTATCTGCTGCAATGATTTGTGGGGCTGGCTGTGTTTTCATGCTTTTGAAGAAAAAAACACACTGCACATTCTCAGAGGCACTTAATACTTATTGTAGGTGTTCCAGAAGTTGAGGGAGGCATTCATGGTGAGTTCCAAGAGAACAAGGGAGGTGTTTATGGTCAGTTCTAACACCTCTTTTAATAGAAAAATAGCACTGGTTACATCTATGGATTACAGCACAGCTAAATCCCGTTACAGAAGTTCTTTCTCCCCCTGCTTCATTATCACTGCAGTGTAATGATTTGTATATTACATTTGATAGAAATGAAGCACAAGGAAAGTAAAGAAGAAAATCACAGGGGGTTGAATTTGTCAGGAACCCATTTAAGCAGTGCAACAGAGCAAGCACATTCCCATATTAATTTAGGCAATAACAAAGCATCATTGAAAATAAATAAATAAATAACATCTCATTTAGATGTGATTAATTAGGATGTTCTGCCTTAGTCCTGCTTGCTTGTTTGTTTGTTTTTTTCCCTTTCACGTCTTCCAGGAAACAGTTCCAAGTTAATTCCTAGTCAACCATGCACATTGTGGCAGAATAAAGAGGGTTGTTTTCATTGAGACCAGTGGCTTCCAGTGTCTGGTCTGCTAGTCTCTGTTTCTCCAAGAACTGCTTGAGTGTCATAATCTATTCATTAGCTCACTCAAGAATTATAAAGAAAACCAGGGGAGGACTGTGGTGTTTCAGGCAATCAAGCACTTGCGGAAGGATTATACAATAGATTTGGAATTTTGCCAAGAGGGATCGTGAGGAGCACATAACTCTAGTGGGCAGACTATGTTGCTGTTTAGAAGGAATTAATTTCAGGCAACCCCTAAATAACAAAGCAAGTTGGAGTGATCCAAACATCAGCTTGCACCATTAACAAGGTGCCTTGAGGCTGATCAGGGACTCCCTAAGCTTCTGAGTCACTCTGTGGCTTTGAATGTCTCCCAAAGTGAACTTTTGACTCCCTGACTTGCTTTTTCCTAGGCACAGAACCAATCTCCTCTCCCTCTTTATGTGACCCTTCCTCTGAAGATCACAGGGTGGTTTACAGTATACAACAGAAAAATTCATAACATAACAACAAACAAAACAATATTACGTTGCCACCCTCCGGACCTCTTGTGGAGGGGGCACACAAAGAAGGACCTCAGCGGATTATCACAGGGTCCAGGTGGTCCTTGAGGTATTGCAGTTCTGAGCCATTTAAGGCTTTTTAGGTCAAAAACATCACTTTGAATTGGGCCCAGAAACTTATTGACAGCCAGTGCAGTCAGGTCAGAATTGATGCTATATGTGCAAACTGTCTTAAGCCGGTGAGCAACCTGGCAGCTGCGAATGCCCAGAAAGCAGAGGTGAGGACATGAGAAATATTTTATTTTGACCAAAAGTTTCTTATCACAGTGCATTGTTTTTTGAGGCTACTCCAAGCACAGTGGTTTGAGGAAGTAAATAGAGTTCTTCTTCATATGGGTTATCATTCTCTGCTACATTTTGTCTAGGAGGGCAGGGCGCAGGTGGTAGAATCAGACCATTGTGCCAGCCAGCCTGCTCCTTTGCCAATCATTCTCTTTCTTAAGAAAGATTTTTTTTAAAAAAAAAATAAGCTATGAAAAATACTTTAGTCCAATTGTCTTCACTCTGCTTTTTAAAATGGGGTGGGTTTGGAACTTTTTGTTCTTAGTTTGGAAACATTTTGGAGAGCTTAGTAATAGGGTCATTCCACTTTCCCTCTCAGTTCACTGTGGTTATAATAAATAAAAGTGAAATAATATGTGTTGGCACTATCTGCCCAAGGTTTAGTCCACAAACATGTTGATAATGTTAAATTCAATTAAATCAATGTGACCTACCATGAACCATACAGAGATATGTGGCTCAGGCAGCAGACTGAGAGGTGTGGTTGCCTGTCTGCTAATCTGCCAGTCAACCTTCTGGCTGCCACTGTTGCCACCACTACCTACTGACCAGTCAGCTGGCAAGCTTCCTGTAAAACTTTCAGGAGTTTCATCCACCCAGATGGTGCTGGCCATGAATGTGATTGAAGAGCGAATTGAAGGAAAATTAACTTTTTTCTGGCTTGTGTTTTTAGAAACCAAAGAAAATCACATGGACATTTTGTTCACCTGCTTTAGATATGGCATCATTCGGTTTATAACACACACAAGAACACAGAAAGCTGCCTTCTAACAGGTCAGACTAGCTGTCCATCAACTCCATTATTATCTACTTTGACAGGCAGTGTCATCCCAGGTTTTGCTGTCACAGGCCCATGATATCTGGGGCTGAGAAAATGAACAGAGGAGATGAGTAATGGGCTCAATTAGGCCACAACTCTACTGATTACATGTAAGAGTAGGCTGGCTAAGACACTGGGCATGTATGCCACATCAGGTATGCTGCCTGATATGAACCTGGTGGGTTGACTTTATGCTGGGGAGTTGCCCCCAACATGGATCAGGTGCCTGTATAGGTCACAACTGGGAGAAGTGTATTGATCTGTGTGGCCTCCCAGACAGAGTCACCACTCTTGGGTACCCACACAACCAAAAATCCCACAACAGTCAGCAAAGAGGGTGGCCTCCATATGGTTGCCCTCTTAACTGCAGCAGGGGCGGGCACGATTGGCATTGTCCCAAATGGACGGTCCACATCTACTATTACCTAGTAATTTTAAAACTGTAGGTGCCAAGGAGTGAGCCTAGGACCTTCTGCATATAAAGCATCTGATCTGTCACTGAGCTATGATGCTTCCCCTAGAGTGGCGGTTCTCAACCTGTGGGTCCCCAGATGTTGTTGGATTACAACTCCCATCATACCTGAGCTCTGGCCTTGCTAGCTAGGGGTGATGGGAGTTGTAGTTCAACAACATCTGGGGACCCACAGGTTGAGAAAGGCTGCCCTAGAGCATATATGTGTTCAAGTTCCAGGTCTAAATTTCAGCTTGCTTGGGTACTTATCATTAGGCCAAATGAGCCCCTGCTCTTGAGTGATGGTTATTCAGTGCTTTTGGCAGTTGTGTGTGAACCCAGGACTAGATGAGGAACACAGAAAGAGAACTGATGAGATTTTCAGACTGTAAATTGTGCCTTTGAAAATGTTAGTGTCACCTGAAGCCTTTCCATCCGCAAATTAAACCCTGATTACTCTTATCTCTTTTGACATTCTAATGACAACCTTAGTAAGCCCAAAATTTCCAGTATTGAAGGAAAACGATAACCAGAGCTTTGACACTGACAAAAGCAAATCAAGTCTTTTCCTTTTATCAGGGTGTAATATTATATATATTCTTGTCTGATCATTTTGAATGATTGTAGGATTGGTTTTTTTTTGGTGTGTGTATTTTTTGCTTAGAACCCCTCTCATCTGTGCATTAATCTACTAATCCCATTTAGCATTCTGTGCATTTGTCTATTTTCTTTTGAAATCTTGATATGCAAAAATAATTAACCTCTTTGTAGCAGCATATGCCGTTTCTGCACAGCGATTGATTTCTGTGAAGACGTGCATCCCCTCCCCTTCCCAACTCTGGTCCTTTTTCATAAAAAGCAACTTGGGATAAATTACTGGGACTTTGTTGTGGTGTTTATAATTATGTGTAAAAATAGCTTTCCCTTCAGTTTGAAGAACTAAGCTTTAAATTCATTTCCTAATGCCCAAATAGGCAAAGATGTAATATGACATGAAAAGAGTATACCAGCCATTATATCTAATTGTTTAACCAACAGCTGAGGATTGAAGCATGTCTGCATTTTTTTTAGTTTCTGGGTCCAACTGACCTTGAACTCTATGGTAACTCCAACAGCTTGATGGGGAGATATGGGGTGGAAAGGTGTAAGGTAGTGGTGGCGAACCTGTGACCATCTCAGATGCTGGCCCCAGCCAGCATGGCCAATGGTCAGAGCTGATGGGAGTTCCAATCCAGCAACATCTTAGAGCTGATGGGAGTTCCAATCCAGCAACATCTTACAGAGCTACGCGTCCCCCATTTCTCGTGTAAGGGAACCTGAATGTAAATAAAGCCTTCCCTGCAATCTTACTTATCTACTGTCTGAAACTTGTTCACACATTACACTGAATATGTTGTAGAGGTTCTCTGTCCATCTGTAGAACTGTCTATAAGAAGAGTGTGGTGATACTGATTTTTAAAAGCAACAGGAAAAGAAGTTGTATAATTATTGACTTTAATATGTGAAAAATCCCCTTTGTACCATGTATGGGTATGTAGACTGGTCACCCCACTGAATGTAACGTCGACATCCCTAGAGCCTTATTTGAATGTCTGCTACCTTTTCTCACATTTCATCTTTGGCTGTGGCCAAATGCAGGCTTCATGGCTCCGCTATCAGACTTCTCCCTTGCTTCGTTTACCACAGCATGATGAAGAATTCTGGAGAACTCAAAAGTTTGCATACTATTTTATGGCATCTCTAATAAAGATATTGCCCTAAATATGGATTTGGGGATTATTATTTTGAAGGGGACAATATGACTACCTTTCATTTCAATTTCCAGGTTAACTCAAGACTTTAAACCCTTGTGAACTGTGATGAGCAGAGTCCACCTCCCTGTGTTTTATATTCTGTACCGTTATACTATCTGGTAGAGTCAATAGTTGGGAAATGATTGTGATGACTCATTGATTCTTCTTGCACTGCTAACCATATTTCCATTAACTTGGGAAAGTTTGCAGTCCAAATGAGGTACTTGGAATATTGACAGTTCAGCATTGCTGATCAGAGTGAATCAAGAGGAAACTTAGAAAAATTGGATCCTATCAAACTCATGTAGCTAAGACGGAGTTAGCTACAGATCAGTACTAATGCCAAGAGGGGGGGAAATGCTGAGATTAATTTAGCTTTACTAAAATATATTTGTATTTGACAAACATGCACAATTAATGTGTGTAAATGCCTATTTATTATATTAGTTTATGCTTGCATGGTTTGCTTTTTAAAGCTTCCAGTACTATATATTTATGATTTAGGATACAAGAGGAACTCATTTAGCTCATAAATATTAATTACTCCATAGGCATTAGCCTATATTTGAGCATCAGGGGAAAGTGCTGATCATTACATTGTTTTTGTTAATGTATTTTTAGAAGCGGGGGGGGGGGAGCTATGGGTATAGCCAGCCTGATTTAGAGAATACTAGTATGAAAGGTGTAATGCATTAATTTGCAGTCTAATATTTTAAATGCCATAAACTGCAGTGAAACAGCATACTCAGCCTGCACTATATTAACTGGGCTGCATAATTTCAACTCCTTCGGCACCTTCCAACCAGCTTTGACTATGAAAAGTATAAAATAGATTAATACCATATGGCAGTACCACTGGGGACCCAACTAAAACTGTTAAAACATAGTCAAAATAAAAAAAAAATTCCTTCCAGTAGCACCTTAAAGACCAACTAAGTTAGTTCTTGGTATGAGCTTTCGTGTGCATGCACACTTCTTCAGATACACTGAAACAGAATTTGCCAGATCCTTCTATATAGTGAGAAGTTGGGGAGGGGTATTACTCAGAAGGGTGGTGGGAATGGGAGATTGGCAGATAGCTGAGATGAGCCTGTTGACGACTCTTAACGAGTGCAATAGGTCTTACAGGAAAAGGCAAGGGGTGAGAAGGTGGAAAATGGCTTAGTCATGTATAATGAGATAAGAATCCAATGTCTTTGTTCAAACCAGGTCTCTCCATGGTTTTAAGTTTGGTAATGAGTTCCAATTCAGCAGCTTCTCTTTCCAGTCTATTTCTGAAATTCCTTTGTAGTAAAACAGCTACTTTGAGATCTTGTATAGAATGTCCTGGGAGATTGAAGTGTTCTCTTACTGGTTTCTCTGTTTTGTGATTCTTGATGTCAGATTTATGTCCGTTTATTCTTTGGCGTAAGGTTTGACCTGTTCGTCCAATATAGAGAGCTGAAGGACACTGTTGGCATTTGATGGCATACACAATGTTAGACGATGAGCAATTAAATAGTCCCGAGATGGTATGTGTGATGTTGTTGGGGCCAGTAATGGTGTTGTCTGGGTGTATGTGGCAGCAAAGTTGGCATCTGGGTTTATTGCAGGCTCTGGTGCCAGTGTCCGTGTTAAGTCTGGTTGTAGTATTATTGTGGGTTAGGAGTTGTTTAAGATTGGGTGGCTGTCTGTAGGCAATGAAAGGTCTTCCTCCCAGAGCTTGAGAAAGAGAACTGTCCTATGTTGTTAAAACATAGGAGGCAAAATGTTGAACGAGTGCTTCACATGTGGCAAACCGGGATACTTTTGACATTGCTCATTCCACAGGTGGATCATGAGGTGTTTTTGAAGGCCCAGGGAAATAATTTCTTCAGAAAATTCATCTCCCTGTTCAAATTGTGGACGAGTCTGTTTTCACATCCATTCCTTCAGTATTGCCAATTGCTCACTTGAATTAAAATTGCAAGATGTTTTCATGCTTGCATGGCTGACTCACAGTTATGCATGTAGCAGAGGGTCATGTAGTAGTCTTGGACCTGATGTTCTTGCGTGTCCATAGTTTATTCACAAGAATAGAAGTGTGTTGATGGAAAAGTCAAGTCTAAGGCCAGCATTAAAGCTGAAGTATAGAGTACTGCTTTGTGTAACCACCTCATGTGTGCTGAGTAGCCATGTTCTCTGAAGGTTTCCACATGACCTGAAACCATGTGACTGAGGAAGACCAGAGTTCCAGGTTGTCTTATAACAGTAATGGCCAAACTTTGCGCTGCAGCTGTTTTGGGACTACAATTCCCACCATCCCTGACCACTGGTCCTGTTAGCTAGGGATGATGGGAGTTGTAGTCCCAAAACAGCTGGAGGGCCAAGTGTGGCCATCACTGTCTTAAAACATTCATGACCATGTGAAAGTCCCCCTCCTGGAAGATGTTTGCGCTCTACACATAGAAGACGGGGCCAGGGCTGTTCAGTACAGCCCTACTCATTGCTTCTGTGTTGCTCTGTGTAGGTGCTGTAGTGTCGATATAGGGTTACAGTGATGAGAAAAACCTACACATCTTGATTCAGAATGGAATCCCCCATACAAAAAAAATCTACTTGTTAAATTCGTGGAGGAGTAGGGGAGATATATATCCCAGGGGTTCAAAGAATGATCAGAAGTCTTTATTGCACCCATTAAGAACAGAATAGCTTGTTAGCTTCTTTCTTGGAAAAGTGTGTGCATGTGTTTGTGTTTCTCCTCAAGTGAGTCAGGAGTAGGGATAATGGTTACATATGATTAAGTACACTTTTAAAGCTGAACCTAGCAAACCCACACTTTCCAAAACAGTGGAGGAACTGAAACACAATCAACCTATGAAATCAACATTTCTTGAATCCAGCAATGCACTTTCCAGCCACTTAATTGTACAAAAAGGCATGTGCTAATGTAGTGTGCATATCTTTGTCAAACTAACATGCAAAATGCATTATATCAGGGGGAAATGCTGTGCAAAAATATGTCTATGAGGCAAAAAATATGTTTATTGGGAGAAATTTGCACTTAATTGGTATTTGTTTAAATGCAAATCACTACAGAATTGTGGAAGACTGGATTTTAGTTTGGAAAAATGAGAAACTGAGAAAATTAAAATGGACAAATCTGCCCATCCCTAGTGAGGAGAAATAAAGTATTACACTTAGAATCATACCCAAGGTACCCAAGGGTCGTGTAGTCCCCTGCACTGCAGGAATCTCAGCTAAAGCATCCATGACAGATGGATGACACTTGTTACAGTCCATGATGGAAATGCCCAAACAGCCTTTGTACACAGTCTCCCTCTTTTTCCTTGCAGCATAGCAAGTTTAGAAAAGCAGAAGGAAATAGGAGGGAGGAGAAAATAGCAGAAGAAAGGGCTGGCATCAAGCTATTATGAGCAGAGGAGAAATTTGAGTGGGAAGAGGGAAGGCTGGGTTTAACTCCAGGTACATTGGAGGCTTTTCTGCCCCTTCCACATAGGTGCCATCTTGTGTCGAGGATTGTGGGTGCCCGCAACAAAGGGCTTCAACTTTGCCCATCGACTTTGTGGGGACCCAGCCCCACAAATATATTATTATGGGTGCCGAAGCATCCGCAGCCCTCTGGAGTTGGCTCCAGTGCCCTTTCCACTTTCCATAACTCTTTCGTATCCCTACTAAACTATTGCAACAGTGCAGATGGTTTAGCTTCTGAATATTCATGTTTTCCCAACAAATGTGAAAAGTGCTTGGCATAAAAGCTTAAACTATCAAAATAAAACAGGGGTGGCATGTGAAAGGAATGTGGAAGGTTAACATATCACACAACAGTGGGGATATTGCAAGAATACAGAATGTGAATTTGCATAGCTGTAACTTCCACGAAGATGTGTTGAAAGCACTGCAAATTTCAGAATGGATGCCAAAATTGTAAGATCAGGATTCCAAAGTGACATTAACAACACACATTTGTCAACAATTTCAACAGCAAAAGTATTTTGTCCTTCACTCCTTTTCTTATATGATTCTTGCAAAACACCCAGACTTCATTTATAAGTTTTATTTTTTTTTGGGGGGGGGAGTAGACAGCATATTAAGCACCTTCTGCTACTTTTGCTCAAACACATTTGAAAGTTTGTTTTGTTGAGTCTCAGGAGAGAGCCCATTCAGAAGACCCAATTACCCCGTGGTTAATTCTCTTGCTCCATGATAGCTTGGACATTCATGTCATAAAAACATAAAATAAACCCTGCTACACCAGACCAAAGGCCCTTATAACTTAGCATTCTGCCTGTACAATAGCCAGTCACATGTCTATCAGAATCCCACAAACAAGAGATGAGTTCAACAGCACTTTCCCAGTCCTGTTCCCCAGCAACTGGCATTCAGAGACATGCTGATTCTGATACTGGAAGCAATATTCTACCATACAGCAAGGGATATATTAGCATTTATCAATAGCCAGTGCTGGGTAAAATATGATAAACTGGATTTTTAGGATTGGTTTTCCATTGATATTTTATTGTTCAGAATTTATGTTGCCTTATTTTAATATAATTCTAGTTACATGTATGTTTGTTTGAGATTGGGTGGCTGTCTGTAGGCAATAATACAAGAATAATAATAAACAATCAACTTAAAACCATGGAGAGACCTGGTCTGAATAGAGACATTGGATTCTTATCTCATTATACATGATAAAGCTATTTTTCGCCATCTTGCCCCTTGCTTTTTCCTGTAAGGCCAATTGCAGTCATTAACAGTCGTCAACAGGTTTACCACACCTATCAGCCAATCACCCATTCCCACCACCCTTCTGAGTAATACCCCTCCCCACCTTCTCACTATATATAAGGGTCTGGTGACTTCTCTTTCAGTGTATCTGAAGAAGTGTGCAAGCACATGAAAGCTCATACCAATAACAAACTTAGTTGGTCTCTAAGGTGCTACTAGAAGGAATTATTTTATTTTAATACACGGTAAGGCTGCTTACACACTGTACTTTTAAAGCACACTCAAAGCCCATTTTTTCCTTCAAATAATTCTGTAGATTATCCCTCTTAGAGTTACAGTTTCCAGCAATCCACAAACTATAGTGTTTATGTCATCTTATTTTTTAGCTGTGGTTTGAATGTTATCTATTTCTGCCGTGTGACCTTTGGGTGAAGGGCAGACCATAAATATGAATGCAATATGGGTTTAAGGGGTGGGGGGAAATAGGGGTGGGACAGAGACAGAGTGCAACCCTCTGAACACCCTACCCATGGTTTTAAAATGTATATTAATAAAGTGTTTCCAGGTTGATTTTTAAAGATTTCCCTTTAAAAATCCACCTGGAATGAATAGGACTTACTCCCATCCCCTTTGAGAACTGGGGTAGACTGGACTTTGTTGGGTCCATCCATCCATATTCATAGCTGAGGGGAATTTGACACCAGGTTTCCTGTTCTTAGTCAGGCACTTTAGTCACTATAGTAGCTTAGTATGCAATAAAACCAGTAGTAAAACCAACAACAGAATCAATGAAATAGTGTTGTACCTAGAAGCACAACACAGAATAAGAAAAAGCTCCCTTAAAAAGCCCCATCATTGGCATCTGACAGAAGCTCAATAAGAAGTAAGTCTCACGGGCATCTCCGGGAAACCATTTCTACAGCAAGGTGACAGCTATTAAGGACACCCCATTCCTTGCAATACTTTCTAAGCACTGTGAGGACTTTTGTGGGGCAAAGCAGTTTGTTAGCACTATTTGCTCCCAAGTCACTCCGGGTAAAAGGGTTGGGAACAATAATCGAACGGTTCAGCTTTCTTGGAAACGTCTTGTGTTGAACCTACACAATCTGATGTGTAAGCAAAACCTTAGACTATCTCCACTGCTGTGTTGTAATGGAACAAACACTTTCCCATTAGCTCTCTTGCTCAAAGGTTCCCTATGTTCATTAGGGAGTCTTTTTGAAGTAGTTTCACATCATTGGGTTTGAATGGTTATTGCTCACTCTAAATTGGGGCCTGAACTGCTGCCTAAGCATCTCCTCGGAATAAATTCACAGCATCTCCGAATATCTGTGAATTAGGATTTCCTCTGTTGCAGCCCCACCCTGCCTTGCCCATGTGTTTTGAAAAGTTGAGTGGATTTTCTAAGCAATTATTACCCAGCAAGCTATTGCTACCACTTCATTTGCTGCTTCAGTTGTGAAAAAGAAAAGGCTGCCATGCAACACTCATCCTCCAGTCTTTCCTTTTGCCCCTGAAGATGGAGAAATGGTAGAGCAACAAGGAGGATGGTCCTCTAAGAAAAAGGGCTATTGAATTATCTAGGGTCTTACCTGTAGTAAGCTTCAGGTGATTTGATGTCTCTGGTTTATCTGGTTAGGTTATTGTCCTGACCACAGGTGTGCACAGGTGAATACCACTGAAAGCTAGGCACTGAAAGAAGGTTGCCACCTAAAATGAGTACCTGCAGTCAGTCCTGAGCTAGGGGAGGACCTCAGCTCAATGGTAGAACACCTGCTCTGGATTCAGAAAGTCCCAGGTTCCATCCCCACCATCTCAGCTAGAGCTGGGAGAGACCCCTGCCTGGGATCCTGGAGAGCTGCATCCAGTCAGTGTGGACCATACTAAGCAAGATGGACCAAGGCAGCTCCCTACACTCCTAATGAAAGACTTGGTCAAATCACTGCTCATCCCAACTCCAGATTGTTTGTGAACAAGTTAGGAAGCACAGGTCCCAGTACTGGTCCCTGGCAGACTCCACTTTCTACAGTTCTCATTGGTGTCTAGTATCAAAAGTGGGAAAGAACGAAGGCAAACCATTGATAATCTTATGTCAGAACTACACAACTTGTGATTTAAGAAGCCAAAGGCTCAATCAACTTCATGGTTTTGCTGCCTCTCTGGGAAGTTGCAATGCACCTGGCAAGCTGGGGATGGGAGGATGGCTGATGGGTTACATTCAGCTTGGTGGACCACAAATTGTGCAAGCTTGTCTTATACCTTTGCAACCCTTCTCTAATTTATTGGATTAATGTACCACCAAGTTTAACAGTCAAAAGTTGGACTGATTAGGCAGTCTACTCCGTAACTGCTTTTCACGTATAAATATAAAGCAGAATTCTGGTGGATGATTTAGACATGATGGGGGCCTGGAATAGATGAGATATGGGACATCGATGACTGGATCTCCCTAAGTCCTTTGCTAGTGTGGAGTGGGAGATAAATCAAACAAAAGACAGATATGAGCTAATCCTTTCCCACTGCACCGCTCCCCCAGTGTCTGCCCCTCCCAACTGCTGTTAGCCACAGACCATAAGGAGTCAGGGGACTCAAACCAGGGAGTCAGATAGCAGGTCTTAATGCCCAGGGTAGCTCTCAGGCCAAGTGAAAAATAGGCCTGCTTTTTCCTATGCTGCAATGCCATACAGATGGTGGTCAGAGAGGAATACTGAAGTTCATCCTGCCATCTTGAACAGCAGGGCCAGTCCTATCAATAGGCAGAGTGATGTGCATGCCTCAGACAGCTGCTTTAGGGTGTCATGTAAAAGTAGCAGATAGTTAATTACAGTGGTACCTCGGGTTACATACGCTTAAGGTTACATACACTTCAGGTTACAGACTCCGCTAACCCAGAAATAGTGCTTCAGGTTAGGAACTTCGCTTCAGGATGAGAACAGAAATCGTGCTCTGCAG
Organism: Podarcis vaucheri; assembly: GCF_965113315.1. Classification (NCBI taxonomy): domain Eukaryota; kingdom Metazoa; phylum Chordata; class Lepidosauria; order Squamata; family Lacertidae; genus Podarcis; species Podarcis vaucheri. The sequence continues at coordinate 37,357,685 of NC_138762.1, forward strand.
CAGGCCCCATTAGCTAAAGTGGTGCTTCAGGTTAAGAACAGTCTCAGGTTAAGTATGGACCTCCATAACGAATTAAGTACTTAACCTGAGGTACCACTCTAGTTGTAGAATCTTTTACTGCCAAGAGAGGAGGGGAGAAGGACTTGTAGGATTTCTTCCTCAGGTGCCATAATAGCTTGAATGGTCTTGAGTATTATGCAGCATGCTGGCATGGAGGAAGCCATTTGGTGCTCAGCTTCAGGCAGCAAAATGTCTTGGAACAGACCTATGGACAAGGTGAACCAAGAAAACAATAAGGCTCTTATTGGCCTTGTATACATTGTTGTTTAAGATTGCTTCCTCAGTAGGGATGAGGGAGAAATTAAATTCAGTTCACATGTAAAAGCAAACTTACAAAATTTGCATTTTCCAAAACAATATGCCAACCAAAGCACAGCTATCCTTTGAAATCTGCACGTATCTGAATTTTGCGATGCTGTGCTCCAGCCAAGTAATGCATATAATGTGGTATATAATGCGGTAAAGTGTGTGCATCAGTGAACTCCTTAATGAAAATAACATAGAAAATAACATATAAAAATACACATTACGAAACATTGCTTTCCAAAAGTGTGTATAAATTGCACACAAAATATGTATAGTAGGAGAAAGCTATGCATATTTCCATAAGGACTTTCAGAAGCACACAAAAACTGTTCAGAATGTAACTTAACATTGGAAAAACGAGAAACCATAATTGACATATCTGCCCCTCCCTATTCCTTAGTCTGGGAAACTCATAAAAGCATCTGAGTACATGCTCCCATGTCTTGCTTTACCTCCTACCTTTGGAACCCAACTATCTGCCTGACCTTGCAGACTGCCTCTTCTCCTCCTGATCCCTGTTTACTGCTTTGACTTCTTGAGCTGTATAACACATTCACCTCTAACCCCTTCCAAGTGACCGCTGGCAAGTCTTATATCCCCTCCCAACACTGGTACACACTGGGAAACATTGAAGTACTTCTATGTTTTCTACATTGAAGTACCTGTATGTTTTCTCATCTGCAGTTAATAGCAATTTGAGGGAGAAATTTGGAGCAGGGCTGCAGTGCTCTGCTCTAACAGTACAATCCCAATCCACATTACTTCCAAAGTTACATTTTGGAGTAAGAAATCTAAGGGCTTCCACATCATGTTTAGTTGGGCCCGGGGAGTGCAGGAATGGAGTGATCCCAAGTTGTTTAGGACAGGCAATGATTATTGCACTGAGAAGCCACTTCAATACAGAGAGAAAAAAACAGCAGAAGCTTAGCTACACAAACTCAATAAATGTTTGTGGTCTTAGCCCAAGCCTATTCAAGTTAATGAGATTTCTTAAATTGACTTGTATAGTAGTTCTCAGCCTGCTTACTGTGGTGCTGTCTCGTTCAAATCAATAGGACAACTTCAGAGGGAAAGGGAACAAAGATTACAGCGTCTGTTGAGCATTAATGCATCCCTTGGTTGTATAACATAATTACATGCAACCCTCATTTCTCCCCAGAAATTTTTGATTGTTTTCTGAATGTATTCCGTTAGGTAATGTTGAGAAGCATTTCAACTGTGCTGTGCTTTTTAACTTGTTCATAAATGATTTAGATTTAGGACTGAATAGCGAGGTAACCAAGTTTACTGATGAAACAAAATTGTTCAGGGTGGGTCGAAACAAACATGAAGTTGTAAAGCTAACTCCAAACGGAGTAAATGGGCAATAAAATGGAAAACAAGTGTAACGTGATGAACACTGGGGGGGGGGGATCTTAATTTCACATCTACACTTGTGGGGTCTAAACTGGAACTTTCAATGATGCCAACCCATGGGGAATCAGCTATACAGCTGCCAATACAGTGGTACCTCAGGTTACAAACACTTCAGGTTACAGACTCCACTAACCTGAAAGTAGTACTTCAGGTTAAGAACTTTGCCCCAGGATGAGAACAGAAATTGTGTGGTGGTGGCGCAGCGGGAGGCCCCATGAGCTAAAGTGGTAACTCAGGTTAAGAATGGTTTCAGGTTAAGAACGGACCACCGGAACTAATTAAATTTGTAACCAGAGGTACCACTGTAAAATGTTTTAAATGTGTTGTGAAGTGCAATATACAAATCTGACACTAGATGGTGACGGTGAGCTATGCTAAATTCAATGTATTTTTCAAACTTTTTAAAAAAGCATTTTTAGTGTTTTTTTTAATATGTGTGTAGATTCCACCCCAGTATGTGGCAGCTGTGAAAAGGGCAAATTTCATGCTAGGGATTATTAGGAAAATGACTGAAAATAAAACTACTGATAGTGTTGTAGGAAAACCTAGATAAAGCCACAGTATGTTGCAAAGGGTTCTGGGTAATACAGACACTTGACAGCAGACAAAAGCACATTGCTGGACAGGAAGTAGAAGTGGGTAAATGCTTAGTAAGTGGGAAGGGGGACAGATAAAGCTAAAGGTGAAGATTGTTAGCTATGGCATGGTGCTACGCTGTGAGGAAATGTAAATAAGTGTGTTGCTTGAATTTGAAGTATAAAAGTTACCACATTCTTTTGTTCCGCCTGCCATTTCCCTCACTGACAAAGGAGATTCATGGGCCACATTGCATTGCTAACAAACACAATTTAATAGATCGGACTGGTGTCTGGATCGATTGAACTGGGGCAGCAAGATACTTCTTTTGTATCTTCTCTAACCATAACATAATACTGTTATACAAAGCTATACAGTGACTGCACTTGGAATGCTGTGTATAGTTTTGGTCACCTAAAAAAAAAAAAAAAGGGTTATTGTAGAGCTGGAAAAGGTCCAGAAAAGGGGCAAGCAAAATAAATCAAAGTGAACAGGAAAGGTTGTAACATTTGGGACTTTTTAGTTTAGAGAAAAGGTTAAGAGGAAACATGGTGTATAAAATTATGCACAGTGTGGATAAAGTTGATAGAGAGAGAGAAAATTCTCCTTCTCTCATGGAAATCCAGTGAAGCAGAATATTGGAAGATTTGGGACAAAAGAAAGTACATCATAAATTGTAGAATTTGCTCCCACAGTGATGGCCACCAACTTGGATGGCTTCAATAGAGGAAAGGACAACTTCATGGAGGATCAGACTACCAGTGGCTACTGGCATTGATGGCACCATGCCTCTGAAGGCCAGTTGCTGGGAAACAAAGCTGGAGAGTGTTGTTTTGCTCAGGTTCTTTGTCCAGGCTTCCCTCAGAAATCTGGTTGGCCCTTTTAGGAGAATGACGCTGGACTAGATGGTCCACTGACCTGATCTTCTTAATTGTAAGTCAAGCCTCCCTTGCTTACTTATTAGCATAATTTCCCTCAGTCACTTAAAAAGGCTGGAATGAATGAGACTAAAAGAGCTAAAATCTGTTGATTTCAGGAAGCAGACTTTTAGTGTGAGCTAAGGATTTAGGCCAACAAAAATTAAAGCCCTTTAAAAACTGCAAGTTGTGCCGAAAAATTACTCAGGCTTCCATCGCATAAGGAAGACAATACCATTTTCATGTACATTAATTTGGAGAAATTACTAATGTTAATCTTTAAGTATAGTAATTACTTTTTTTCTACTCTTGCTCAGGGGTAAAATGAAATCCACGTGGGAGCCAATATTGGACTAATTGTCAGTTGTAAGCCTGCTTTGAAATCATTATGTGTCCCAAATGTATCAGTGTTGCTGAAAATATCCTGAATTTGTCTTAATGGAATAACAAATAGTGGGTTCACTGCATATCAATTGAATTTCGTTAAGCATGCACGCGCACACACACACACACACACACACACACAGACACACACACACACACACACACACACACAGTTTGTAGAAATAGATTTGATCAAGATTTCAAGTTGCTCAAATAAAACATTATTATTATTATTGGCATTATAATGTTAAAAAGTGAGTTGAGAATTATGTTTTCTGGTTTAAACTGAAAATGGCAATAGCTGTGAAACTTCAGTTGGAGTTAAGCTACACTGCACAGGTGGGCAGTAACTCAGACACAAATTTCCTAGTAACTAAATTCTCTAATTGCCCAAAGGCTGGCAATTACCTTACCTGAATGAACTTGGCATTCTTGTTGGCAGACATATTTGCCACCTGTAGGTGATGATTCCAATGTATCTACTAAGAAATGAACTGAGAATGCCAAGTACATAGGCACCAGATGGGCTGTTCATTGTCATTTTTTGTTTTTGTTTTATTGCTACTCACCTGGTCCAATGATCAAGAGGAAAATCACCTCCACTCTGCCCCCACCAATCCGTCCAAAGTTCTAGCTTTTTATTACTAATCCAACTGTAATGAATAATATAGCACTACAGTAAAAGTGTGGATGTGGTTACATGTTCACTTTTGTACAGGTGTAAAGGAACAAAGGAAGTATTTCCCCCCCCCCCCACTTGAACAAGAAATAATAATGAAGACTTCAAGCTTGAACTGGACTCAGTCTTATGAAAATGAAATATGGGCAATTAAACTGCAAAATAAGACCAGTTATTGGAAATCACCTGCCTAGCTTAAGTCATAATTTTGTTCGGCTTTCAAGCATCACAGTGCTGTTTGTTGCCTTGCACAATGGAACCTCACAAAGCTTAGATAAAGGCATTATCCTGCCCTTCCTTAAAAACAAACTGGATGGTATGTTTCCTGTCTGCTGACGTGTGCAAGTAGTACAATGGTTCATCAAGCTATAAGTTGGTTTATCAGACTTTAATTGAAACACCATTGATGGGGAAATGATGGGTTGGAACATGGGGCAAAGCTTTCTCTATAGCTGTACCCACTTTGTAGAATTACTTTCCTTAGGAAGCTCAGTTAGTGTCTGGATGTTCTGTCACCTGATCAAGATGCTTTTATTCTGGAAGAAATTCATTTATCATCATATTTTCTTACATTTTTATTCCATCATTCTTCCATCATGGAATGCCAAGCAGCATACCCTGTGACCTATCAGGGCCCTGACCAGATCCAGACCTGCTAAGTCTCCCTCATGTGCCTTCAGACCAGGGGTTGGCAAGGTTTACCTCCTCTGGGCTGGTTCACTCCCTCTGTGGGTTAGATTGCGTGCGTGCACAATTTCTGGTGTCTGCGTTTGCGCAGACGCAATTTCCAGTGCCGCGGAAGCGAGTCCCCACACTACGCTGCGCTGGTTTAGCACAGTGTGGGGTACTCACAGAGCGGGTGGCTCAGTTTGGGGGTGTCTTGTGGGCTGGTTAAATGACCCCTGTGGGCTGCTTAGGTTGCCGACCCCTGCTTCAGACCATCCCTTGTAGGACATTGGGTCAAACAAATTGAGTTGCCTGAATATAAAACAGGATTTTTATCTGCTGTTGCCTTGGCCTTTTGAAGGTGTTGTGGCATCCTTATTTTGTAGTGTTGTGTTTTTTGTTTGTTTTTAATTGGCATAAGCTGCAGAGAATACTTCTTGATCAAGAAGAAAACAACAGCCTATTTGGGCAGGGGAAGGGTTCAGATTTCCCCTCCATCCATTGTGTGGCATTTCCCTCACTGAGTAGAGATTCAGCAGGAAACCTGCCCAGAAACATGGATGAACTGCCACCGTCACATCTAATTTGGCTCTTAATTTGTTTTTGCTTCAGAGTTTTGGCTGTACAGATTTAGACCTTTGAGCTGTTTTCTTGTCAAGGATACATTTTAGCCTAGAGTTATCTAGGAAGTCTTTGCAGATTGGAAAGAGACAAGGAAGGAAGATGAGGCCCTTCTACATTCAGGTTTTGCCACATATACGGGAAAGACACTGTTCACATTCCTGTATGTTCCTGATGTCTTTTCTGTTCCAATTCTGATAAATGCCAGGAGTATGCCTACAGGCACAGTATCTTTGAACTAGCTGCTATTCTGATTCAGGCTTTTAGCACACACACACACACACACTCCAACAACTACTTTAGTGTGTTACAAACTCTTCCACTATTATGCAAAAGCTTTCTCTTGAAATTGAACTCATCCTTGGTCCTATTTTTTTTACAGAAGAGAGCTGCTGTAATTTTCACTGGATTAGGAAATTTCATCTTTGTGTTTCGAAAGCAGAGCTTCAAGATATTCTCCCCAGGTAATGCTGTTACCATCAATGAGCTCTGTGAAAGCAAATTGATATGCCTGTGAGCGACCTTGTTTAAAAAAACAAAAACAAAACAAAACTGAGATGCAGAAACTGGTGACTGAAGTGCTAGTGACATTTTAAGTCTAGGAAGTCTTGGGCTGCATTCACACAGCAATTTATTCTGTTATCCCAACATTTTCCCAACTGTTAATTCTGCATTATATTTGAGCTTTCACATGACAAAAAGGCCACTTCTGGAAAGCTGGTGGAATGTAGTGGATGTTTAGTGCTTACTTCTATGCTAATTTCTTCAAGAAAAGAATCTGTTTGCAATCTAGGTCATTTCCAGATAACTTGTTGAGCAATCATCTTGATTTATTGGCAGGGCGGTTAGCTGATACCAGCTCTTTATTCTGATTTGTTTGTGGGGAGGTTATACAATGCATTATGCAATTCTGCATTAAGCATTATTCCACACTTTCCAGTCCATTTCTCCAACATTTTCCATATTTCAAAAAAGGGGGAGTTATTGTGCAAGACTGCCAGATCCATTTTAATTGTTCAACCAAAATTCACCTTATGTGATTGAATCCCACCTAGAAATAGTGCCATTTCGAAAGCAACCCAGAGCACAAAAAAATGCCTTTATGCCATTTTAAGACTATAAATCTAATTGTCACCTGAGGAAGGCAGATTCATAAGGAGTATTTGCCATATGAAATTGACGAGGAACAACCTTGTGATTTAAAATTGAAAACATGGAAATAGGACCTGCATCATGAAACTAAACAGACTGGTTATGCTTCCTACCATTTCAAAATCTTCACAACCTAAGGCTGATATCCAATAAATAAATTGGGGAAGGTTAGCTTGATTATACTGCTGGACCTTCTCACCATTAAGCTCTAGAGGTGTTTATAGTGCACTCAGTTCTCATTGAATTTCTTGCATGCATTTTAAACCAAAGGCAAGTGAGCAAGTACTTATCAAAGATGAACCTACAGGCCACTCCTGTAGGTGTTTACTTCAACATGAACCCCATTGTGCTCAATGGAACTTACTCCCAGAAAAAAGTGCTTATAAGGCTGCAACCATAATCTCACGACCCTTTAATATTCTTCCACCTCTCCTTGGTATTTGAAATGGAGGCAGAGCAATCAGGCCTTTGCCATTTAATAAACAGAATATGTTTATTAGATTGCAGTCCCAACCACCAGTCCATGCAAATGTGTCCAAAGGTTCTCTCAGAAATGCTGGATGGAAGAAATCATTTAGTAGATGCAGGGATTGGACTAACTGCCAGCTATATTAAGTTGATCTCTGACTGTAGCCAGGCTTCAATTTTGAAGCCTGAGATAAAATACAAAGCTTTCAGATTCAGAGAGGTTTAAATGAAGACAGGAATAACCTTGCCATCTAATGAATCAAGTTTTTCTATTTGCAAATCTGTAATGCTTTTCGTAGGAGTCACCTGCAGCTAAAGGACACACAGACATGAAAAGTAAAACAACCTTCCATTATGTATATTTGACTTAAAGTTGAAATAAACTTGGCTCGATACATTTTATTTTTAATAATAAATAATACACTTAAAATGAAAAAAAGCCAATAATGTTGGTGTGGGGGCGGGGAAAGAAACACTTTACTTCTCCAGAAGCAAATAAATCATCATTATTTTTTAATAAAGCAACAGGGATAGACTCAAATGAATACCTTGTCAGCACATTTTATTTAAAAAGCACCCCTGATCTATCAGATAATTTTTCTAACTGGATTTATTGCCAAGAAGGAGCAAAGGTGAAAAGAGAAAGTGAGTGAAAATAAAAATATCAGTTCCGCTGTGGGATTATATATTGGATAATATAAACCTTCTGGACTCTATAATAGAAATCAATCTTTGCTGTCAGATGTAAGTGGTACATAAATACACTTTAAAAATTCATTCTTCAATTAACAGGAAAGAGAAATATATTAATAAAATGTTATCGTTGAATAAAACCCATTTAATAAGTCATATTTTGTGTCTGTTTCGTGGCATTATGCTGGCTTTCTGTTTTGCTGTGTTGGATGTCCCCAGTGCAGCAAAGCAATAGGAAGTCGCACATTATATTGATTTACTGCAACGGTACTGCAGGGGAACTGAATACTGGGACAGCCAATTCTACACTTCTCTAAGTGACATTACTGCCAGATAATTAACCTTGCTGTTTGTTTAGCATCCTCAGAATGCTTCATTACTGACGCAGTCAATTATCCACTCATAATGGGTGCTAGCGAAGGTAGAATTGCTAATTAAAATTATTTGGACCAAAGCAGTTGTTAGATTGGCTAAGAAGTATTGTACAATATTTTCATCTCTGTGAATATGGCTGATAGGACTTTTATAGAGTGGGCATTCAAACATGGCAAAAGCAGATAAAAAAACTTTTTCACTATGCCACAATTTGTTATATTTGTACCCTCTTCTTCCTCCTAAGACATCTCAGCATCTAACAAAAGGTTTCCAGATAATATTGCACTGACAAAATACACAGAGGCCAGGAAAGCAAAGCAACTCAAACTTGCTTCAGGCAACCCTCTAAAGACATTCTCCAATCTTAGTCTGTCATACCAAAAAGCAGCAGTGTAAATGATTCACACTCATTATGCTGTAAGCTTAAATGTACAGTATACAAAACCAGTAAAACAGCAAAGCTTGGTGACAGCACACTGTTCCTAGGTTTAACACACCTGGAGGGACAGGAAACAATTTCATTCACAGCTAAAAAAAAAAAGGATTAAACTTTTTGAGATGTTCTAATTGAGTGCTTTCATGCTTTGATGAAAAATGGCCACAATCAGGTCATTTTCAAAGTCATTCTAATAATAATAATAATAATAATAATAATAATAATAATAATACAAATAAATATTCCTGTTCATTTTCACATATATATGTTGTTGTAATTAATTAAGAGCCTGTTGTGTAGAAGAGCAGCAGCAGTAGGAGGTGAAAGGCAGTCAATCACCTGCATTTAGCTGGAGCCCATAAATAAAGCCATTAGGTTTAAGTGTAATTTTAAGAAATAGGAATTATTGCCTGTGAGGAAAAAATGACCACCTACATGGGGACAACAGCAACAACAAGTCTTGCAGAAACTTTAAAGACAAATTCTAGGAATATACTTGTCAACTTCTGAAAATTCAAAATACAGAGATACAGGTCCTACTCAAATATTGAATGCCCTAATTTTTTGTACTTAGAGAAGAAGCCAGACTATTTCTTTTAATATTTGCATTCATCCTGGGAGTGCCACAAGGAGGTCTCCATCTCTGAACATGTGATAAAAGCAAAAATATTTTAGATATTTTGATGTCATTCATTAAAAGGTAGAAGACTGAAACATTCCGCTTTGTAAATTCTAACATAAGTACCTCCTGCTTAGCTTACTAATTAGCAAATTTATCTTCAGTTAAGAATTAAGGAACTACTAATTCCGAGTACAGTGGTACCTCAGGTTAAGGACTTAATTCATTCCAGAGGTCCGTTCTTAACCTGAAACTGTTCATAACCTGAGGTACCACTTTAGCTAATGGGGCCTCCTGCTGGTGCCGCACGATTTCTGTTCTTATCCTGAAGCAAAGTTCTTAACCCAAGGTACTATTTCTGGGTTAGCAAAGTCGATAACCTGAAGAGTCTGTAACCTGAGGTACCACTGTAGTTCAAAGATTCAGATCTAAAGACTGTGTGATAGGCATGCAAGACATTAGATCTGATTGCTAGATCCGAACTAGGGATAGTGAAGAATTCCAGTACAAATGGAAGCAAGAGCAAATATTGTTGATGTTAGCTTATTTGTCCCAGGTGCGGAACAGAAATCAATCCAGCAAATGTGATTGGTATTTGCTGCTGTTGTTGTCCACAAGTTGAGAACCTTTCTCCCTATTTGCACTGAAATGCATTAGAATAACACAATTAATTTACGTTAAATTCTACAGCACAGATAGTTAGAGGAACATACTAAGAAATCAAACTGCAGCAGAATAAAAACAGCACTGTATGCAATGGATATGGGTTGAAATGGAAACAAATAACTTCCTACAACCCTAATCTGAGCCACCTCACACCTCAAAGAAAGCTAAATTTAAATGGAATCAAGATTGAAAAGTTGCAGGCATGCAGGTCACCTACTGTGACTTGTTGGAGAGGTGTCTTGTTGTTCTATTAAGTGCCACTGTCCACTGATTTTGCTGGGACTGTTACACATCCAGTGGGAGTGTGCATGAATGCTTTCTTTCAAGGGAGAAGGCATCACAGAAAAATCTCATTTCAGACCACCTTGTTGTGCTCAGTGGCGCAGTAAGAGAAGGCGCAACCAGGGTATACCAGGACAAAGTTCAGGTAAGGATCAGTCTGTGCTCTGGGGAATACAGAACTCTGAAGTTTCTCCAGCATGGAACAAGCTGAAATAGAGCCCTTACATAGTGGTAGTTCCACCAGCAACCTGGTTGTTAGCCCCATCTGTACTGCAAGATGCTGCTCTACTTAAAGGGCCCAGCCTTTTCAACTACAGTGGTACCTCGGGTTACATACGCTTCAGGTTACATACGCTTCAGGTTACAGACTCCGCTAACCCAGAAATAGTGCTTCAGGTTAAGAACTTTGCTTCAGGATGAGAACAGAAATTGTGCTCCAGCGGTGCGGCAGCAGCAGGAGGCCCCATTAGCTAAAGTGGTGCTTCAGGTTAAGAACAGTTTCAGGTTAAGTACGGTGCTCCGGAACGAATTAAGTACTTAACCCGAGGTACCACTGTAATCTCCTGCTATAATTGAGAGGGGGAGCCTCAGGTCTTCCTGGGTCTTCTGCAGTAGTCCTCTGAGTCAAAGGATGCCAGCACCACATCCTCAGGATGTGCATGCATAACCTCCAAGTGTCCCAATTTTCCCTGGACATCCCAGATTATAGAAGCTGTCCCGGCTTCTGATGTGATCCTAGAACGTCCTGCTTTCCCCCTCTAGTGCCATTGCCAAGCTTGGGGAGGAGGATGAGCGGGTGCTTGCAAAAAGCACTGGTACTTGCGGTGGTGCCGTGCTCTCAGCTGGCTCCTGCGAGAGCATGACCCCCAAAGACATGCACCCCGAATTTCATAGGAGGAATGTTGGAGGGTATGCCCTTCCCCTTCTGGTTCTCATTCTCAGGAAGAATCTGACTCCAGGGTCATGATACTCCTTCTGTAAGCAGAAGAACCACTTCACATCCAATCCCAATGTTGCCTGATTTCTTTTCAGGTCAAGAGAAGGACAAAAGTGAGCATCTCCTGCCCTGGTTAGGACTTTTGGGAAGAGTGTGTGATGGGCCATCTTAGGAACTGGCCTTTTCTTTTCTTATATATATAATTTTTATTTAGTTTCCATTTAATAATATACGTTCTGTCAGGGAACTTCCATCAGTGCCGGAGGGAGAGAGCAAAATCCAGAGGGATTCCAGAGAGCGTCCCGGGAGTGGGAGAGGCAGCCCATCTTCTGGGGAAGAGAATCAGAGTAACACCAGTGGAGAAGGGGGGCAGATGGGGGAAGCAGCGAGGCGGTCCCATGACTCCTTGCCGGGGACCAGCGGGGAGAGTAGAGGTCCTCCGCTGCCTACGCCCTCCTTGCGCAGAAGGCTTTCGCGCAGAGAGAGTAGGAGGAGACTGGGCATCAAAGAGCTTCTTTGCTGGAAGAAGTTTAAGAAACACCCACTGACGGATTCTGCCAGCGATTGAGACAGCCACGAGAGAGTGGCTGTCCGGACAGAAAAGGTTCACTCAGGCGACCCAGCCAGGTGTTTGCACCGGCTTACGTACGAGCAACCCCTAGAACCACTACACGTTCACATCAATACACTCCACTTTACATCCCTGGCTCTTTACAGCCTGTCAACTTCCTTCCCTTCCACCTCATGGCTTTCAAAATTAACTTTTATATCATTGCATTTTGTACATTTTCCAATTCTAATTACACACATTACAAAGTAAACTCAAATAAACTTTAAATAAATATAGAAAGGTAGAAAGTTTCTAATTACAAGTCTTCAAACAACCCTGCTAGTGATGTTAACTGCTTACAATAATCTTTCAGATATTGTATAAATTGACTCCAGTCCTTTTGGAATACTTGATCATGCTGGTTTCGGATTTTTCCTGTTAGCTTCGCCAGTTCTGCAAAATCCATCCTCTTCATCTGCCACTCTTCTTTCATTGGTACTTCTTGTTGTTTCCATTTTGGGGCTAAAAGAATTCTTGCTGCAGTTGTTGCACATATAAACAGTCTTTTATCTTCCCTTGGTATCTCTTCACCCACTATTGCGTGTCGAGGTCCCCAAGCCACCCCAAATAAACTCACACTTCACACATCAATTTTTGTTTAAGGTTTTTGGCATGATTTTGGCCACAACTTTATTTAAATACACACATGTGAGTGGTTGCTTAGGCACTGGTTACGGCTACCTGTCCTTGCCCCAGGGACAGAAGTGACTTCCGGATTCGGTGCACGCATCCCAAGAGGACGCCCAAAACTGCGTGTCCAGTATTTAAAACCTTTGACCCCTCCTCCAAATTGGCAACATCAAAATCTCCCCACAGACTCGAATCATCCAATCACTGCCTGTGGCCATCCAAACGTATCTGCCCAGCAACAGTGGAGTGGCCTGCTGGCCCCCACCACAACATGTGCTCTTTGTTAGGGAGAACATGCTTAACCAATATAAGGGATTCTGTTTTTTAAAACAAAAGCATTTTTTAACATTTTCTTTAACTCATTATATATCATTTCCCAGAAAGCCTTTACCTCTTTACAAGTCCACCACATGTGGTAAAAGATACCTTCTTTTTCTTTACATTTTCAGCACTCATTAGTTCTTTTATACATTTTGGCAAGTTTAAAAAGGTAAAGGGACCCCTGACCATTAAGTCCAGTCGTGAACGACTCTGAGGTTGCAGCGCACATCTCGCTTTACTGGCCGAGGGATCCGGCGTTTGTCCACAGACAGCTTCTGAGTCATGTGGCCAGCATGACTAAGCCGCTTCTGGTGAACCAGAGCAGCGCACGGACACACCGTTTACCTTCCCGCCGGAGCGGTACCTATTACCGTATTTTTCGGCCCATAAGACGCACTTTTTCCCCTCCAAAAATGAAGGTGAAATCGGGGTGCGTCTTATGGGGCGAATGCCTGCAAGCCTCGCGCGCCCGGCAGGAGGTCCCACCGGGTGCGCGAGGCTTGGGGCGGCAGCCTGTCGCCCGAAGCACGGGGAGCCCTCGGGAGGGCTCCCCCTGCTTCGGGCGAGTGTCTGCAAGCCTCGCGCACCCGGCAGAAGGTCCCACCGGGTGCGCGAGGCTTGGGGCGGCAGCGGACTGCTTGCGCGCACCTAGAAGCTTGGGGACAGGTGCGCGCAAGCAGTCCGCTGCCGCCCCAAGCCTCGCGCACCCGGCGGGACCTCCTGCCGGGTGCGCGAGGCTTGGGGCGGCAGCGGACTGCTTGCGCGCCCCGAGAAGCTTAGGGCCAGCTGAGCTCAGCCCGCCCCAAGCTTCTAGGTGCGCGCAAGCAGTCCGCTGCCGCCCCAAGCCTCGCGCACCCGGTGGGACCTCCTGCCGGGTGCGCGAGGCTTGGGGCGGCAGCGGACTGCTTGCGCGCACCTAGAAGCTTGGGGCGCGCTGAGCTCAGCACGCCCCAAGCTCCTGGTGTAGCGCAACGATCCGCTAGCCCTGGGAGAGCCCCGCGGCTCTCCCAAGGCTAGCGGACTGCTTGCGCGCATGCAGAAGCTTGGGGCGCGCTGAGCTCAGCACGCCCCAAGCTCCTGGTGTAGCGCAGCGATCCGCTAGCCCTGGGAGAGCCCCGCGGCTCTCCCAGGGCTAGCGGACTGCTTGCCGGCATGCAGAAGCTTGGGGCGCGCTGAGCTCAGCACGCCCCAAGCTTCTGGATTAGCGCAGGGGTCCGCTAGCCCTGGGAGAGGCGCCCGGCTCTCCCACGCTAGCGGAGACCTTGCCGGCACGCAGAAGCTTGGGGCGCGCTGAGCTCCGCACGCCCCAAGCTCCTGGTGTAGCGCAGCGCACCTGGGGGGGAAATAAATTTTTTTTCCTTTATTTCCCCCCCAAAAATCTAGGTGCGTCTTATGGGCCGGTGCGTCTTATGGGGCGAAAAATACGGTAATCTACTTGCACTTTGATGTGCTTTCAAACTGCTAGGTTGGCAGGAGCAAGGAATGAGCAATGGGAGCTCACCCCATCACGGGATTTGAACCGCCAACCTTATGATCGGCAAGCCCTAGGCTCTGTGGTTTAAACCACAGCGTCACCCGCGTCCTGATTTAGCTGGTGTTAAATACCATGGAACTGGCCTTTTCATAGCGTTAAGTGGTGCAGGCCTGGACTTAACAAGCTGTAGTGGATGTCATGTTGGAAAGAATGATTTTAACAGCTCAAAACAGAACAGCATTTTGTGGAACAGAAAATTGACTTTTTCTTCCTGCAGCCAGCCTAAAAGTTTAGTAAGAAGTCTGGACTTGATGTGATGTTTGCTGCTGCTTGAATGTATACAGTTTATATTGGCAATCCCACAAATGCAATTCCACCCTAAAAAGTAGGTGCGAGGAGCACTTTAAATAAGCTCTTGTCATTCAGTGACTGATTTTCAACCAAGTACCCTTAAACGTTCCCCCCCCTCCATAGACAATCAACTCAAAATAGACCCTCAAGAGACAGGATAGATGGATACAAATGGATTCAAGAAGATGTCAAATTCTCAGCTGCGGAATACAAACAGTGAAGAGGAGGAAAAGGGTACTTGAAATTGTTTCCTCCTGGAGAAAAAATAAAATAAAAGAATGTAATCAAAGCATAATGAGTATTGAAATTAACAAATTATAAATAACTGGCCACAAAGTGAGAACCCAAAAAATGTGACAATCAATGGTAATTATGTTTTCAGTATTGTAAATGAATTTTTAAGAGGAGTCTCTTTTCATTTCCTTTATTCATTCTATTATCTGCTTTTGTCCTTGTTCCTAAAGTAGTGATTAGTGGTTCTGAATTCTATATAGGATAATACAGTAGAAAAGCAAAATAATTATTTAAAGATAAAATGGGAGGTGCTGACAGCGGACTAGTTATATTTTATTCTCTATTCATCTGTGAAGGAGAAAAAAGTAGAAATGTGTTAAATATTTCTTGCCTGAGCTGGGTGGCATTATTCATTTTGCTAATGGAAGTAATGTTTGTCAGTCATCTTCCTAGAATGCCATTAGATGGCTTTTTGTGGCAAGCCAATTTTGTTGCAACTCTTTAGAGTGTTCTCTTACCCATCCGAAATAAATGGTGAATTAGTGGTTACTTGAAAAATTAAAAATCATTTATTAAAAACATTATGAACATTCATAATTGAAAACAGTCTCATATGTATCTTGGAATGGCCCATTTCTTTCAATTAACACATGGAATTTGGCTTCTGCACATGAATTATATTTCAAATGAGGATCCATGTGTGCAGCAACCCCAGCCCCCCAAATAGCATCGAATGTGATTTACCGGTATGTCTCTTGTAGGAGTTGGACAAAGATTGGAAATGTGTTTTGACCCATGGATACTTTTGGAAACCAGGGAAACTGGGAGCAGGGCAGCACATACACATTACAACAAGGCACACTACACAACCTATTATACTGGTTACCACACCACTAAATGATATTGCAGATCTTTAAAAAAGGTTGCAGAAAAGGGCAACCAATATTATCAGGGGGCTGGAGCAACTCCCCCATGAGGAAATGCTTCACCTTTGGGGTAAGTGTTATGTACTGAAGTTCTCACCCTGGGTCAGCAGGGGGATACTGTAGATAGTTATGCAAATGAAGGATCAAAAGTGACGTTCAGTGATTGGATAGTTTTAGAAAGTTGCTACAGTAACGTTGTACTGGAGCTCTATATAAGCAGGCTGACTGAGCCCTTCAGCTCAGTTCTGTTCTGGCCTCTGAATAAACAAGAGCTGTTTGAAGAATCACTGTGTCGTCTGATATGTTAACCAACAACTTTACACTGGCGACGAGGATGGGATGGACAACAGAGCACAGCCAGATGCAGCCACCCTCTGAGCAGAGCTGAATCACTGAGCTGAAACACCGAGCGAAATCACTGAACAGAGCCAATTCAGAGCTGACTGCTCTGGCTAGAGCACTGTGTTCCATCCATCGCCCTTCACGCCGGCATTGGAATCATGGCTTCACTTGTGCCTCTACCACCGTTTGCGCCAGCCTCTGACTCATGGGACTCCTACCTCGCTCGGTTCGACTGCTACCTCCAAGCCAATGAGCTGACAGAAGTATCAAAGGAGCGGAAGCAGGGCCTATTCCTCAGCCTCTGTGGGCCTAAGGTGTTTGAGACGGCCCGAGCATTGGTTGTGCTTGAAGCAGTCCAGGCAACACCATGGGACACGATTCAAGAGCAGCTCCGCAACCACTATGCGCCAAAGCCGTCCAAGATTGCTGCCCGCCATGCATTCTACCACCGGAACCAGTCAGAGGGGGAGTCAATTAACAACTACACTGCTGCCCTCCGACAGGCTGCAATTCACTGTGAGTTCCAAGACTTAGACGATGCCCTGACAGATCGAATTGTCTGTGGGGTCCGGGACATCTGTCTGCAACGGCGTCTCCTCGCCAAGCCAGACCTCATGCTGCAGAAAGCCATTGAGGAGTCCGTGGCCTCGGAAGCTGCCAAATGCTCTGCCCAGGAAATCCGCAAGGCCAGCAGCCCGTGTCTTGCTAGGAAGCCAGTTCCAGTGCATCATGAAGAGGCCAACAGTGATGAGGCATCCTCCAGTGAAGACGATGACGTGCACCAGACAAAGCGGGAGTGCAGGAAGTTCCAACAGAAGTCCAAGGGCCAATCAGAATGTGCCGGCTGCGGAGGCAACCATTCCCATGCGCATCGGTGCTGTCCTTAGTCACCGTTTTCCAGACAGAAGAGTCGCACCGCTCACCTACTTTTCCAGGACACTATCTCTGACTGAACGGAATTACAGCCAGCTCGACAAGGAGGCACTGGCACTTGTGGCTGGAGTGAAGAGGTTCCATGAATACCTCTACGACAGGACTTTTGACCTCATCACCGAGCACAAGCCACTCCTGGGCCTTCTCGCCGGTGATCATCCAACTCCACCGGTCCTCTTGCCGCGCATGCTGCGATGGACTGTTTTCCTGTCTGCCTACCACTACCGGCTCGTCCATTGCCCGGGGAAATTGATGGGCCATGCCGACGCCCTCAGCCATTGCCCTCTTCCAGCGTTTGTGGAAGACCCAGCTCCTGCTTCATCGTTCCTCCTGATTGAGGATCTTCCGGCAGCGCCTGTATCGGCTGCCACTGTGGCCTCCGCATCTGCTCAGGATCGCACCATCAGCCGTGTGCTCAACTGGGTGTGGAGGGGGTGGCCTTTTGCATTGGAGTTCCAGTCCTTCGCAAGCAGACAACATGAACTCTCAGCTCATCGCAGCTGTCTGCTGTGGGGAGACCGCGTCGTGATTCCCCAAAGACTCCGTCAACATGCCCTTGAGGCTCTGCACGTTGGCCACCCAGGAATCGTCAAAATGAAGGCGTCGGCTCGATGTTACGTCTGGTGGCCTAACATGGACAATGCCATCACTACCTGGGTTTCCGCCTGTCAAGCGTGCCAAGAATCAAGGCCTACGCCACCGGCAGCTAAGGGACACACCTGGGAGACGCCCAAGACACCCTGGTCGAGGGTGCACATCGATCTGGCTGGCCCCTTTCATGGCCGGACCTTTATGGTAGTGGTGGACACCTATTCGAAATGGCTGGAGGTGGCCCTGATGCCCTCCACCACTCCTGAGGCCGTCATCCGGGTGCTGCGAGGCCTCTTTGTGACGCATGGGTGTCCTGATGTCCTTGTCTCCGACAACGGACCACAGTTCACGTCAGGCACTTTTGAGCGGTACCTTTTGGGACTGGGCATCCGCAATGCCCTAATGGCACCATTTCATCCATCCAGCAATGGGCAAGCAGAGAGAATGGTGCGCTTGGCAAAAGAGGCACTGGTGTGCCTGGACCAGGGAGACTGGCATGAGCGGGTCACCGAATACTTGTTCGTACAACACATCACCCCTCATGTGGCCACAGGGCGGAGTCCTGCCGAACTGCTTATGGGCCGCCACCTCAGGTCCCCGCTCGACCGGTTGCACCCAGACTTTGCCGTGGCCGAACCCCCAGGCTGTACCAACGCGCCACGGTCATTTGTTCCAGGAAACCAGGTCTTTGCCCGGAACTTTGTGGGGGACATTCCTTGGGTGCCAGCCACAGTTGTGGGAGTCACTGGACCTCACTCGTACCAGGTGGCACTCGAAGACGGATGCTTGTGGCATCGGCACATAGACCAGCTTACGCGCAGGGTTGGGGACTTGGACACTACCGTGGTGCCCCCAACTGTGCTCGTGGCTCCGGAACAGACACTTACAGATGGTGAGGCTCCATCTACACCTCTCTCGCAAACTGCTGGCATGGAGCTGAACCAAGCCACTTCAGAGGGTCTGCCGGACTTACCACAGACTCAGACCACTGCCGTGCCTGACATTCCGCCAACTCCACTTGCGGAGGTTCCACCCACAGCAGCGGATCCAGGGGACTTGGTTTCAACACCACCTAGGGTCGCACCACAGCCTCAGCAAGAATTGGGTGGCTCCCCGGACTTGGCTACCAGTCCCCGGCGGTCTGGCAGAGTTTCCAAGCACCCAACTTATTTAAAGGACTATGTTGTTGGACATGTAACACTGTTAGTCTAAGCATGTGGAAGTATGTGAAATGTAACCAATATGTTTTTGTGCCTAATTGAACCATTACATGTAGTGATGTATATAAGGAAACCATTACGATTGTAACTAACACCTTATCTCGGTGGGGAGGGGTGTTATGTACTGAAGTTCTCACCCTGGGCCAGCAGGTTGATACTGTAGATAGTTATGCAAATGAAGGATCAAAAGTGACATTCAGTGATTGGATAGTTTTAGAAAGTTGCTACAGTAACATTGTACTGGAGCTCTATATAAGCAGGCTGACTGAGCCCTTCAGCTCAGTTCTGTTCTGGCCTCTGAATAAACAAGAGCTGTTTGAAGAATCACTGTGTCGTCTGATATGTTCACCCACAACTTAACAGTAAGGTTACCAGATTTTTTTCTATGAATCCTGGAATACTTTTCAGCTTCAATTGATTTTGTATGGGGACTGATCTGTAAATCTGGGGACTGTCCCCGGGAAATGGGGACGTCTGGCAACCTTCCTTGGGGGAGGGGGGTCCATTTTCTATTTTTTAAAAAGCAAGGGGAAATGGTAGAGATTTCTAAAATTATGCATGGGGTGGAAAAAGTAGAGAAACAACAACAACAACAACAATTTGTATTTATACCCCAGCCTCCCCAGCCAAGACCGGGCGCAGGGCAGCTAACACCAAGTATGAAAACAATTGATTAAAATACAACATTAAAATGCAGCCCCATTTCAGTAGAAACTCAAATCAAAACCTTTTTGGGAATGGAAACCTCAAATCTTCACGAAGGCCAACTATCCAGACGTGGACCAGAAAAAAGCCTGGGAAGTTCCCTAATAGGAGTTCCATCACAAAAGGAAAAAAGAAAAAGAAAAGAAAAGAAAAGAGGGGGATCAAGTTGATTCCAAGCCAAAGGCCAGGCAGAACAACTCTGTCTTACAGGCCCTGTGGAAAGAAAGTAGATCCTGCAGGGCCCTGGTCTCATGAGATGGAGCATTCCACCAGGCCGGTGCCAGTGTTGAAAAGGCCCTGGCTCTGGTTGAGGCTAATCTGACTTCCTTAGGGCCCAGTGATGGGATTAGTTTCCACAGTATGTGGTTATGGTCACTAATTTAGATAGCTTTAAAATGGGATTGCACAGATTCATGGCAGTCAATGACTGCTTGTCTCAATGGCTTTGTACTCCCTCCAGTATCACCAGTAGGAGAGGACTATTGTACAGTGGTACCTTGGGTTACAAACGCTTCGGGTTACAAACACTTTGGGTTACAAACTCCGCTAACCCGGAAGTAGTGCCTCGGGTTGAGAACTTTGCCCCAGGATAAGAATGGAAACCGTTCGCCGGTGGCATGGCGGCAGCAGGAGGCCCCATTAGCAAAAGCACGCCTCACGGTTTTGGGTTAAGAATGGACCTCCAGAACGAATTAAGTTTGTGACCCGAGGTACTACTGTACTCATGTTTTACTTATGGACTTCCTGCAGAAATGTGGGTGACCACTGTTGGAAGAGAATACTGGACAAAATCTTTGGTCTGGTCTCAAAAGCTCTTCTTATGAAAGTCAACGGCGCCTGCAATTAATAGTGCATTCCTTAGGCACCGTGGGACGATCTGACCAGGATCAGGACCATGTTGCAAAGGGGGAGGGGAAGGGAAGCAATGTATGATTGCATTCCTCCTTTGATCATTTGTGTGTGTCTGTAAATCAATTGTTATCATTTCATTTGAAGACCCAGACTAAGCGGAGGGCAGGGGCAGGTAGAAACTATATTATTGATTGAATGGGATGAGCCACTTTCTAACCATAAAGACCAAAACTGAGAAGCTGTAGCCTTCCTAATAGAAAACTGAAACTTAAAAGTGAGTAACAAAGGTTATTTTCCAATGTTATTTGCAAAAGCACCAGGGGTTTGATTTAAATTTTGTTCATTTGAGCTCGGCTGAGTGCTTTTCTCCACCTGTACATGCGAATGTAAAATATTCAGATTGGGATTTGTTGGTTAAAGTTCCAGAAATTGGGTAAGTGTCCATAAAATATAATTTACCACAGCAGTACAGTTTGGAGGACTGGAAGGAAATGGGTGCATTGTTCGTGATTAGATGAAATACTGCAGGATGAAAAATTTATTGAAGAAGCTGGAAAAAAGGCAAAAATAGCACATAAACCAAGGTATTGCTAATGCTTCAGATCTGCAAAGGAGAACTCTACTGCTCAAGAAACATTGGCTGAATGCAAATGATTTAAATACTCCTTGAAGACGGCCAAATGGCATTACTGTAGTCAAATGCTTACACAGGTAGGTGCTACTCAAGAGTTTTATGGAACTATCAGAAGCACCAAGAAGTTTTAGTAGGAATCATAATTCAGAAGTCATCTTTCTGGTCTAATAAACCACAATATGTTTACTAGGAACAAGACACAAGCTTAAAGCTCTGCCTGTCCCTCCCCTCTGCTCCTTCCATGTCTGGCTTCCTGATTTGTTGAGCCACAGTTTGGCATCGTGTAAACACCAGATAATTGTGGTTTGATTAAACTATGATTTGCAATCTTGCTTTGAAGGACCAGTTAAACAGGAAGGAATGGAAGAAAAGAGGATTCCGTGCTAGAGCTCTTCTCTCATCCAACAAACCATTTCTTGGACCAGGAATGTGATATTTGAACCAGGTGTAAACACACCTCCTAAAGCCAGTTTGAAGCATTTACATATATAATGATCTTATTGACAGCAGATCAGCTATTTCAAAGAGTGTAATTTAGCAGAATATAAATTTACTTTGTTGTTGTTGTTTAGTCGTTTAGTCATTTAGTCGTGTCCAACTCTTCGTGACCCCATGGACCAGAGCATGCCAGGCACTCCTGTCTTCCACTGCCTCCTGCAGTTTGGTCAGACTCATGTTTGTAGCTTCGAGAACACTGTCCAACCATCTCGTCCTCTGTCATCCCCTTCTCCTTGTGCCCTCTATCTTTCCCAACATTCCCAACATCAGGGTCTTTGTGCCCTCCATCTTTCCCATAAATTTACTTGCTGTACCACTAATTCTGAAATTGCCTTGTGCGGTTCTAGAACGGATGCAGGCGAAATAGCTTGGGGAGCAGCATTTTCATTCTATTTGTAATTTGAGCAACTTGCAACATATAATTAAAATTAACACATTTTATTTCTTTTCTTGACCATCTTTCTTCCACCAACAAACCCAAAATATGGACTATGTGGAAAAAACTGAAAATTTAAAAATGAAACTATACTGGTAATGGCAAGTTTGTGTGTGAGCTCTCCTGTGCTCTTTTTCCTTTGTTTTTGCAGTTATGCAAAAATGCTGAAGTCAAAAGGAATTGCGTATTTGTGGAAAAAAGAGGGGGGAAATGCAGAGTAACTATTTTATCCATATCTATTTTATCCAACATCAAGTATATCCAACATCAATTTTTATCCAACATCAAGTATATACTCCTGATACTCCTGATACTTGGGCATCATAAGAATGTTTCAAGTGTTCACTGGAACAATGGGAAGTTTTTTTCA
Organism: Podarcis vaucheri; assembly: GCF_965113315.1. Taxonomy (NCBI): domain Eukaryota; kingdom Metazoa; phylum Chordata; class Lepidosauria; order Squamata; family Lacertidae; genus Podarcis; species Podarcis vaucheri. The sequence continues at coordinate 37,380,065 of NC_138762.1, forward strand.
GACTCAGATTTGCTTGGCAGTTAACAGTAAACTATTCTTACCATTCCCCCCCGACCTGTTTCATGCAGTGTTGCTCACTGCAGTCAATAGGTATACTGTAGTAAATGGCCAGAGAAGCACAGGAGGAGTTACTGACTGATGAGACAACTGGAAATCTATTAACAGAATACCACCAATAACTGATTTACTTTGTTCAAAGCTTTGGAAAATGGAACAATTCATTAAGAGAGAACCAGCAGAAATGACAAAGTTGCAGACATGGATGCTTGAGTATAAAGAAATATAATTCAGTGCCCCATAGTTCCACCAATAATCACATGTTTTCACATGGAAGAAAGTATTGGGTAGCTGATTGAAATTGGAAAACATCAGTACAAAAACACGCTTGCTGGTTCCCTAAGCCTAGAAGTCAATCTCCTTCACTACATCTATAAATAGTAGCAGAACTCATGCTTTTTAAACACACAATGTCAGCTTTAGTTACTTCTATCTTCTGACAGGACTGGGAAAGATCCCAGTTTGAGACCCTTTAGGTGGAATCCTGGGTAAATTTGCTTGTGGGGAAAGTAGTCAAGTGGGCAAGGTCAACATCCAATGTTGATTGGGCTAAGCACACACACATGTAGCCATTCTCTCATACACCCCCTTCATCTGTTTGTGATATATAAATTGAAATTGTAAATGTGTGTTGTCTGATCACTAAAAAAAGGAATAATAAGAACAACTTTGCTTAAAAGAAGATTTGTGATGCAGTAACTGTTGGGATTCTCAGAATGCTGTGTGAGATAGTAAGTCTGCTGGTTTGAGTTTGCTAGTTGATGCAACTGGCTGATGCAATCAGCCTGCAATACTTTCTATGGAAGTGCTGGGTCAGAATGACTCAGCAGTAATGTGCTGTCAGTTGATTGGCTGTCATCACTTTAAAAGGGAAACCTGCCCATCAGTAAAGGTGCGGTGTAGAGGAGTGTGGTGTCAGAGAGAGAGAGTTAGAGGTCTTCCTATTTGCCTTAAGGTGCAGCCAGGTACTCTGTTTGACTGTATGAACTGCTCGTTTATTATAGCCTGTAGATATTTGTATATATACACCGTATTTTTCGCTCTATAAGACGCACCAGACCACAAGACGCACCTAGTTTTTGGAGGAGGAAAACAAGAAGAAAAAATATTCTGAATCTCAGAAACCAGAATAGCAAGAGGGAACGCTGCGCAGTGAAAGCAGCAATCCCTCTTGCTGTTCTGGCTTCTGGGATAGCTGCGCAGCCTGCATTCGCTCCATAAGACGCACACACATTTCCCCTTACTTTTTAGGAGGGAAAAAGTGAGTCTTATAGAGCAAAAAATACGGTAGTTCACAATAAATATACTGCACTGAAGAACCTGGAACTCTGAGCATTTCTGCTAAAGCGCAGCAAAGAATTTGTGACAGTAACACCAGACTTGATTAAAACCAATAAACTAATCTTCTTCACACAATTCTTTTTAGAATACCATATTGTTTGTTGTCTGCCTCATTTCAAAGTTTAAGTAACTCTGGTTTCAGTCAACCTAAGCTTATAAATGACTTTAGATAATAGGAAAAGGCACACTTCTAAGTCTCCAGATTTACACTCAAATCAAGCTACCTTGAACCAAAGACCTGGGCCCATGATTGGTCCATTTGAACCCAGCATACTGGCTGGGAAGTAACGCCCACATGGCCGCGATGGCCAATGGGAATTCTCCATCAGGCGGTGGCCATACAAGTCCAGCTGGCTAGGAAGGAGGCAGAGAGTGAGGGTACACAACCAACGTTAACCAGGGAAGTGGTCAATGTCCACTAGTTACAGACAGTGCTATTTTTCTAGAAAAAGAGGTGCTGGAACTCACTATAACACCTCTTAACACTCATTCTCTTAAGATTGTAAGGGTACTGACCAGAGAGGTGCGGGAACCCACCTGAGAGGTGCTGGTCTGAGTTCCTGTGAGTTCCTGTTTTTAAAAACCCTGGTTATAGACATCTTGACAAATTCAGTCTGCTTTGGTCCCAGTGCTGAACTTACTAGGATGAATAGGTTGCTAATTCCCAGCTACATAGAAAGCAACATTAGTTATAAGTACAGATATTTTTGCTGTACCTTTCCATTTTGCTCAATGGAAAGGCATATGTAAATCAAAATCCTTCATTTTACACAGAGGTCAGCTGAATAAAACATATTCTCAGGTATCTCTTGCATTCTAATGCTGATTTTTTTAGTATCCCCATTTGACTCCCTAAAATCCAACACAAAGTGACATTGATTGAATAAGTGTGGTGATGCCAGACAAACAAGCCAACATGCTGTCATTCTATCAATGATTTGTACTCTGTGCCTGGAAAATCATATGTAAGCTGTGTGCAAATGGCTTCTTTAAATTCTTCACCCTATATATATATATGCACAGAAATGAGTTGGTGGAACATTTCAATGGATTTCTTTTAGCACAGGAGAAATTATCCAACAATTTCTCAGTGATAAGAGCCTCACCATTAGCAGCGCCACTAGGTCAGATTCATCCTTTCCCCCCTAAGTTTGGAATCATCCATACTTCTGCTCATCCCATGCTTTCTAGACACAAGTCTGAGTGGTTTTGCCTTTGCTCCATCACTTTCCCCTGGAAAACCCCCTCTTTAGTGCTAAACTGGAGCAAACGTCAATCCAGAGAAAACCCAATTAACATTTGCTCTGATTCAGCACTAAAAATTGGGTTCCTCCAGAGGAAAGCGGCAAGGCCAACAGAAGTGTTGCTGATGTGCAAATGTGGAACTGGGCTGGCATCTATTTTGTATGTTCCACAATGCTACTCCTGCCCTTTGAGCAATTTGTCACATACCCTTGGGCATGTTCTTTCCCATGTGGAACATATGGGGATGGATGCACCTTTAATAAGGAGGCTGCTATTTAAGCCCAGTCTGCCCTCTCTGCTTCCTCTTTTTAACAGAATCTTCTACAGTGTGCTACTTGCCTTTCCTAGGGACTATGTAGGATTTTTAAAGTTTTTTTTTTTTTAGGGGGTCCCTTTATTGGCCTTTGGGACTCCTCTTTTTTGCCTTCTCCAGTGGTGGAAAGTATTCGGAGAAAAGTTTTCACCTTTTCTAGGGTGATAAGACAAAGTAATGTGTCTTCTGTAAAATTTCAGCATAGAATTAAACACATGTCAAGAACAAGCCAAGGCATCTGAACCCATTGATATTCCATTAAAGATGAGAAACTAAAAATCTCAGAAAGCTAAATCCATGACTGTTATTTATGTTTAATAGACCTTTGTAAATTAAGTGTTCCAAGAACTTAGAGAGTTGTGGAATAGTGAATTTGAATATGCTATATGACCTAAAGAATGGAATTTTGTTTTAGGTTTTATTGTAGCATTTCTCTCAGTTTGAAATTCCGACTCATGCAGCACAAATGGAGCTTTGTATGTTGGTCTCAGCAACAATTATACAAGGAAGGCACTTAGCACAGATAGATGCTGGAGTTGTAATTCTGAAAAGGCCTTGCTTCGGTATATAATGTGGGCATGCCCAGTGATATGTTCTGAAGTTTGTCTACATTTTGTACAGATGACAATTGTACAGTGGTACCTCAGGTTAAGTACTTAATTCGTTTTGGAGGTCCATTCTTAACCTGAAACTGTTCTTAACCTGAAGCACCATTTTAGCTAATGGGGCCTCCCGCCGCTGCTGCGCCGCTGGAGCACGATTTCTGTTCTCATCCTGAAGCAAAGTTCTTAACCTGAAGCACTATTTCTAGGTTAGCGGAGTCTGTAACCTGAAGCGTATGTAACCTGAGGTACCACTGTATTCTCAATGTGAGCTGACAATATATATTTCTTTGCTTCTGTTTTTCTTCTTTGTTAAATTTGACACTTTAAAAATATATAAGCCAGGCTGTAATATTATGCACATATATGTGAAGTTTGTTCCATTGAACTCAGTGAAACTTACTTTCAAGGATTCATATAAGACTATTCTGCAAATGATCTGTCATGGAGATACTGAAGTAAAAAGTTACACTAAGCTTTTAAACTTAAGTCTCGTTTTATCGAAGTGGCTAGCTGGCCAGCGGAAGAAGAATCATCCAAGACAACAACACCTTTCCATTTTTCAAATAATCAATAACAAAATGGTTAATTTTTAATGGCTCCATAAAAACTCTTTCAAGTATAGTAACAGATCCATAATTCTGTACGGCTAAAGGAGATAAACATAGAGTGGTCAGTTCCTTTAATAAGGAACTGATTCGCCTGTAGAATAATTGTTCACAGTGGTTTCTAGGTCTGAGGTCTATCTTGATGCACTATTTTTAACTATCTCAATTAGAGTCAATAAAGTTTTCATTTACAGGCTTCAAGGTTTTTTAGATATAAAGTTTTACTGTAATATAGGCTTAGAAGCTTGTAGTCAGAGTTTGGTTCCACATGACATGTCAAGATATATAACAGACCTTTAAAGTGATTTTCCAAATACACTGTGACCTCCTTGTGCTTTCTTGTTAATTTTAGGCAGTTTTCACTCCTCTTACATGTGCACGAATATGAAATGCATGCATGAAAGGCTTTTGACGTAGCCGCTGGAAGGGAAGGTGACCTTTGCTAATTCTCCTGAAGCCCCCATTGCCTGCTCCCGCCCCAAACCAACACACCCACACACCCCACTGTTTTGGAGGTCTATCAACATGCACAGCTGAGCAGACACAGCACCTCAGCTCTTATTCTGTTTTGTACTTTGCTGATTGCAGCACCTGGGCTTGGTGAGGCAGGTGACCCTCACCTGTTCTGAGCCTACCCCAGCTGACAAATCACACACCACCTCCCAGAACTAGCGAGCCCCACCTGGCCAGCTAGTGAGCTTGTCTGTGGGCCCTTGCCTGTCTCCGTCTCCTGGAGCACCCTGCCTGCTGCTTCCTACGCCTCAGAGCCCACTGTCTTCATGGAGACAGGGCTCTGGTGAGTACTTCCTATACCAACCTCTCATTCCCCGTCCCCAGTTTGCCCCGGTGTGTCCCAGTCCAGGCTACACCTGGTATTGCCAGTTCATGACACTATTGAATAATTGACTTTTTAGAGACGTTTGGCTGAGGCTTATGAAACTCAGTAATATGTGATGTTTTTTGTTAGTTTATGTGGCTACTCTCTTTTCTGTCTGTGCAGAGGAAGTGCCACAGACCATTTAAATGTGGTTTGTGGAGACTTCCGGGTTAGCGCCTCCAGTAATGTCTGAATTCCTCTGATCGGGAGGAATTCGCTTCGTGGAAATTAGGGTCTGGCCACCACGGCGAAGGCGGGGACCCACAAAAAAATCACAGGCAGGAGAAGCCTGTGAACGTGGGATTTGGCCGGCACCTTTTGCGCCTCCCCTACTCGTGGGGAAACCCGGTTTCGGGGATCCGGAGCGACGTGGGGTGAGTGGCGCAGTGCTTCGAATTGACTGCTTCTTTCACGGAGTGAAGCCGCATTGCTGTTGCCGGAGAGTGCTGACTTTTTCCTGTGGACAATTTGATTTTAAAACAACTACCCGTGAGTAGAACGGAAAATTGGATTTTTAAACGTCTTAATTTGGTACCGAAACGGGGAGGTTTCAAACAGGAAGTCCGCCTTCCCCTTTTGTAAATAGACTGAAGCAAAAAAGGCTGCAACCTAAAGTATTGGAAAGCTTTTCATAAAGGATTAAACTTCCATCGGCTAAAATCATCAAACCCCCCTTGGAAGCAGGAGGAGAGGGGGAAATTTTTAGACCTCGTAAGCCTGCAGGAGAGAGTGAAGAAAGTCAAATTACCACCGCTCTGAACCTGGAAACGGGCTGCTAGTAAGACTGAAGTTTTGGATATGTTCATTGACTGTGAATAGATCGTTTGTTGACAGTAAGTTAAAGAAGAGAAATACATTGTTTCCATTGTCTCCTTCTGCGTTTAAAAAGGAGTAAATGTAATTGAAAATTGAAACTAACTTTATTGCTTGAACTGTGCTTAAAAGGATTGATACAAATAGAAATTGTTTCCCCCTAGAGGAAGCCTTTGAAATTGTTACATGAGCAGAGCTGAGGGAATTTCCAGCTGTAAGACAAGACCGTGAGAATCTGGGATTGACCTTGGACCGTTAAGAATGTTGACAGAAGAAGCCTTAGTGGTTGCATTATGTAAGATTAATGACTCTTTGGAACAGCTCCATAGGAAGACGGATGTGATGATTATAAAAATTGATAACTTGGAACAAAAAGTGACCAACTTGGGACAAAAAGTGAATATTAATACAGAAACTACTCAGGAATCGATACAGGGATCTACTTTGACATGGCAAATTGAGGAGAAGGCGGGGGAGAAAGTTGTTAGAGCCCCAGCCTCACATAAGCAATTTGATGACTATAGGTTGATGCCTGTTACGACTGAATTTAGAGAAAGCCAGACTGTGAGGATTGGAGCCCGGCTTGGACTGGAGAAGGAAAGTTGGATAGATCCCTTCATGCAGGGATTTATTGACCTTTGGGACCTGGACTTGGGTCAGGAGGAGACTGGAGTTGTGCGGACCGCCAGACTTGGAGGAACTTTGAAATACGACTGGAAATATCTTTTGAATTCTACTTTTGACTATGGAGATTTGGCTGATTTGTCGAGAAGGTATAAAAACATTGTTAGGTGGGAATTTCCCCGAGATCTACTTTTCAGCATCAAAGGAAGGAAAATAAGAACAAGATCAGGAGAAGACAAAGTAAAGTGCATGTATAAACATGAAGAAGACTCGCAAAAGGGACTTGGAAAAGAGCTAAGAGCCTCGGAGAGAAGATCACCAGGTTGATGGACTATATGGAATTGATGGAAAGGACTGGCAGAATCCGAGACCAGGGAGAAGAGACGGTGGAAGAATATTGGAAAAAGTTTAAAATTTATATATGGGAATAATGTAAAATTAATGAGTGTTAGAAAAATCTTGGAAGGAAATTATATGGCTTTAGTAGAAATGTTTTAAGGAATTAAGCATAAATATTATAGTTTTAATGGAAAATAAGGTTAAAATATGTTAAGATAACCATACGACAGAAAATAGAGAAAGATGGAAAGGATTTGCTGAAATAATAGACATGGAATACAAAAAGGGAGGTGAGAGGAGGTCGATGAAACAAGGGAATGAAAGAGAGGATACTGAGATAGTATGATGTGTGTTTTTTGAACTGTTTTTGCTTTTTTGTTTAATGTGTTAATGTTGTGTTGTGTATTGTTTATATATTGTACTGTATGTTTTTTCTTCTTTTTATTTTTTCTTTTTTTCTTTTCTTCTTTTTGTAAGGTTTAAAAGTAATAAATATTATTTTTTAAAAATAAATAAATGTGGTTTGTGAATGCTCACAAAGCTTTCCACCTCTAAGTGTGGAAACTTCTTCACCTGAACAACTTGATATAGTAGTGTTTGTGTCATGTTCATTTGTATAGTGTTCGTATGTATTCTTCCATACTGGAAGTCTTCTTGCCCCAATGCTAGGGCGTCTTCTCCATGAAGGAATGAGTAATCCGTGGACTGCAAACGTGTCTTAATTTGCTACAGTTTAGAAGACTTGTGAAGTCTATGGTTCACGCAGGTATTGCAGTGAGGTGAATTAAGGGAAAAGGATGCAGTCTGAGGCTGCTTTCTCTGACAGCCTGCTGTTGTTTCTGTGCTGTAATTGCGCTTGCTGTCCCCCCCCTTCCTCCCCCTTTTGAGCTCATCACTATGCACTTTCTGGAGTTAACCTTTCAACACAATTAAGGCAGATGTAAATCACAATCATCAGCCCTCTCAGATCTGCCTGGAACACTCACTGTTTGATAAAGGTCTGTTGTGCTTACTAGAGTGTGTTGGCTTATTATTCTAGAAGGTTGTTTGAGTATTTTCTCATCACAGCTGAATGGCTTATTGAGCTCATAATTGTTCCTTGTTTGTGCATTCCAGGGCTTTTGCTTTGTTATTTAATTAAAAATGGTAAATTTTTAAAGTCTAATAGTAGTGTTGTTTGCCTATGCATTCTGGCTTTATTTAGAGCTGATCCAAACATCTGATAATCCTCTTGCAATACTATACAACCTCAGAATGAATGTAGGAGAGCTTATGTTTAAAGATATCCCATGTTGAAATATCCATGCATGTGTAAAGTTAACACTTCAGGGGGAAATATTTCTCCATGGTGCAAGCTTTCCTTTTATTTTATGAAATTGTCAGACAAACCAATCCCACCTGCATTTCCTCCATTAGAAACAGCAACTTGGAATGTTCACAGAGTTACTTCCTACTAGGAGTGGGGAAGAAATTTGGTTCAGTTCACATTTAAAGATGAACTTACAAAATGTGCACTTTCTGAAACAATATGTGATACAGGCATCCTTTGAATTTCGCAATGGAGTTCTCCAGCCAAGTGGACAAGACTGTATATATTAGGGGGAAGCCTGCATAAAATTGCATATGTTAGTGAAAATAACAAAAAAATGCATTACATATGGGGAAATTATTTCCAAAAACGTGCATATGGGTTAAATCTGCATCCAAAAATATGATTATTAGGAGAAATATGCACTAAAATGCTGATGAATTTTCCTTTAAAAGTTTTTTTTATGGAAGTTGTTGTGCAAACGTGGAGAACTGCATTTAAAATTGGCAAAAAAGAAAAATTTGAACTGAAACCAACAGATTTGTCCATCCCCACTGCCTCCTAATTTCCTTCTAGCCAACATACTTCATAGACCATTTGTATAATGGTGGTGATATCACTGTAATTATGGTTTAAACATGCTTAAGTATAGCAGTGCAAACCATTGACTAATACTGGACCACAGTGAGAGATATTATATTTATTTGCAACAGCTCTGGCATCTAAAATACAGAAATGGGAATAAAGCACACATAATTAATTGTCAGCAAATAAAACCTGATCCTATACATCTCTGTTGTTGTTGAATGGCAAAGTGTGCATAGGAATGTTGCCTCAGTCATGCTTAAGCCTTCCTGTCTCTGTCCCTTTTTCTCTCCTGAAGCCTGAAAACTGTATAATAAATTGTTTTTCTGGTTACTGAAGAAGATCTACAATTGGTTATATGCATTCTAACAGTGGCAAAAATAGAAAATCTTGTAGCAAGATGAAAATCACAACCAGATGTCCAAAGTGAAAATCTGTGGAAATTATAGATTGTAGCAGAGCTGACTAAATTAACAAATTTGATGAGCATCAGAAGTAGTTGAGCATCCATAACTAATTATTTTGGATCTAAATAGGAGTTATTGTTTTCATAATAAATATGTGAGCTACTAAGCAATCTGTTTTCAACTTTTTTTGTGCTAACAGAAGTAGCTTTCACCCAGAGGTTAATAACAATACTTTTTGATATAAACTATACATGTTAGCTACAACTTAATAAAATTGTTTAATATGATATTTCGTTCAGCATTTTCAGTGGAACCGATTGTTTAGTGGAAGACTGTAAGGTAGCTCCTAACGTATTCAGCTAAAAGGATCTTAAATAGAAAGATTGAGGAGAAACTCTACCTAAGACATTGAATAGTCATTGACAATCAAAATAGGTAAGACAAGGTGAAATGAATGTAATGTTTGGCAGGGCAGGACCATCGACAGCAGTCTGAGGTTTGCTGGGTGTCAGGATCGAAGAATAAGCCAGAAACGAAGAATAAACCAGTATGAAGGACTATAAGGAGCAAGCCAGAAGTAGAGACCCAAGAGCATAGTGGGAGAGACGGATGATAAAATGATACAGCAACATACCAAAGCATAGAAAGCCCTTGTTGCTCAAGAAATGCTTATCTGGAAGAATAACCCCTCTTCTTGTGTTTCTTACCCAGGAAGACTCAATGACCACCCTAGGGGGACAAGGTCAGTGCAGAGCCTAAGGAAGCTACATTGCCTAGCCTGATACTACAATGTGCAGTTCAATGACTTGTTAAATTTAAGTTTAATCTGCATAAAATGCAATGTTTGGATGCATTATGTCTGGAAGTTTCCATTAGGCAGGTGGCTAAACTCTAGGTAAATGTGACAAGGAGAGACTGGAGATCTTCTTTTTCAGTGATGATTCAACCATAGGAAAACTTGATAACTAAGTGTCATAGCAGGGAGATGAAGGCAGCAGCACCAGCAGTAGCGACTCATCTCAACATTGATGAACATGCAAGTTGATTAGGCGCTCTCTCGGGAAACAGAAAGAAGATAGTTCTTGGACTAAATTAAGGATTTAAAGAAGAATGGAACCCATTGCTAGTTTATTTAAGAGCAATGTGTTGCTTTTTATTTTGTAATGTTTATATGTAACCCTTTTAAGACTGTTTGCTGGAAAGCTTTAAAGCTCTTTTCTTGTGGCAGAGAATTCATTCAGTTCTACTCTGCACAAGGTCTAGATCAGGGATTCTGTTTGCAGCAACTCTAATATGGCTCACCATTGGGGACCATTGTGGATAGATCTAAAGAGTCTGAGTTCAAACCACAGTAGCTCCCGACAGAGTGGGGCATTGTGGATCTGAGGTAGCCACAAACCATGATGTCTGAGAGTGATATCCAATGGGTTTTTTCCTGGGGATACTCAAGGGGACACAGTACAGTGGTGCCTCGCAAGACGAAATTAATTCATTCTGCGAGTTTTTTCGTCTTGCGAATTTTTCGTCTTACGAAGCACGGTTTCCCATAGGGTATTAACGGTTTTAAGAAAAAGGAAACAAACTTGCAAGATGTTTTCGTTTTTCGTCTTGCGAAGCAAGCCCATAGGGAAATTCGTCTTGCGAAGCGACTCAAAAAACGAAAAACTCTTTCGTCTTGCGCGTTTTTCGTCTTGCGAGGCATTCGCTTTGCGAGGTACCACTGTACTGGGGACACACTACATTTATTTCTAGAAGAGAAGCACTGGTGACATCACTGTATCACGGATCCAAACACTTTGAAATAGAGGTCCAAATGGTGAGGAGGAGGTGGAAAAGAATGAGCTGAGACTGATGTGGGCATTGTTGGGATACTGCCAGGGAGATAAAGTCCATCATGGCCCCCAAGCCAGCTGCCGGACGATTCATCGACCTCCCGTAGACACGCAGTATCAGCAATTAGCGACATGAGCTCCAGAACATTCTAGAGCCGATGCACACTCTTTATGAGCAGATAATGCACAGCCAAAAGTTGCACTCAGGAGAGCATTATTTACAAGTTTTATTCAGCGTTGATCAGAACAAAGAAAGACATGACTGCCTGCGTCAGTGTCTCCAGACACACAGAGAGAAACAAAAGCAATAGAAACATAAACATCCTGTGAACAGGAAATATGCAGACACTGTGACTCACAGCCTGCTCCCTTTTAAGGTGGAACGGAAATATCCTAACAGGCATCTCTGCAATGGGAAGGTTGGTGGTGTGTTTTCTCCTTGTGGTGTTATATTAAAGGTAAAGGTATAGGGAATCCTGACCATTAAGTCCAGTCGCGGACAACTCTGGGGTTGCGGTGCTCATCTCGCTTTATTGGCTGAGGAAGCCAGCGTACAGCTTCTGGGTCATGTGGCCAGCATGACTAAGCCGCTTCTGGCGAACCAGAGCAGTGCACGGAAACACCATTTACCTTCCTGCTGGAGCGGTACCTATTTATCTACTTGCACTTCGTGCTTTTGAACTGCTAGGTTGACAGGAGCAGGGACCGAGCAACAGGAGCTCACCCCGTCGTGGGGATTCGAACAGCCGAACTTCTGATCAAGAAACCCTAGGCTCTGTGGTTTAACCCACAGCGCCACCCACGTTCCATAGTGGTGTTATCTTAGGAAAAGACTAAAATGTTCTCTGGAAACATGTGCCACGCTTCCACTCATTTATATGGACTGCTATAGGGAAGCAGGATCTGAGGTGCCCCTCTGCGCCCAGAGATGACAACGTGCAGGATAAAGCAGCTTGAAATGTTCAGTTCATGCATGTATCCAGATGTCACTCATCAAGCATTATATATGCATGGGTAAGACAAACCTAAGCATATCTAAATTGGGTTAGCTGTGGTCACAGAATGCATGAGCTACGTAATAATTTAACAGGCCGAGCATGTAGAAGAATCCTAGTGATGGGAAATCCAAAGGGAGTTTTAGTGAATGTCAGAATACTTACAAACAACATGTATTCTATGAGCCAATCCACACCACACATTTCAAGCTCATTCCGAGCACATTTAAAGCACCTGGCTTCCCTTCAAAGAGTCCCAGGAACTGTAGTTTGTTAAAGGTGCTGGCAGTTCTCATTCAATATGCTTTAAATGTATGATGTGAATTTGCAGTGGGACGACCATCCCATGTTATTTATATGTAAATGTTCAAGTAATATATACAAGGAAATATATCATATCACTGCATGCTATGCAATTGTTTGATAAATATACCGACAGTAATAAGACTAGAGCGGAGGAGAAAAGGGGAAGTTGCATGATGTTAATATATTTTATTTATACTTAAATAAGCACAGACAAAACCCAATGAAAAAGTCTACAGAATGCATTTCCTCAGCATTATGTACATTAAGATATTATGCAGGAATATATCATTCCATGACACTGACATTTCTGCTCTCTAATAACATAATCTCAAGCAGAGTTACTGTTTATATGTGTTTTAGCTTTTAAAATGATGGTTTCAATAAAAAAATGTAGAGGGGAAGAGCAGAGTAATTCACTAAAAATACTGCTTGTGCCCAAAATATAATTAAAATGTTTTTTAGCATATCAAATTTAAATAAGTATTTAAAAGCATGAATTTTACGCCAGAACGTATGACAGCATAAATATAGTGGTTATTTTTAAAATAAATGTTTATTTTGATTTCTCATTTCATTTTTGAGTTTTATTCATAACCAAGAAATAACACCACCACAAATGCCACATAATATGACTGCCATTGACAGGATGCAACAGTAGGAGGCCCTTAATGTGCTCACCTGCAAGGAGCTGGATCTGAAGGCTAACAGCATGCAGAGATCTCTGTGTATGCAAGGCAGGGAACAAGTTGCTTGTAATTGTCCATGGGAGTCAGTGGTCAGCTGACTCCCTGCTAAGCTGTTGAAAGATCTATAGCCAGAAACAAACTCAGGTTGCTGGCTTATGGACTATGTCCACCTGGATTGTACTCAGAGTAGACCCATGGGAATCAATGTAAGTTAGTGAAAGGATCTCTTTTGTCGTCTTTGTATTTTTATTCCTCTTGTGTCAGGTCTGTTTGTATCCATGCCTTGTTTAATACAGAGCTGGGTAATGTGTGTTTGGACTGAAACTCATGTTATCCCTGAGCATTGGCCATGCTGACTTCGACTGATGGGAGTTCGAGTCCAACCACATCTGGAAAGACACAGGTTCCCATCCCTGATTTAAAAAAGTCACAGAATACTTTGGGTGTTTTCTGCTACAAAAGACTCATATGACTAGCACTCTAGAATTAATTGGTTTTGGAAATGTATATGCAATAGACATAGAATAAGGATTATCAATGTCCTTAATTCACTTGACATTCCTACTCGTCAGATAGAAACAAGTGCTTGGCGCAGACAATGAAACTTGAAAACCAAAATCAATTTGATACTCTCCATTATTGCTTTGGACACAGGATTGAAAACTTGCTTTTGTAATTGATTTGTTTCCCACTGCAACACTAATTACATCCAATGCACTTGGAAAACTGTTTTGGCAGTTGGTGGCATCTGCCTTAAGCGTTAGTGTTCCTCTTGCTCTTTTGCTTGCTCTCTTTTGAAGACCCATAGTTTCTTTAGGCTTGTGATTTCCTGAACTTTGGAGTTTGGGGACTAAAAAACAATTTCTTCAGTTTGGAGTCCCTCTGCCCATTTTGAGCCAAGCTCAAACCTCTGCCATCTTTGGGCCTAGGTTGCACTTGGAGTGGGCAGGTGCCAGCTCTTTGCCATTTAGCCTCCTGTTCCTTTCCCTGTTGAAGCTTCTCAAACAGCTACAGCAGCAAGCTCATGCCATAGGACCTCAATTTGGCTGATGATGTTGCAGCAGCCCCTTAGCCACAGTGATCCATGGGAGCTGCAGTTCTCATGAGTTCTGATGCCCCAAAAGGTCACCAAGAGCCATTGGGACTCCATTTTACATGCATCCTTGCACATAGTACACTACTATGTGTGTTCATGAGAGCACAGTATCTCAGGCGTAAATAACAGGTATGCAAATTGCAAGGATGCTAAAGGCCCTCTTAAGGGTGACAGGATCCACAGATGACGTTTCCCATCCACTCTTGTGGCCAGAATGCTGTCAAAGGTCTAATAGAACCCTGTGGACAGTTGGGCATGGGGCGGAAGAGAAGACTCAGAAGCTTGCTGAGAACTGGGCTAGAGAGGAGCAGTTATGATAGGGTTCTCACGTGAAAGACAAAGAGTAGATGCTGTGGCACATCTTGACCAGCTTATCAAAGAGTTGATTGAGGAAGGATCAGGAGAAGATGGGGAAGGGCAAGGATCCAGAATATGAGAATGAAGAAGTTGGTGTGGAGGAGCATCAAGAAGAGGCGAAAGTTGATGAGGAGGAATTGGACTGGGAGTAGGACAGGCCATAAGTGAAGAAGTGGGATGCTTTGAGGAGGAACATGGAGACTACCACCAAGGAGGCTAAAACCAGGCATTGAAGGGAGTGGGAAAAAGTGAGGCAGAAACTCCTGTGAGGGTGGACCATGCCATGAGAAAAGGTGGTCCTCTGATGGAAGAGATTCAGTGTGGCTTTGCAAAAAATACTTGAGAATGCTGCAGTTTGGAACTATGAAGAGGAAGTAAGGAAAATGAGGGCACGGCACCAGGCTGATGTCTACCAATGGGTCTGAGACAGTAGTGGTGTCAAATGGGCCTGAGACTGTAGTGGCATCAAATACTATCTATAAACTGTCGCTGATTGTCAGTTTCCCTGTGGAACTTGGTGAAGAGCTCATGAAGAGCTCATGGAGTTGGTCCCTACAGGCTCTGACACAACATACCCTCACACATTGAGGCTTCCAGCTAGTGAAGCCTTGCCGCTCAGCTACTTTTATGGGAAAAGAACAGTTTTGGCTGCAGGCGGAGGCATGAAGGCCCCACCATGTTTCCAATAACATAATCAGGAACACGATCAGGCTTCACAGTGGAATGGGGCTGAGATTAGATGAGTTTAATTTGGGACAGGATTGAATCAAGTTCAAATTGAATCAAGTAAAGATTAACTCATTTGAGGTGAGCTCATTTCAAATGAGCCTGTGGGAGCTCAGCAGTCACTGGTTTCAGCAGTCATTGACTTTCCAGCAAGTTTCCCCAGATATATTATTGCCTGCCAGGCACATAAAATCCAGACATGCAACACTAAGAAAATTGTGTTGGCGCATTGAGAACGCCTTCATTGTTCCACTGTGTAACAGCTGATACCTAATTACCAAGTGACAGAGAGATACCTACACATTTGCAACTTTTTCCCCAATTGGGTTTTTAAAGGGTTGCTTCATTTGACATAATCTAGCCTGGTTGCTGCTGTTCTGTAAATTCCTAATGATAGTCTCCTAACTCCTTAGAGCTTCTCTTCTACACATTTTGATTATTATGTGTAATAAAGTTCAATTCATGGGACAATGGCAGCAATGCTTTGCAGCTTGGTCTGTGATTTGAATTCATAAAATGTATCAATTGCTAGGTATTTACATGCATATTAACTCTTCAAAGCTTTTCTACTCAAACAGCCTACCCAAAAACTAATACTAGATCACACCTCAGCCTGTGAGTTTATTTATACTTACATTAAAGCATTTTTATCCTACTCTCCAGCTGAAAAAGGCTTCCAGGGCAGCTTACATAGATCAGAAATAAGCCCTGAGGCTTACAGTCTAAAAGATATGGTGTAAAAGCAAAAAGGATTGACAAAGAGGTAAACAGCAAACTCAGACACCAGTTCATAGGTACAAAGTTTACCAGGATGTAACTGAGCCAGTCATGGAGCTAAGAAAGGGTCATAGTTTATGGTAGGGCAACTGCGCTACATGCAGACGGTCCTAGATTTAATCCCTGTCGTCTCCAAGAAGGCCTGGGAAAGACTCCCTGCCCCAAACCCTGGAGATCTGCTGCCAGTCAGTGTGGACAATCTTAAGCTAGATGGATCGATGTTCTGACTTGGTATAAGGTAGGTTCCTATGTTCCTGTGGATTTTAGCATGATAGAAGGACAATTGTTCCCCCTTCCTCTGTTGGTCTAAGGGGTGGCACGTGGTGGCTGCGCAGAAGGAAGTTGTCAGCTAGAATGGTATCCTAGCATAATGGAGGGTGCCCGATAGCTTGTCCTTCTCCCTCTGATGGCTTCAGCAAAAGCAGCTGAAAGGTGAAGGGAAGGGGTCTCAGCTGGAGTGGAAGGACTTGGGCTTGCCAATCAGAAGGTCAGCGGTTCGAATCTCCATGACAGAGTGAGCTCTTGTTGCTCTGTCCCAGCTCCTGCCAACCTAGCAGTTCGAAAGCACACCAGTGCAAGTAGATAAATAGATACTGTTGCGACGGGAAGGTAAGCGACGTTTTTGTGCGCTCTGGCACTCGTCACAGTGTTCAATTGCAGCAGTCATGCTGGCCACATGACCTGGAAAGCTGCCCATGCACAAACACTGGCTCCCTTGGCCTGAAAAGCAAGATGAGCACCACACCCCATAGTTACCTTTGGCTGGACTTAACTGTCTAGCATCCAATTGTGATGGGCAGATACAGCTGTCTTTTTTTCATCGGTTGTATTTCTGTACATTCCGAGTAGGGACAGGAGAGAAATGCAGTTCATTTTGCATTTTTATGTGAACCTACCTAACCTGTACTTCCAAACAATATGGGAACCAAAACACAGCTATCCTTTGAAATTTGCACTTGGACATTTTGCACTGCAGTTCTCCAATGCACAGGAATCCATGTATTAGGGGAAAGTATGCATAACACTCTCTCTCTCTCTCTCTCTCTCTCTCTCTCTCTCTCTCTCTGTGTGTGTGTTTGTATTTATATACCAACTTCCTGCCAAGGCACTCATGGTGGCTTACCATTTTAAAATATTGAAACAAATATGGCACATAGAGTGTACTTTGACATAATCACCTCAGGCTACCTAGGAGGTGATGGATGGTATGGGCTCCCTCTCTTCTGCCCCAGGGAATGCATGGGAGTAGCTGCCCCAACATCTCTCTTGGGCTGATGATGGTTCCGTCTTTATGAATGCAAACATACAGAAATACATTATATTCTGGAAAATTACTTGCAAAAGTGGGTGTATTACATGCAAGTAAAATGTGTATATCTAGAGGAACTTGCACTAAACACTGGCAAATTTTCAAGGACTTTTTTTAAAAAAAGTACAAACTGATGTGGAAATTTGTGGACCTGAACTTAAGAATTGGAAGATAAGAAACTCGGAGTAACGGCAACAGGCCATCCATCCCTAGTACTGAGAGTCCCCAGCCAACATCAGCATCTCCTGACTTGGCTTGCTGGTAAAATACCAGCTGCTTCATGAGTGAGGGGCACATCCATCCTTAGCAGTAGGCATAGTGAGGTGGTGGCTAAGATAGGGGGTCACCCCATTAGTACATTGCTCTTTTGACTGCTAGGCTATCAGTGGTTATGTACTTGCGTAGTGTTGATGTAGCAGTCTCCCATGTCTCATGTCCTTCTCCATTGAAAGCATTGGTTCTCTCTCTACTACTCAGTGAGACTCCTTGTGGCACTCCTTGCTGGAAGCAACTACGCAAGACACTGCATGGACCGCTGCGTAAGGCACTCCGGTAATGAATGCTTGCTACTCCCACTGAAATCAATGAACCTGAGAGCTCTCTAAATATTTCATGAGGTGTTCAGTATCTCAGAAATTGAGCTTGAAGTTAAATCAACATCAAATTAGGTGGAATATAGCTTTGAGTTGTTCTTTTAGTTTAAGTGAATATCTTTAACGCTTCATTGCCTCCTACTTAATGCATTAATTCCACGTTATGGTTTCTAGGTTATCTCCAGGTTCCCAGTCATTTTTGTGGATGAATGACTTACAGGTATATTACTATTACTTTTCTGATCCTCTGCAAGAAGCTTGTTTAAAGCACTGTTCTGCCGAGCAATGGGCACTGTTATCAGATATTAAGTTTTATGTACCTCATTTGTCTCTTAGATGAATGCAAAGGGAATGGGGAAAAGGAGAAGAAGGAAGTCTACTGGACTTTCCCTTAAGAGCATGTAGAATGCACACAGGTGTTGCATTTTAGCATCTAAACTTTCATTTCATGGGGGTGGGGGAGCACTGAAGACATATTCAGACTTTTCCCAGCTTGGAAGCAGACTTTTTCAGCCTCTTATATGGAAATGCAATGGAAATGCAAACATTGGTATGTGTCCAATTACAAGATGTGGTAAATCCCCATGATACTGGAACAAAACCATGGCAGTTGGGTGACTAGATGTCTATGTTCCCAGAATAACAAACCCTCCAATTCTATTGAGTTGTTCATATTTTTGCAATTGCTAGGCTAGAGGATGGGGATAAGGCAGCATTTGTGAAAGACATGTTGTGCTATTGAGATCAGACTGCCTTGAGTGCTGCCCTGAATTTTTATGAGGTTCAGCTTTTGACATGACAGTTGCCCTTTTTTAAAGGGATAAAAGAGTTTGTGATAATACACCTGCCTTCCACTCTTGTGTGCATTTTGTTTACACCTGCTCACAGCTGGTGTCCTCCCTCTCCAATCTGTTGCTGCTTTGGTGCCATTTTATCACTGTCTGATGGTACCAACCCAATCAGGGACCATGTTGTGAATATGATAACAGCACATAGTCAGCCAGGTCTGGCTATGCAATGACATTGAGGGAAAATAAAGCCCTTCCACTAATCTAATTGTGAAAGGTGGTATGTCCCCAAAGTCAGCAGATGCTTGTCCATTAGGATAAATGGGGCATTGCCCCACAAAGGTTACCCTGTCCTCAGCTAGCACCCCACTTTTTTTTTTTACAACCAGCCCAGGGGGTTGGCCCTGGCTGTTATCACCCCCATTCTCTTGTAGGCTTCATCAGGAGGATGGGAACAAAACTAAAATTAGTTGGCTTCATTTGTCATTAGTTCTGGCTCCACCTATCACTGACTCTGGTTCCACGTAGTATTCGCCACCCTGCTTTCCACCCTACAAGTCCATTGGTTCTCATTGCCAGGTTTGCTGTGCTGTGCTGTGCTGCTAATTTCATTGCCTTCCAGAAATGGATAGCAAGACTTCTGATTCTGATCCTGTGCCAGATGCATATCAGGTTGTGACTACATTGCCATGTACTACAGTCTTTGTGGCATGTGTGATTTTGTGGCTACTTAGTTATATACATAATGGCACCTGATATGTTTTGAGAGTAAAATCTCTCTTTCATACGCTCACGAACTAGTTCAAGTGCTTACTATTGCTAGCAAACCCTTGATACTCCCACCAGCTCTAACTTGCCCATGATTTCGATGCATTCTCATCTGATGTCACCACAGCAGTAAAACTGGTGTGTTTTCCCTTCCCGGCCAGAAATATGAAATTTATTTGTTTGTGATAGTGAGTGTACCTTGCTATGTGGCTATATATTTCTGCAATTTATTTACCAGAGTTCCACCTGAAGTGAGCTGTGAGGTCTACAATTATAAGCTGTAGCAAAACTTCAGAATAGGAAACAGGCTTGCATGAAGAATTAATCCTAAAGGCCAAAATACAATGTAATGTACAATTTTATGTTCAGGATGTTTTAACAAACAGGTGAAGTAAACTATGCCCCTTGTGGTTCTTAGCTGGTATTCCTTAATTCTGCATCTGTGTTCTGCACTTTTGGTACTTCTAGGAAGGATCACTTGTCTCGTCCTGAATGCTGTGGTATGTCTTTGCTCCCATTGCCCAAGCTATATAGTTGGAAAGGAATTGGGTCAACTTTTTTCATGACCTTTGTAAAAGTGAGTCCTATCTGATTGCTTTGCCTACTCTGTCCCAGAGCTCACCCTCCCCAATTTTCTAGCGTCCACTTAAACTTGGTGCCATGAAAGATACTCAATGCTAAAATAATGGACATACCGCAAAATGGAATTGTAGAGATAGCATAAAATCAATTTAATATCAAAATAAGCAGCAACGAGGCTACTATAGAGACTGTATTATTCAATTTCATATTTCATTAAGAACCTTCATTTTTAATTTAAATTAAACTGCATTAGAATTTCCAAGCCGCTGCACCAGACTGCCACAGATCCAGGAATTTTACATCCAGCTCATCACAGACTACACAAGAATTCATTCATGATCATGTGCTTGCATTTTCAGGTTGTCATTCAGAGAAGTAGCCGTGCATGTCATCTAAAAACAAACAAA
This sequence comes from Podarcis vaucheri, assembly GCF_965113315.1. Lineage (NCBI taxonomy): Eukaryota > Metazoa > Chordata > Lepidosauria > Squamata > Lacertidae > Podarcis > Podarcis vaucheri. The sequence continues at coordinate 37,400,407 of NC_138762.1, forward strand.
CAAGAGTGTATGTGTGTAACACATACTACTACTGCAAGTTATAAAAGTTATAGCAACTACAGGCACATCCTTGTTATTTCAGCAAAAATGCACATGAGAAAGTGTCCAGAATATGGATGCATGATGCAAACCTGATAATTATTCAGCAGATAACAATTATTTAAAAGTCAGAAAACATCTCATGAGGTGAGATTTGAATTGTACTACACATCTAGAGTGAATGGAAGAACAAATAAAAGTCATTTCATATAGCCTTAACTTCTAACCAAACACACTGAGCTGGCAAATATGTAAAAAAAAACAAAAACAAAAAAAACAGTAGCTAATGATTCATGATTTCTTTTAGCATGATTTCATTTTCTTTTTCTTTTTAAAGATTCAGTTTCACAGGGAACTACTGGAAAGGCATTATTTGCATATTTTTAAACGAATAACAGTACAAATCCTATCTTCAAATTATGCCTTTATGCCTGTTCGGCAAGGCATAAAAGGTAAAGGTAAATGGACCCCTGACCATTAAGGTCCAGTCGTGACCGACTCTGGGGTTGCGGTACTCATAATTGCTACTAAACAATACTAAATAATAATTGCTACTAAATCCTCATGCTCCAGTGAAACCAGAGATATGTTGACATAATGAAGGGTGGGGAAACTGAGGGTCTCAGAACGCACTCCAGGCCTCACCCCAGCACTCTAAGCCACACCATTCATTGGTCCTGCCTTTCTTTCTTTCTTTCTTTCTTTCTTTCTTTCTTTCTTTCTTTCTTTCCCTGGCTTCAATGTGTCCTTGAACTCCAATAATGTCTTTCTCAACCAGTTTTTGCCTCTGGCCCTGTCTACCATTGGCCTTTGGGGTGGGGTGGGGGCATGGTCCAGAAAGAAATGCTGCGTACGGGCTGAATATTCCAATATATTCTATTTAAATATACATGTAAGTGTACATCTTCTATGTACACTGCACTACTGTAATATTATGCCAGGATATCTACATTGTTGATAGTGTGCCATTGGTAAAAGGTGTAAAAAGTGAAGGAACCAGGGGACAAGCGGGGTTAGTTTTTATCCCTGCCTATTCAGTGGTTGATGCCCACACAAAAGATGGGATACTGTCATATCTATGGGGGGCAGGGGTAGTCCTAATCAATTTAGTGGCGAGTCCCAGAAGTTTGGCTCCCCACCTCTTCCTTCTCTTCCTCGAGAGTTACAATGGAGGATGCTGCTCCCAGAATCAAAATAGATGACTGCAAAGATCTACCATCTGATCACTCTTCTCTTTACATTTTGACAAACACCAGTTCAGGGGACCCGGAACTTGACTGGAAGCACTGTGGGCCTGTGGGAATGTGTATTCATCTTACTAAGTTTTCTTTCTAAGGCTAAGAGTGCAAAGGATCACAGCTACATTTTATGCTGACATAATTTAGGGTAGCAAACCATAGGATCAGGTAGTTTGTGAGATTGCTGGTGGTGTGACTTTCCTAGACCTTTCCCCAGATGTTTTATTGTAGTACACATTTCAGGAGATGTGTTGCTTCTACTAAAAACAGCAGCCTCACTTCTCCTTTTCTTCTATCCCCAAGTGGCATTTAGTAGATGAGGAATCCTGATGTGACCCCATTGCAATCTTATTTTCTAGTGTTGTGCATCTCATCAGCCAATGAAGAGCAGTACTGCCCCTTGTCTTTATCTTTGATTTCACTTCTTTTTTAATGTCAGCTCAATAAATGTATTACATATGCATGTATAATATACTTACTGTGCCATTTCCTGAATAGCCATCACAGGGCAGAGGTAAGGCCCAGGGAAAGCAGAGTTTGGCAATGGGATGTAGCTGACAGCAGTTTGGGGAATAGGGTGCATGAACTCCTGGACCTCTTTTGGGAAGTGGTTCAGGGAGTCAGATCTCTAAGGAGAAACAGGTTAATTCATCTTACAATGCACACACACACCTCTAATTTTTTCCCCAGAATTAAGTGCTTGCAAGCTGAATATCTCAAACACAGCTCATGCACAAGTCAGTTCTGTCCCCTCCCCTGCAAATGGTACTTATTATTTTGATATAAAGCTGCTTCACACATTACTTGGCTTCACAATTGCTATAATCCAGGCATGGGCAGAAGGTCAACCAAAATCCATCAATGGACAATTGGCCTTTTAAATGTAGGCCTTTTAGTGCCCATTGGCTGTTGGGAGTATTGGAAAGAACGCTGAGCTAGGTGGACCTGGATGTCACATCAAAATGGACTTCATCTATTCTTAATCATGTATGCACCCTCAGGATCAACACAAAATTACCTTTTAAGAGATCCTGCATATGCACTCTGGCATTGTATATTGGAGGGTAGGTTGTCAAGATTCAAGCTGGAATATCAACTATATAATGTTTTGTATACAACAGCTCTTTACACATTATATGCATGCAGCAGTATGAACTATACCACAGTGCACAACACCCCTAGATGTGTATTACAACAAGTGAAAAGGGCTATATTATAGTGTTATAAGTTTGTGGGGCACCTGGACTCCCCTTCTAATTCCTGGGTGCCAGACGCTGAAATTAGCATGTTAAAATATAAGCCATGCTAAAAATACAAGCTAGGAGCCAGGATGGCTCATAGTTGGGATAAAGAAGAAGAAGAAGAAAAGGAGGAGTTTGGATTTGATATCCCGCTTTATCAAGGAGTCTCAAAGCGGCTAACATTATCCTTTCCCTTCCTCCCCCACAACAAACACTTTGTGAGGTGAATGGGGCTGAGAGACTTTAAAGAAGTGTGACTAGTCCATGGTCACCCAGCAGCTGCATGTGGAGGAGCGGAGATGCGAACCCGATTCACCAGATTACGTGTCTACCGCTCTTAACCACTACACCTCACTGGCTTTGTGCCAGAGGGCAAATGGGAGGGACCGCTCTGTTAACTCAGAATTAGTTAGAAAGACAAAAGCCTGAGAATAGAGTTTTAGAGTTTTTGCTGTGATGTGAGCTGGAGGGGTAGGGGGCCAGTCTGCAAAACACTGTGAGCTGCAGAAGGTCAGAGAACCATGAGGTATTTGTTTTTGGATCCAGGGCTGTGCTTATGGAGGGAGCAAGACCCAGTAGGAGTGTAATGCTTTGAGCCCCTCAACAGTAGGCTCAGGTTGTCTATACAATGGAACCTTGGTTCTCGAACGGCTTAGTTGATGAACAAATTGGCTCCTGAATGCTGAAAACCAGGAAGAAAGTGTTCCACTTTTTGAAGGTTTTTTGGAATACAAACATCTGATGCGGCTTCCGCTTGAGTGCAGTAAGCTACTGCAGCCAATCGGAAACTGTGCCTTGGTTTTTGAATGTTTCGGAAGTTGAATGGACCTCCGGAGCGGATTAAGTTCGAGAACCAAGGTGCCACTGCATGTGTGAATAAACCATATATCATAAAGACACCACTGTGCCTCATTTCCAAATTCCAAACACAAACCCTGGGTATGCACCTGTAACCTCTGGAATCTTGCATGGCTGTGGAGATTGGGGTGGTGTGTAACAATACCAATTATTAAACCCCTTTGATAATTGCATGTTAAGTTTAGCATGCTGCTGAGTTAATACGAACATGTCCAAAATAGTACATTTTCTTAATGTCATCTTTAATGTTGGATGATTTGGCCTGGCACAACTTCAAATTGCACTCAGCAGGTAGAACCCTGTTTTAAAAAGTGTCTTTCATTTCCTCACTTGACATGATTCATGAAATTCTTTTAGATTCTTGAGGGCGAAAAGAATGAAAATATTGTTGCATCTGTTCTCTAAAGAAAGGAATAAGACCTGCAGGTGAACACACACACACACACACACACACAGTATGAATTGGGGGGGGGGTCCCCCCATCATTCTCTGGGACCTGTAAGGTTGCCCAGGTTACCATAGTTCCTGGTTTCCTTAGTAACCCTTCTCTCTATGGCTTAGAGTAACAGTCAGAAAATAGCGTTCGGCTAGTAAAGGATCTCTGGAAACCACCAATCTAATACAGTCATAACTCGGGTTGAAGTTGCTTCAGGTTGAGCATTTTCGGGTTGTGCTCCGCGGCGACCCGGAAGTAATGGAACGTGTTACGCTCAAAATGACGTCACGTGCATGCGCAGAAGCGGCGAATCGCGACCCACGCACGTGCAGGAGCACAGATGTGGGTTGCGTTCACTTCAGGATGCAAATGGGGCTCCAGAACAGATCCAGTTCGCATCCAGAGGTACCACTGTACCTATCTCTTTGGGGCCTTTTTTGTGTATGTTTCTGTGGTAGAGGGTTGGAGAAGGAATGGGGAGCAAAGTAAAGAGCAGGCAAAACTCTAGTAGAAAAATCAAATGTTTTGCTTCTATTAAATACATCTGGAAGTTAAATTATCAATTAGCACTGACTTTACCCAAAAAATAATATTTGGAAGTTGCATATTTGCACATGATAAAGATCGGCAACATCCCAGAATGTATAATATAGCATTCTTGTTCATACACCGAAAAACTGGAGACACATCATTTTCCTTATTTTTCTGGTGGGTGGAAAATTGTTTTTTTCAACATGCATCTTTTGTCTTGTATAAAGAAAGGAAAATATTGCATGGTTATTGAAAGTATTTTGAAAGTACACCTTGTTTTAGATTTTTGTGGTTCAAGTACATAAAAAACGATGAACCCGAAAAGTGATTTGAAAATACAATTAACAAATCCATGTCCTTTCTCACAACATCCAAACTGTTGCTAGAAGTCTCTGAATAGCATTTTCTCTCTGAAAAGTTGATAAGAGATTGATTTTGAATACCCGTCTTCTGGGTAGAAAAATTAAATAGACACTATCCTATCCTAGTGCATATCAAAGTTTTAATACCTAGAATTTCCCACCAGCTCTTTCAGAATCCCTCAAGGGTGTCTTTCAGTTAAAGTCCTATTTCTGCTGCTCCCTGTAGCATCGTTTTTATTCCTAAGTAAATGAAAATGTTCTACTACTTTGAAGAAACCCCAGTGTATGAAATCACCAATTTTGCTCTGCAAGTGTTTCAGTGCCATAACCATAATGTTTAAAATGATCCATGAGGAAAATAAGTAAAATTCTCTTCTCTTCTACAAAAAGCATTAAAAAAACTGCTTAGGGCAAAATAAAGTTGCAATTTAATATTACAGAAATGGGATTTGATTTTTTTTTTGTATATATATTTTTTTTGCAATGTTCTTCTAAAAAGATCAGGTTGTTCATAGATAAACAGGTTGCTCCCTAGCAGACCAAACAGAACTTGGTAAATGAATAAATTTACAGGACACAGCAATGCAGGCCCTATTTTTTCCCCAGAAAGGCAGTAGCCCTTTTCTCCCATCATAAGGTAACATAAGAACTCTCATCCCTCTTGTGAATAAATCATTTTTTATTGTAAAGACATAGCTGTTTATAGAGTTGTGAATGATTGTAAGCATTGTCCTATGGCTAAATACCTCAACTTGAAAGGAAATATGAGGTAAGGCTGACCTACTTGCATAACACATGAAACCAAACTTTGGCTTAGTGAGACTGCAAGAACATGCGAGCTCCCAAAGAGGAACTTGCAGATACCTTGATCCTCCCTAGTCCTTTTTACTGCTGCACCACACTAAACCAAGAGAAGTTTTGGCTTAGCCTTTGTGTGTGTTGTATGGTGCACAGTCACATCATATAATTAAAGCACTATGACACCGCTTTAAACGGTCATGGCTCCTGCAAAAGAATTCTGGGAATGTAGAATTTTGGGAATTGTAACTCTGTGAGGGGAAACAGGGGTATTTTAACAACTCTGAGCACTGTTAATAAACAACAGTTCCCAGAATTATACTGGGGGAGCCATGACTGTTTAAAATGGCTTCATGTTGCTTTAAATGTATAGTTTGAATGTGGCCTGAGTCTCAGGGTTACGTTCTCTTTACACTAACTACACACTGAAGCCAAGGTTTGCTCTTGGTTTACTTACGGTGACTATTTCAGAGCTTATGATCAACGTTACAACTATTGCAGATCAATTATAGTGCATTAAAAGAAGAGCTAGAACAGTTAAGGGCTGCCAATATTTTAGGAGAGCCGGTAGGCACATGAGGAATTTTTTTAAAGTGCCATGGGAGTCAGTCACAAAAAGGCTGCTATGTGGGGCAGGGGGCGGGGCATGACATGGCACAACAAAAGGACTGAAGTGGAGGCATGGCGTAACACAAAATGGCTGCCACATTTAAAAGAGAAAAGAGACGGGATCACAAAATGGTGTGGCTGTGCCTTCCATCAATTAGAAGAAAGCAGCTAGTCACTGTTGTGGAGGGTGGGGGTGCTTAAAACAATCAATCCTCCTGTCAGACTGGGAATATCCCCTCTCTCAGCCAGTTTAGGATATTCCACCATTCTTCGCCAGGGTTTATTTTCTTTCAGCAAAGTAAGCGGCTCACGTACAGGGGCGTAGCTAGCTGCTCCAGCACCTACAGGGGCACGGGGGCACCAAGGCAATCCGCCCAAGGGGGCACCACGGTGAGCTGTCCGTGTAGTCCGCCTGGCAGACGCAAGCCCCGTGCTGTCGTTTCAGGCAGCGTGAGGTCCAGAGCCACCGCGTCACTCCCAGGAGAGACGCGTGGCTTGGGTGCACAGCAGGCCAGGCCCCACGGTAAGTGCCGCCCCCTGTGGTGTGCCATTTTGTCACCCCCTCAGGCATGACATCCGGGGTGAACCGCATCCCATGCACCTCCATTCGTATGCCACTGCTCACGCATACAGTGGACCCTCGAGTTATGTACCGCTCCAGATACATAACCTTCGGGTTGTGAATGTGGCAAACCCGGAAGTGTATACTTCTGAGTTTTGCCCCACGCGCATGCATAGAAGCACTCTACCGTGCCGCGTGCGCAGATGTGGTGCCTCCAGTTACAGACTTTTCGGGTTGAGTACGGACCCCCGGAACAAATTTAATTCGTATCTGGAGGGTCCACTGTATGTCAAAGAAAGCTTTACTTATAAAGAACATTGTAACAAAATAGCATACTGTCTAAGAGCAACTAAAACAACACCATGAGGCAAGGACAGTTGGTCTCTCTAACTGAACTTAACTGAACACCCAAAGGGAGGGGCTGATTCCAGAGCACAACATAAAAGCCCCACCCACCAGATGCCAGACACTCCACTATTCAAGTTAGGCCTCTATGTTTTTCTAACAGTCACCACCACACTCACTCACAGAGAGAAGCTCTTTATGTTTCTTCTCTATTCAAAATGGTATTCAAGGAATTGTCTGAGGGGGCATATTCAAAGTAGGAAGAGGTTAAGCCAGTACAAAGAAAAACTGAGAAAGAAAAGTAAGCAGTCTCTTGTGCATTGTGGATTTCTGAGAGGATATGAGAGGATATATGCCATATGAGGTACTGCTGGGCACACAGGCAGCTGTTGGCACCAAATTGTTGACCTATGAGGAAAGTGTCCAAAGTAAATTAATTTTTGCTGCGTATTGGGAATCTTAGGAATGACCAAATTTTTCATACGATTATCAAATGCATTTCATTTGTGATACAAAATATATTAGCATTGTTGGTATTCCAGGTCTACTATTAACCAGCAATAACATTTTATAAAGAAAAAGGGATACATTTACACTTTTGTTTTCTGCTTTATTAGTTAACGTGATAAGACTGAAGCAGTGTGCATCAAAATGTTTGTGTGTATATGTATGTGTGTGTGTGTACACACACACACACATACACATAATTCAGAAACAAGCAATTATATGCTTGATTGAATTCCCTCATTAATCTGCTCTGTAAAATAAAATAAAATAGTCATGGTCTTAATTCTGCAATGTGGAATGTCTGGAGCCAGCCAGTTTATCTCAACTTCATCAAAGGGCCTGATTCAAGAGTTTCACTGTGGACCCTGAATATTGGTGGCAGCAAGGACCATTTAATAGTTCCCCTCAGATGTTTTGAGTTGGATTTTCCAACTTGTAAGCAGGTCTGGAATGGGGCTAGAAAGCTACAAAGCACTCAGAGCTGTTCACATTTTGGCTGTATCTTCTGAGGGAGCTTTGGATTGTGAAAACAAGGGAGCGGGCCTTTTGGGTTGTGCCTCTCTGCTTATGGTATGCTCTCCTCAGCGAGGTCCAGCTGTTGCCGGCATTAGTATCCCTTCAGTACCAGGTAAAAACTTATCTCCTCCCCTAAGCATCTGATGGATTATGATAATTTTAGTGTTTATTGGTGCTGTTTTATTGGAATTGTTTTATTTGCTATTGCATAGTTTTGATCATAGTGTATTTTTCCTTCATATGTTACACTTTATGCTATTTAAATTTCATAAGTTGCTTGGAGACTTCTTATGTGGCAAGCGACTAATAAATCGAAATAATTACTTTTTTTTTGGGGGGGGGGGTCTCTGTTGGTGGTCTCCCATGGCTCAGGTACATGGCTCTTGACTAGTAGAAGCCAGGCATTCACTGTTGTAGAACCTCCTGACTGAGAGTAGACAGAGACCCTCCTTGCTAAATTTCAGATGCGTGACAAAGACTTGCTTATTTCTGTAGGAATTTTAGTACTTTTCTGCCTTTTTGATGAATTTTAATCGTTATTCTCTCTTTGTTTCCGCTTTTATATTTGTTGTACACCACTTACAAATTCTGAATCTTAAGTGGTTTCTAACTATCTGAAATAAATAACAAAATAAATTGTATGTATGCATTATGAACGGTATTCTTACTATTAGCATAAGTAGGTGGTTTTTATAATCCTACTGTGTAGTTTAATCTCTTTATGAATTTTACATAACTATTTTGGTTTCACATATTTATTTAAAGAATGTATCTCTTAACACATTAAATTCATAAATAGCTTTTGCTAACCTGCATGTATACCCTCACTGCTTCCACACTAGGACTCCTTAGTACTGCTGAATCATTATTTTCCCACTCCAAACTGTTAGTTGAATTAAAACAGTAGTTCTGTGGTGCACTTAATATTGTGCTTTACCTACATTGTTGTTGTTGTTTAGTTGTTTAGTTGTTTAGTCGTGTCCGACTCTTCGTGACCCCATGGACCAGAGCACGCCAGGCACTTCTGTCTTCCACCGCCTCCCGCAGTTTGGTCAAACTCATGCTGGTAGCTTCGAGAACACTATCCAACCATCTCGTCTTCTGTTGTCCCCTTCTCCTTGTGCCCTCCATCTTTCCCAACATCAGGGTCTTTTCCAGGGAGTCTTCTCTTCTCATGAGGTGGCCAAAGTATTGGAGCCTCAGCTTCAGGATCTGTCCTTCCAGTGAGAACTCAGGGCTGATTTCCTTAAGAATGGATAGGTTTGATCTTCTTGCAGTCCATGGGACTCTCAAGAGTCTCCTCCAGCACCATAATTCAAAAGCATCAATTCTTCGGTGATCAGCCTTCTTTATGGTCCAGCTCTCACTTCCATACATCACTACCGGGAAAACCATAGCTTTAACTATACGGACCTTTGTTGGCAAGGTGATGTCTATACTTTTTAAGATGCTGTCTAGGTTTGCCATTGCTTTTCTCCCAAGAAGCAGGCTTTTTTTTAATTTACCCACATTACCTACATTAACCTACATTTTACATTTACCTACCTTAACTTCCAGCAATTCTGATTTGTAAGGTGAAGAGAGGAAAAAGTGATGACTTTTGTTTGTGCTATCTGAAGAGAAGCGGGTGCAAGCAGCATTAATCCTCCACCAACTTCTTGTTTTGCTGAATTTTATTTATTTTTCTTGGGGGGGGGGGAGAAAAGATGAAACATCTTGCTGTCAGAGGTTCAATGCAAGTGAAGGATAATGCACCCCTTCTCATATTGAGTTGGAACACAAAGCTTTGAAAGCAATGGGAGGTCCTGCTGTTTTCCAAGCTGGGATAATGCAAGGAAGGGAGAATTCCTGTTCTCAGCTTTGGAAAGCAGCCCAACCTCTTGATGCTTGAAAAGCTCTATAGCTAGAGAAAGGGAGAACTTCATCATTTGGACCGAAACCTGAGAGCTTTGCAAAAGAATTAGACTTTTCTGCAAAAGTATAATCGTCTAGCTTGGTGCAATAGGAAGGCCCTGCTAAGGCTGGCTTCGGCACCTTTAATAGCTGTGTAGAAGAATGAAATCCACCGGGTATAACTTGTCTGGATTATACGTAAAGAGAGAATAATCAAATGATGATTTTTGCATTAAAATTATGCAAAATGAAGCTGTGGAAGCACTTACATGTCTGCCACTCAAGCAAAGACGGAAAGCTTTCAGAGGCAGGGTAAAAGAGGGTCCAAGTGACATAAACACATTAGCACTTTGTTTCCAAATTAATGTGTGAAAGCAGTCTCACCATTAGTCCATCTAGCCCAACTGGCAATGCTCCAACATCTTGAGGAAGACACTTGACCGGCCCCCTGTCCTAGCCCTGCTATGTATCGTCTTTTCATTGGTGATGACGGGAGAATGACTCTGGGATTTTCTATGTGACAAGCATATGCCCCAATAACAAACTGCTAGTATCTTGAAGCTGGAAGTTTTCCATCTCAGTAGCAGATGGCCTCAAAGACATCATTATTGTGTAGTGTGTGTCTCTAGATACTTAATGGGAGAAAACACCAGAAATTCACGCAAGCTGCATCTGATGAAGACACAAGCTGGTGTTCCCACTGTTCCCACTGAGCAAGCCGTGCTGTTATATATGTGGGTGGGACATAAATAGTGAGGAGTTTATTCAAATTTGAAAGTGATTGGAGTTATGGTACATCAAATTACTACAGTTCAACATATTGAAACAGTGTTATGTACTGAGTTGAATAGGATCCAAATGCAGCAGTCTGATTGGTCCTAGAACAATGCAGCAGTATGATTTGTTGGCAGGAACCACCCAATCATGCTCCAGATATAAGTGAATCCACAACCTGATTGGCTTACAGTAGAATTCCAGAATTAGCCAATCATGTGCAGCCCATTGTGTAAATAATGTATATAAAGCAGATACTTTGAGGGGACATTCATTCATTCCTCCTCACCACTATGAGCTGAATAAAGAGCATGAAATCACTTTGCAACTCTGAGTATATTTCAAACAGCAACCTTGAAATACAAGCAACAGCCCTATACCAAATATCAGACCATTTGTCCCTCTAACTGAGTGTTGTCTATGCCAATGGCAGTAGTGTTCCCGAGTTTTCCCCAACCTTAACTGGGAAGGTCCCAGGTTCAGACTCTTGCATCTCCACTTGGTACACTTCCACTGAGTTATGGTCCTATCTCTTCCAGGTGCTGTGACTCAAAAGTGGAACCGAGCAGCTGTGCTGGTGGAGCTCTTCTCTGGCCCAAATTCCCCACACTCAGCTACCACTTAACCCTCTAGAACAGTGTTTCCCAACCTTTTTTGGGCAAAGGCACACTTGTTTCATGAAAAAAATCTCGAGGCACACCACCATGCCAGATGGGGAAAGGTCACTTTTTACTTATGTAAAAAAAATAAAACAAATAGTAACAGCATAGAAGGTAATGGTTAGGCTAGCATCCCTCTTCCAAATATGCTAGGTTTTTATTTGCAGGGACTGTTCTACATGGGAAAGCTTTTAGCACTGTCATTCTCCCATCTGCCATCTGAATTGGTACTATTCTGGGTCAACTTACTCTGCTGCATGTGTAGATGAAAATGGCACCAAGTGTGGGGGAGGGGGCAGAACAGGTTTCAGATACAGGATATTAAGCATACACGTACTTCAGATTGAACTGGTTGCTTGCTTTGCAAGTTTTCATTTCCCAAATGACTGCCTTGGCAAGCGCAATACCTACCAGGCTCAACGCCGGTCTCGCGCTGCCGCTTCCCGCGCTCTCAAGGACCCGGGAGGAGGAAGGCGTGAAGGGAATCCCGAAGGCGCAAAAACCTCGCGCATGCGCAGGCCTTCCGCCTGCGACAGCCCAGTAGGCCGGCCGAAGCGAGCGGCGATGGGATGTGGGAGGGAGCTCGTTCGCCGCCCCGCGTGTGCCTATGTGGGGCACGTTACAGCCCCGTGACGTCAGCGCCACGCAGGCAGCCAGGCAGGCAGACGGCGAGAGCCCCGCGCTGGGCGGCCTCTCCTCGCCGCCGCCGCCCCGCCTCTCGCCGCCCGACTCGCCCGCCTCCCTCCCACGGCACACCAGGCAACGTCTCGCACCGGTTGGGAAACACTGGTTTATCTCTTTGATGTCTGATGGGAGGGCATTCCACAGGGCGGGCGCCACTACCGAGAAGGCCCTCTGCCTGGTTCCCTGTAACCTCACTTTTCACAGTGAGGGAATTGCCAGAAGGCCCTTGGCACTGGATCTCAGTGTCTGGGCTGAACGATGGTGGCGGAGACGCTACTTCAGGTATACTGGACCGAAACCGCTTAGGGCTTTAAAGGTCAGCACTAACACTTTGAATTGTGCTCGGAAAGGTACTGGGAGCCAATGTAGGTCTTTCAAGACTGTCGTTACGTGGTCTCGGCGGCAGGTAGCAGCGCTCACAGCTTACGGACTGCACCGTGTAACAGGTGTCTGGCCCAGCAGCCTAAGGCGGACAAGCCACTGAAACAGGCATTCAGAATCCATTCATTTCATAAAACCTGCAGGGCTCAATCTCTGTGTTTGTGTATGTGTGTGTTTCTGTTTTGCCCAAGGGTCTGGGGGTGGGAGAGAGCTCTTTAGCATGATGCTTTTAAAACAATTAAATTATCAACCAACAAACCTGATGATACGAATAGCAACGTCAGGTGCTACCGGGGGGGGGGGAGAGAAGGGGGCCTACTCGGAAGTAAATACTGCGTCCAGGCGCAATTAGCGCTGATTTAAGGTGCACCAAGACTGCCTAAAAACCTCACCAAAGATATGCAACAAAGCGCTTTGTTGCAGAGGACAGAGTTTGTGCACCGTGGAGGCTGGAGGGCTTCTATTCTACATGCGGGGGTTGGGGGGGCGAGGAAAATGTGCTCCGGGGGGGCGGGGAAGGCAAGAAAAGGAGCTGAGCTCTAACTATAGGCTCCCACGCTTGAGCAGGCACGACTCGGTGGGGCGGACCACCCTCTCTCCTGGAGGAGGAGGAGGAAGAGGAGGAGGAGATTCCCATCCACGGCGTGGCCTCCCGCGCTCCTGAACGGGAAATCTCTGCAGCCCAAGACTCTCCGCAAGGCAGCTCCTCCCTTCCTGCCTTGAGCCGCCGCCAGCCGCGCCCTCCTCCCCAGTTATCTGCTGCCTGCCAAGCCCCGCCCCTCTTCATTGTCCTCCCCTTCTGTTTATACACAAAGACCCCCCATCTTCTTCCCCCTTCCCCTTCCTCCATCCCTCGCTTTTTTCCCTTTCTTTCCTTTTTTAAAAAAAATATTTTCTCTTCCCCTTCTTTTTTCCCACCCTTTCTTTTTTCTCTTTCTCCCCCCCCCTCCCCGCCCTCCTGCCTTCCTGGGTTAAAGGATTTGAGCAATGGATCTGGAGGTGGAGCTCGTCGGAGGATTAGCCCGACTTGCCCGCCTCCCTCCCACGGCACACCAGGCGACGTCCGGCGGCACACTACTGTGCCGCGGAACACCGGTTGGGAAACACTGCTCTAGAACACTCATTGGCTGCTTTGAACTACAATGTTCTATACATGGATGTCCTGCATATGTGCACTTCAGCCCTATGATATATTTATGGATTGGTTTAGCTTTCGTATCACATTGATAGGCAGCTACATCCTTTCTCCTACTTTGGAGGCCGCAGCACAAAGGTGGGAGGCACTTGGCGACAGTATTGGCACTTTCATCCTACTTGCTTCTTAAAAGAATGTTTCTTATAGGCTTCATTCCATCTCTGCCGGAGGGGCTGTGCGCGGCTACCCCTGAAGCCTGGAGAGCGAGAGGGGTCGGTGCGCACTGATGCCTCTCGCTCTCCAGGCTTCAGCGAAAGCAACGCAAAGCCTCTGGAGTGCGGAGGGAGCGCTCCCTCTGCACTTCGGAGGCTTAGCATTGCTATTGCTGAAGCCAAGGAGCCTACATTCGCTCCATAGGACGCGCACACATTTCACCTCAATTTTTGGAGGGGAAAAAGTGCATCCTATAGAGCGAAAAATACGGTATATTGCCTACCTTTTCAAACAGAAATGTATTGCTATTTCATAGACGGGGCACAGTAGCAAGATCAAATGCAAGAAAATTGTTGCATGCTATAGAACATTGATTGGGAAATTTGATCATTGTGTGCCTCCAGCTTTATGTTTTTCATCAAAGATGAACAGCTATTATTGCCCTATAAATCTGTTGCATAAATCACATTTATGTTGTAATTAAAGGATTTACACATGATAGCCTTGATTACGGCAGACCTGTTGTATACTTAGTAATATCTCTAAACCTGCTCAGATGAACTAGTCTTCTGGTTTTGTTATTCACGCCTGAGCTTCAAAGCAGCCAATTTGCATACTGCAAATGACATTCCTTTACGGAAAGGTGGCTAATCTTTTATAAATGGGGGGGGGGATTGGCATTTATTGTTCACAAAGAACTCTGCTGGTATTTGGATGGCTATTATTTGCAATTCTAAAGAAACTCCACTGCAGTTTAACATATATTAATGCCCAATTATATTAAGTGTTATTCTACCTTTCTCTTAGCTAGAAGCCTTACATTTTTGAAAAAGGTACTTATTTAGCTAAAAGATTTCAGGTAAAACTGTTAAGCTTGAAGCCAGACCAGTAATTTAAATTAATTTTTGGAGGGAGGGGTAAAGCCTATTGCACTTATCCCACTTCCCCTAATACATGCAGGAACATCAAAATGGCCTTGTTCCTTTCTTCCACATATAAAGGTCAAATTCAGCCCACGTTTATCATCCAAATGGATCATCAGCTTAAAATTTCAGTCCAGTAATGCTGCCGTTAGCATTAGTTTTATATCTTGGTCTTCAAAACACAGCAGGCTTCAGTCCCATTCATCTCATCTGAACTATTGCCCAGGGAAGATTTTGAAAATAAGATCCCAAACTGAAAACCGATCACTTAATATTTACAGCTAGTCTCAGCATCCATAATGCCTACAACTGCAGGTATATTAAAACTGTCAGAGGGGTCGTACTGCTATCATACATTCCAGCCCTTCGTTGAGCTGCGCTTTTACACTGTAATTGAAAAGAGCCACAAGTTCTGGGAGAGGAAAAGCAGTAAATAACTCATAATCCAGTACAATGTAATATTTTAAATTCACAATGATGTAAGGATTCCAAATGAAGGACTCTTTTAAATGTGATCCTGTGTTACAAAAAGAATGATTGCCTGATAATCTGGTGCATTTATTTTAAAGCACAGAATGGGTGCAAGTGTGTGTGTGTGGGGGGGGGGGAACACCCTAATGATCCTTAATTTATATCTGTGGATTACCATCAGCAAATGTACCAGCAAGGATAAGTGATCTGGAACGAGGATATCTGAAGAACTGGCTCATCCCACATATGCCGGTTTGTATCTGGCTAACATTTGTTTCCCCCTCAGAAGTAAAGCAAGTGAGCATGAGAGATGGGACATTTTCCTTGATGGAGGAGCACTGTCCAGAGGGGAGCTCTTTTGCCCAATCACTTCATACTTTCTACAAGCAGTGAAAGCCCAGCATTTCTCATATAGATTTTCTTAATTTATTAATTCAGTTTATTTTAGAAGATTTACATACCACTGAATCAACCAAATCTTCTAAACTACTCACATAAAACAATATAAAATGCTCACTCAAAATGACAATAAAATCAAATGTTTAAAAAAACTGGCATACACCTTATCAAAATAAAAATAAATTCAGCATTTCTAAAATGAATCTAAAATGACTTGAATCTAAAATGGCATGTTGAAATTACTTGTCTGGATAGGCTTGCTAAACAAACCCTTGGGGTCCCTTCCAACTATACAATTCTAAGATTCTATGAAAACAGTTTTTATCAAGCGCCGAAAGCAATAGAGAGAATGTGGTTCCTGCTACTTTGAAGGATCATTTCCTAGCAAGTCCAGAAGGAACACTGTGTCGCACCTGTAAAAGTGGTAGTTGTATTTCTTAGAATCATAGAATTGTAGAGTTAGAAGGGACCCAAAGTATAATCTAGTCCAACCCCCCTGTAATGCAGAAATCTCAACTAAAGCATTGTAAATTAAGTGAGTATATAGAATTGGCAAAATTAACTTCAATAATAAGATATCAATCAAATCAAAAGTTAAGAATGGAGTGGAAGTATTTCGAAGATTATATGTCAAAATATTGTTCTAAAAATGACATGCTAATAGGCTTAGAATAAGAATTGTAAGCAATAACAAAATCAATAAAGAGAGAAGGAAAAACCAGAATTTAACAAAAATAATTTATTATAGAATGCAAGGGGGGAAAGGTAGAAAGAAATATAAAGAAGTTGAATTGCTGTGGAAGGAAGTAGAGGGTGGGTGGTGGGTTTTATAATTAAGTGTATAATTATGCAGCTGTTGGAATTTAGATATTATATTTTATGTGAGGGAATCATTGGGAATTGTGGCTATTATGTATATATGTTAAGTTTCAATAAAGATCTTTGGGAAAAATTTAAAATAAAGCATCCGTGACAGATGGTCACACAGCCTCTGCTTAAAAACCTCCAAGGAAGGAGAGTCCATTGCCTTCCAAGTAAGTCCATTCCACTTTTGACCAGCTCTTACTATCAGAAAGTTCTTCTTGATGCTTGTTCAGCCTCTCCTTTCTTGTAACTTGAAGCAACATATTCCCACCTATTAGAAAGCTAGCAGATTGGCTCTGCCACAGCTAACAATCTGCTTCTGGACATCTCTCTGAGAACCACATGCTACAGGTGAGTGTGTTCATTCACACACACACCAGCCCAGCCTAGCCCACAGAAAAGATTGTTGTTGTTGTTGTTGTTGTTGTTGTTTAGTCGTTTAGTCGTGTCTGACTCTTCGTGATCCCATGGACCAGAGGATGCCAGGCCCTCCTGTCTTCCACTGCCTCCTGCAGTTTGGTCAGACTCATGCTGGTAGCTTCGAGAACACTGTCCAACCATCTTGTCCTCTTGCGTCCCCTTCTTCTTGTGCCCTCAACCTTTCCCAACATCAGGGTCTTTTCCAGGGAGTCTTCTCTTCTCATGAGGTGGCCAAAGTATTGGAGCCTCAGCTTCAGGATCTGTCCTTCCAGTGAGCACTCAGGGCTGATTAAGAATGGATGCGTTTGATCTTCTTGCAGTCCATGGGACCAGTGGCGTAGCGTGGGGGGTGCAGGGGGGGCCGGCCGCACCGGGCGCAACATCTGGGGGTTAGGGGGCGCAAATCCACGGGTTAGGGGGCGCAAATTACTTGCCTTGCCCCAGGTGCTGACAACCCACGCCACGCCACTGCATGGGACTCTCAAGAGTCTCCTCCAGCACCATAATTCAAAAGCATCAATTCTTCCACGATCAGCCTTCTTTATGGACAGAAAAGATTACATTCTACAGAAGCTTTTGCCATAGTTAATTTGTTGCCCTCTATATTTCAAAAGACTCTTCAGTATTCCTCAAACTGTTGCGTAAAATAGTGCAATTGAAGTTTTGAGGAAAAAGTGATTGGAAGATTGCATGTGGTACTGGGCACTTGCACCTTTAAAAATTGCATGATAGGCATTCAATAAGTGCAATGTCCCAATATGGAAATGAAATGATGGGCTTGCATTCTTCATCACCTTTTCCAACTCACTGGACCTCGGAACTTGCTACCTGGCACAGAAAACCACTGTATAATCTGCAAAGCTATTATACACACACATAAACATACTTTCCATATTATTTATTTCAGTGCTTAATCCTGTCACATGATTGGTATAATGCTTAGAAAACATTCAGGAAAAGAATGAAAGAACTGTCTGCCCCTGCCCCAAAAAGCAATTAGAAATTAAATTGAAATATCTATACTATATACCCCATCAGAAGCCATATTCAACAAAATGGCAAACATATTAAATCTATGAGATATCCTACCTGAAAGGCACCTTTTCCCAATGATAAATATTGTATGGATTTCAGTACAGAGAAGCTATGAAGGTCGAAAAGAAATTTCACTTGTTACAGTATTTTCAGGGGCTAAAAGTCACGCACAACAATTATTGCTGTTTTCACCCTTTGGTAATCATTTGATAGAAATAAGATTGATTCATGTTTCCCTGTGATTTGCTTTGGGCCAAATTCAAAGATTGTCAAATTAAGGGTTATTGTAGTAGAAAGGACTTTACCAGTTTTCAGAGTTGTTGGGGTTTTTTTTTAAAAAAGAAAATCTTCTACACATAGTGCAGACCTGTCACCATCTAATCTGAAGACCTATAGAAAGGGAGATTCTTGAAAATACCAGCTCATGAGCATGACTTATGGGAATCAAATCACAGAATTGTTATAAAAAAAAAAAATGCCACTTTAGACTCTTATCCAAAGTACAATAAAAATGCTCTGACTTAATTCAAAGCCTTTTATTTATATCTTATTTCAGCATGTCTTAATAACTTGGTGTGGATTCAAGTGTACAACAATAAGAATAAACATGTAAAATATCAGGGTAACAGTTCTGTGCATTCCCCTAAATTTTAAAATATCCTAATATTATGGCATCTCCAATTGAAATTAGGACTGTCCATTTTCTCTAGCAGCTTTGGTAGAATGAAATTACTAAGTGCCAATAAAACATTGCAAAACGTATGTTCAAACTATTTCAAAGGGTCCTATGTACCTCCAACTTACAGCAGCCCCTGAAGTCCATATTTTTCATGGATGCAAGCAACAGGTATCACCAGCAGTATTCGAAGCTCCCATTGTTCTAGGCGCATTTTGCGACAGGGAATTTCATTTGCGCGAGCAGTTTCTGAGGTCTGGGCGTAGTACTGCACCTAAGATTTCAGAGTGGAAGAAAAGGAGGATATTTTTCTGCCTCCCCACTTCCAGCTACTCTCTGAAGACTGGAGCAGAGACCCTCTTGAGAATATTAGAGGGGTGGGTAGGGGAAGGAATAGACTATGTGAAAAATGAACATAATATTTTAGCTGCAGTTCATTCATTTTCAGCTTTGTATTCTTGGTATAAAAAAGTGTGTCTAGACATTCCATTGTTGCGCCTATAACCTAAGTTTAACATGCCATTTTGCTCCTAGTTTTCATATCTCAGTTTCTAACACTGATCACCAGCGCTGTCACAGAGATGTTGTACCAAATGTATTTTCTGTTGTTCCAGAGAGTAGGACCAAAATCAGTTACAAGCAAAATGTTTAGACTAAGCATTTAGAAGAACTTTCTGATGAGAAAGCTGGGAAACCCAACAAACACAGAAATTAACAGTATTCAACCCATTGAATATTCCAGCAACACACAAACAACAGAGCTGAGCCAGCAAAATTACAGAATTAACTACAGGGATTTTTTAAAAAACCAAGTATTTACCAACCATCTGAAGTAGTATAGTGCTGGAACCTGATGGACCTTGGTTAGCAAGGAATTCCGTACTGCAGGAAAGGCCTCACCTGCTACTTGACCCCAGCCTTGCCTCCTAAGTGTCTTTGAAAGTGGTGGACTTCACTTCATTAGAAGTTTCTATACAGAGGCCGGGTGGTCACCTATCAGAGATACAGTAGTAATGCTTCCCCTCTCATAATAAGGACTTTTAATGAATACAGTGGTGCCTCTGGTTATGAACTTAATTCGTTCTGGAGGTCCATTCTTAACCTGAAACCGTTCTTAACCTGAGGTGCGCTTTCGCTAATGGGGCCTCCTGCTGCCGCCATTGCCACCGGCATGCGATTTCTGTTCTCATCCTGAGGTAAAGTTCTTACCCCGAGGTACTACTTCCAGGTTAGCGGAGTCTGTAACCCAAAGTGTTTGTAACCTGAGGTGTTTGTAACCCAAGGTACCACTGTAATTGAAAGAAGAAGTAATACTATGAATTACAGGTCCCTTGAAAAAAAATCATTTCAGTCTGCTAATAAAATCATACCCCACACCTGCAAGCCCCTGGGCAATTAGAGCTTGATAAGTCATGAATGCTATCATACACCAGAACTAAACTATTAATTTTAAACTGAGATTCTCCAGGCACCCATATGTAATCCTAATCCCTGTATTCAATAGGCAGAATCAAGGCACAATAAATTAAAAATACATACATACTCTGATACTGATTGATTGCAAGCTTTGCAGACAATTTCCCAAAATGAGATTTTGTACTAGAAAATGGCAGGTAAACTTAAGATCATCACAGTAGGAGGAATAAGTTTTAAAGCAGGTTTCCAAGACCCTTCATCTATTTTGGAGCTTGCCATATCACCATTTGGCCTTCTTCCTTGACTTATTTATCCATCATGATAGCTTGATATGACAGCACAAATCTTGAAACCACATGTAATTCTAATTGTTAGAATATATGCAGTGTCTATTATGTAAGTGAATTCTCTCACTATTAAACACTGTTAAAAATGGTATCCATATAGCTTTTTACAGTAATTTAGCCCAGCAAACTGCCACAAATTAGCACTGGACTCATTTGGAATCATTATTGTAACTTTCTCTGTTTGATTCAAAGAGAATGTAATAAGAGTCCTGCTGGTCTGAGGCTTGTCTGTCATCCTGTTTTCCACAGTTGTTTTGGCCAACCAAATGCCTATGGGAAGCCTACAAAACAAGAGTGCAAAAGCCTTCTACTGCTCTTATTCATCAGCAATTCTACTCTTGGAGATACAGGTAGCATATGTGATGTTAGCTGTATCAGCAGGAAGGCCAACGGCTGGTGCTGTCCAAGGAGGTTAGAAGCTGCAAGAAGGAAAATAAAGTTAGCTAGGTTTCACTTCTCCCAAAAAGGTGCAGTGGCTCTCAATTAATCCTATATGATGGAGTGGAGTCTACCTAGGTACACTGTAATTTACCTATGTCCACTATCCTGATTTACCCCATAGCTGCCACTGTGTTCATTTGAAACATACACATAACTTGTAGATATTCCATCTGGGTGTTTAAAACGCAAGTACAGAGTATAATAATGCTGGAGCGTGGCAGTCATTACTGTATATGATTCTTCCAGATCATTGTCTCAAAGCAGCATTGGCTTAATGTTGGTTTCTTAGCAAACTCTGTCACAACCACCTGCTGCTCTAGTAAACATGCCCTAATGAAAAGCACTAAAGTAAAATTTCTCTCCCAATCTTTATTCATTTATTCATTTGAACAAATGATTGTTTCTCACCCTTGCATTAGAGCATCTTTCCACAGTGTTCTCCCACTACAATGTATTTGATTTGTTAGGTTTTGCTTCTGTTTTCCGAAGGTGTTTTTTTTATATACAGGCTTGTTAATCTTGTACATCTGAATAGCTTTTAGCAGGTAATATATTTCTCTTCCTTTAACGACAACTTCAGTAACTTCCATAAGCAAATAAGCATGAAGCTCCACACAAAGACTTCTTAAGTGCCTGGAGAAATACTTACTACCTTTATTTAAGGGGGGGCGGGCAGAAAGCAAGGGAGGGGAGAAAGACCTTCCTTTTGTTGCTGTTGCTAGTCAATGAATTCTATTGCAGTGACTGAAACCCTAATTGTGATTCTTTTCATGTTTTCATCACCCTTATTCATTTCAAATTTATTACAATTTATTATAATAGAATTTAAATCTTGTTGCAGTCCTTCCATCCATATTACTGTTCACATTTTTTCTGTGACATGCTGAATCTTAATATTTCCTGCTAATTTAACCTACAGCATACATGAATCTGTCTGCCATAATAAATTGTTCGTGAGCTCGCAATATGGGGGAGCTAACCAGTGATATGGCTTGCATTCTGTTGACGTTTATGGAACATAGTACAATAGTTTGATAATCAGTATCTACTAGTGACACATTTGCAGGGGGTATGATGGCATTTGGCAGAGGATAATTTCATCCTTAGTCTTTCATCTGCAATCTGGGCTTGTTGCAATGAATACTGAGTTAAGCCATGAAGGATAAGGCTATCAGTAGCTACTAGGAATGATGAGTCTGCACTACATGCAGTACTGGAGGCAGTATGCCTCTGAATATCGCAGTTACTGGGAGTCACTCATGTCCTATTTGTGGTCTTTCAATAGGCATTTGGGGGACCACTGTGAGAATGAGCACTCACACTTTACATTGTGGGTGCCCTTTGCAGGATTGTGCGCAGTGCTACAGTTCCCAGGGAACTTAATAGCAACAGGGGCTGGCCTGCCTCTCAGTCGGCTCAAGAGATTCCCGCCTAGCCTCAGTAGTCAAGTTTCATTGCTGGGAAGTGGGGCCAGTCCCATTATATATAGGGGTGGAGCTGACAGTAGCCAGGCAGTCTGCTCAAGAGATTCACCCACCCTACCCTCCCTTAGTTTAATATTTTCTTGTTTGCAGGTTAACTTTTTCTTCCTGTTTAGCAGGTGCTGCTACGGTCTTTGACTGGTTGCTGTTGAAGGTCCGGGAAGAAATTTTCCTGCATTGGCAGGTTTTGTCTTCCCCGTAACAACTCATCACAACTTTGGCAGTTTATGGCCTTGGGTTGAATCCTTTAGTCTTTTCTTCCCTATAATGGGGAGGGGTGAAGTGGTGACTCACCCCCCCTGTAGCGCCGATTCCAGGGTTCCCTCTTAAAAGGGGTTATATAATAGGTGTCACTGGCCATACACCGAAAGGTTGTCAGTGAACTACCCTGTGTGCAGGGATATGGGCTGGGCTGCCTGCATATATTTATATCTCACAATGCACCCCCATATCCCATTTACCCTGATGTTCCCCAGTTCCCCCAGCTCGGGGGCTGGGAGGGATACACACCAAAGGCCTAAGCCAAAGTCTTCCTACATTTGGACGTTTAATAAAGTTGTGGCCGAATTTTAATTCCATAACACGTTAGAATCATAGAATCATAGAGTTGGAAGAGACCACAAGGGCCATCGAGTCCAACCCCCTGCCAAGCAGGAAACACCATCAGAGCACTCCTGACATATGGTTGTCAAGCCTCTGCTTAAAGACCTCCAAAAAAGGAGACTCCACCACACTCCTTGGCAGCAAATTCCACTGTCGAACAGCTCTTACTGTCAGGAAGTTCTTCCTAATGTTTAGGTGGAATCTTCTTTCTTGTAGTTTGGATCCATTGCTCCGTGTCCACTTCTCTGGAGCAGCAGAAAACAGCCTTTCTCCCTCCTCTATGTGACATCCTTTTATATATTTGAACATTGCTATCATATCACCCCTTAACCTCCTCTTCTCCAGGCTAAACATGCCCAGCTCCCTTAGCCGTTCCTCATACGGCATCGTTTCCAGGCCTTTGACCATTTTGGTTGCCCTCCTCTGGACACGTTCCAGTTTGTCAGTGTCCTTCTTGAATTGTGGTGCGCAGAACTGGACACAGTACTCTAGGTGAGGTCTGACCAGAGCAGAATACAGTGGCACTATTACTTCCCTTGATCTAGATGCTATACTCCTATTGATGCAGCCCAGAATTGCATTGGCTTTTGATTGGCTCTTGATTTGTCCTTGTTATTAATATGTTGGTGGGCTTGACTCTGATATATTTACTTATGAACATTTTGTTGATAGTATCTTTGGACATTTTGCTAACTTTAAATAGCAATCTTAGAGGTATAATCCATGTTTGACTAAAGCACATATCTCCTAATACTTATGTTCAAAGTGTATTACTTTACAGGGAATCTGAAGCTCGATTTATATATCATCTGTATTACAAAAAGTGACATTTTGAAATTTTCTGTTCAGCAATGCTTTTTAGAATTAGCCATTGGTATTTGGGGTTTTCATCAGTCTGAATGTCACCTGCCTTTCAGATAATGCTTTAAATAAGGTCATACATTTTCATATAGATTTATGGATTGTACAAATAAAAACAGGAGCCTTTAGGTCACATAAACTAACTTTCAGTACTGGCTTTCAGTGTGTTACCATTTTCTTCCTTTCTCAACCTGGTATCTTCCAGACATTTTGGACAACATTTCCCACAATCTCTCACCACTGGCCATGCTCATTGGGGTTAAAGAGAATTTTAGACCAAATCATCTAGAAGGCACTAGGTCGAGGAAGCTACATTCAATTGTTAGCAAAAGTATCAAGTCACTGTACATTTCTATTTGATAATTAGAAGATACAGTGCGGCCAATCAAAAACAGTGCCCAGTGTAGTGGCTTGATAAATAAAACTCATTGTAACTGCAGTGTAGTAATATAGGAGGAAAAAGAAAATACATTCATAGCAGGTGTGCCTCAGCCAGTGCCAAGCAATTGCACAATTGCTGATAAAACAGTTGCCCCCACATGATCACAGGATGCCAACAAGTGGTTGCATGGTACTGCTTCCTGAGTGTATCACCCTCAGCTCCCAGCAGCAGGAGCTGTGTTTTTCCTCTCCCTTTATTGTTATCTGTGGCAGCCACTAGGTTTGCTAGCAAACTGTCTCGCTGGCTACTACTGACTGTCAAGCAGTTGTGCAGTTTAGCAACAAATACATCCTGCCAATCCACTGATCATAGGCTGTGCATTAGTGGCTACAATTTGGTGTCAGAAGTGACCATCAAGCTTCATGTCTGCAAGAATCAAGGTTCCATAAGAACTTCATGAATTTTGGTAGATCTGCCAGCTGTAGCAGAATACTGTCCAGCTTTCAGCAAAACTGCAGATTTTGAGTGCCAAAGTTTTATTTGAATTGGCAACCCTCCAACAAACACTATGTTAGGTACATGTGTCTGTCTCTGTGTGTATGTTTGCAATATGTATTATGGAGATGGGAATACAAACCCTGTTTTTGCCCCTGAATATGAATTTGAATATGAATATGAAGAACTGCAGCTGCAAGGAGCAGCATTAAACTGAGGTAGTAGTGTATGCAACACAACTTCCAAAAGCAAAAAAGTATTTTATAAACACCTTTCCACATGTATATATTTAAAGCACTTTTTCTTGGAAGTTTTGTTGCATTGCTTCTTGAATGTTTTTCTCCATCTTCTAGGTGCAGTTATTTGTGTAGGCATTCATATTCATGTAGTTAACCAGGTTTGTATTTTGCATTCTCTTTTTAGATACCTTCACACTGCAGTGGTTTGCATTTATATCCCTCAGCAGCAAAATGCATGTGGGACTCTCTGGTTGCTGTGTAAATATACAGTTGCACTAAATAAAATTTATCTTTGGGGACAAGTAATTTCTGCTGGCAGCATATAGCTTTGCTTGCAGGAATCCAAAGGCCTGATTCCAATCTTACACACCATTATACTACAACTCCACTGGCTCCTGTAAAAATTCCTCCTATTTCCTTCATTAGTGTATATAATCTCAAAGCTTCATCACATTAGAGCTTGTGGCTGATACTTACGGGAAGGTGAACAGAGGGTGAAAATCAAGATAGAAAAGGAAGAAGGGACCAAAGAAAAAAGAAAAAAGAAATTTGGACAGGCGATGAGGAAGAATGAGAAGGAACAAGATAGGGTGAAATTGCAATCATTTCCAAAGCCATAGAAAAGTTACTTAGACTAACAATATAGCTAAAGTTTTTTAATACTTGTTTCTACAGCATCAGTAAATCTAATGTTAGGAAATATGTGAAAGATGATTTCAAATGGACTTTATGTTTACTCAGAGAATTTCTACTAAGAAAGCATGTTCTTTAGCTTAAAGGAGTGAAAATGAAATCATTGATCCAAACTGGTGCTACTGAATTCTGTAGACCCAACTGACAGTAAATGGCTTCCAAGTATAAACTTCAACAAGCAATTTAATGCTGCTTCCAACAGTGGGTGTCTTTTCTGGAACTTACATCATTTGTCCCACAACCAGAATGAAGACTCAGCACAAGGGTATGGTAAAAGGTTATATTTATTAAAATATAACAAGGAATACTAGCACCAAGCCAAACAAAAGTATGGGCAAGCATAACCTATGCCAGCAAGCAGAAAATCTAATGGCTGCTGCTAAGGGCCAAACTAGCTGAAGGAAACACCTTCACCCAAGCTGTTGTGAAGGGAGGCAGAACCATCTTTCCATAAAGTGAAGCTGTAGGCCTGTGACCAGAGAGGAGCCAACCACCTTTTTGTTCAACGTTCAGCAGGTGGCCTCTACCAGATCTCAAGATCACAGCAGCCAAGCAACAAGCAGGACCTGAACAGAACAGCCCTCTCCCATCCTGCAGTTTCCAGCAGCTGGCTCATGGCCAAATTACTGCATTTTCTATTTTGTCCTCCCATCTTTTTTAAAGAGCTGGTTGGTCCACCAGCCCAAACAAATAATGAGACCTTTGCTAGCAGCAGGACAAAGTAGGCTAACATCAAATTAGTAATGGTACTTAGGATCTATGGGATGGGCATTGTGGGCTTGTAGTTGGGATTATAATGCTATGTTGTGTGATATGTGAAGCTATTGTTTTGACTGCAATTCCCACTGACTGCAGAACAGCAATAGCTCATGGCACTAAAGGGTCCTATTGCAAAACAGATCTTAAACTTTACTAGGGAAAGAAATCTAAAATATTATCTCAATAGATGGCCAGATCTGCTCATAAAAAGACTAATGTCTACTCTCTGGATTCTCTTTAATAATTTTTAAGGTTCAGTTCAAGAATCATTTTGTTTGTTTAAAACCATGGACTGTCGCATTCACAATGAAACTGGTTAGTTCCGTAGATATGAGCTCTGATCCTTCAGATGACAATGTAAGGTAGACTGCCACAGAGGCATATTAGATTGGAAGATCAAAGCTTTGAACAACACAAAGCAGAATTATTTCTGATCTTTCTTTGCATTTTTGAAGGGCATGCTACTTCACTGACATTTGCCCTCTACATACAAGACCAGTATCAATTCTACCTATGCTACAAGGGACCTGCTATGATTGTTTTATGACTTCTATTTTAATCAGTCTGAATATCACCACCACCCCTGCATGAGTCCCTGAAGCAGATTTGATGATGTCTTCAGTAAAAAAGTTCATGTTAATACCTGCCACAGAGAAACACATATTGCTGGCAGGTGGCCAATGAGCTCTGTAATTGTCCAAGGTTTGTGTACATAGTACACAACTAGAAATCTATGCTTGTGGTTATCTGTTCACACTATTGCTTTTTAAAAATGCATGTGTTCATTCTTCTCCTCTCTATCATTTTAAAAGGCTATAGGGATTGAAACGAACCCTCCCCAAAAGATTAGATGAGCCCTTATTCCAAACATGCCTTCTAAATACAATATATAAGTCACAGCAATGCCCTTCCTCCTCTTCTTGATGGTTTTGCAGCTTGGACATGTATAAAACACCATTGTTAGGAAATAACTTGTTGTTGGAATATACTTGGGCAGAGCACTGGATCTGTCTGACTCCCGAACTGAATCAGGCTGATTCGGGCCCTGTCTGGATCAGGTTGAGGCAGCTACAATTCGCTGCAGAGCAGAGCTGCTCCAAATTTATTGATTCTGATTTGTAGCTCAAAGCAGTCTCTCAGAAAGCCAGCTAGACTGCCTCCAAACTGTTGCAATAATTAATTATAACACCATATAAGGAGACCATCAAGATGGGGAGAGGGGAAGAAGGGGAGCTGGAGAAAGGCTAGAATAATCTTGTCTCACCCAACAGTTACAGTGTTTGAGATCTCTTTTACAAGTTTTGTCTGTTAGAAACTTTGGTGGAGTTGATTGGGCTGGGCATCTCCTCAATTTGTGTTTGTTTTCTATCCTTTCCAAAGATGTCCCAATCCCATCCTTAATTCTTTTAAACAAAATGTTCAGTGTCTGTGTATTTACCACTCCTTTGCCTCTAGTTTTTAAGGTATATTTACAGCTATGTGCAGCTTTCTAAGTCTGTATTTATTAGTACTGTGTCCTGTGTGTGAGCGCACTGTGCATATCCAGTCCAGTATATTATTATGATAATGGTTTTCTGATTACAACCCAGCCAACAATGTAAAAGCCTTTATGTTACAATATTATTTATTAGGAGCATGGTTAAGTATTCATGGTCTTTAATTTTATATTTTATATATATAGTGAAAGCAAATTTTAAACATAGCTAGCAAGAAATCCCCTGAGGCTAACCACCTGACCTTCGGTGACCTTAATCACCCATATAGGGCCTATGTTGTTGTCAACTTTCATGCCCCTTTGTGAAAAGACCAAGAAAGTTATCACTATTTTGGTTTTGGAATGCAAGTTAATGGGATTTCTGGAGATCTGTATTTTCTAGATTTGAATCTGGAACATGGCCACTAATTGGAATTGGTGGTCCATGCTCAGCCCTAGAATATACCTTTTTGTTAACCACTGCAAAGGACATATATAATTGTGTTAAATAACAATGAACACATAAATTTCAGAAGGTTGTGCCTGTTTTTGCCACTATGGTTCCTCAGAGTACCTGTGGTTCTTAGCACTCCAGAAGTATTTGCATGTGAGTGTATATAAATATAAATATAAATATATGGACACAAGTACAAACATGGTCACACCACTAGGAAGCAACTATTATCAAATCTTGTCCCACAATACTAATTTCCCCATCTCATCCCCAACTTTCATTTTCTCGGTCTTCTCCTTGACTACTTACTCCTCTACCTGCCCCAACTTCTTTAAGCATAACTGACTGAGCTGATAGAATGTTAAAGAAGATCTGTGCTGTTGCAGTCTTTCTGACTTTGCTTTTATGACATAAAAGAGCATACTTGGGCAGCTGCTAAAGCTCTGCACTCTGGAAGGGACCGCTGAAGACCTCTGAGGCACTGCTCCTGCTCTCCTCAATGTAATTACTGCATTTCACCTCTGTGGTTTGGTGGGCAAGCAAGAATGGTGGAAAGCAGTAGTAGCCACCAACACTGCCCTCTTCAGTACCATGACATGAAAAATATTTTGCAAGATGAAAAACCACATTATGTTTAACTATGTTTTGCTCAGAGTAGACCCATTGAAATTAATAGACCTAACTTAGTTGTTCATGTGTTTCCTGCTTGCGTCTATGATCATACTGCCTCTGTTCTGCTTCTGCAAAACTTCACATCATTTCTGTTACACAAGCAATACATCTTTAGGAGTAGATTCCAGGAAAATGTCATATTGGACAGTTTCTCTCTGACTCAACTCAGCATTATTATATCGGGCATAAAGAGTTGTGCAAATAATGATTTTGCAGTGTAAAAATGCTTAGAAATCTGGTGCTTCGAAAAGATTAGTTGGGATTAAGGGGGGGGGATTAAATTCACGATGCTTTCACACACCACCCTGCTGAAAAAGCTAAAGATTCTGTGTTTGTTAAAGCTTGAAAGTGCTTAATTAAAAATAGGGGATGATGCTTTATGAGGGGTAGTAAAATAGTAATGAAGGGCTGTAATTTAGTACAGTTAAGCACAGCAGATTGCATGCATGTAGGTAAGTCTTTTAAATGTGTAAAAGTCAATTCTTCAGCCTAAATCCATATTAATTAGATCTGGGAGAGTTCTAAGATGAAGATGGTGGGATTAAATTTTCTTTTCGTTTTCATGCCATACATAAGTTTAAAAGAGGCTTCCTTTTTCCAGGGCAGGCACATAAAGTAACAAGAAATGGGAATGCTTGACTACTATAAATACAAATGAGCAGGAATACATTCTATATTTTAGAACTAGCACAGTTGGGCATTTTCCCACCCCCATTAGAACCTCCTTGTGATGCAGATATAAAAATGGTATACAGTGGTACCTTGGGTTAAATACGCTTCAGGTTACAGACTCCACTAACCCAGAAATAGTGCTTCAGGTTAAGAACTTTGCCTCAGGATAAGAACAGAAATCGTGCTCCGGCGGCGCGGCGGCTGTGGGAGGCCCCATTAGCTAAAGTGGTGCTTCAGGTTAAGAACAGTTTCAGGTTAAGAACGGACCCCCGGAACGAATGAAGTACTTAACCCGAGGTACCACTGTACTCTGTTCAAGACTTGCTAGCAAAGGAATTGCTCGCATTACTGAACAACTAATAGTAACAACAGTAAATTGTCATTGTAGCATACTTGATGTGCTAAAGAATGTGCCCCAAATTCGAAACAATCATTTTGCTCAAGACTGCTTCCACACACATGCACAGCATGGTTCGTAGAAAATCAATGCTAAAGATGCTGATGAATGTTCAGTTGTATGTCTGCTAGATTACAAATGCTCTAACCCAATGAGGGGGCATATTTCAAAGGAGGATGCAGGGTAGTTGAGGAGCTTTGCACACAGATCAGTGTTTCTGAGTCTAATCCTCCTATGCCCTCAGTGGCAATTTAAACTGAAATCTTAGGCACGGTTTACTGCAATAAGAGTTCAGAAACTGCTCACAATAATAAAATTCCCTGTTGTATTATGCAACCATTTCTATAGGGGTTTTGAACACTGACTGGGACTGTGTTGTATCTAAGTGCAGCAAATTAACTGCACCCATCTTCTTAACCCTAATCCAGCTTTCAGAATTCCCATCTTTCTCTTTTCTTGACCTAAGAGAAAGTCTGTTTGGTCCTGTGTTGTAGAATCTTGTCAATCACCATCATCACCATCCTCATTATCAACCTGTAATATTATTAACAACCAGTTACTAATATTACTAACAGTAACATTACTGACAACCAGTGTGCAGGAATCAACAGGCAAAACAAGGTTAGTGGACCGTTCCTCCATTTTTTGAATATCTGCATCAAAATATAGCCATCTGATTCTGGTTTGGTAACATTTAATTTACTTCAGCAAGCACTGTCCCTTTCCCATCTCTAGGTAGTTAGATTTCGGAGCCTACTATTTAGCAGAGTTTTAACAAATTCGGAAAAGATATTGGAGTTTGGACGAAATTGCAGTGGTGTGCTGTAGGTTTTATGCATTCTGTTTAAAAGTGAAAGTTTAGGAAGATTACTTTATAAACAAATGGAATAATGATTTAGGAGCTGCCTTGGAACCTACAGTCTGGAAAGCAGTCTGCAAGCTGTTACATTCTTTTTCATTATGTCTGGATTTAAGAAAAAGCTCTGTACAAAATGATGTATCAGTAGTACTTAATGCTCTCCAGGCTAGATAAGATTTAAAAAACAAATAGCTACCGTAGTTGGAAATGGACCAGTATAGAGATGTTGCCTTTATGCATGCTTGGTAAGAAACTTGCCATGATAACAAATATCAGCAAAACATTGTTTGGCATATATTCAAAATGACCAAGTAAAATAAAATTATACCCTATTTGTTGTATTGGAAGGCTTAATAAACATGATAGGAATTATATAACTCATTTGTTATTTGTGAAAACAACAATTTAGACAACATACTGGAGGGCTAAGTTTGTACTTAAGGCCTTTGCATAATGTATCATGCAATCCTATGCATGTTTATTTAGAAATAAGTCCCATTGTATCCACTGAGATTTAGTCCTGTGTAACTATGCAAAGTGAAGCTTTAAAAGATTTGGGATGTAGACTTAATTGCACCATCAAGGCACTGTCCCATACTCATATTTTTTGTGCTGAAGGGCTGAAATGCTGTCTTACAAAATACAATAATGGTAAATAATTGTTTGCAATAAACAAAGAATTTTCACCCAATAAAGAACTTGTACCCAGTAAAAATAAGTGCATGTGGCAAGGAAATCTGAAAGTATACAGACTGGCTTATATGCAATGCAGTGACTAGTAAGCATCCTGCCCTATACTGGGCAGGTGGGCATGGTTTCAGGATTTAAATCTCCTGGGAATTCTGCCTATCCCCATTAATAAATTGAAAGGGTTAAAGCAGGGGAAGGGCCTTTCAGATGCTGTTGGACTATAACTTCCATCACATTGACCACTAGCTGTCCTGGGTGGGCTTATGGTAGTTGAACAACATCTGATGAGTGCAAGGTTCCCCAGCTTTGGGTTTAAGGCTTAGTTAGGGTGCATGTCAACAGCACCATGTGAATCAGTTTCCCTAATGGTGAGGGAATGGTTTGTCTGGTCCCAGCTGACAAACTCACCATGGAGAACTTGTGGCGGGGATACTGATCCACAAGATGACCATATTATCTCAAACCAGTGTCTTTCTATTATGGGGCACAGGAGGGTGTTGACTGGCAGATATGCTGCCACACACACACATTTTTTTCCTATCAAAGTACACTTGGATAATGGTAGGAAATATACTATAAATTCACTATAAATGCACTCTTGCAAACTGCTGATAATAAAAACTGCTAAATAGTAAATCTGTGATTTACTGTTCCTCTTTTCATTTTTAAGAAGCCCTGGCATGGCTGTAGGCACAGTTTTATTTCCAGTGCTTCACTTGTTTCGAATATACTTAGGACACAATCTGATCAAACAGAGAACCATTCACAAGACCATGAGTGACGCATATATGGCAACAATCAACCCAATCTATCTTCCTTCAGTTTGTTTCTTTGCACGATGCAAGTATAGGCAGTGAAATAGATCTTTTGTTATGTGTGGCTATCTGCAGGTTTACTGTCTGTGCTTTTTGTGTTAGATATTTGTGCATGAAAATAATCTGTGTATTGGGGTGCTTATCACAGGGCTGATTTATTTACTTTCTCTATCACATCACTTGGGAATAAGATCCACCTAGTAGGCCGATCCTCCACCCCAGCCCGTGGACCATCACCTGATATGTCAATGAGTCTATTGAAAGCATTGTATAGATTCTCCCTTCCCACATCTAAAAGCATTCTCTTGAGTGGCTTGGATTTTGATGTTAATATGTGTCTGTATTTTCATTGATACTATGGGTAATCTTTCAAAGGACGACACACTTCAATCTGTAGTGTGTCTTCTCTTTTGATGGCACAAATTGCCTATTGGTTTCCTATGGCTGTTAGCATTAGTTCTCTGTACAAATGAAGTGTGGAGTCCTTTGTGCTGCTACTCTCAGCTCTGATATGTTCTTCAGTCCATTGTGCTTTTACCTTGATCTCTTTCAGCATAAGGACAGTGTCTTTGCTAAGCTGCTGGGTGCATGAACTTCAACTATAAAGATAAACAGGAATAAAAGCATAATATATCATTATTATATTTTGATTCACACTGCCAGATCACTTTGAGATATTTGAGGTCTAATAAAAGGAAATCTGTCTGCAAATAATATGAAAATGAACGCTAAACTTGTGCTATATTCCACTATATTTTCAGAAGCAGTGTTTATGTTGTGTGAAAGTTCAAATATATTACAGAAATCAACAGTTAGGGAAACATCAGGAAAACAAAATAAATTGCTTTGTGAATGTTCTGTGTTTATTAGTCCATGTTATGAGGCAGATTTGATATTCTATGTTTTGAGAGAGGTTTATCCCTGGGATAATACCTTCTATACTGTGAGAACCTCTAGCCTGGTGGCTAATTAGACCATGCAGGAGGGCTGAATATGGGCCGTGAGACAATTCCCCCCCCCCTGACCATGACCACCTTCCCAGTATCTGATGTCAGGTATGGAGCAGGAAAGATGTGGCTGGGATAAGATGCTGCTTTCATTGCTGTTTGGCCGATAGTTTCTGAGAGTGTGCAGCACTTTGAATGTCTAGAGCCTAGTCCCATACAGTGTCGGAGCCAGCCGTTATACAAATGGTGCTTTTTAAGCATAAAATAAAGACACAGATGCTAGCAATATTTCCATAGATGGAGGGCAGCTCAATCAGACTTCTCCTCTTCCTCCAGTCCTTTATTCCTTATTATCCTTTGTTCCTCTCCAGCCGCATGGCTGCATTCCAGTGTCTCACGTTACCTACATCCGGTCAAGGCTTTAACCCACCCACAAACAATATAGGGTTACACTGCCCAGAGGGGGGGGGGAACATAACTCCATATAAGGTCATGCATTCCAATACATTGTAAAGCTCAGAGTGCTGGTCAGCCGAGGTCAGGGGGCACCCTGCAATATTACAAGCCTTTACCATGGCTATGACTCCCACAATACAGACCATCTGGAATTTGGTCTTGGGTCCATCCTAGTGAAGGTGTACAGGGACATCTAAACCATGTTCAGCTGAATGTGCTTAGAATCCTCTCCGATTACGAAGCATGATTGCACCAGGTTTCTGACTGCAGGGCCAATTTTGACCATGTTTATCTGAACATGGTCGGAATTGTGTGTGTCAAGACAGCAACTGGTGCATGTGGGGACATAGGCAGTGAGGTTTGTGTGCACACTTTGTCCCTACTTTAAGCTGATATGTGTCATTAGATGCTTGATGAGGGCCTTTAATAATTCAGATTCTTATTTTATTTTATTACACACTCACCAGAGAGAGAGAGAGAGAGATTCCACCTCTTTCTCTGAATTTCTGTCTACATTTGGTATGCATTATTTTGGGAGCTGCCTTTTGCTTCTCACCTTTGAGGTAAAAGTATATCAGCCTTGCATGATATATAGACTGAGGCTGCTTGATTTCCTTACAAAAGCCTCCCATTTACTGACTCTTCAACTGGAAATGTACTGTAATGTTGTAAGACAAAAATGCTAAAACAAAAACAAAAGGAAAAAAATCCAAGGCCTGGGAAGCTAAAAATCATAAACGTATAAATAGAAACTACTAGATACATCAATCAGAGTAACTTATAAGCCAAATATTTTTTTTTTTACAAACCTCTGCTTTTTATAGCACGCAGAAAGAAAATAGCAAGCTTTGAATGGCTTTCATTTAAATTTATAGGGAGGCAAAAAGTGAGTTAATCTACTTACACAACCTGTTGTATGTGTGAAAGCAACAGTTAATGAGTAGAATGAGACAATAAAGCACATAAAATAGCATTAAAACAATAAAATGCATAATGCTGCAGGAAGACTGGCATGATTCTACTTCTACAGCCCATTTTTACCATTTGGATAGTTTAAATGAGGCTGAAAATCGGGATATATTTATAACTGTTTGTATTTGTTGGAAGGAAACACAAATTCCTCACCAGGACAATATAAATTACATGCTCATAATGCATTATAAAATTCTGTAGTGTAAAGCTTTTTCTGCATGCACATAACTACTTGCTCTGTTTTCTTCTCAATCTGATGCTCGATGCTTAATGAGAGAAAAGGTTTAGGGCAAAAATGAAGCATAAGTAATGGATTGTGGGGGGTGATGCACTCTGAGAACAGGCATATAGCCTGCATACTATGTCCCCAACAGCATATTTTCAGTGTGCATAGATTTGGTTTTCATTATGCACCTAATTAGCAACTATAATTTTGGCATTTCCCCCCATAAAGATAACTGCCTGGTCCAGATAACCCCACATATTCAGAATGTACTCTGGGATATAAGGACCCCCATCATGAGCACACACCATTCTGATCAGTGCTTGTCGCGCTTTTCAGGCCTTATTGCCCTAAGTGGGAACATCACTACAGCAGGGACACAGGGACACATGCTTAACTCCAGCCCTGAGTCTGCACAAACCCTCCTAGCTCCTTATGGAAGATCAGGGTTCTCAATCATGCAAGGAGCCTCCATGGGTATAAAAGTCTCCTTGCTGCAGAAGTTCACTTTTACCATTAGAAGTGTGCACAGAATTTACACAATCTTACACGTTGAACATACATTAAATTACACACTGAACATATATCTCTAGAGTCCTTCTCTACCTGAGTTCCCACTCAGGTTGATAACAAGAGGGCCTCTGAGATTCCTTATCTGCAAAAGGGTAAATTGGAATGAGAATGGTTGGGAATTACTAAAACTTGGAGATGAAGGTATGGAGTGGCTACGCAACAGTGGGCATAAATAAATGAATAAACAGAAGACACTAAAACTGAAACAAAACCAACACTTTCAACAATGTTGCTGGCTTCAGCTCTGGTGAATTTTCCAGAGAAGAGAGGTCAACTACCTATACATTCCCTTGCTATCCATATTGCGTGTTGAGTTCCACAGTGCCACCCCCCAAATAATTTCACACTTCACACATCAATTTTGTTTAAGGTTTTTGGCATAATTTTGGCCACAACTTTATTCAAAATACAAAAAATTGTGAGTGGTTGCTTAGGCATTGGTTATGACTATCTGTCCTGGCCCTCAAGGACAGGGCTGGCCCTTCCGGACTCCACCGGAAGCCAGCGTGGGAAACAAGTATTGGATAGAAGGGAGGCCGGGAAACAAGCCCTCACTTCTGACCCTCATGTTCCGGTGGGGCTTGCACGGCCCAAGTCCGGCTCCACGGACAAGGACAAAAGAATGGCAAGCCCCTGGATTCCTTTAACGGAATTCCCTTTCCGCATCATTTGGAGGGGTAGGCACTTACCCCTCCAAGCACCAATTAACCAATGCCTAACCGCCAACCTTACAAGTTGTGACGATTTGCTACGCAGTAGGCAAAAACCAAATGGCACCAGCCAATCAGCCAGATGGCAAAATTCCTACCGTGCCCCCGCACCAAGGCGAACGACACCATGACAGGCATAGCAAGGTCAAGCGATCAGCTTAAATAAAAAACCCCCCTATTAAAGGGAGGGAGGGCGGGTGATCCGATGCAAAACGGCCAAGAGGACGTCCCTACGTCTGGCCCTTCTATTTAAAGCTTCTGACTCCTCCTCCAAATTGGTAACAATCATATTCCCCCAGCAACCCGATTAACCCTAAAGGCCAGGGTTGCAGATTAATTTGCCTAGTCATGGCTGGGCGGCCTGTTCCCCAACCGCAACACGTGCTCTCTGTTAGGGAGAACACGCTTTGCGTGTTGAGTTCCACAGTGCCACCCCCCAAATAATTACACACTTCACACATCAATTTTGTTTAAGGTTTTTGGCATAATTTTGGCCACAACTTTATTCAAAATACAAAAAATTGTGAGTGGTTGCTTAGGCATTGGTTATGACTATCTGTCCTGGCCCTCAAGGACAGGGCTGGCCCTTCCGGACTCCACCGGAAGCCAGCGTGGGAAACAAGTATTGGATAGAAGGGAGGCCGGGAAACAAGCCCTCACTTCTGACCCTCATGTTCCGGTGGGGCTTGCACGGCCCAAGTCAGGCTCCACGGACAAGGACAAAAGAATGGCAAGCCCCTGGATTCCTTTAACGGAATTCCCTTTCCGCATCATTTGGAGGGGTAGGCACTTACCCCTCCAAGCACCAATTAACCAATGCCTAACCGCCATGGAGCCTCCAGCTCACCGCCAAACCACTCACAGCCCCAACCAAGACCTCAGCTTGGCAGCCACCGCACCTAACCAAGCCTCATTCCCTGAAGCAGAAAGGTGCACGCCATCATCTCGGAAAAAGGATGGCATCTTAAAAAGAATCGCAGGGTGAGAAATCACATCTCCACCCAGCTCAGCAATCCGGTGTGTCACAGCAGAATTGATGCGCTTTCTGGCCCTTTCTGTGGCGACTGGGCAACGACTGCCCCTCCAGACGCATCGTTGCAAAAGCTGAGACCAAAATATCATTGCTGTAGGCACCATTGCCCGCAATGTCCCCAAGTCCATCCAAATTGCAGCACGCAGTGAAGAACGGCCCATAGCCACCAGGTCGTTCTCTCCCAGCTGTATTAAACCAAGACCTCAGCTTGGCCACCACCGCACCAATCCAAGCCTCATTCCCTGAAGCAGAAAGGTGCACGCCATCAGCTCGGAAAAAGGATGGCCTCTCAAAAAGAATCTCGGAGTGGGAAATCACATCTCCACCCAGCTCAAAAATCTTTTTTGAAACAGCAGAGTTGATGAGTTTTCTGGCCCTTTCAGTGGCAGCTGGGCAACGACTGCCCCTCCAAATGCGTCGTTGCAAAAGCTTTGATCAGAAATTTTTTTGCTGTTGGCACCATTGCCCACAGCGTCTCCAGGTCACCCAAAATCGCAGCACGTAGCGAAAAACAGTCCATGGCCACACAGGTCATTCTCACCCAGCTGCACCCCAACAGCAGTGGGCGGCCCTTCCAGCAGCACCTGCCTCTGAATCAGCGGCAGGAATTCTGGCCGGCGCATTCCCCGTCTGGACAGCCAAGGCAACTGCACATGGAGGAAGGCCGAGACCCGGTCCCAATCCGGACTGCCGTGCACTGATGCCAGCCCAATGCATGATGCTGTGCACCGCCATCCAGATGCGGACAGCTGCTAAACCTAAGATAAAACAAGCAAAAATTGTAAGACACCAATAATGTTAACGAACATAACCTTTGAATGCATTAGATTTCCAACGACCTGTATTTTATTTCCACTGCCTTATTAACATGCTTTCCGGCCTTCTTGGTGGTAGTTTGTCTAGGCATTGGTTCCCGACTAGCTGCACCTGACCTCAGCAGGGCAGCACTGACGACTGGGCCCCACCATATCGTCAGTACCAGCAAACATTGTGGGGGAGCAATGAATCCCAAGGCAATCGCATCCCGCCAGGTGTCGTTCCCCATAGGGGACAGATGCACCCCATCTGCCCTAAAGAGGGCAACAGCCTTGAAGAAAATTAGGAGGGTGCAATATTACAGAACCACCTAAAGCAAGGACCTATTTTATTTTATTTGTTATTTTATTTACTTTATTTATTTTCTTTATTTTATTCTATTATCCACCGCCTTATTAACATGCTTTCTGGCCTGCTCGGTGGTAGTTTGTCTAGGCACTGGGTCCCGACTAGCTGCACCTGACCTCAGCAGGGCAGCACTGACGACTGGGCCCCACCATATCGTCAGTTCCAGTAAACAGCATGGGGGAGCAATGAACCAGGATCGGACTCAAGCTCACCCCAAATGCTCCCAGGGACTCTTGCATGGCCCTACCCCTCAAAAGGGGTCGACAAAAGCATGGCGAATCCTTGGATTCCCTTAATGGAACATCTTTGCGCATTGCAGGGGACAGGTGCTCCAACCCCCCCTCCAGACCACCTTGAACCAATGCCTTAAATTATTTTGAGTCCAGGGAGAGCTGCCATCAACTCAATCCAAGCCCTCTTGCATGCAGGAATGCAAACTTATGCTGGAGGAAGACAGCAGACATTCTCGCCCAGCTGTACCACCAGCACTGCGGGAGGACCTGAACAGGTCACACTCGACCGCACCAAAGGAAGGACGTCCTCCAAAAGCATTCCCCATCTAGACATCCTGTATATGTTCACATGTGAACTGCTACTACAATGGGGAAAACTCAAGAAAAGTTATGTCACATGATTGCCTCACCACACCTGGCTTGAGGCCATAGCTTTGCACACCAGCAGCCCTTGAAATAAAAACCAAAGGGCAAAGATCCAGCAGCACCAGCATGAACCTGAAAATCCCTGTGCGGGTTCAAGGTATCCTGCCATGGCGAACTACTATTGCATACATTCAGGAATTGCTACCATCGCCTGATATCTGCCTTCACCATGCTGGGTAGGCATACACAAAGGTAAGGGGACCTCTGTCAGCATCGCCCTTGAGCCAGTGCCACCAACTGGACTCATCCACTTCAGCCCCAACTGGGCTAGGCGAGCTGGGTAGCACTTCCAGAGACCACCTTCTGCACAGGAACAGGTCAAAGTGCTGTGGACTCACAGCTTAGAGTTGTGAGCACCGGATTCACTCCAACAAGAAGACAGTCGTCGCACAGCAGAGTACAGCAGAGCATATAAACAACTCGGAGAGCAGCTCTGTAGAATATCTTCTTTATTCTATCTACAACTATACAAACTATATACAGAGCTTAATAGGTCTAAGCATAAATAAATGCTGCACTGCACTGAGTGTCTGCAGCTGCCCTTAGCAGCAACCTTATCTCTACACATGATCTCTAACACTCAGTCTCTCTCTCTCTCTCTGACACTGACTGACTGACTGATTTTGGTGCTGGAGCAGAATAAGTAGAGACCAGAACACGCCTCCTCCTCTCTGGAAAATCAGCAGACTCCTCAGGAGATTCTTGGATATGGGAGGGGTGAAATCTAGGCAGCCTGGCCTAGTGGGAAGATTAGTTAAGTGACCCAGCAAGATCGGATCTGGTGAAGCATCACTTGCTACAGAGGAAGTGTTACAAAATAACTTCCTTCAAGGCAGACAGCTTCTCCATAGGCAAGTGGTATGTTTTAGCAACGATATCCAACTGGATCCCTAAATAAAATGGGAATATGGGCAAAAGGTATTGAGCTATTGCTTGCCAGCTTCCAGCCCCCGCTTGGGCAGTGGGCATCTTGTGCTGCCAACATGATATGTAAATTTACAGGGCCGACGCTGGCCAGAACCCCTAAAGAAGTCCCAACCAAGCTGCCGCCAAGCCAGCTTCCTTTTCAGACACACACTCTGTGCAATGCAAAAAACACACTCCGTGCAGTGCACACACTCTCCATGCAATGCAACTACACACTCCGTGCAATGCAAAAAACACGCTCTGTGCAGTGCAACTACACACTCCGTGCAATGCACACACAAACCCTCCGTGCAATGCAACTACACACTCCGTTCAATGCAACTACACACTCCGTGCAATGCAAAACACACTCCCTGCAATGCACACACCCTTCATGCAATGTAACTACACTCCATGCAATGTAACTACACACTCCGTGCACTGCACACACCCTCCGTTCAATGCAACTACATACTCCGTGCAATGCACACACACTCCGTGCAATGCAAAAAAAAACACACTCTGTGCAATGCAACAACACACTCCATGCAATGCAACTACACACTCCGTGCAATGCACACACACCCTCCATGCAATGCACACACGCTCCGTGCAATGCAACTGCAAATCTCCTAGCAATGCAATGCAATTGCAGCCCGTGCAGCGCCGTGCTCTGCAACGCAAACTGCAATGCGGGCACGCAAAGGTGCTTTCTCCCAGTTGCATATTGCAAATGTGGCGCCTGTTACATCCCTCGCAGTGAGGTAACCACCAAAAGGACCTAAGTGTCCAGGTAGAGCAATGGGGGAGCATGCAGCTGTCCCATACAGGGACCAATCCTGCAACCTAGGCATTACCGGCACTATCCGCTGACCCAGTGAAACCAATGCTTCATGGACCACATGGGGACACTATTCAGGCCAGAAACACTTCCAGGCCATCGAATTCTAGGGCAAAACCCTAGGATCACCTGCTAGGCCAGGGATAAATGTTTCCAGTGAAATAGCAGAGTTGAGGTAGCCCCTAGCTTGTCCAGGTACCCCTGCTTGCCCTTTTTGAGGGAAGCACCCCTTCAAGAAACCCAAAGTTCTTTTATCACAAATGGGCCGCTTAAGGAAAATAAACTTGTTCAGAAACAGCATAGTTCAAGAGCATATACAGAGTGCTCATAGTCCTTGGAGGCACAGAGAGCCATAAAGCCAACCTTCGGGGATACTATAAACGAAAGTGATACCAGCTAAGCTGGGAACAGCCCTGACTAGCCACACAATTTCAACAAGAGAAATGGGGGAAACCTTTTTGCGAAAGAAAGCCCCTAACGGGGGGCTCTCTCACTATTGGGAAAGGCAAGCCACAGATACAGGGAGAATCTTCCCACAGGGCAGGGTAAGGGGTGGGGTGGGAAATCGAACAGGAAAAGGGGGGAATTAAATTATTTAAGGGACTAGAGAGGATTAAAAAGAAAGGGGAAATAAAGGGGGGAATTAAATTATTTAAGGGACTAGAGAGGATTTTTTTTAAAAAAGGGGGGAAATAAAAAATAAAGAAATGTAACCAGACAATGAGAAGATTGTCCAAGTGCTCCATGTGATCCGATGCAAAACGGCCAAGAGGACGTCCCTACGTCTGGCCCTTCTATTTAAAGCTTCTGACTCCTCCTCCAAATTGGTAACAATCATATTCCCCCAGCAACCCGATTAACCCTAAAGGCCAGGGTTGCAGATTAATTTGCCTAGTCATGGCTGGGCGGCCTGTTCCCCAACCGCAACACGTGCTCTCTGTTAGGGAGAACACGCTTTATGAAAAGCTTCTCTTGGCTATATATATATATAATACTTCTCACTAGCATATGATTTACCAACTTTAAAGCATAATCCTATACGGGTCTACTGAGATATAAGCCACTGTATTCATTTGAGATTACTGTAAACAAGCAGGTATAGGAATGTACTACTATTTATCCGAATATCAGTTCCAGAATGCCTTCTTGGAATATCACAAGTTAATATTTTAGTTGCGGTATCTAGAGTCATTTA
The DNA here is from genome assembly GCF_965113315.1 of Podarcis vaucheri. Classification (NCBI taxonomy): domain Eukaryota; kingdom Metazoa; phylum Chordata; class Lepidosauria; order Squamata; family Lacertidae; genus Podarcis; species Podarcis vaucheri. The sequence continues at coordinate 37,442,405 of NC_138762.1, forward strand.
GGAAATGTTGGTCTATGTATGGGGTTGTTGTTTTGAAGCTTAGGTATTTATTCCTTTAGCATGCAAACCTAACACCAAGGCCCATTCACTGATAGTAAAATCAATTCAGTGTGTTGAACAGAGATGTAAGTGCTATATCCTAATCATATTTGATCTGAAACATAGAAGGAGACTTCTGTTTGCCAGGCCTCTGAAAACAGCAGAGCTGTGTTTTGCTTGTAAAATGACTTGCTTAGCAGTGATTATAAGCCACTACTCAATATTCTTCTACTTCTCAAAAGCTAGGATTAGATGAAGGAAATTTGGGCTCAAATCATTGCCTGGCCATTCTGAAACACTGATCTACACTTGCAGCAGAATAAGATGCAAATGACATGATGGAATTCTGGAGTTGTAAAATGGATCATACCACTTTGAATGCAAATAGGGAAATCATACTTCTCCCTGCAGGTGGAAAACTGTCATTTGGAGTCTGAAGCACACAATTCTAGCACCTCAAGATTCCACCAACCTATTCTGCGCTCTCTCTCTCTCTCTCTCTCTCTCTGTATGGTAAAGGACCCCTGGATGGTTAAGTCCAGTCAAAGGCAACTATGAGGCGTGGTGTTCATTTCACTTTCAGGCATTTGTCCACAGACAGCTTTCCGGGTTGTGGGCAGCATGACTAAACCGCTTCTGGTGCAACAGAGCACTGTGATGGAAGCCAGAGCACACAGAAACACTGTTTACCTTCCGACCGCAGTGGTACCTATTTATCTATTTGCACTGGTGTGCTTTCGAACTGCTAGGTTGGCAGGAGCTGGGACAGAGCACTGGGATCTCACCCCATCACGTGCATTGGCAAGCCCAAGAAGCTCAGTGGTGTAGAACAGACTAACCTCACAAGGCTATTGTGATAATAAAGTCTCATGATGTATGCCATCCTAAGCATCAAGTAGGATACCAGTATGATTACTATTTCTATTGTTTCCTTGACTTTTACACATCTTGGCCATTCATAAAAGCTTCCATTGCCAGGATAATCATTTGTTTTACGCATATTATTGAAAACATCTCTGGTACAGATTTAAGCATAGATGCTCATTTTAGGTACAGCTGGTTGACACCCATATCATTTATACTGAATTTGTTAAATGTAAATGAATGACAAACATCTTGGCAGACATTAATGCTGGCATCTTTGCTCTATGAAGATAGAGAAAAAGCATTTTTTGGTTAATTTTGATGTATGCGCGGCTCATATCCATTATTCATTCTGCTGCTGGCTGCAGCGCATATACAATCTGCACAGTATAATGTGTCGTTCTCATGGAATGCGCCTGTATATAATATCCTATTGTATATTTGAACATTTTAGGTTTTCTGTCATTCTAATGCAGTTCCTCTTTCTCACATGCACAACCTCCTCATACAAATGCATGCACAAAGACACAGCACTCATCAACTCCCACACAAGCCCACATCCCATTTACACCAACACAGAAAGGTAGCATGCAAATATTGTGCTGAGAAAACCACCTCCAAAAAATATTCTCAGGTATCATCACCACTTTGGGGTCTTTTCCGCTGCCAGCCTGAACTGAAGTGCTGGAACTGCAGAAACTTCTGAGCTGAAGTGTTTGTATATGTTTATGACGTGCGGCCATCTGTGAACACTTGTGTAGGGCTCATGGGCCTTCCACAGGTACAAAGAAGCCAGAGTTGTGCCCATTGTTTTTAAAGGAGGAAAAAGAAGAAGAAGAAGAAGAAGAAGAAGAAGAAGAAGAAGAAGAAGAAGAATTTGGACTTGATATCCCACCTTTCCCTTAAGGAGTCTCAAAGCAGCTAACAATCTCCTTTCCCTTCCTCCCCGACAACAAACACTCTGTGAGGTGAGTGGGGCTGAGAGACTTCAAAGAAGTGTGACTGGCCCAAGGTCACCCAGCAGCTGCATGTGGAGGAGCGGTGAAGCGAACCCGGTTCACCAGATTACGAGTCCACCACTCTTAACCACTACACCATGCTGGCTCTCCTGATTGCTCCATCTTTACCCAAATGTCATTGTGTTTCTTTGGAAGATCTATCAATTCTTCTGACATAAGTAACCTTGTACAGATTCGATACTGTAGGTATGTATGTGTAACTTGCCTTTTCAACCTGTTGGCATTGTAAATAAGAATGGACAAAAAGCCCATGAGAAGATGACTGGCTCCCTCAACTTTGATTCAATGATACAAAAATAAAACAGTGGAAGGTAGAATTCTGGGAATCCTATAATAATTAGAATTATCTGCTATCCTCTAACTAGAGTTTTCTTTTAGCTATTTTTATATCCTTTGATCAGGGACACAGAAGGTGTGGCCCAGTCTAAACCCCTCACTGGGCTAAATTATAGTGTGTGTCACTGAACACTGCTGAGAAATCAGCAACTATTATTATAACCCCCCCACCCCCACCTTGCCAGTCTTTTCAAATAGTTTCTTATTTTTTCTGCTTTAGACAAGGCAGCTCAGCTTTTAGGAATGACAAATGTTCTACCCTCCCCCCATCCCAGGGATCGCTTCTGTGATCTTATAAATAATAAAATTTATAATTTAAATTAAATAAGATGTAAGAAATCAACGTTGATATAGCCTAGCAGTGGTTCTGAATAAATTGGAATAATTCTTTTTATACAAACAGAGAATGTGGCCAAGAGCAATGTCAACATTAATTATGATGTTTTTCATACCTACACATATCCACACTGAAGAGAAGACATATAGAGCACTCTCCCCCTTCCTTTCAATTTCTCTGTTCCATGCCAACTTCGAAGGGTGTTTTCTTTCTCTCTTAAAGCTGCTTCATATAATCTAACTCAGTCTTCTCCAACTGGGTGCCCCCCCCAGATGTGTGGGATTACCATTCTGATCAGCCCTACTGGCCATAGTTATGGGTGATGGGAATTATAATCCAAAACTTTTTGAAGGGCACCAGGTTAGGGAAATCTGAATGAACACTCAGCTTGCTTTCCTAACAAACTACTCACATGATTACTCTGCAGTGAATGATGAAAGGAGAAGGATTTGCAGCATTTCTCACAATGAGAAGATGGACTGGGCTTTTGAGTGACTTCCACTATTGATGCAGTGCTCATAACCTGCAGTGTGCAATAAGTTGCATAATCAAGCCACTCAGGAGATCATCAGAAAGCCTTCTAAACTGAAAGTCTGAGAATTGCTTTGATGGGTGGGAATTGCCAGTGTGGTGTAGTGGTTAAGAGCAGTGGACTCGTAATCTGGTGAACCGGGTTCGATTCCCCGCTCCTCCACATGCAGCTGCTGGGTGACCTTGGGCTAGTCACACTTCTCTGAAGTCTCTCAGCCCCACTCACCTCACAGAGTGTTTGTTGTGGGGGAGGAAGGGAAAGGAGATTGTTAGCCGCTTTGAGACTCCTTAGGGTAGTGATAAAGTGGGATATCAAATCCAAACTTTGTCAATTTATATTTTTTAAAAATTTTCTGATAATTTTTATGTTGAAGAAATGTATAAATAAAAGAGTTGTTTCTTCCTCATTTAAATTAAAAGCTTTTAAAAAATGGGTGCATTTTTTTAAAAAAAGACTTAAACAGCTACCCTCATGAAAATTAATGGATTTTGGACAATCTCTAAAGATTATTATAATCTTCAGAGGACACTCTTTTACCTACCCCTGAAGCTTCAGCTAAGCTTTAGACTGGTACCTGTACCTATACTATACCTTTGTATTTGCAGTAAAACAAGCTTTCAGGTTCTTAAAAGAGGCCTGGGATTATTTTGTTGTTTGTGATGAATGCCTTCTGAAAATGCAGAGGATTTTTTTTAATGGAGTAGATCACAATAGGAGCCTTAGACAACCAAATAACTCTGTAATTGATTTATTTCTCACAAAGTCTCCAAATGTCACAGCATGTATAGCATCTGAGCATATAAAAAATCACTGCAGAACATTTTAAAATTATTTGTTATCTCAATTATGGGGATGAGGTTGTTAAAGGTTTAACATAACCATTTGAAATTCACAACTTTAGGGCAAAAGCATAGGGGAAAACTTACATTATCCTGTTAGGGGTGATTGTGTGTGTTTACACACACATACATTTGCTGAGATTAACTTGCTGTCATGCTTGGTTAGCCCTTTCTTTATTTTTAAAGGTGAGTTTGAGCCCAGGGAGGCGAATTGTTTTTGCAGCTGAAGTGTAATCTCTGGAAGAAAAAAAAATAATGGTTTGTAGTTTTGTGAGGGAAATGCTGACAGACCCTTAAACTTGAATGGTATGGATAATGACAACAGCTTCCATAAATCGGGTCCTCCCTTAAAGAGGGCACATATTGCGGTGTGACCTGGAAAACCTACACCCTGTGTTTGGGTTGGTACGATTGGTCAGCCACAACACCCGATTAGTGGGTCCCTCGTAGCTGGGTGCAATCTGGCCAATGGGACGCAGTCCAAATGGTTTGAGGGATCTATTTATGTCTATGCACGTGACCCAGAGCTTCCTCTTTCAGCACATGCATTCGGAACACCTGCCCACCTCTCCCTACTTTTAGGGCTGTGTGCTTGACCTTGCTATGCCGTTGTGTGTCGTCTATCGTTGGGACAGGGGCATGGCAGGAATTTTCCCCATTTGGCTGATTGGCTGTTGCCATTTGGATTTTGCCTGCTGCGTAGCAAATCGTCACAACTTGTAAGGTTGCAGATAGGGTTTGGTTCAGGTGATAGGGATGGGAGAATGCTCTCACCATCCCTATGTGGAGGGTATTCTGTTAAAGGAATCCAGGGACTCGATGGTTTGGTCAACCCCTGAGAGGGGGTTGTGCCCGTGCCTGAGTACAGGGGGACATTTGGGTGGTGGAGATAGCCCGTTCCTGGCTTTCCGCTTATCCAGGTGTTCAACCTTGGCTGATCTATGCTGGTGCCCGGGGTCAGTGCTGCCTGCATGGCAAGGAGCTAGTTGAACCAGAGCCTGTGCAACCAATCACTTTCTGTAATCAATAAAGTTGTGGCCTAAATTCTGCCAAAAACCAAAACCAAACTTTGAGTCAAGTGTGAATTTATTTAGGGGGGAGGTTTCTGGGTCTGAACACACAAATGCTGACAGACCCTTAAACTTGAATGGTATGTATGGATAATGACAACAGCTTCTATAATAGTTGTTTTTGAAATGTTCCCGACAGTAATTTCTCAGTCTTCATATAATACCTGTGAGAGCATCTGAGGAATGATTATTCCTGGCATCCAGAAAGATTAACAGCTACAAATGCTTGCCTAATATCTCATACAAAGGATCAAAACACAACATATCCAACATTTGTTGTAATCATATTGTTTACTATTATAAGGCAAGGTCCTCCATTCTTGTGCCTTAATATGTTTTTGCCTTCCTTTACTTCAAAGGTCAGGGGATGATGTCTGCTCAGACAAGGACCCCTGGGAATCTAACTACAGTGGTACCTCGGGATGCGAACAGGATCTGTTCTGGAGCCCTGTTCACATCCTGAATAGAACGTAAGACGCATCTGCGCATGCGCTGGTCGCGTTTTGCCGCTTCCACACATGCGCGTGACATCATTTTGAGCGTCTGAGCATGCACAAGCGGCAAAACGCGGAAGTAACGCACTCTGTTACTTCTGGGTTGCCGCAGAGCGTAACTTGAAAATGCTCAACCTGAAGCACATTCAACCCGAGGTATGACTGTATACGGATCCTGAAGACAGCCCCCACCCCCAGCATTCACCTGAGTAAGAAAATCAGGGAACAGATCCTGAATGGGAACCATGCTGATCTATTTACTTGGCTCCCTCCACAGTCAGAAAAGGGGAACAGGGACACCCAGAAGGTAGATAATACCAAAAAGGGCAAGAAGAGCCCAGCAGAAAGTTCCTTTATAAACTCGCTGGTCACATTCTGCATCAATGCAGGCATAGTCAGTGTTAAGTTCCGCAAGAGGGCCTCTGATAACTCTTGCTACAGGGGTCAATCTCAGAAGGAAATCTTCAAAGTCTGATATGTGGTTGGAATTGGTGGGACCAAACATTGCAAAGGGGACTGAGCCAGCCAAACTGGCAAAACTCATTTACAGGCACGAATCATTTCAGCACAGTATATTGGGAATTTAATCAAGGGGCATGGAGTATGCATGGAAATATAAATAAAACAAAGTTATTTTTTGCATGTCTTATGCTCTGCCGAGAAACTCACAATTATCTGTCATATTTAAATGGGCAATAGTTTACACACAACTTGTGAATACTGAAGGCAATGTCAATAACATAAATTATGACTACTGCTTTTGATAAACTTGATTGTGGACATGTAATTAGCTAAAGCAAAATGGATGAGTATATCTAGCTAAGGAAATGCCTCAGAAATGAGCCAGGATGTTTTTGTTGCTGACAGTTAACATTTGGATTATGCAAATAAACAAAAATGTCCTTTGGACTTCGGAGAAACCCAGAGATCTGCCAACCCTAATGTAGCTTTCCTGGTTATGGATAAGAGTTTAATACAGGATTTGGCTTCTCTTATTTATTTGTGGTTTTCCCCTCATCCTTTTGTTTCTTTACTGTCATGCGTCCTCTGACTAATCTTTAAGAAACAGACTTTTACAAGCCCCAAACTGCAGAGGCAGGCTCCTTTTTTACTATCCAAATGAGGGGGTGTCATAATTAGCACTGAGTGGCCTCTAAGGAATATTTGAGCCCCCTCAGCAACTTGTCCTTCAGTAACTTTTTCACATTGGGCTGGTTCCAAGACAAACATGACTAAGGACTGCTGTTCTGTAGTATGGTGGGAGCAAAGGCAGGTACACGTTCTTTCCCTGACATGCATATATGGTACTGTGTGATCTGGGTATTCCCTTTACAGATGGGAAGTCTCTAGATGTTACTGGAATAGAAGTTGGCTATTGGCCATGCTTGTTGGGGCAGATGAGAGTTGCTGTCCAACAACATCTGGAGGGCCATAGGTTTTACACTCCTGCCTTGTTTGTAAAGGACCAATTCATATGATACTAGCTGTTAAGTTGTGGGTGAACATATCAGATGACACAGTGATTCTTCAAACAGCTCTTGTTTATTCACAGGCCAGAACAGAACTGAACTGAAGGGTTCAGTCAGCCTGCTTATATAGAGCTCCAGTACAACGTAACTGTAACAATTTTCTAAAACTATCCAATCACTGAACGTCACTTTCGACCCCTTATTTGCATAAAATTATCTACAGTATCCCCCTGCTGGCCCAGGGTAAGAACTTCAGTACATAACACTAGCCTCCTCGGTAAAGGGAAGAAGCCTTGACTTCCTTGCACTATTGTGTCAGTGAAGGTGCAAGAAAGTAGAAGAGTTAGGTAAACAGGAGGAATAACTGAATGACAGGGAGTATCTGGGAAGTGATTCAGCACAACAGCAAAGAGAGGCGAGAGATTCCATGGAGTATAGGAGGTTCAGCTAGCTTTATTTTTAATTTTTAGAGAAAGTTGGCTGTGGTGAGATAATAACTGATTCTGTTGATAGCACTTTCTGTAACAAATAGGAAATGAGAGTCCTCTGCAGGGTGACAATGACATTGATTGCAGGGGTATGTGAACGTTCCTTTAAAGGGAATTCCTATTGCCAATGATGCTGCAACATCCAGTGATGTTCACTTGCTTGCACAACAGAAATCTGCTTGCGCAGCAACAAGCTGATGGGTGTACCCCCTAAATCTGTCCCAGTGACTCTTCCCTACAAAGAGAAGAGGAACCAGCAGCCCTGTCCCACTGAAAGCTCAATATAATATTGCAATTGCAAAAATAAAAATAAAAAATATGTGAAATGCATTTTCCTGTTAGAAAGCATTACTGTTCTGGCTCACAAAATATGCAAATAATAATAATAATAATAATAATAATAATAATAATAATAGGAATGGAAACCCTTTGTGGGAGACTTGGCCACAAGTGCCCACCAAGTGCAGTTGAACTGCATCCTCAATCAATTCCGCTTGCTCACCCAGCCTTGGTTATCTTTCTTATTCTAAATCCTTTAGAAAAGTCTTGCCCCAGTTCTGTTCTCTGTAAGTGCCAAATATATATTTATTGTCAGATTAGCTTTTTTATTTATTATTTGTTGGCTTATATAAGTCCTTCTCATTATCATTTTTATTGAAAATCCCTTAGTTTTTTTGCCTATCACCCCTTTCAGGGAGCATTCTGTATTTATTTTGCAATTTCTCGACATCTGACCTTGCGACCTTTTATAAAAATGTGATTATAGTATGATTTATTTTCTTCTGAACTGGGGCTTCCAACCTAAACCTATTCACCCTTGTTGTATGCTGGGATTTTATTTGCCTGTTCGTCCACTGACTCTATACTCAGAAAATTTTCCAGTTCTCCACGTTAAATCTAATAAACCTCAGGCAAGACTGTTTTGAGTTGTTGTTGTTTTTACTTCTTCAGATGGAGTTGAAATTCGATGCCAGATGATATTTCAGTGCATCATCCAAAATTCCTCTACAGAGAGACTTTTTGGCATCACTCCCTCTATTACTGATGTTCAAGCTGTGCGTGTCATTGTTTATGTTGCCAAAAATGACACCATCCATGCACAATACTTGTTAAATTACAAAAAAGATGTATCATTCGAACAGCCCAATGAGCATACTCAGTGGCCATGGAATTCCTGACTGACTATTGGTGGGGAATTGGAAAACAATTGCTGTAGGGGGGATGGGATTGAATGGAGTGGATGTGACCCCAAACAGCAGTACCTTACACTGTAACATTTTGCTGCAACTGTCACTTTTGTTCTTAGTTGTTTATGTTTCCTCCTATTGCTGCATTCGCAGTATGCTATGCCTGGCACCTTGATCAGTCACCTTGAATTGTATCAAATGCAGCACTAAGTTAAAGGCACTTACTTGTTGCACTGTTGTTGCACAAGAGAATGCATGGGCATCTGTTGTGCAGTGAGTTTCTGCTAGCTAGCAGAACTGTTGTGATATAATAATAATAATAATAATAATAATAATAATAATAATAATAATTATTATTATTATTATTATTATTATTATTATTTATTAGAATCATAGAATCATAGAGTTGGAAGAGACCACAAGGGCCATCGAGTCCAACCCCCTGCCAAGCAGGAAACACCATCAGAGCACTCCTGACATATGGTTGTCAAGCCTCCGCTTAAAGACCTCCAAAGAAGGAGATTCACCACACTCCTTGGCAGCAAATTCCACTGTCGAACAGCTCTTACTGTCAGGAAGTTCTTCCTAATGTTTAGGTGGAATCTTCTTTCTTGTAGTTTGGATCCATTGTTCCGTGTCCGCTTCTCTGGAGCAGCAGAAAACAACCTTTCTCCCTCCTCTATGTGACATCCTTTTACATATTTGAACATGGCTATCATATCACCCCTTAACCTCCTCTTCTCCAGGCTAAACATGACCAGCTCCCTTAGCCGTTCCTCATAAGGCATCGTTTCCAGGCCTTTGACCATTTCGGTTGCCCTCCTCTGGACACGTTCCAGTTTTTCAGTGTCCTTCTTGAATTGTGGTGCCCAGAACTGGACACAGTACTGCAGGTGAGGTCTGGCCAGAGCAGAATACAGTGGCACTATTACTTCCCTTGATCTAGATGCTATACTCCTATTGATGCAGCCCAGAATTGCATTGGCTTTTTTAGCTGCCGCATCACACTGTTGGCTCATGTCAAGTTTGTGGTCAACCAAGACTCCTAGATCCTTTTCACATGTACTGCTCTCAAGCCAGGTGTCACCCATCTTGTATTTGTGCCTCTCATTTTTTTTGCCCAAGTGCAATACTTTACATTTCTCCCTGTTAAATTATTTATACCCTGCCCATCTGGCTGGGTTTCCCTAGCTGCTCTGGTTGGCTTCCAGCAAAATATTAAAATACAATAATTCATCAAATATTAAAAGCTTCCCTAAACAGGGCTTCCTTCAGTTGTCTTCTAAAAGTCAGATAGTTGTTTATTTCTTTGACATCTGATGGGAGGGCGTTCCACAGGGTGGGCACCACTACCAAGAAGGCCCTATGCCTGGTTCCCTGTAACTTTGCTTCTCGCAGTGAGTGAACCGCCAGAAGGCCCTCGGAGCTGGACCTCAGTGCCCAGGCTGAACGATGGGGATGGAGACGCTCCTTCAGGTTGTATTGGATTCCTCTGTTGTGAAGCATTAAGAAACACTAAAGTCCTCATTAAAGCTCTTGTGCTAGTTGACAGGGAGCATTGTATATGGCCCTCTATCATTTTCCTGTAGCTTCATGGTTGTATATTGACAAATAAAGACAAAGCAGTTTCAAAAACCATTTCACCATCTTCTACAAAGCATATAGGTATACTTGAACTGTGTCCTCGGTTATTGTAAAGTCACCTGTGGAGTTTTAACCATCATTAGAAAGTGGTCCATTGAGAATGATCCACCACAGTTTCACAATGAAACAAAACTAAGCATGCCTCAACCTATGCTACTGTATTGGATAGGAACCGCTGGGTTCCATTATTAATTCTTGGTCCTCTATCTGCTATATATACTTTATGTTTGTGACTTTCTCCTGGGAAAACAAGTCCACAGAAAGCTCAATGGATGTTCTCAATGGCCTTTGCTTTTCATGAATTAACACATGTTTTTGTGTGTATTAGCCACCACTTGAATCATAATATAATTTCACATAGACTGTTGACAAACTAGAAAGCAAAGCACAGGCAAGAGCAATAAGAACAATAATAGCCTTGGAAGTCAGCTGATTTTGTAATGGTAATTGAAATAAATATTGTAATCTGTAATTCTTCTATAACTACACTAGCACTCCATTCCACTCTAAGCCTCTGCTAGTAAACTTTAGCATTCCAACGTTGCTATGGTGGCTCACAAGGAACATTAAGTGCTTGTGTTTGTTTTTGGCTAGTAGTGAAGACACGACAATAAGATGACAAAATGGTAAGGCTACATGTTGTAAAACTGTGTACTGTACAAAGTCAGATAATTTTTCTTAAAACATTGCACAGTATTCACTGCACCAGTAATAAGCCAATGCTGAAGAAAATTAAGGAGACTTGGCAGAAGATTTAAGGGGAAACATACCCAGATCAAAGTGGTTGAGTGGGCCTTTAGAGGGCAAGGCGATTCCTCAAGTAAACTGGTCTTAAGCTGTTAAGTGCTTTATAGACTAATAGTAAGACCTTGAATGTGACTCAGTAGTAGACTGGCAACCAGGGCAGATCTTTGGGCATGGATGTAGTGTGATGACAGGTTCTCATTGTGTTCCAAGCACAGGGCTGCAGGATCAAAGAACACACACTGGGACCAGAGTGGGTAAAACATGGCCACAGTCTGTATTGATTACACTCATAAAGGGGATTTGCATGGCAAAAGCATCCTGTTATTAGGCATCCTTATCTAATATATCCATTCTTGGTACAAGAAGGGAGTTGCTAAGCACCAATAAGGGGTCCATCTTGATGCTGCTCATTCTGGGGAATCCTGCACACAACCTTGGTGTGCTCCTCATCCTCACCCCAAGCTGAAGCTGTGGGAGAACCTCAACCAAGACCCCATTTGACTATGAATCCTATTCAGTTCCCATTCCCTACAGAACCAGGAAGCTTTGCTGACTGGCTCCTGGCCAGGCACACCCCCTGATGCGCTGGCCAGAATCTGTGATTGGCTCCAGCGATTCAGCCAACCACAGACACCACATTGCTATACTTGGAACTCAACTGGCCCTTCCTCCCATCAATGCTGTCAGGATAAGGTAGTCTGCTGTGGAGAGCTGCAAGCCTGCAATCAAGCTGTAGCATTCCACACTAATTGCAGCTTTTAGACCAACAGTATGGAAAGCCCCACATGGAGTGTGTTGCCGTAATCCATTCTTGAATTTACCAGTGCATGAATTACTGTAGTCAAGCTATATCAATCCAGGTACAGCCACAGTTATTGCACCAGCTGAAGCTGGTGGAAGTTGCTCCTAGCCACAGAGGTTGCCTGGGCCACTCATTGCAAAGCTCAATCCAGGATCAACCCCAGACTGCTTACCTGTGCCTGCAGATAAACAAACAAAAGACACACACGAGCTCAAAATGGAGGTGAAGCTCTTACACTTCTTAGCATTTGCAGTTTCTCTGACACGTGTATGTGTCTGGGAGCGGTGGCAGTGAACATTGCAAGAGATGTTATGAAAGACAATGTGAGATTTATGGGTGCTGTTCCTGCTTTTTTGTAATTTCTGAGGACTCAGCTACATCAGTTAAAAAACAACAACGTTTTGAATGCGTTATAAACACGCAACACTAGTTGGCGCTGTAGAGCACAAAACTTCTATGTGATTTTACATAGGGTTTTTTTTCTTTTGTTATAATGATATAATTTATGATTTGTAGCATTTTTCCTGTGTGTAGATCCACCCTGAATCTGCCCACAGACCTTGACAACCCTGATCTTGAGTTGGCAGGGGACGGAAGAAATTATTATTCTTAATTCCACACTTCCCTTGTTTATTTAAAATATACCGTGCAGCAAACTGTTTTTGCTTCCTAAAGTGTGCAGTGTTTATGGGAACCTGCAGCTCAGTGGAAACTTGTTAACTTCACTAGATGCACCTTATTGCATAAGCAGCCAATTGCAACTGCCCAACTTGGTTAATAAACTCATCCTCAGTGATGTCTTAAAATCCCAGCTGATAAACAGAAGATGGGGAAAACCCCAATCATTCAAACAGTTTATAAACTACTTTGTGTATAAAAGCACTGAATGTATCAGTCACATAGCTTCTATTGTAAACTGCAAAGGCACTCGATAAACATTATAGCTTTACTTAAAGATCCCATTTCCTTCCGAATGAAAGCAAAAGACAGTAGAAGTTTGCAGCTCTTCCTTTATGGATGGGAATAAATGCCGCCACCCCTTCTCTGAGGCTAAGGGGCCACAAATGGTAAATACCATTCTAGTAGAATCCATCAACTTTGGGGGAAGTAATTAGTTGGAACAAACAAATTCCTGCTTCCTCATTTCATCTCCTTCCCATGCAGCCTGAAATGCTAAATGCCATGGTAAATCAGTAAATGTGCTAGTTCAGTTTCTGTTCAATTAGTAAAAGAACATATAGTGCTTTTACAGCAGACTTTTTCAACATAGTGTTTGCCAGATTTTGGGGGCTAGAACTCCCATCAGCCTCAACCAGAATGTTGGCTGGGGCTGATGGGAGTTCTAGTTCAAAAACATATGGAAAACACCAATTGAGAAAGGCTATTCTAGACCTACTTGCTGTTATGATTAGTTCTTAACTCCTTTTCGAATAAGACAGCATTGCTGAAATAATGTTCAGTATCATTCCCTGTTACTTTGTTTGGAGACTGATTCTGTAACATGTGATCATAAATAGTTAAGAAATACCCACTTTCCAACTATTTCTTATATCTGGGCCTTCTGACTCCACACCCTTGCTGGCCCAAATGTGTTACAGTGGTACCTCTGGTTACGTACTTAATTCGTTCCCGAGGTCTGTTCTTAACCTGAAACTGTTCTTAACCTGAAGCAACACGTTAGCTAATGGGGCCTCCCCCTGCCGCCGTAGCATCAGAGCACGATTTCTGTTCTCATCCTGAAGCAAAGTTCTTAACCCAAGGTACTATTTCTGGGTTAGCGGAGTCTGTAACCTGAAGCATCTGTAACTTGAAGCGTATGTAACCCGAGGTACCACTGTAGAAGTCATTCTTCTGTTTTTTTGTGTTTTTTAAAAAAATTATTACCAAGCTACTTTTAGAATTTGCCTGCTGCATTTGATCTGGCTTTTAGCTGGTATATTCTCCCCCCAGGGATGCGGGTAGCGCTGTGGGTTAAACCACAGAGCCTAGAGCTTGCTGATCAGAAGGTCAGCGTTTCGAATCCCCACGACGGAGCGAGCTCCCGTTGCTCGGTCCCTGCTCCTGCCAACCTAGCAGTTCGAAAGCACGTCACAGTGCAAGTAGATAAATAGGCACCCCTCTGGCGGGAAGGTAAATGGTGTTTCTGTGCACTGCTCTGGTTCATCAGAAATGGCTTAGGCATGCTGGCCACATGACCCAGAAGCTCTACGCCGGCTCCCTCGGCCAATAAAGCGAGATGAGCGCCGCAACCCCAGAGTCGGCCACGACTGGACCTAATGGTCTGGGGTCCCTTTACCTTTATTCTCCCCCCCCCACCTCCATTATTTTCAACCAATGGGAAGGAATGCATATGAGCAAGATTTGAATACTGTGAAAAAAGAAAGCTCAATGTAGTGATTACATCATCATGATTTTTCTTTTCTGCACTGCACTATGCAGCACAATCATACACATTTTTACCTAGAAATAAGTTCCAAATTGAGTTCAGTACTTAACTCCCTGGGTAAAATGGGTATAGGACTGCAACTTTAATTTGTTAAAACCATATGAAAAACAATGTTACCTCTGTTTATCTTGTCTGAAGCCCATTGGAACTACAAGAAACTTTAGTGTTGCTGATTTGGAAAACTGAAAGTTTGAGGGAGAAGGCTAACACTCCTCTTCCAGAACCACTGCTCTGATCCAGTTTTGTTTTCCCCACTTCCCCAAGCTGCTTTTAAAGGGGTGGGATGCAAATGTTGAGAAGTTAATTCACAAGTGTATGCTTTGATTTGAAGATTTCACATGGGAAGAAATTTTGATGTGGGGGTGTTCACAAACAAGCAGTTCCTCACCTGCATTTTGAGGTGTTGGACTCTTGTGATTGGGCTGTGAGGATCACTTGAACCATCTTCTAGGCTAGCAAGGAGCCCAACACTTGGTTTAAAAAACTGAATCACACTGAAATTTTCATTAAATTTCCCATTTAGCAATGGCCAATGCACGGATGGAAATAGAAACAAGACAATTTTATATGTCTGAAAGGGCTTTTAAAACAATTTCCCCATTATCCTCCAGACCATACAAAGGAAACAATTACCGTATATCTACAAATTTAAATTCCCCCTACTTTCTTGTTCCAGTGGGCATCAGTCTTTCAGACTGTAATCATAAATGATATATTAGGAAACAACTTAAATTTTGTTGCATACTCTAATTCATGGCAAGCAATGTCTTTCATGACCGCAACATTTGGGTTTGTTTTTTGTTTTAATTTTTGTTTTGTATTCTCATCCTGTATTTTTCTGTTGTGAATTGCACTGGAATGAAAGGCAGTGTACAAATTTAATAATTTTTGTACAGTGGTACCTCAGGTTACATACACTTCAGGTTACAGACTCCGCTAACGAGAAATAGTACCTCAGGTTAAGAACTTTGCTTCAGGATGAGAACAGAAATCGTGCTCTGACGGCGCGGCGGCAGTGGGAGGCCCCATTAGCTAAAGTGGTGCTTCAGGTTAAGAACAGTTTCAGGTTAAGAATGAACCTCCGGAACGAATTAAGTACTTAACCCGAGGTACCACTGTATTACTATTATTATAACACTCAAATGTCAGCAGTGTTTGAAATACTAAAGTAAAGCCTAGTACTAGTTGACTGTTCAAGACTTTGTAAAATGAATTCCGACCATTTCTGCCCCCAAAACATGCATCATCCCAAGAGCTGATTCTGAAATGATAAAAAGATAGAAAATTGCACATGATATTCTTCTGGATGTACTTGGCTATTTCTGTTCTATGTGCACCAGTTATCTGAGTTAGCTGACAGGTTTAGAGTCACAGTGTTTGATCTCCCGTGGAAGGTCATCACTTGAAGCCTCTTGACCTTTTAAAATATTTGCATATGCAGGTTCAGCATAGGTGGAGTTGAAGCTGAAACACTCCTAATGGTCACCCACAGTTTGCTACTAAAGACAACCAATGTCCTAGGATGCTTTTAAAACCCCTTATTCTCTAGACCAGGGGTCAGCAACCTTTTTCAGCCATGGACCGGTCCACCGTCCCTCAGACCATGTGGTGGGCCAGACTATTTTTTTTTTGGGGGGGGAATAACGGATTCCTATGCCCCACATAGACGCGGGTGGCGCTGTGGGTAAAAGCCTCAGCGCCTAGGGCTTGCCGATCGAAAGGTCGGCGGTTCGAATCCCCGCGGCGGGGTGCGCTCCCGCTGCTCGGTCCCAGCGCCTGCCAACCTAGCAGTTCGAAAGCACCCCCGGGTGCAAGTAGATAAATAGGGACCGCTTACCAGCGGGAAGGTAAACGGCGTTCCGTGTGCTGCGCTGGCTCGCCAGATGCAGCTTTGTCACGCTGGCCACGTGACCCGGAAGTGTCTCCGGACAGCGCTGGCCCCCGGCCTATAGATGTGAGATGGGCGCACAAACCCCAGAGTCTGTCAAGACTGGCCCGTTCGGGCAGGGGTACCTTTACCTTTACCTTATGCCCCACAAATAAACCAGAGATGCATTTTAAATAAAAGCAAACATTCCACTCATGCAAAAACACCAGGCAGGCCCCACAAATAACCCAGAGATGCATTTTAAATAAAAGGACACATTCTACTCATGTAAAAACATGCTGATTCCTGGACCGTCTGCGGGCTGGATTGAGAAGGTGATTGGGCCGCATCCGGTGCCTGGGCCTTAGGTTGCCTACCCCTGTTCTAGACAGCTTCTATTCTCAACAAAATTAGGTACAGAACTAAAATAATGAAAAGTAGATACATATAATTTCCCTCTGTCTCTCAAGCCAACATAAAATTTCTCCTCATCTCCACCGAAGTCAGAATACTTTTTGCAATCATCTCAGTAATATAGGAGGAAACAACCCTTAAGCGGGATAATGCAAAATAGTCAGGAGGTCTTCCCAGGAGAATTCTTAGGAAAGGGAGAATCAACCTCTCTCTACTTGCATTTGAGGAAATGTAAGTAAAAGCCCTCTGTATCTTCCCTGCTCCTGGGGAAAGCTGGGTCATGTACACAGTGACGTGGGAGTGTGGTGTGCTTCTGCCCATATAGTAGCTCAACCCACAGATGTTCAGACAAATGCCTGAACATGGTTTCTCAGTCACACTACATAATCGCATGAGCACTGTTCCAGAGTATTTTTCATTCTTATGTATATTATATCAATTCAAAAAATGATTGGGTAGTGAAGAAATTACACAACTTTCTACTTACGAGTGTTTGTTGAACTAATTGGCTGATGAAGAACTGAACGGAACAGTAGTTGTTATCGAGAAAAACTGCTCAGCAGAGTTCAGAGTTGGACATCAGAATTGGACATTTGCCGATTATACAAAGCTTTACAAGCCTGATATCCACCAGGTAAAGTCTGGCACTGTGACTTATTCAAGAACTTTCAGATACTTCAGTTTGATAGTTTTGATGTTTTGCATTATTTCATAAAGTTTTCTATACTGTAATTGTTTCTGGCCATCGTGTTGCTTTTGATATTGCTGAGTCATATTTTGCAATAAAGGGGTTTGTTTGTTTGTTTGGTTGTGTACTCATTGTTGTACCATGAACATGGTTTCTGGCTGTTTTCCCTCTGTTTCCAAAGCACTGTCTCTCTTCACTCAGACCTTTGCTTCCTTAGCCCAGGGCTGTGTGTGTGTGTTGAGAAAGTCACATCCCTTCGCAACGATGACTTTCAGCCTTCTAGAAAAATCATTCTGGAAAATGATCTAGCAGTCGGTTCCTATGGCAACCCTTCAAAGGCCATTAACAAGTCCAAGGTTGCATTCAGATATTGCTTCAAGGAAACCCAGTGTAACAAGCAGGCAGTGCAACTCCCCAAACCTTCTCACTGGTGATAGGGGTGTCCCTCATGCCAGCAGCCTGTCAACATCTGATGAAGATGTATATTTTTCCTTTGGGCTTTGGGAGATGGATGAATTACTGAGTTGCGTTATCTGCAGTAATGAATATGTGTCTGTGGATATTTCTCTGCCGATGCTTATTGGTTTTATGGTTTAATATTGCCTTTTCATCTGCTGAATATTATAGATTATGTCTACATACCAACCTTGGCATTGAAGACAATTTTAAATATTACTTTTATTATTAACTATTGTTATGGAAAGGTATGCATTGTAAACCATGAGGTGCAGTGTGTGTGTTCCCCCAAAATATACGCATTGGGCATGCATACTGTAGATGGTCAGTTTTTGGTTACATTCAACAAATTGATCTCCCTGTTGCAGGGCGACCTCCAAGATCATATTCCTCACGTTCATATTCCTCCATTGCCATCAGCCCACAAAGCCTTGCAAGTCTATAATGCTTTTCTGCCATTTCCATTTTGATATTACAAAGGCAATGATTAAAATGTTTTGGATTATCAGTTAATTCAGATCTTAATTTATCCAAGTCTGCATTCAGGTTTTCTCTCTCATTTTCATGCTGTGAAGACAAGACAAGATAGGATTACTTGCTTATTACATCCAAGTCATATTTTAACCTGATCAAAATTTTCTAGTAGTACAGCAGGGAAGATTCATCTTATTTGCACAGCAATGTTTTCCTCTCCCCTGTATGATCCAGGTGTGCTTAACGTTTTTCAAAAGGAGATTCATTTTAATTGTGCCACTTGTGAAAGGTCTTTCATTGCCATTTCAGAGTTTTATGCAAAGAGAATATAGAATGCAGCCCCAATGCACTTACTTTTCAGTAGATAATCTTCCCTCACCCTGGTGCCCACCAAATGCTGTAGGACTAAAACTCCCATCAGCCATGACCACTGGTCATGCTGATTAGAGCTGATGGGAGTTTTAGTCCAACAACACTTTGAGCTCAACGTGTTGGCTAAAGCAGCGATAGACCTAGTGAAAGAAAAAATAACCTTTATTAGCCTTCTTGATAACTCTTTTGTCTTCCCTTGAAATTCCTCTGATGTTTTGCCTGAGGAGAATGTCTGTTTGTTACAGCTGACAAGTTCCTTTGAGTTTTGTTTTGGGCAAAAAACTATGGTGGCAACTCTAATTTGAGCACTGAAGCGAGATCACTATAAGGAAAGGATAAACATTTTCAAGTTGTTATGGGGGGTGCAGCAAACAGAATGCTGTTTAATTGGCACAGGAGAATATTCTGTAGAATTTATATAAATCTGAGGGATACCTTTCATATTCTCCCTTCCTCAGCAATTTGTTGTCAGCAAGACAGAATCCCCAGCTGAGAACATTCCACATAAGCTCTGACCTTACCATCTGGCACATACCCTGAAAAGACTTTAAACTATTAGCTTCCTCACACTTAAGCTTCCTTAAATTAAATATATACAAACCTGTCCACTTATTGATTTGTTTTCTGATTCTTCTCATGCACTGCCTCTTGCAGTAAAATGACTCTGAGAAAATAGCTTACTAGTCTTGGCTATTTTCTCCCCATTATCTACAACACTTTTATTATCCATAATATTATTTTTCAGATACAGTTTGTGGAAACACTTGACATTAAAATGACTTTCGAAAATGAAATTCATTTGACAGTGTGCCACCCCGTTTACTGCTTTTTTGCACAAAGTATGGCTGAGCTCCCACTTTTGTAGTGCCAGACACAGTTCAGTGACATTTTTGTACCGTTAGATTCCTCTTGGCCCAGGTTACAGAATGATTAATTTAGTGTTGAGCCAATATTTTTAGCAGATTGTATTTGAGGCTGTTCCAAAATAGTGGGGAGGGATAGCTTCAGCGGTGGGGATACTGTAGTATCATGATTCTCAGTGATCAATGGGAGTGGTTGGTGGGAAGATCAGAGATGGTACAGCAGAGAGAACAACAGAGGATTGCACCTGGTGCCCATATTTGTACTGCTGGGTGTTTACCCATTGTTCTGAATAGCATGGTGGCACTGTTGTTAAACACCAGGTTGGCATGTAATAAGACAGTGCTTGCTCATGACTTAATTGTGGATGAGAGTGCTGATCTTTCAGGTAACATGATTCTAGGTTGTTTAGGGCTATTTATCTCAATAACAACACCTTAAATCTGGCTTGGTAGAAAACGGCCAATCACTGCAGCTATTTTAGCACAGATGTTATGTTTGGATGGTTCCACTTAGTAAACTAGCTGCTGCATTCTGCATCAGCTGCAACCTCTGATACAACTTTAAAGTGAACCCCAGATAATGCACATTACAGTAGTCTTGTGATTACTAATACATGAATCATAGAGGCCAAGCTATACCTATCCTAAAATGTACATAGCTGGCATACTAGCTGAAGCTGACAATAGGCACTCCTTGCCATAGTCATTAATTCAGCCTCCTGTGACAACGTTGGACCCAGGAACACCTCCAGACTATGTCCCTGTTCCTTCAGAGGAAGTGCACATATCCAGAACAGGTAAACTCCCTAATTCTTGGACCTGGGAACAACTCATCCACAGAGCTTCTGTACTATCTCAATAATCCCAGTATATCCATAGTATCCCAATAATCAAGGTAATACATGGCACGGAAGCAGAGAACGAAAAAGTGGGAGGGAAGTATGATGGATGCCCATTAGTAGAAGCAGTTTTAACTGGCTATGAGTGATGTTTTCATTAATGAGAGCTGAATGTGATTTCTTAATTTGAGTAATGAAAACTATAATAGATGTTCTTGCTAACTGCTTGGTTTTTTATATTTATGTATCTTGGTGACTTTATTGACCTACTTATGACATTAAATTGTCATGTTTCTTCTTGAAGATTACTTATTCCTTCAAGTAGCATTTACCATAAGATGATATCTGTTACGATAGAAGATTTCTAATGAGAAGTTCATTTATTTTTTTGAAATCCTTTCATCAACAGCTGTTTAATACGGAGGATCTTAACGTAAATAGTAAGAAACTGAATCATCCAAATAATGGTTAGGTCTAGAAGCACAATACCTTTCTACATTTTCATAGAATGAGTTATGCTTATGCTATTAGCTGAATGATCATGGAAATGTATGGTATATGTTTGGCAGAGTTGAGGAGCACCACTGAGTTAGAAAAAAAAACGCATGAAAAAGTGAATAGAAGGGATAAGACACTGTATCATTGACTACTCAGTTGAAAAAGGTGAGTTGTTCCTTTGAATTATGTAATATTCAGCTATAATAAATGCAAAATAACACTGTGCAGAGAAAAGGAAAATGCTGCGCATTTCATAACCAAAGCAGTGACTATGATGATGTCATATTTGTAAACAATCATTTATCCATACTAAATGCATCAGAGTTCCAACAAACCTTTGTCACGTCATCACATGGCATCCAATTAAAAGCCAACACAATTAAAGATCAAAGTCCAGTAGAGGACAAAGGCATTTAACAAACACAAAAAAATGCCATTTTACACTCATGGGTAAAGCTAGAAATTCTGTTTACAGCAAAATAAATTATAAGGCTACATATTAAACAGTTTTAGAGTGTTCAATGGGTTCTTATCATTTTTTAATCATTGTGCTTCTATGCTTGCTTACTCAGAAGTATGCTTCAGTAAGTTCTCAGTGGGGCTTACTTTTGAGCAAGTGGGCATAACATCTCACCCGTCTTCCATCATGGAATCCACAGGGGCATATATATAGTCAAAGAAGCTCAACAACTTTGGGCAAAACAAACAAACAAACAAACAGCTCAACAACTTTTCATTTTTGAAAGCTGGCAACCCTACCAGTGTAGCTTACATAAAATCAAACCAAGACACTCCCTCCCCACAGGCTTACATTTAAATAAACAAACAACACAACACAACAACATGGAAAAGGGACAACCTTCCACCTAATCATTCTTGCCATTGCAAAAAGCCACTTTATGAGTCAAAAAAGTGCTAGAGTTCTTCAACAACTGCAGAACCCTCTTCACCGAGGAGAGACTGCTTCCTTGAACTAACAGGGAATTTAGAAAGCATTTCCTAGGTTCTGTGTATAATTGGCAATATAACAAATAAGGAAGCTTGTCTTCTGCCTGTGGTTGCCCACATATACTGAGCTTATCTGTATATGGAACCTTGTTACAACACCCATCCAGCACTGCTTAGGGTATTACTTGTAAACACAACTCAGTAAAGGAAGATCTTAATTGAACAGGTGCAAGATGATGGTTGCATGCACCTTCTGAATATGCCCTAGAATCCACACCATGCTCTATGACCTGTGTGTATGTGAAACTGGATCTGGCCAGTGGGTTTGATCTTTATCTTCCCAACTCTTTGCTTGCTATGTTGATGGCAAGTGCTCATGGTGCTCATGGAATCAGGTCATTGTCAGGAGATGTGTTCTGCCCATCAGCATGGCTACTGCTAATGACTATATCTTAGGGCCCATAATATGACTATTAGCAGTAGCCATGCTGATAGGGACAGAATGAATATGGAAATGGTTGATATTGGTCAATAGATGCTGCTCACATAAGACCATTCTTCATATTGTTTGAAACAGCAACACTGATTATGATAGGCATCATCTGAGAATGTGTGAAAGACTCTTCAGAAATATTGCTAGTCTCATCCAAATGATTGATCTTCTAGGCAATTCCTCAAATGTTCCTCCCCACCCATCTAGGAAACTTCACCTGTGTTTTCACCAATTTAGAGATGTGAAAAATTCCTCTGGAATATTTTGATGATCCTATCACAACTGATTCAGCTTCTTTTGAGGAACTTAGGTCTTTTGCTTAAGCAGGAATTTCCAAATTTGCCTTAGATTTTGCAGTTTATTAAAAAAAAATAATTGGCATGTAAAACACCAAGCAGGCCAAGTGGACTTCCAGATACATTTATACTGAAGAACATGGATTAACATAATGATCATGCTACCTGATACCAAAACAAATGTGAGTCAGTCAGTCATGTCCTGAGCATGCAGTTCCAGTCATTTTAAAACAGTGACTTTGGAAATGACCCAGATTAAAAAGAAAATGAACAAATTGCATTTTCCGTCAGCAGTCATTGGAAGTAGGTCAGAACAT
Source organism: Podarcis vaucheri (assembly GCF_965113315.1). Taxonomy (NCBI): domain Eukaryota; kingdom Metazoa; phylum Chordata; class Lepidosauria; order Squamata; family Lacertidae; genus Podarcis; species Podarcis vaucheri. The sequence goes on from NC_138762.1 coordinate 37,465,243, forward strand.
TTCTTTGTACAACATGGAGTAATAAGACCTTGCTGTCAGAACTGGAAAAACATCTTTATTTCCTGTGGCAAGGCACTGGATGGTTTAGGGGACTGTGTCATTGTTTTCAGTGGCAGTCCACCCAACCAGTGAGTAGGGATGGGGAAATACTATCAATCATGTAATATGAGCAAATTAGAGAGGATTGGGATTTTCCAGTTTGGCTCATAGGTACCATATATATCAAAGCACCCAAGAGCTAGTAGTTTCCCAAAAGGGGCTTGTATAACACCTAGCACAGCATTAAATGTTTATTAATAAAAATAATGGTGGTAGTGATGGTGATTGCCATGCCATTTACTTCACATGCATTTCTAAAGCCAAGGCAAGCTCAAGTCCAAACATCTCAAACACATCCAAGTCATTCCATCAAATACCATAGCAAAGAATATTTTCATCATGTTCTAGTGTAGTGGTGGGGGACACCCCCCCACCTTTGGGCTAGATGCAGTCAAATCCAACCCTCTGGGTTCCCTCTTAACCATCAGCTGAGTGGGGAAAGGCCACCATTATGCAAAGTGTGCAACTCTAGCTCCTTCCTCTGCGAGATCTGATGCAGTGTGGGAAATGGCACAGCAGAGAAGTAGGCTTCTGTTTCTTGTGATATTAAGAAAGCCTACACCTGCCAGTGTCCAGCCAATTGTAATGAGGACACATGTATTTTGGTGCCGTGCTCTTGTGAGAGCCAGCTGGGACTTCCCCACCTCAGCCCCCTGTCTCCTTTATTGGTGGCAGCTGCCTCAGCGAGTGCCAAGGTACCTCCAGCTCCTCCTCCACTTCCTTGCTGTTATCCTCACCTTTGTCTTCTTATTTCACTCCTCTGGTGGGAGTGTCATTGGGCAGAGGGGGTGTGGCCTCAGGGCCCTGCAGGGGCGGCCTGGCCTGCACCACCACCACCACCACCTCCGCCTTCTCCTTCTCCCCCTCCATTGGCTCTGGTTCCTCTTTTGCACAAAAGACGCATGTATTTTGGTGCCGAGCTCTCATGGGAGCCAGCTGACTTTCATAGAAGCTTGGCACCGAAAACAGGACATCCAATCAGATGCCGTGATGGCTTCTGTAGTTCTGGAATGTCCTGATCAAATTGGAACTGTTGAGGGGTATAAAAGTCATCCAAGAATTTTGCAATTGCATGCATGCAGGTTTGAGGAGGTATTTGCATAGGTTAATGGCTATGAATAGCTGTAGGGCAAAGCTTGCAGTTAGACTGTGCATTGACATGATTTGCATTCTTCTGCTGGGATTATTGGGTTCTTTTTGCCTTTTGCTTGCACAGCCAGGGTAGATGAAGAATTCTGGAGAGTTGGGCTGTGTGTGTGTGTGTGTACACACAAACACCAAACTTCTTTTTTAAAAAGGCTGTGAAGAAAATAGTAGCTTGTGTTGATTTTCTGAGGATTATTTTCTTTCTCTTTCCATGAGGCAAAGCTTTGTATGACTGGTTCTCTCACTCTCAAATTGTGCATGTGTATTAAGGATATGTGTCTCTGTTTTGCCCTTCCCTGGCTACTTTGGAGTCTACTCCATTCAATACTGGAACGCATGGTCCACCAACAACCTTCCACCTGGGTGATGTGGCCTTGACTCCAAGAATGCTCTCCCGCCCTAGTATTATAATGAGAGACAGAAGTTTGTTACTTCCAGCCATGTAATGCTGCTTCTGAGAGTGTTACTACACCCAGACTGGGATGTGTGGGGGAGACCAGGCTGGTTGGCATGGGCACACATACATACTGGCACCTGAGGGCATGGTTGAAGGCCTTATGTGCCTTGGCTGCACCACTGATGGCCCTCCTCTCCCGGCCATATTCTTGGTCTTACCCAGCCTGCCCTCCATTCTAGTATAAGATAACCAGTAGTAATTTTCCCCTGCCTTTACATTGGCCAAGCAAGTTTTTTCACCTACACCTTACTGGATCCAGGCAGTGTTTATGCTTATGGGTCTGTGCTGTTAAATTGACTGATTTAGTTGCATGGTTAAGTCAGTCACATTGTTGGAGAGGAGGTGTGGGGAAGATTCAGGGCAGATAAGGGTAGAGGTGAGGACCCTTGGGTGAAGGGCATTTCCAGAGATTAGTTGCTCTGGGTTAGAAGGCCCTTAGCCTGGATGTGGAATGTGCTTGAGGCTCACCTTTAGCACCTTCCCAGAGTTGTAGGGCCTAGGAGGCAGTGAGGAAGTAAGGCCTCCCTCGTCTTCATAATGTGGGTGCTCAAATAGACAGGGTTCGGCTTGCCCAAAGTTGGAATTAAGCTGCCTTCCCACTACAGTATTCTTATTTCCCCTGAAGATACAGCATAAATAAAATGTGACCCAAATTCAACTCATCACTTACGTCCCACTTCTATATTCCAGTCTGGTCACAAGTGCTATTTGCTTTTATCCATACTGCACTTAGCAAAAAGAATGTTTTTAGAGGATAGAATCAAAGACTCATAGAATTGTAGAATTGGAAGGGTCATTTAGTTCAACCCCAGGAAATGCAGAAATCTCAGCTAAAGCATCCATGAGAGATGGAGCATGGGAAAAATGAAGGGGGTGGTGGAAGATGGGTTTGTCTTTAATTGCTTTGTGTAAGAACATGCACCCCATCTTTAACCAGTCCAAAACTTACCTGCTACCTCATTCAGAATTATGCATAGTGCAATACACTGTGTGGTGCAGAATCTAGGCCAAATCTAGTATGGGATAGTCTTCAGACTTTGTGCTGGGAAAAGTGACTTCATTTGACAACTCAGAACAAAGTGATTTGAGGGCAACAAACCAACCTGCCACTGAAGTAAAATTAAATGGATAAACAATTTCCAGCCTTTCCATTTGGCTGATTGTCGATTGAGGTATCTGAGAAGGGTTGAAGGAATGATCTTGTTCCGAGCATTAACTGAAAAATATATCAATTAAGCTTTTAGGAAGAATAAACCCCCTTTAAGTGCTGTAGAACATCCATTTACATTTGCCAGACATTAGGTTATAGGTCTTTCATCAAAATAACCAAAAAGTTATGAATAAAAAAATTTGATAGGCTTTAATAGGTACCAATTAACATTTTTTTCTGATGCAAGCTCTGCTATTAAAGCTATGTGTTGGAAAAAATTACATGAATAATTTCATTAAATGGACCCCAAAGGTTAAGTTTAATGCTCATCACACCGTCCCTATTGTCCACTTGTAATTGCTGGCAATAGACAAATGCAGCATAATTTAATGAGTGTTGATACCAATGGTTGTATTTCCCAAAACATGACACATGATTCACTTTCGGGAGAGTGACCCTGTAAAACTAGCTTGTGTGTGACACAAATGCTCTCACAGCCTCACCAGCAGTCCTCCTCCTGTTTGCTCTGACGCCCAAGCTCCAAGCCTAGGTGTCCTTGTTTCAGCCCTATTAAACTCATTGACACTTGCTTCCAAGTAAACAGGAACAGGATTGCACTGCATGACAGGCAAACACTGGAAAAATACTTGGACATAGTATTGTCAGTAGGTTACATTTTTTTAATAACACACATTTTGAAGGCTTTTTATCTTACACAATAAATGTGATTAGTGTATGGCATGTTTCATTCAGGCTTTCTCACTTGGACTGAGTTGAAACAGAGGCTAAGCACAGGGCAGATACAGATGTGATGAAGAACACAGGGGTGCAGATTTTAAAAAAATGAATAAAAACTGTGTTTAATTTGTCCCTTCGCAGCTTCTATAATGTGTGAGTACTGATGACCCAGAGAGTTCTCTAAAAATGAATTGTAAATAGTTAGTTTTGCCTTACATCTTCTAATCAATGCCACAATTTGGAACTTCTAATTAGTCATTGCCAGCCTAATTTTAGAGTTGTCTGCAATGAACTTTTCCCGCTGCACCAGCATGTACATTGAGACAAACTAATTGGCATCTGATTCCAAGCAGATTTACAGTGGTCTGTGATGGTGTGTGGTTTACTTTGCAGGCGTGGTAGTGCTTTATTTATACTGATGCTGCTACATATATTTATTATAATCATAACCATTTCCATATTTACAGGCCATCTTTTAGGGTTGACCTATTTCAAAGCAGCTTCCTACACATTAAAAAACAACTTGTAACCTATAATAACCTCTGGTTGTTATAAGAACTACTATTTAACTTTAAGCATTGATGTCTGAGTTTGGTTCCTCCCCCTCTTCCCTTCCTATCTCTTTTGCTCATGTTGTATCATCCCCTTTAAACTGGAGGCCTGGAGTCAGGATCCGTCTTGCTTCAATCAATTGTATGTATGCTGGTCTTGGAGCCTTTATTGCTGGTGAGTGGCCTAAACCACTGGACTGATGGATCAGGACCCACTACTAGGTTGCAGCCTGGTCTAAGGTGGGCCACAACAGAGGAGCACCGCAGCCATGCAGATATATGGTAAAAGATTAAGAAAAGGTAAAGGGACCCCTGACCGTTAGGTCCAGTCACGGACGACTCTGGGGTTGTGGCGCTCATCTCGCTTTATTGGCCAAGGGAGCCAGCATACGGCTTTTGGGTCATGTGGCCAGCATGACTAAGCTGCTTCTGGCGAACCAGAGCAGCACATGGAAACGCCATTTACCTTCCTGCCGGAGCGGTACCTATTTATCTACTTGCACTTTGACGTGCTTTTGAACTGCTAGGTTGGCAGGAGTAGGGACCGAGCAACGGAAGCTCACCCCGTCGTGGGGATTCGAACCACCAACCTTCTGATCGGCAAGCCCTAGGCTCTGAGGTTTAACCCACAGCACCACCCATGTCCCTAAAAGATTAAGAAAAGGGTAATCAAATGTTTAGTTTAGTTAAAAGTGAGTCCCAGGTTTGAAAATGTTGAAGACAAAGTTATAAATGATTAATAACAAAACATAAGTTTTCTTTCTTCTGGCTTCACTCCTTTTCATTGTTGTACACAGATAACAATGGAAACACACACCCTCTGCCTCCTTTCCATTCTTGTTCATAGTTTTCAGGTGGTGGTGGTGGGGTTGTGGCATTGACCCCTGTGTCAGAAAAAAAGGCAGAATGATTAATACATGGTAGAGTTTTGCTTCTTGTTTTGGCCATATGTCCTTAGGCAGGGACAGTTTGAATTATTGCTATGTTTTTCTGTTTTGGATCAGTATGCACCGATGTCATAAGTATGTACAAGAGAAAAGGTAAATCCAGTAAGTGATATTTAAACCATCCATATATCGTGTTGTTTTTTTATATTAGTGGCATTTTCTGTGCATCAAGCCTTATGTATGGAGCAGCTCGCAAGGCACATTTTTGCCTATGTGATATCCTAAACCACCTAATCTTCATGAATGACTCACTGGGTGAGGACCCCCACCATCTGCAGCAACTTAAAGATTCAAAGCAGTCGTGATTTTAGAATTCTGCTTCTGAAAACCTGCAACGTTTCCCACTGGTTGTTATGCAAAGACAAACATCTATTTTAGGTTGGCTGTTTATGTCCCATTCCGTAACGGACAGCAGGAATCCTTGTGTGATTTCTGCCACAAAGGGGGAATAAAAAGATACAGGCATACAGAAAAAATCCCAAGGCAAATACTCTCTGCAATGCTCAGCCCTAATCTAGCTAAAAATAACCAAGTGCTTTCCTCCAACAATAAAATATGTCCCAAATAGAGACACTGGCTTCTAAAAGAAACTTGAAGGATCAGCAGATGCAAAGAACCCTCTTCCCTTCCCCATTTTTTTTTTTAAGGAAACCATTTCTTTAGAAAACTAAAAGAAGGGAGATGAGAGCTCAGCTGCTTCACTTCTCAGCTGCAAATCCTGTTTATGGGGCCAACAGATGTAGATCTCAAGTGTGCAGCCATGCAGAGAGGAATCGTTCTATTTTGGGACACTGTGCTTCTCCCCCATCCCTCCCCCCACCAGTTTGAGATTATGAACAGTCAAAATCCCAAATGTTCATTTGTGGGATTGTGTGTGTGAGTAGGAGAGTGTGTGTGCTAGGAGAACCAGAGGGCAAATGATGCTTCCCTGAATTTAGCACATGTCACAGAGAACCACTCTGTCCTATTACCAAGATTAGTCCCTTTTTCCTGGTCCTGTTCTCAGGTAAACCATGATCCTTGTTTTGTTGTGCTTTTTGTGTTTTCTGGGATGTTCTTGGACTGCGTACATACCATGCATTGCAAGCACATTTAGTGCACATTATTTCTCCCAAAGAAACCTTGGAACTGAAGTGTATCCCTCACAGAGCTACAACTCCCAGAAACTTTAACAAACTATTGTACAGTTTTCAGGATTCTTTGGGGGAAAACAATGCACTTTAAACAAACAGTGTATTTTGGAGAGCGAGGCTTGGAAGAAAGATTCCTACTCTCCCATAACAGAGTTAAGCACAATGTGGATTGCTACCAAGAACATGATAACTTGGTTAGATTTACATCTGCTCTCATCCATCCTTAAACAAACGTTCCCCATGAAAATACTTAGGCTAGAATAAATCACAGACAGCTGTCTACACCTATCAATTCAGTTGGGCTTGGAGCAGCATGCCAGTTTTTTTTTTTAAAAAACCCGGTATTAATACCATGTTTTAGAAATGGGCTCTGCTGAAGTGCTGGGACCCTGGGAGCTGCTCAAGGATGCAAATGCTCATGCTGGCCCAAGATTCATAGAAGAATAGAACTGGAAATATTAGAGTTCATAGGCATCCTCCCTGTTCCCTGCTTAGGACAAATCCAAGGAGCCCTCAACACTCAGGAGAATTTAGCAGACAGCTGTTTCAATTCCTGTAACACAGCAGTGGGGAACTTGAGGCCCATGGGCCAAATGTGGCCCCCCAGGCTTCTCAATCTGGCCCTCAGAAGTCTCTCCAAGCCTCACATCTCATTGGCCCTTCTTTGCACCCTCTATGTTTATGCCTGCCTGGTATGTGTTCTTGAACTCTGACTGTCTGGATGGAGGATACAGAAGGGGATGAGTGTGTGTGTTTAAACTGATGTGCTGTTCAAAGGTAAATATTTCATTTATTGTGTTGCCCACTTTCACCCCTGACCCTGCCCACCCCTGGCATGTGGGCCGTGGATTTTTGCCCCCAACAGGAATGAACAGGCTTCCCCATTCCTGCTGCAAAATATAAGTGACTCAGTTACTTCACCACTCTGTTCACATGATTTATTAAAAGCAGCCGCTGTTCGCTGCTTATAGAGATAAAAAGAAGAATATGGTGAAAAGCAAGCAGGTATTTGTTTTCCTATTGCTCCCTTTACATTAAAGCCAATGCATTTTAAATTATATCAGTATTTCCTGAGACCTTTTAAGCTTCTGGGTGCATTTCCTTTTTTTGTAAACATAATTAAATATTAAAATTTCATGACTTTCTGCCTATGTTTGACAACTGCAATAAGCAACCCTCAGATTAATAACTTACAAGAAATTCAGTCGTTCAGGGAATGCATATGAGCTGTACAGAAGTCCCTTATGTCCTTCAAGTACAGATCGTCTTCAGGCAATAATAAATAAATTAGGTTTTACTTCTGACCAGAGAGTCAACAAGGTTAAGCCTCACAAGAAGAGCAGGGTTGACTGAGTCGTGGATTATTATTATTTTTTTTACACACAGAGGGGGGAAATATGCAGCTGAAGAAGAAATTTTTTTTCAGAAAAATACCAGCTACAGGCATAGATTTTAAGAATGCCTGAACAGGTATCCTTTTCCTGATGTGTTTTCTCTGTTTGGAGAAAACATGTCAACAAAAGCCATCTTCCTAAATTCTCTCATTGGAAGGCATGTGCTGGCCCGCCTCCTCCAATCATAACTCTCCCAAATTGTGTCTTAAGGGCTGGATTTTATTTTATTACATTTACTCCAAATTGCTCGAGGTGGTGTATCTGGTTCTCTGCCCCCATCTTATCCTCACAACAACCCTGTGATTCAGGTTCGGCTGGGAGACAGTGATTTGCCCAAGATCACCCACTGAGCTTCACAGCTGAGTGGGGACTCAAACCGTGGTCTCCCAAGATCACAGTCCAACATTCTCACCACTACACCATACTGACTCTCTAAAGATGAGGGAGTGGTCCTTGTTCCTAAGATTCATCATGATGGGATTTGAACTTACAATTTCACATCTCCTGTTTCCTAACCCCTTGCCTTATGCAGTCAGCTATTAGATATTGTAAGCACTTTTAGCCTTCCTTGTGGTCAGGGCTTCCTGTCATGGGGAGGATTGTAACCACACCCAGATCTTCTCATAGAACTTCCCACCCCAATTTGGAGGGGATTGAGTAGGGCTGACACATGGGCCCCTTCACCTCCTTCATGCATAAAATTTCAGAATGCCTGAATAGTGTTAAAGCAGCCCAGAACCTATCTATTTATATCTATTATCAGCTCTGTTAAGAGTTGGAATTCTTAGAACCACAGAATTGTAGCATTGGAAGGGACCACAGGGAAATAACATGGAAACTACTGAAAGACACAGCCTTGTGATGATGCATTTCCTTTTCCTCGTTCCATAACGTCTAGTTGAACTTATGTTCTCATGTCATCCAGATATGTCTTTTCCTGCCCCTGCTGTACACTATTTCCTCCCAAGGCAGCATGTTTTCTAAAGGGACACATTTCAGCTCGGGAAAGGGACACATTTCAGCCCCATAGCAGGTTCCTGACAGTATACTCTTGAATAACCTATTCTGCCAATTGCCTATTGTGTGAATGACGTCTCATCTAGCCTGGTCCTCATTTATGCATGGCATGTTTGAAGTTTTGAAAGAGAGCTTTGTATGGGCCCAGTCCTTCCTTCTCAGAGGGATGCAGCTCAATGGTTGAGCATCTGTAGATGGTTCAAGATTCGATCCCCAGCAGCTCCTGGTATGGCTGGGAACAACAACTGGTCAAAAACATTAGAGAGGCAGTGCCAGTCAGTGTAGAACAGGCTTCCTCAACCTCAACCCTCCAGAGGTTTTTGGCCTACAACTCCCATTATCCCTAACTAGCAGGACCAGTGGTCAGGGATGATGGGAGCTGTAGTCTCAAAACATCTGAAGGGTCAAGGTTGAGGAAGCCTGGTGTAGAAAATACAGGGCTATTCAGTATGGGGCAACATCCTTTTTCTGAGGTGGAATTACTGTTAGGCGCATTATTAGGGAGGCTAGAGTCACATATGAAGAATATGACCTGACTACCAGGGCCGGCCCACCTATTAGAGGCTAGGTGAAGTGACCAGCTCAGGCAGCAGGATCTACATGGGTAGCAGATTCCTCCAAGGAATGCATCACCCACTGCCACAGTAGCAGCAACAGCTGTGGTGTGCTTCTTGGAGGCCAGAACTGCCCCTTCCTCGGCAGCCCCACAATACTGTCTCTACAGCAGCCTGTCAGCAAATAGGAGACACTGCTGGTCTCCTCCCACCCCAAGGTAGGAAATGGTGAGGGCTGCACTCTGGGGTCTACTGGGCTCTGCACCTGCCCAGCTTGATTCAGAGCGGGCCCCTCCCTCCGTGGTGGCCTTTGACACCCCCCTTTGTTCACAATGTAGATCTTTATTATCCCCCTTGTTCCTGATGTACAGCTTCACTCATCCCTTTTTTTCCTGGCAGGGGCGCACACTGTTTTGTGGTTTGCCTCAGGTGCCAAAATGTATTGATCAGGCCTTGCTGATGACCAGACTGGTAAAAACCAGTTTCAGCTATCAATTACCCCTCACAGGGACTTCTGAAACATGTAGTTCTCTGAGGGGGAATGGGACCTCCTAACAATTCTCAGCACCTTAACCAACGACAGTTCCCAGTATTATTTGCAGGAAGCCATATTTGTTTTTTAAGTTGTATCAGCGCATCTTATGACCTGGACTGGGAGCGTGTTCTATAGGCTTAGGTCCTTGTTGTCTGCTTATCAATGCAAACTTTCTCTCTCTTGTTCAACTACCTTCTGTTGATTGTCCATCTCTAACCACATGCAAATCCCTGTGTTTCAGATTTTCAGCCAGAACTGAAATAAACAAAGATGATTGTCCTTGCGTGAAATAATGTCCTCTAGGGAGCTTTGACTATGATAAATGCCGTAAATATTTGTGTGCTTCTCTGATGAATGTACAATCAACTGGCTGTGTACTTTGTAGCCTGGCAATTTTTATACGTAGCATTAAAAGATACGGGGAAGCAATGTGCAAACAGCAACACAACAGCCCTTGTTACATTGACACATAGGCTCAATAAATGGGACATGGTGGCAGAGGATGAGAATAGAGCTTATTGCAATGAAGGTAATACAACTTGTGTTCTGTGAGAGACGTGGATTCAATTTGCTGCAATGAGCTGTATCACTGAACAGTTAGCCATGAATGCTCTATTAACTTCCATCTTATTAACACTAGATATTTAGGGTGCAATTCATAATTCTATTTAAATCAGTGGCAAACCTCTCATTTCTGTCAATAGATTTGAATTTCTCCATTAACGTACAAAACAAGCAAGCATATTAGGATGCAGGGAAGGATGCCAGAGTGCAGAACTACTTGAGATTAATGAGAATTTCGTTAGAACACACAGTTTTGGAGAGCTTTATTGAACACGACCTCTTATTCCTCAGGCATTTCCACCTCATTTTTAGGGCTGAATTCTGGGGAATGGATGTAAACACTGAAAATGCACTAATTGTGTTACAACCTTTAGATAATAAATCCATCTAGAGGGTGCATACGTGTAAAAAACAGGAACATATCCCCAGGTGGATGAGAAACACTGTGAATGAGTGCTGTGTGGTGGCTCCATCAGTTGGAGTTATGGATGTGAAGGGAATCACTGAATGGCGGATTATATACAGCAGGGTTTGGGGGTGGGGAGATAAGAACAGAGTGAAGTACTGCCCCCATTTTGTAAACAACACCAACAACACCTCCTAGTATCATTGAAATAAAAGGGGCTAAGCCAATGGTTATAAGTAGGGAAGAGGCACATTTCTAGCTTGCTTGCATGAAAGTTCCACCTCTCAAAGACATGGCATCTGACTGTGGCTACTAGTTACATATTTGCCAATCAAATGCACTTTGCACAGGCTCAGAGTTTATTATGATTTCAGGTGTTTCAGAGCCAAGTCAGGCTGTCAACACAAGTTTCTGGTCTGAGTTTAGATTTATGCAACTACTTGTGCCGCAATAAATCTACAGTTTACTGGCTCCAAGTGCCTCTTCTGTGTCTGCTTAGCATTTACATTTGCTTTAACCATTATTTTTTTCATAAAATACCAATTTTCATGGAAAAAAAAAATCCAGATGTATTGTTCTTCATCAACAAATGTGTGTGTCTGTGTGTGTGTTCAGTGCTGTTTTGAGTTTGCCATCTGATTACTGTGACTAGCTCCGTCGCTATGGTTTTGCCTTAAAATGATGTCTAATTAGCAAATGTTTTTAATGGATGTCTATTGATGCCTGAATGAGCAGTTCACTTACAGGGGTGGGGATTCCTCATACAAGTTCCTAGTGTAATGTTTGCATTTGTGGATAAAGAAAGCTGAAAGTTTCTAGCTACAGTGAATTGAAACTAGAGGTGCTCTCAGAGGGTTGCCCAAGTTACTTGAGGGGCCAGGGAGGCTGTCTTCTGCCGAGGCTCTGCTTGCATGTGTTCAAATCAAGCACTTATTTATTTAGTTAAAAATGCTTATGTCTTTTTATCCTAGAAGTGCTGGGATGGGAAGACCCAGCAGTTGAGGGTGGTGGCAGGCCAGGCAGGAGGTGGCACATTCTCCTTGCCACCACTGTAAGCTTGCTGCTTCGACTCTCTCCCCAAACACACAGCACAGCTGGTGTCAATAGCTACATTTCTGCCTTGTACAGTGGTACCTCAGGTTACATATGCTTCAGGTTACAGACTCCGCTAACCCAGAAATAGTGCTTCAGGTTAAGAACTTTGCCTCAGGATGAGAACAGAAATCGTGCTCCGGCGGCACGGCAGCAGCAGGAGGCCCCATTAGGTAAAGTGGTGCTTCAGGTTAAGAACAGTTTCAGGTTAAGAATGGACCTCCGGAATGAATTAAGTACTTAACCCAAGGTACTACTGTGTACAGCTCAAATCAGCTCAACTTCATTTGTGGTTGCAATCTCATGTTGAGAACAAGAAGCAGTTCAGTACCTTGGTTCTCAAACCTTGGTTCCCAAACACCAAAAAGCCAGAAGTAAGTATTCCGGTATACAAATGTTTTCTGGAAGCTGAACGTCCGATGTGGCTGTTGGCTATTGTTTCCAGGGCGCCTGGACCAATCAGAAACCTCACATTGGTTTTCAAACATTTCGGAAGTCAAACAGACTTCCGGAATGGATTAGGTTTGAGAACCAAGGTTCCACTGTATTTGGTTTTTTGGTTTTGCTATTTGGTTTTGCTATTGATTGTGTGACTGCAGAAATGGATAAAAGTCCCCCCTCCAAACAGTGACTATCATCAGAGCAAGTAAGGAAAAAAAAAAATTAATTTTCATCATCTACAATACTGTCTTATTTATTTTATAGTACAGTACATTGATTATTGCTTTCATTTTATGGATCAATGGTCTTGTTAGAGAGTAAAATTCATTTTAAATTGCTGTTTTAGGGGTTGTTTTTAAAAGTCTGGAATGGATTAATCCATTTTGCATTACTTTCTATGGGAAAGCGTGCCTTGGTTTTGGAACTCTTTGGTTTTGGAATGGACTTCTGGAATGGATTAAGTTTGAGAACCAAGGTACCACTGTACTTTGATTCTCAAGTTGCCATGATTTTTTGTGTTCATGCAAGGTCTGAGAATGTCCACAGCCTTTTCTAACTGACTGCCTTTGCACAGAATGCTGCATTATAATTCAGCTGATCTTGACACTGTCTTCATTTTAATGACTGGTGGATTTGCTAATTTGCGTTTAATTGTTTTGAGTTTAGTTTAGTTTGGAATGTTATTTGTTTCATATTGTATTAATTTGTTTTTAATTGTTTAGGGTTTAGTTTGGAATGTTATTTGTTTCATATTGTATTATTATTTAGCTGCTTGGAGTTTATATGGAAAATAAGGCAGTTGTTTTTTAAATAAATAAATAAATTGGACCAGTTGTTTTCAACCACCCGTCATTGTTTGCTGCAACATGATCAAGATCTAGATGATGTCAGCGCATTAGAACAATATTCAGAATGCTTTCATTGAAAGACAGAACGAAAACAATAATGACAATAGCAAACAAAACAAATATACATAATCTTGCAATAAAAAGGAAAAGTGAGTTATTGTAACTTGGAAGTGATCAACAACAACATGATTTCTTATTTTTTTAAACTACATTATTTAACGGTATTACAATTATAAAATAGATAATGATACATGAATCAACATTTTATTAACCTGCATTACTTTAAGCACTCATTAAACATAACCACCAATTTTCATTTACATATTCTCCTTTCAGAGCCACCAGAGATCAAATTCATTGAATGTATTATACATAATATTAAACTTCTATCTATATATAGGATTGAATCTAGTAAGTAGACTGTTTGTACAACACCTTTTCAGAGTCATCATTTTCCATAAAAGTAACATTTCCCCCAAGAAATCAACCTTGAAATTAGGTGTAAAGCAGCCCTGATTTGCATAGATATTTTATCCATTAGTAAAAGTGTTAGCAGCAAAGTGTTCGTAACTTGATGGAGCTGATTACGTATCAACAAAAAGACATTTTCCTTGTCTTCTGTCCCCGCCATTATTTATTCATAGTCGCTTCCATTGACCGTATTCATGGTTATGCTTTATACATTTTCTATGTGAATATATAATACTCTCATGTAAATGCAAATATATTTTCATGTTTATGAAAAACAATGCATGATAAAATATTGCAGTCTTATGCTCTGGGTACATGATATAAAGTAGCATATGGGGATCAGCCGGGAAGCTTCCTCTTGCAGCACAGAAATGTAATTTGTTGGCATTTCAATCCCTTCCTAACTTATTCCCACCTTCTCCTCCGAAACACTGGCAGCTGCTTGTAAATAGATTTGTTTTCCAATATAAGTGACCTAGGATGCCTGCTAGGGTCCTACACAAAAACATCTCTGGTCAGTGGAGGCTCACTAGACTGGTTGAATACTTTGCTGCCTTTCAACTAAAGTATAACTATACTGTACAGGGCAACGAAACCTTGGATCACCAATGAAGCCACTGAATTTGGCTCTCCTCCACTGTGGGTGATGGTGGGAAGGAAAAATAGGGTTTTTTCCCTTTTGTTTTTTAAGGGAGAAATCCATGGCTGTCAAGATCCAAGTTTGGGGCAAGTACTCTTTGATGAAAGAACCCCAGCAGAGATTCAAAATCACAAAGTTGGCTGGCCACTTGGTTACTCTCTCACATTCATTTGGTAACTGTACAGCTACTCCCAGTGGCGTAGCATGGGTTGTCAGCACCCGGGGCAAGGCAAGTAATTTGCGCTCCCTAACCCGTGGATTTGCGCCCCCTAACCCGTGGATTTGTGCCCCCTAACCCTAACCCCCAGATGTTGCGCCCGGTGCGGCCGGGCCCCCCTGCACCCCCCACGCTACACCACTGGCTACTCCTCACTTGGTTATTTCCTCTCACTAACTCTGTCTCTGACTCTCCTCAAAACTTACTCTCACTGAAGGCACCTGGGCTGGCAGCCCATCCAGAATGGAACATATCACAATGCAGAATATGTCACTGTTGCTTTAGCAAGCTTGCCCAACAAAAGTTACTGCTCAGTATAATCTTAGTTTTTTTATGACACCTAATCTGCTAAGCCTATTGTAAGTTACATATGCTTTTTTTTACAGGCATCTACAAATATTTGACTGGCCTTGATAGCCAAGTTGTTTTTTTTATTAATTATTATTATTATTATTATTATTATTATTATTATTATTATTATTATTATTTTCAGGAAGTTCAACTCAGAGCTACTTACAAAGGAAAGCATTAAAAATTAGTATAAAGACAACTTAAAACATTCACCAATCATATGTATAAAAAAGTAAATCTAATATTTTTGCTTTTCAAGCTCTCCCTTCTCCTCAAGCAAGCCATTCCATACCAACCATTGGTAAAGGCCTTGGCTACTGCTGGGCAATGGGGTTGCTCAGAGGAGAGCAGTGTAAGGTGTCTCCTCTTCAACTCATCAAAGAAACTTTTCTGTGGGTGCCTTTCATGCAAGGGATTCAACTAGGAAGCTGGGTAGTTTGGTCTCTTCCAGTTGACATATGCCCTCTTAATGGCTTTAGGTTCTTTTGGGTGGACAAGAACCAACAGAAAACAGTGCCTCTTGATTGATTGATTGATTGATTGATTGATTGATCGATCGATCATTTATTTATTGTGTGTGAAGAAAAGCCATTTCAACTAATCCCTCTTGATGAGGTGAGTGTCGTCTCACTGCACATAGGAAAAGCAACAATCTTGTCCCTGGAGAAATGCTGTGTATATGCCTAAATTTCACATCTTGAAAAATATTTCTGTGACCTTTATTGATATAGGTGTGTAACTGTCAAAGATCATGCCATTTCTGTGTTGCAGGCCTGTTCGGTGGTAGCTGCTTGCCTTGGTGACAGATTCTGATAGCAGTGAGACAGGAAGACTTTTAGTATTTGTGGATTGACTTTGATCAGATATACCTATTTTGATTTGTCTGAGAAACTGCACACTCTGATTGGCTAAAGGTTCTGTTCAGCAAAGAAAAAGTAGTTAGAACATCATTTGGGAAAGTCAATTGATGGTGCAGGTGTGAAGCAAAGATCAGAAAAGGCTGAGGTGGAGGTGGAGGTGGATAGCTGAGGGGCCTTATTCTTGAGCATTTCTTCCTTGCTGTGATCTTTGCTGGTAAAGTGACAAAGAAGGGAGCCCATACGTTAAGTTAAGAGGTTGTCCTGTGTAAAGATCTTCCTAGAAGAAAGTTGCACAAGTAGATTTTTAAAATCAGCCACACAATAAAAGCAGCCAACAGGAGGCGCTTTCATTGCAGAGAAAGATGGTACCATGTAGCTGTACTGGGTTGTGAGGGAAATTGGCTGGGGTGGAAACAAAGCAAACATCCAAAACCCGATAGTAATCTGAACATTCTGGGATTCAGCTTGGAACTATTAGGATATAAAACCCCCCAAATCTTGGACCAATGTACTTAAAACACTTCCTTATTCATTTTGACTGTGAGAAGATGATGATTAATTATTAAATTTGTATATCAACCTTCATCTAAAGATCTCAGGGTGATTCACAGTATAAAAATACAAGATAAACACAAAATACATAATAAAAACAAAAACAAAACAAACTTTTCCTCACACAAACACATTTAAAAGGATACAGGATGCTAATCTGCCAAAGGCCTGGTTGAAGAGGATGTCTTAAAAGTGGAATGGGAGACAGATTTAGGTCAAACAGTAGATGAACATCGGTGGAGCAAAATCTGAGCGTTTACCCCATATAGTTGTGGAGGCATCCCAGAACTGCTGGAGGAATTGTGGGAGTAAGAGGATGTACATGCATTGATTGTGGGAATGCCCAACAATAACACATTTTGGGTCTGCAAGAACATGGGAAATGTTAACAATTTTGAATGAGCAAGTGGACTTCACTCCTCAACAGCTCCTTTTGTGAATATATTTGAATATAATTAGGTATACCTTGAATCCCAAGACCTGCTGGCCACTGCACAGAAGTGGAAGATGCTGGAGTGTTTGGACTTGGATATAGGCTATCATAATGTGTGGACTATCACAGTGGCAGCATGAATAACACAGGCAGATAGAATAAATGCCAAATCGGATTTATGCCATTTGGCATGGCTTTATTGAATTTGTTCATAGTATGGAACAATGCCATCCTCCCTCAGAAATGCAAAGATGGGTCTAGCTGACAGGCTGACTGTTCCTGTGAACATGCTGGAGACATGCTGGAGGGCACTTCACATCTGGACCTGAGGGGACTCTGATCTGAATGGAGGAAAAGAAAACAAACCTAATCTTCCATATTGGCCTGGTGGATGGACTGATGTAACCTTTATTGTATCCACTTCAGGAAAAGATTATTCCTACTTGTACATTTGCATAGTGGTGTTTTATTTACTTTAGTTCATACTTTTGTTATCTATTCAGATAGATAAAACTTTTTTTAAAAAAAAGCAAATAATAAGTACAATTTATTGGCACTACCCCTTTATCATTACCTACTAGTGAAACATCGTTGTGCTAACCTCCTTAGGTTAGGTTTTTGTGGCTGGTGACCTTTCTGTCATTCAGTTATGTGATGTGACTGACTGTCCCTTGAACACTGGCAGAAGAAGAGGAGTGCAAGGGGAGCGCACCACCCCCGGCAGCATGATCCTGGTGGGGTTCCATCGCGGCTGTCCTCCTGTCCGCGCTGGGTGCTCCACCCCTGCAGGTGGCACACCCCGCCCCCAGAATGCACGCCCCGCCCCACCTGCTCTTCACCCCCCAGTGCCAGAGCATGAAGCTCTGCCACTGCCCTTGAATGCCATTACAGACAGCTTTAAGTATTTATGAATCTATTAACTTCAGATTCTCATTTTCCCAATTACCAGATTTTTACATTAATTTGTTTTCTTTACATAATGAACACCAGCACAAAAATTCACAGGCATTTTAGTGTGCAGTTTTCCCAGATACAGACATTTTTATACAATGTTGCCTAATATGCAGCATGCAACTTTTTTTGATTGAATATTATTTTGCGTATGTCATTTTAACTACAATATGCTTTGTTTTACATACTTTCCTCTAACGTATGCATTTTTGTACACATTCTCTGGTAGGAAAACTCCTTTGCAAAATTTGGAGAAGTATTTAAATGGATAGCTGCATTTCAGTTTGCATGCTGTTTTGGGGTGTGTGAAATTAGACAGTTTGTATTAAAATGCAAACCAAACTGAAGTTATCCTTCATCCCTAGTCATATGCATACCACTGTAAACTTCATCTGTTGGAATGTGGGAGGCCATGTGTATGTGGCTTTGGCCTATAATCATGAGCTTTGGACTGTCGGCTGTGGGGAATCAGCTCTGCATTAGAGTTACATCAGTGATAATAACGACATGTTTCTGGAATTGAGTTTTCTCAGAGGAAGGCACTAATCCAGCAGCCAGCAGCAAGAGGCAGTCTGTACCCGAGAGCACTAGAATAAGGGCCCAAAATCTTGATCAAGAAAGGCTTATTTGAAGATGTTCCTCTTCAATGCACATAGAACATCGAAAGTAAGAAAAAATGGGAGCTGAACACTGTACTGATAAATCAGTACACATAATAGGGAAACCAAATAGCTGTTTTATAATTCAATTTAGTTGTAGCTAGAGCTGAGCTGAAATAGCATTTTAGTTTCATTTTTGCTATTGTCTAAAGGCAGTTCAGTTTCTTGGTTATACTTTGACTTATTCTCTCAAAATTTCATACTGTATATATTTTGATTGAGTTTTGGGGTCTAGAATGAAAAGAAGAAAAAGAAACCAATTTTTAATACTCAGTTGGCCTAGGGTTGGGTTGGGGAACCTATGGCTGCCCAGATTCTGTTGGACTACAATGTCCATCGTCTTGACCTTTAGCCATTTTGGCTAGGGCTGATGGCTGTTGAGACCAGCAACATTTGAAGGGTCACAGGTTCTCCCATCCCTAGTACAGAGCCACAGCTGGCCTTTATATTGAAGTGCTGGGCAGAAGACACTTATGAGAAAGCTGAAGCTGCAATGTGGCCCAGCTAAAAGGGACAAATGTGTGTTGCTCCTCCCCACTTCACTTAAAAGATTTCACAGCTAAATGGAGAAGGAAGAATTCCTTTCTTGAGCTCTCAAAGGAACCACCCCCAATGCATCCCTGCTTTTCCATCTGCTGCTGTGAAGCACTGGAGAAAGAGGTCTACAGTTCTAATTGCTTCTCCTGAAGCTAAGATGTAACCACCCAGGGTTGTAGCCAATCTTAGTCATACTGAGAGTAGACCTATTGAAATTCTTGGACCTGGTTTAGAATCTGGATGTTCATTTGCAGGAGTAGCTTTTGGGACAGTCTTAATGATAGTGATTATTATTTTTTTAAAAAAATTGTTTTTGCCAGCCTTACTAATTACATTGTTTGATCTCTAATGCTTTCTTGAAAGTTGGTAATTCTGACATCTCTGAATGCCCCCCCCCCACAATTTCAAAATAGAAGTCATATAGTCATATATATGATGTCACTGCAGGGGACATTTCAAAAAAGCAAGTAGCAATAGATTGTGGAAGAAGAAGAATAGGATCCATGAAGCAAACAGAGTGTGTTCAGAAAGTGTGAGGGCATTCTTCCTTCCTTCTTTTTGTCTTCACAGCATTGGCTCAAGATACTTAATTCATGTTGTTATTGCCCCACTTAATTGCTTTGAAGACTGTCACCATCAATGATAACTATCTCTTCATGTTTTGCATTTTGCTCTCAGCTTTTTTCTTATGATCAGCTTTACATTGCAGACAGCTCACAAACCCCCACATAACTAAATGCAAAGCTGAGTGTGTGTCACTCCCCAGATAATGCACTAACTTCAGCCCCACTGAGTTTTAAGGTGAATCAAAAGTAATCAAGGGAATCAGTTTGCATGCACACATTCATAGGCCAAAAGATTAAACAAAGAACATTTAAAACTAAGATGATTAACAGGAGATGGCTCCTGTTGCAGACAGAAATATGGAACTGGGAAAATGGGTCAGGGATTGGGAGATGAGAGGAAAGCACTGTTGGGAGTAAAGCAACAATGCTTTCCGTAAGTTACCTGAACCAGTGGGGGGCAATAGACAGAAAGGCAATCTATTTTTCCTTCACTGATTCCTTCTAGATTGGTTTTTACTCTCAGGTTTTACTTTCTTTCTCCTTCTTCAGTCAGTGTTAGACTTTCCTTTAGTTAACCTCTTGAAAGACTTCATGATGGCCACATGTTAGATTGTACTCAGAATGGTCCTGTTTGCCAGGAGTAATCAACTTTATGTTTCTTTATTCTTTCAACCAGCAGTTTTAACGGACTATTAATTTCTGCATTTTGCTTCAATTCTAAGCCCCAACAATCCCTGTCTATGAAAGTGGGGAAGCATTTTCAGCTACTTTCAGGTGGGTGATTTTTGGTAGGAGGTGAGAAGAGATGGCAGAGGCTTCCATTTGTGTATCTGTTTTACTTTAAGATGCATTTTAAGCAAAAAGCAGCCTTGCAGCAGTAAGGCATTTTCCTTTTACAACGAAGCCCAATTTGAATGATGGTTTCCATGAGCGGAGCTCCAAGAAGCACTGATTTTTTAAAAAAAGAAAACCTGTCTCCACCTCCTGAACACTTTTAGATTCTAGAATATTTTAGATTGCTTTTTTGAAAATAATGCCATTTTTGTTATGTCTTTTTGGAGGGCATCACCTCTTGAAATTGGAGAAAACTGTTAACTGATAACGGGCCTTGGTAATGGACTGCATGAAAGCCAATAAACCAAAGCTCAATCCAGATAAGAATTACTGCATTAAACATGGGACTGCCTCTGAAGAAACATTAGCTGGTGCAGAATTCAATGGCTAGGTTTCTCACCCGAGCACAACAGTTTGAGCTCATAATATTAATCCTTCCCCAATTGCACTGCCTGCCAATTAGTTTCTGGGCCCAATTCAAAGTGCTGGTTTTGGTCTAAACTTAAATGGCTCAGGACTGCAATACATCAAGGACTGCCTCTCCCCATATGAACTGACCCAGACCCTGGGATCTTCATTTGATGCCCTTCTTATGTGCCTCCTCCATAGAGGCCCGGATGGTATGCAACACTAGAATAGGCTCCCCATTTGTGAAATGCTCTCCCCAGGAAGGCTTACCTGGTACCTTCATTACCTATCTTTAGGCACCAAGCAAAACATTGATCATCTATCATCTTCTAGGCTTTGGCTAATTAAAATACTTATGGCATTTTAAACTTAATTAGTTCTGGAGGTCTGTTCTTAACCTGAGGTACCACTTTAGCTAATGGGGCCTCCCACTGCTGCCATGCTGCCACTGTGTGATTTCTGTTTTCATCCTGAGGTACTATTTCTGGGTTAGCGGAGTCTGTAACCTGAAGCGTCTGTAACCCGAGGTACCACTGTACTGTAAACCACCCTGTGATCTTCAGATGAAAGGTGGTAGAAATAACTATAAATAAATAATTGTCCCTTCCTTTGTTAGATCAAGTTCCCTTTTTGTAGATTTTTTCCCTTTTTGGTCTTCAGTTGTGAATTCACATTTGGAGGGTATGCAAAATTGTTTTAAGGTATGATGGAAGATGGACCTTAGTTTAAGTTCTGCACAAATCAAGAAGTGAGTCATTTCTCTGTATGTGGTACTTTTTAATTACTTTAGACATTTTCTGTGAAAATCCAATTTAACTCAAAGCATTTAATTGTTTTGGGGTGCTTTTCCTTCAGACTTTACTCATAAAGGATTCATCTTCACCACTCTCCTGCTGATTTTTGAGAAGTAATCAAGGGACTAAAATTAATTGAGTGACCTAATGACAGCTTCGTCTATCATAATTAACAGAAAAAGCCACATCCTTAAGGGCCAAGGTCTGCGCAATTAATTCTAGAGATCTGTGGAAGAGTGAAGATTAAACAACAATAAACATAAAACATTGGAGAACTTTTTATTCCCTGTTAGAAAAACAGATTCTGCTATGATAAAAAGTGCTGAATAACTTACATAAGCTTCGTTGTCCATTGCATTTATCTACCATCTTGTTCAACAAAGAGGCTTTCAGCATCCAATGTAGCCTTGAACAGTCCTATATTTTTCTCTGGTGGGCAAAATGGCAGTTGATCAAACACCCCCATTCTGTTTTACGGCATCGTGCATCTCTAGTCTCATTTGACCTGTGAAGGCAAATGATTGTTAATACAGGAATCCATGCAACTTACAAATGGCATCCTATGCCTTGAGATCCATCTTTGGATGGAAGGATAGTTTATTATTTTAAGTAATAAATAAATAGGGTCATTAGTCCTCAATGTTAAAAAAGAAGTAGCACTAATTGATTAGAAGGGAAGGAATAGGAAAAGAAATTTTCTCACATTTATAGTCATTGTTATAGTCCATTTATTTTTCTACTACTTTTTCCGCAAATACATTTGTGCCCAAAGTGGTTTATAGAAAATAATGTGATGACAATAACAGTACACTAATCATAATACATAATAAAAATCATATTATCACTACACAAAAACAGCATAAAATCGATATCTGCTTAAGGCTAAAGCGCAATATTCAGTAAGAAATGGGCAGCACTGTTGTGTTTCCCCAGATCCCCCATATTTTGTGAAAATCTGCCTACAAACCCATGGTAGTGTCCTGGCTCCTGCTCAACTCACATTGACAGGGTCTCTTGCCTGGAAGCAAGAAAAATATCTTAGTTTGGGCAAGTAATGGTACAGGCTTGGAGGCAGACACAGCACCCAGGAGTCATGATTCAACAAGCTTTCCTGCCCCTCATGCCAAGCTGTTAAAGATGAGGCGTGGTTTGCTTATTCCTCAGAATCTCTGGCCTTGTGGGAATGTCAGAACTGCAAGAGTGTGCTCAGTTGGGCAGGGTGTGAAGGTGGTGTCTAGTTCTAGGCAACAAGACTGCATTCTCCTGTTTGGGCTCCTGTTCACTGTGGTCTAAATCACTGAGCCTCTTGGGCTTGTTGATTGGAAGTTCAGCAGTTTGAATCCCCGCGATGGGGTGAGGTTTCGTTGCTCTGTCCCAGCTCCTGCCAACCTAGCAGTTCAAAAGCATGCCAGCGCAAGTAGATAAATAGGTACCACTGCGGCAGAAATGCTCCTCAGGTTGCGGAAACCTCGGGATCCGACCAGATCTCCAGAATGGATTCTGTCTGAAACCAGAAATTTAGTCATGCTGCCCACATGACCCAGAAAAACTGTCTGTGGACAAACACCTGCTCCCTCGGCCTGAAAGCAAGATGAGCACCGCAACCCCATAGTCGCCTTTGACTGGACTTAACCATCCAGGGGTCCTTTACCTTACCTTTACCTCAGTCACTTCTGCTTTCTGCTCAGCCTCCTCCCTCAGCTGATCAAAGCCATCCCCAGTGACTGAAGTCAGGGTGGAAAAGGAAGATTACTCATCCTCCATTCAGGCTTCCTCAGTTCTGTTTCTTCTTCCTCCTGCTCCTCCATCAAAACCTGCCAACCTGAGCCTAATTCAGACACCCTTGCTGGGCTCATGACAGGTAATCTAAAGTGTTATATTTGTGCTGAACCAGTTATCTGAGGTCTGTAATGCACTGTGGGGTGCAAAGGCAGCTCAGAAGGTAGAGCTAGAAATGCAAATAGATGACACCAAACAGAAGACCATGGGGCCCAAGCACTCAGGGAAGACCACCTCAGACTGAGTCAAGATGACGATGTTGAAAGTTGTACAGTGGTCCCTCGGGTTACAGACGCTTCAGGTTACAGACTCTGCTAACCAAGAAATAGTACCTCGGGTTAAGAACTTTGCTTCAGGGTGAGAACAGAAATCGTGCGGCAGCAGTGGGAGGCCCCATTAGCTAAAGTGGTACCTCAGGTTAAGAACAGTTTCAGGTTAAGAACGGACCTCCAGAACGAATTAAGTTCTTAACCCGAGGTACCACTGTATAGCGAATGGCATTGCACCCCAGTTAAGCTATGACACATTAACCAGATGCTGTTGCTGCTACACTGGAATGGCTGTAACAGGATTGAAACATGTGGTGGGAGTGTCCATGAGTACTATAGTGCCAGCTATGGTAGAACAAATAGTGCTGCTGGACCGTATGCTGGCCCAGCTGTTCATTTTTCCTACCATGTTGCAATAGCTTCTTCATAAGGCTCTTGTCATCTTTCTTTGGGAGAGTAGCAAGGATGAAGATTGCCCTGCATTGTAGATCCTTTCCAGAGAGGGGTTGGTTAGCATATGGTTTCTGGCAGCAGGAAAGAAGTTAATGGAGTGCACCAGGGTTCTTAGGGGAAATGCACTTCATAATTTTGCTGAAGTCTGGTGTTCTGTTCTAATATTGCTTCTGGATGGATCCAGCAAATCTCACAGGATCTGAACAACAGATACATATACACAGGGAAATAACTTTCCATAAACATATTGAAAACATGATTTCTAATTTAGCCTCATTTTCTTTTTCTCTCATGTTAATGGAAATGCAGCTGCCCCTTTAATGTCCACCCCTGACCTATCCAAGCATACTCCTCCCTCCTTTTCCACCCCACATTGTCAGAGCCATTCCAGACAGCATCCTGAAGATGGTACAATTGTTTTCAAGTAGACTTCCCCTGAATATAAACATTTTAACAGCTTTACTTTTGAGTAGGATTGGAATTCAGGGTGGAGAGGGTAGTCAGGAATGCGTGTCCTGCTTAAAAAAAGAGAGTAAAATTAAACCTGTTTGGATATAGAATTGATACTATAAATACAAATAAATCAAATGGGCACGTGGAGGGCAGGGGTGAGTTGAATTGCCTGGTGTGGTGCATCAAATTGTTTTCTAAGCTGGAGTTAGACCTAGAGCTGTGGAAGGAAGTTGGATACCTATATATTCTTCACATAAAGGCAAATTGCATCAAGAGTCAATACTGAAAACAGGACTTCTTAAATATGCAATAAACCACAAAACCAGAACAAACTCTTTCAGGGAAATGAACCCTCTCAGGAAAAGTAATATCCTGTAGCAAATTATTATAAAGGAATTAAAATAAATTAATTAATTTAAAAGGCAATTAAATGCAAATACAGTAGAACCATGCTAATTTGCACTAATGACTGGGAGACCCATTGCAAATTACTGAGTTTTTCAAATTAGCTGGTGAATAAAAACAATGAAACAAAGCCAAAATGAATGCTTCATAAATTGTGCTTGGTGCTATTTCTTTTTCTTCCTCCACTTATAGCTGGCATATCATAATAGGTTGGGTCACCCTTAAAAATTCATGTGAAGATGCTGGCTAATTAAAGGGCATGTGATGCTTCTAACAGATACTATGGTATAATACACAAATCTGTAATAATACAAGGTATAGGCTATTGAAAAAGTAGGGTCAATAAAACAATGATTCCATTCTTTGTTTTGCTATGTTGCAGTAATTATTATAACAAGATTATGGTGAAGTGTGCATTTTTAGCTCGAGGTACGTTATTTATCCTTATGTATTGTTAGGCAACCTCTTTTATGGCGAAACAATACTAAATGACAGGTAACAGAATCTCAGCTCTGAAATTAGCCTTATAGTATGGCATTGGGTCAGTTATTCTTTCTTTTCTTTTCTTTTCTTTTCTCATTAACCTGTCTCAGAGTTGTTGTGAAGGTGGAATGTGGGAAAGAAATATACTACCCTGAGTTCCTGAAACAGAGTGGAATAAAATTCAGTACTTCAAATAGCAAAATGGTCTGGCAAGTACCAACAGAATCATGCACACTGACAGTGAAGGCCACTGACAGTGAAGGAGGAGACTTTAGCATGCTCCAGAGAACCCCTTTTATTCTCCCTCTCGAAGTGCTGTTCCTCCCCCCTCTGTGGCCAGCCTGACTGTAGCCCATCCATGAGAGGCTCCAGCACTCTGGTGGAGTTTTAGAGGAACTACATCGCCAGACTCTAGTCTGGCTCTGCTGTCCATCACAGGCACAAACCCCAAATAGCCCAACGAGGGCCAAATATGGGCCCACAAAAGTGGGCCACAGAACAATATTGACTGGATTCAACTAATCCAATGTGCTAGTAGAAGCCAGAACAAGTGCTCCCAATAGTGCAATAGGGCTTTCCCCCCTCCTTCCCCTGTGCCTACACCAAATCCACTCTGGAGGGTCAGAAGAACTGACAGAATAGCATACATGGGGAGGAGAGGGAAGGATCAGAAAAGCTTGCACTAATGGAACTATCATGATAGTGCAATGTTGAATCCCCACCCAAGAGTAACTTTTGAGAGAAAAAGAAAAGGAGAATAAAACCAGGACAGGAGAAGGTGAATTGAATGGAATATTATTGAAGTGGTTGTGGCTGACTGGCTCGGACCCTGAACAGAAACATGGGAATGACAACTAGCTCATAGTAGGAGTCTAGACTTGATGTCCTTTTAAAGGAAATGAACATCATCACAGTTAGGCTTTGGTCTCCAAGCAGTCTTTAAACAGGACACTGTTGTGAGTCAAACATTTTGTATGAAGATGGCTGTATGTAGATTCATATAGTTTGACATTTCGTATTCCATTAGATTATACAGTTGTATCTTGGAATTTGAATGGAATCCATTCTGGAAGTCCGTTCAACTCCAAAACGTTCGGAAACTAAAGCGTGCGTGGCTTCTGATTGGCTGCTGGAAGCTCCAGCAGCCAATCAGAAGCCGCAGAAGCCCCATCGGATGTTTGGGTTCAAAAGGACGTTCGCAAACTGGAACACTCATTTCTGTTTTTGCTGCGTTCAGGAGCCAAAACATCCGAGTACCAAGGCATTCAGAATCCAAGGTATGACTGTAATCTATTGTCAGCCATATCTCTCTTTCACAGGAGGTAAAGCATGGGGTAGATGACAAAATGATACCCTAAAACATGGGAGGATTGATGTCATACAAATGCATCTCCCTCGTTCCCTGGCAACAGACCATGCTAGCCTTTGGCCAGCCAGTTCCCTCACTGAGAAACTGCAAAGTCTCCACACATTGGGGATTAAGAATAAGGACTTTTAGATCAGAGGGTGATGTTTATGTTTCCAACAATTAAACACTTAAACATACTGCACACCATCCTGTCGACTTTAAGGACTTTTAAAATCCATTGATTCAGTTGGACAGAGGGCTTAAACAAATGTTTACCAGCATTATTGAAACCAACAGGACTTATAATGGCTTTAATTTGGCAGGACTGTGCTATGTTGCATATGTTTTTATGCCAATGTAAGCATCTTGGTCTAAATACAAATCGAGGAAAAACAAGCAAAAATTGATGTTAGAATTCAGGAACACTTTTTTTAATTGTAAACGAAAGTCCCCTGTCTACAAGCTTTTATTTCTAACAGGCTAGAAACCATGCCAAAAATAGAGAGGCAGAAGTGTGTGTTTGCCTTCAGCTGAAATAATTATTGACTGTATTTCGTGATCCTTCAACATTATTGCTTAAATGAATCATGGAAAAGAAACAAAGACAGAAAGACATTCTGTTTTATGTCTGATCTGATCATCAATAAATCAGGAGAGGGGCCTTTTGGCAAGGACAAGTGCTTCATGTCATTTGGCCAGATCAGTCATCATATTAGAGCTGTGTAGCCCTTATTGTTTAAGTGGAATTACATACAGCATGAGGTTGAGGACTGAGCTTAAGAAGATGTACCAAATGGCACTGGGGAGCCAAGGTGGCTGTTACAAGGCTAGGATAAGCTTTCACAGGACTGCTTCACAAACTAATGAGTGATGTGGCTGGAAGAAGCATACCCATAAATGACCTGAGAGAATGTGGCTATGGCTTCCATTTCCAGCATGCATTATGAAATCATTTTTGGGGAAAATGTATGTATTGGGTGTGGGATATGCATTATACCCAATTTTTATATAAGAATTAAAGAAACTGAAGGCTAGCACAACACCACCAATGCAAGTTAAGTTGTCAAAATCTAGTAATTAGGAAGTTGCACATGAAGGGGTTAAATTGAAGGCTTGGCTTCAAAGTGATCTCTGCTGATTTAATTTTGCACTTGCCATTTTATCTTTTGTTCTTCCTTGCTGCTGTTAAAACTCTCATTGCCTTTCAAGGCCTCCCATCCCTATATTGTATCATATAATGGGGACTGTGTAAGAATGAAGAGCCTACTTATTTGTGCCAGGTTCCACATGACTGGTGGGAACTGTGCACCCTCTAGTCTAGTTCCTTCCATCACAATTAAGCACTCTGCTCCATCTAGAACTCTTGTGATACCTGAGCATTTTGGCTGAATGGCACAAGAAAGCATAATGGAGCAAGTCTTTCTTGAGCAGTCACTCATTAACTGAACACATAGGATCTGACAACATTTATTTGGGCAGGCAGGTGGGCCAGGTAAATGTGGTTTTTTGAAACAGTATGTGAAATTATATGAAAGCTGTCAAAGCAAAGAACAGCTGTTCCATTTGTATGATTATAGTTTAGCATTTAGCATAGAATTGTAGAACCATATGCACGATTGTTTCACAAAGATTGTATAAAGCTTGTGAAAGGTTATGTAAAAGATGCCTTTTCTTAAAAAGTAAGGTTTTAAACCACGAGTCAGGCTTGGGACAGCACACCAAGCCAAACCATGGCTTAACTCACCATTGCACAGCTAGAGGAGAAGCAAAGCAGCTGCAATGTCTTCTCTATGAGCCCACATGGTTTGGTTGGGTGAACCAGCTCCTTTGCGTGGACAACCATTTTTAAAGTACTGCTACAAACCAGAATGGACACTCCCATCCTGGAGCGTAGCCAAGAAAATCAGTTGGTGAAAACACTTTAATATTTGGATTCATTCAGAACATATGGAATAACTTCCACTGCTATTCAAAAGTAATCTCCACCCATTTTATTGAATGGACTTCTGTGTAGCATGCTTAAGATCAGATGTAAAACACTTCATTACTACATTCTAATAAGGTCAAAAGAAACGTGATTCAAATATAAATCTGAGAGCTATATGTTCTGAGTAATCTAACTGTTCTAAATCCAAGCCTAAATTGAACTGATTGCCCAAAATAGTATATCAGACTGCAGAAACTTGTACACTTGATCCATGGTATAGTTAAACTTCTTTCTGGCTTCCATCCTACTGCTGATAATAATAAAACGTGAAATATCATGCTAGCAGGAGAAATTCAGCGGCAAAGGAGAACAAGAATTCAGGAAATGCCATGTGTTGTACTTTCCCCCCAAATCCACACAGCTGGAGAACTGAAGAATATTTGCTTTTCATTGTCATCGTTTCAAGGAGTGTCACTTGGCTCACAGCAGATGCCTTGATTCTTACGGAGTGCTGAGATGTCAGCTTTTCATGTTTCATAGCTCCCTCACCTTTCTCAACAGATTTGGCCTCTGGGGGAAATCTCAAAGCATTCCCACGCTTTGAAACAGGGCAAAAAGTAGGAGTGAAACATGATTAACTCCCTAAATATAGCCATACAAATAAATCAAATATATCTGCTTGACAAAAGCAAGCATTTAATGTTGAAGAAACAGCATGAATATAAACTTAATAAAGAGATGCAAAATTGGTTATGTGTACAAAGGTAACACCAGCATCTCCCAAGCATCCTCTGAATGTGAAATTATTTTAATTCCCCCCTCCACAGGGAGCATAAACATTTGCTTAATCACTGAACACAACAAGCAGCACATTGTTGGCATACGTCTGTCTTGGGAGACAATGGAGGAGTGTGCCTTTGGGGGTGAAGACAAACTGTGGGAAGGTTACAGTGCCTGCTGTGGATGTAGAAGCTGAAATGGGAGAGACATCGTGGTTAGATCTTTCCTTCTTGGCCACAATCTGTAGCCAGGATTTGTCCTATGGTTACAGATTATGGTTATTGAGGAGATATCTTAACCATGATTCTGAGTTCTGATGACATGCAAAGTCAAACCTTGGCTTAATTACCATGCTGTGCTAGAAGGACCAGAGCAGGTGCAAACTTCTCTCCAAAAGCCAGCACATTATACAGTCCCAGTAATCAATGGTGTGGTTTACTGGGACATGCGGACAAGACTACTGCTTAGCACATTTCCCTCCTTTTTTGTTGAAAAAAGATCATGTGTTTTTTTTGAAGAAACTCCACAGCTACATTATTGCTATTATTTAATTTAGGCATCTCAGATTGGCAGTAGGTTTTTTTCATTTCTTGCTAGTCATTTTCAAGAAGAACCATGGCTTTAATCATTGGGTAGGCACCCTATTTTGCCAGAAATCAAATCCAAATGTGAATGCCAGTCTTGGAGTAGTTTCCACAGTAGTCTGCTGAGTCAGGCAGCAGTGCATTGCGTGTGAAGACCCCCCAACCCCCTCCAAAATAAATCACACAGGAAACAGAATATTTGTTTAGGATTTTTGGCATTAATTTGGCCACAACTTTATTGTTTACAGCATGTGAGTGGTTGCTTAGGCATTGGTTCAGAATACTTGAACCTGCACTGGCAGGAACAGGACTGACAACTGGAACCTCCAGAGGTCAGTAAGGGAAAACATACTGAGTAGCATCAGTGGCGTAGCGTGGGGGGGCCAGGGGTGCCGGCCGCACCGGGCGCAACATCTGGGGGGCGCGCTCGCTGCCTCCGGAGTCGCCGAAGAGCCTCGGGCGCAGGCTGTAGCGGAGCCGCATGTCTCGCGGAACCGACAAGCTGTGCGCGCGTCCGGGCTGAAGGCGCCCGGCAGGCAGCGGCTCTCAGCGCTCGCCGCGGAGGACGCACCAGGCAGCCCTCCTCACAGCCCCGCCTCCGCCGGTGCTGCTGCAGCTGCTGGGCCGTTGCATTTTCCTCGCCTCTCTGCCCCCCTCCTCCTCCGGGCAAGCGGCGTCGTTTGGGCAGCAGCGCCAGCGGCAACTCACAGGTTAGGGGTTAGGGGGGGCGCAAATTACTTGCCTTGCCCCGGGTTAGGGGGCGCAAATTACTTGCGTTGCCCCGGGTGCTGACAACTCACGCTACGCCGCTGAGTAGCATAGAGGCAGATTTCCGCCTCTTAGTTCACCCCAGATGCTCCCAGGAACTCTGGCATGGCCCTACCCCTGAGAGGAGATCGGACAGAGCAAATCGAGCCCCTGGAATCCTTTAATGGAATTCCCTAGCAGCAGCCGCCAGCCTGACAAAGTTGTGACGATTTGATACACAGTAGGCAAAAACCAAATGGCACTAGCCAATCAGCCAAGTGGCAAAATTCCTACCGGGTCCCTGCTCCAAAAACAGATGACCCCTAGACAGGCATAGCAAGATCAAAAACACAACCTGAAATTATAGGGAGGGAGGGTGGGTAGGTGACCCGCTGCACAATGCAGAAGAGGAAGTACTTTGCCACATGCAGCCCCTTAAATAGCTCCTCAGTTGCCAATCAAACCCCAACCAACAGAAATTTGCCCCAGCAACAAAGGGGCGACCAATGAGGCAAGGAGGCCATCCAAATGGGCCCATCCCAGCAACAAGAAGGCAGTTTGGTGATCTCGCCACAACACGTGGCTCTCCATGATTTGGAGGACACGATTTGCAAGAAAGGAAAGCAGGAGAGATACAAATGATATCCTTCTCTCAGTGGCTAGAAAATTGGAAGTGAGAGGCCTTCACTCAACCAAGCATCTCTGAAATTGTAAATTTGTGAGGGAGATGAGAATTGCCTTTGAATGCATGCATGCTCTGAGCCAGTTCTAGAAGAAAGATGGTCACTCAGTGGTAAAGAATTGCCTTATATGTAGATGGTCCCTGGTTCAGTCCCCGGTACAGTAGTACCTCGGGTTACATATGCTTCAGGTTACATACGCTTCAGGTTACAGACTCCGCTAACCCAGAAATAGTACCTCGGGTTAAGAACTTTGCTTCAGGATGAGAACAGAAATAGTGCTCCAGTGGCGCAGCGGCAGCAGGAGGCACCATTAGCTAAAGTGGTGCTTCAGGTTAAGAACAGTTTCAGGTTAAGTACGGACCTCCGGAACGAATTAAGTACAGTAGTACCTCAGGTTAAGAACGGACCTCCGGAACAAATTAAGTACTTAACCCGAGGTACCACTGTACTTAACCCGAGGTACCACTATATCTCCAAGCAGGACTCAGAAAGACCTCAGTCTGAAACCCTGGAGAACTGGTGTCAGGCAGTGTGGACAATACTGAGGTAGATGAACTTTCTGATTCAGTGTAAGGAAGCTCTGTATGTTTGACTCACAACCGTGAAGCCATTCCTTCAGAGGCATATAACTCCCAGGTTTACTTGGAAGGAAATCATCACTGTTAAATATAATGAAGCTAAGCAGCCTGAGTAAGGAAAATAAACAGATGCTATGAACTTAACACATGTGGGGAAGAAATCTCTCCTCCTGTGTATACCCCTTTGTTGTAATTTGCAAGACATATGCAAGTTTGACAGCCACTCCCATTTTTTTTCTATTTTTTTTGCAAATTGCAAATTGCAAAACAGCCTAATAGCAAACTAGTGGGAAATGGATCAACACTTCAGAAATAAAGGGCCTACTGTTGTGATGGCAGTATTCCATGGAGCTGCAGAAACATATGTTATTTAAAAGGTGTTGTTCAAAAAAAGAGGCATATGCCAATTTTCACATCCCTGTACCCCCCCCCCCCCAATTTCAACAATGTAAAACTTGATCCCACCTCTGATTTTTAGTAGCTCATTTCATAACTGCAGTTCATTTAATGTTAACATCCATATTTTCATTTATCAGATGCTGAAGTATCAGTGGGAAAGCTCAGAGGTCTCTGTGCATCTGTTTCCAAGCAATGGTGCCTGCATTCAGATCTTTGCCAGAAGGACTCTCAACAATATGGGCCCCATAAAGGATTTGCTCTAATACAGTATTGAACACATAACTTTCTGAAATCACAGCATCAAGCTCCAACCAATGCACTCAGTGCAAACTGCAAAGTACGCAGGAGATAAAAGCATTCAAGTGCTCAGCTTAAACTATCGGGCTGCATTAGCCCACACCAGAACAGATCATTCTTTTGCTTGGAGACAAAACACACAGAATGCTCAGGATTGCCAATTTCTCTTCACACAACTAATGTATTGTGTATCCTCCCAGCCTTTGCCAGTCTAGTGCCTTCAGTATTAATTGATTGATTGACAAACTGCTTTGCAAAATCCAGGTAAGTGAATTTCAAAGGCTAGCTGTGTTTCAGTTTGCATATTGTTTTGGAAAGTGTAAATTTGATAGATTCAGCTTCAGAAGAGACGTGGATCAAATTTCTCCTCCATTCCTATGAGAGCCATACCCTTCAGGAGCTGTGATTGGCTGCTTGTCCCTATTTAGTGTACACTCAGTGAAGAACCTGGGTTTTACAGTATCTCTATATCAGTAGTGGGGAACTTCCAGCATGACTGCCTCATCAGGCCTAGCAAGAATCCTAATTTGCCCCACAAGCCACACTCACCTGCCCTGCACCTGATGCCATATGTTATATCAGGTGTGGGAGGTAAAAGACTCTAGTCTAAGATTCTATGATTCTAAAAAGCAATTGGGAGCCATCAATTGTTCCTTGGAAAGAATCTACATACTGTGTGAAATGGGCCTTAGAGGCATGAATACTAGAGAAAGTGCCATGAACGCAAGATATATGTCATATTCCTGCATCTGATTATTTGATGATTAGGTAGACATACATCTAAAAAGACGTATTCCACTTCCCTACATGTGTTTTCAAAACATGAGTAAGGAAAATAAATAACATCCGAAGCAGCCCTGAAGTGGAATTATTTAGTAGTGTCTTGTGTCTTGGTGAATTATAGGTTTGCATCTGAAAAAAGTAATTGTTTGAAGTTTAGTGCTGAATACTAATTCCTGGAAGCATTTTTCAGACTGGCACTCCTCAATGAATTTCAATTCCATTTTCATTCATTTTAGGACTTATTAATAAAGCAGAAGATGAGAAGGATAGCAATTGAGTTTTCCCCTCCCTTCCCAAATTGAACAAACGAAATCAATCTATTGGCCATGATGGATTCCTTATGCCGGAACTCCTAATAATAGAATGTAGAACATAAAACACTCAATAGTTGTTAAGATTCCCCCCTTTCCTCAAGGGATTAGTCAGCTCTGGAAACCAAATACTTATTAGCCTCATTGATCCACATTATCGCTCAACTAGCAATGGGTCGCTTGTGGTTTCCGCTCTTCTGGACAAGGCGTATGGCATCCCACAGGAATACAGGGCAGTGACCCTGGGCTATTACAAGATGCACATGCCGGGCAGACTAGAATACTGATTAAATATTAACCACATCAGACACATTATTTCCACTTTGCTTTGAAATGAGGCTTTAATTAGAATGGGGGTGGTGAAAAAGAGAGAAATGAATGAGGTTTCATGCTTGTTGTCTGAAGTAAATATTTTGACCCATATGCTACTGTCACAGACTTAAAAAGCCCCCAGAGACGTTCAAGCTGCCACTCTCAGATCAAAGGCAGGTGCCATGTTCCAAGCACAACTTTCAACCAGGGAAGGATCTAGAGGCTAAATCAAAGAGCTGCCGTTCTTGCTTAAATATGAAGAATGGTAGTTTTGCAATGTTTGGCCTCTGCCTTTTCCAATCTGCCTTTCTTTTGAGATATATTGTACTGATAGATTTTCTCCCTTGTTCCCTTTATACGGCATGTTGGACAAGCATAAGCCCTTGACAAAAGGATATCCCAATCTATTTTGTTTGAAAGGTTCTCAATTTAACAACCTTTGTTATTATCCTTACATTGCTGTGTGTACAGGAGGGCTTGTAGTAACAACACTGAAAGTTGCGCTCATCTTGGGGGTCTCTGGCAAAAGGACCAGAGTGTCAGGGACCAGGAGTCGGATTCTGCTTCATTTGTCATGAGCTCTGAAGAAGAATCCTTAAGAGCTGGTTGAACTGGGCTGGGGGTGGGATGTGAAGAGGTGCCCGATGATGACCCTAGGAAAGGACCCATTGAATTGGAGTGAGCACATCTAGTCCCCAAGAGTCATTCAAGCTATTAAGGGGAGTCTGCGGGTATGGAATCTGCTCCTATGGAGGGACATGGTAGGCTGTCACCTTGCTGGCCATTGCTAGTCCTAACTGTTCCAACTCTTGCTCCAGCACCATCTCCCATTATGCTGGAGCCCCTGCCCAGTCTGAGTCCAGGCGAGCACTGTCACCTCCCCTGTCACCTAGGACATAAAGATACCAGTACAGACAGACAGCTCAGGCCAGGGCCTACGATGTGGAGTTTCCATTTGTGCAAACCCAAGCCAAGTCATGCTTGCTGCATTAAAGCTGTGCCAGCCCTACTCCTTTACAGCAGGAGCCCAGGAGCATGTCACCTGTTGAATGTCACTTCTTAGCTCACTGAGCCATGCTGTGCACCTGTTGCACCAGTGATCCTTGCCTTGTCTATGTACCATACTGATATGGACATTAAAGGAAACAAAATCCAAGTTCAAACACTTTGTCAGTGGAAGCCAGGACACCATCAGGTGATGGAGAACATGATTCTGAACCTGAAGGGGAAGGGTACGCAGGGACAGCTCCAGAAGCACTACTACCAAATGGTCCTGTGGGGATGGCAGTGTCCCCTCAAAGTTGTGGCACTGCTGCCTGTCCCCTGACTCTGAGGACTCCACTGCAGAAGACCCTGGAAATCTGTGCCTCTACTGCTCCATCACAGTATGAGATTGGTAGAGGAGCTTGGAACCCTTTAAGTCAGTGGTGTCCAAACATTTTTCAAAGAGGGCCAGATTTGATGAAGTGAAGGGCTGTGAGGGCCGACCAAAGGGCTGACCAAAGTTGTTGAACTTTTTTTTTTTAGGATTTTACCCCCAGGAAATAAACTGTCACAGGGGCTGGATTAAACTGACCAGCAGGCCGGATTAGGCCCCCCAAATGGACTTTGGACATACCTGCTTTAAGTAGACCAGCATCTTGCAGTGCTTGTGGTGCTGAGACCACAGGTGCCATTGGGTGCTACACCTATAAAAAGGTTTCAGCTTGTTCTTTGCTGAGCAATCTTAATACTCTTTGTTTCCGAGAGTACAGACTGCATCCAGCTTGAAATCTGTCTTGCCTTGGGTCTAGCCTGAACCTCACGTTGTCCTGCAAACTAGCTGAACCTTGCCCCACAACACACTGAGAGCCAGTGTGGTGTAGTGGTTAAGAGAGGTGGACTCGTAATCTGGGGAACCGGGTTCGCGTCTCTGCTCCCCCACATGCAGCTGCTGGGTGACCTTGGGCCAGTCACACTTCTCTGAAGTCTCTCAGCCTCACTCACCTCACAGAGTGTTTGTTGTGGGGGAGGAAGGGAAAGGAGAATGTTAGCTGCTTTGAGACTCCTTTGGGTAGTGATAAAGCGGGATATCAAATCCAAACCACAAAATAGGACACAGACTACTGGGTATTGGTGGTGAAGAGGAGACTTGGCTCCTCTAACCTCAACACTACCACCAAGAAGAACAGGACTTGATTTTTCCCTACAAGAGTGCACATACGAATCTAGCAGTGAGAGGGCTAAACCTGTCCCTCTATGTGACTTGCTCCAGACAACCCGTTG
Organism: Podarcis vaucheri; assembly: GCF_965113315.1. Classification (NCBI taxonomy): domain Eukaryota; kingdom Metazoa; phylum Chordata; class Lepidosauria; order Squamata; family Lacertidae; genus Podarcis; species Podarcis vaucheri. The sequence continues at coordinate 37,501,444 of NC_138762.1, forward strand.
TACTGAGTATGCATCTTGATTTCATCTGCACACAGATTCTAGGGAGGTTATATGGCATCTACTGTTTAATGAGCACCCATTTTTATTTATTTGCAGGGAGGTTACACAACATTGCATCAAATGATTGTTATCTCATACTTGCAGTGCATGCATTTTCCTACCACTTTCCTTGACACAAAAAGTCTGGTCTCTTTTAGGGATGGGAGGAAAGTAGGCTTGTTGAACAAGAACTATAAATCCATTTTAATTTCCTAAAATCAATTTTCCAGTATGTAATAGAATCCCACCTGCAAAATAGCAACAGACTGAAGAGCACTCTGTCACACTACAATGCCGGGGTGCTGACTTAAATCCCAAATTTGTTTGGGGGGCAAATAAGCTCCACCCTGCACAATTAATCACAAGATGTAGCACACAGCATTTGAATGGCAATGCCCATCTTTTTGGGGGGTCCACCCCAAAAAACATTTTATTGGGGTGCCAAGGGACCTCCGCCCCTACAAGTTGGCTCCTATGCTACAACGTGACTGAATGATGGGTCCCGGCTTTTATATTGATCGATGGATGAATGCTATAAGGGCTGTTGCTTTTAATTACTATGTGTTTTACATCTTAGGAATACTAGATGGTTTTAAAGAGTAAGTTTGTTAACTTTCTATATGTTGTTGAAGCTATTTTGCTCCTATTTACATTTATGTCTTGCAAAATAGCTGTTCAGGCTGGTCCTTTGATTACATTATGTTGCAGTACTAATGACAATATCATCTCCCTTCACCCCACTCCAACCTCACCCGGCAGAAGGAAATAAAAATGCATTCTGCAATTTTACAGCAAGGCATTTATGGATTCCTCTGATAAAACTAAATGTGATTAACCATTGATTAACTAAATTAACGGCTGCATCAGCTTAGGCATAAATAAACTCCGACTCCAATGCATGTTTTTAAGAAAAACAACAACCACCTGTTCTATCACCGTAGCTAGAAAAGGAAATTAACTGAAATCTCTCTATAGGCTTCATTAACTCTAGGTTCCTCATTTTACTCATTAATAATTAAAAATCTGATATGAAAAGACACAGCAAAGTCTGTGAATTATATTCAGTGGGGTGGAAATATGATAATTACTCTAGTGAATCAGGCTAGCAGTTCATTATTGTGTTGGAGGTGGTCAGAAGATGTGTCAAAAAGTTCCGCAATGAAACTTGAAAGAGAGGTGGTATACACACACACACACACACACACACACAGAGAGAGAGAGAGAGAGAGAGAGAGAGATGCAACTTTAGAAATAATGACTGTAATTTAAATAGAAGTACAATGAAGACCACTGTAGTGGGGAAGACTGTGATCAAGTGGCCTTTGTGCCTGTTTAAGTGCCAGGATGGACAAGATCCCATTTCAGCAGCCTTGGCTTGGGCAGCTGTTAAAGCAGAGGACTGTTGTCTGACAGTCCTTCAAACAGAGGACTATCCATGATAAAGGAGGGCATACAGCTACCCTACTGTCAATAAAGAAGTGGCATGAGGCAGGTCTATGAAAGGCCTTTGGAATTAATGGTTGTCTCATTATGTCCAAAGCCAAATTTCTCTTCTTTTCTTCAAAGACCTAGTCATTCAGCAAGATTTTTGTTGTGCTGCTACTGCAAACACATATTAGGGATGAATAATTATGACGGTTGTGCATGATTAGTAAAGTAATTTCAGATTAATGAGGTCAAATGTAAAAAGGACAATTGAATTGAAAAAGGACACCTCCTTTAGTATCCATATTTTTACAAGTTAGAAGAAAAGGCCACTTCCAAATTCCATGCAAACCATTGTGAGGGTGCGGAACTGTTTTCAGGGCTGCATTGTCTCATGGGCAACCTTCTGGGGACTCCATGCAAGTGGTGGTGGGTGTGGCCAGAGGCAGAAGTAGGTGGAGCAACAGAGGGACTCTTACTAGGTTACTTTCTAGTCATGCAAAAGTCACAGGATTCCACACATCCATCTCTCCATCCAGACAAGCGAGAGGCATTATTGCAGTTCCAACACACATTCAAGCCATGCAAAATCAGTCAAGAAGGGTAGGGGACAGATCAGTAAGGGGTGAGGCCAGAGAAAGGAGGTGGGGCCTACGGTAGAAGCACTGTGGACTGGATATAGAGAGACCAAGAGGGCCACATCTGGCTCCAGGGCTGAACTCTCCCACCCTCAGATTTTAGTGCACAAATCTGATATTTGCATGTGATATTTCATGGAAGCCTTGTGATGCAGTTATGGCATGGTATGCATCTTCTTCTTCTTCTTCTTCTTCTTCTTCTTCTTCTTCTTCTTCTTCTTCTTCTTCTTCGATCACTCATAGCCGAGTAAGATTGTCTTAACAGTGAGTCCTACATACACAAACTGATCTGAGAGCAGCTTTGCATTTAATGGAGGAGTGACAGTAGAGGATGTATAAGGAACTGTTGTATCCTGTAGCTTTGGATGGGTACTCACTGTGTGAGGAAACCTTACAATAGTTCTGCCCTGTTCCAGAAGAAAGCAGGACCTGGAATAGTTGTATATGTTTGTCAACAGCACACTAAAACTCAGTATACCAGCTAGGATTCCCTACAAGGTTAGACTAAGGGTACCCACTCTACTATAGAGGGAAGCACACACAGATTGGGGAGGGGCATTTCTATTACAAAGTAGGCATGCCACTTAAAAAGACAAGCCACACATAATACATGAACTCATATTTCTGTGTGTCGGTTATCTCATACAAAGAAGGAACTCCTACATTTCCCCCTGTCCTCCTGTGGAGTGAGGCAAACATTCCTGATGTGGTTATAGTTCATTCCTATGCCCATTCCTCCTGTGCCTTAAATCCTGAAAGTGCAGAAATATATGTTGATCTCTCCAGTGCTATTTTTTTCTAGAAAAAGAGGTGCCGGAACTCACCATGAAGTTCTCCCTCATTCTCTAAGAATGGCAGTGATGCCCACGTGAGAGGTGCTGGGACTGAGTTCCCCTGAGTTCTGAATGAAAAAAGTCTTGGATCTCTCTCACATGCCATTTTCCATACTTCTATATCATGTACAAAATCTGTCTATAAAAAATAAATGTTAGGAGACCAAACTGTTTATGTTAATCAGACGTCACCATGGCAAGTTCCTATCTTCGCTTTTCCAAAGAGTGTTACAGTTGCTCCGAAATGACCCAAATAATTTTATTAATGGGCCCAACATTACTTTTCATTTAAAAAGAGACAAGTCATTTAATAAAACGTGTATTTAGTTGTGTTCATTAGTGTTAATCAGGAGTTCATTAAACCTTAATCACATCCATTCAGGTAGTCTAATAAAGGGCTCAGTAGTAAAAGAACACACTTTGCATATGCAGGAAAATACTTACCCACAATTGATGTAGCTGTGAAATATGCTGCTTGGGAGAGATGTCATTGAGAGAGAAGAATGGCAAAAGTTCTTAATCATATACACATGGAGAAGGCTCAGAGTTGTATTAACAAAGATTTTGAGTTTCTGTCTGCAAAATTCATACATCAAAGTAAGCCAGTAGGCTTACTGTCATATTCACCTCTACCACTGCAATCCCATGCATGTCTGCTCAGAAGTAAGTCCCACTGAGTTCAACTGAGTTTACTCCTAGGTAAATCAGCATAGGATTGCAGTCCAAGTTTCTTTATGGCACATAAATGTTCATTTATACAGTGATGTTTGACCCAAAGACCCCCAGAGCAGTGAACAGATTATATTAATACAAATTCCCCAATAAAAATACACTCAAACAATCAATACAATATGAAATACCCATTGTCATCAACTTCCCACCAACCACACTGGATAGACTTCAGTAAACTACACTGGTGCTCTCCTCACAGATGCAGTTTCCCAGCATTCCCCAGTTCACCTAGAAGCCAGGTTAATTCACATTCACCCGCCTAACCCAGCCCATTCAGAATCACTTGGGGAGGCTGGTTGTCCTCACTCTCATCATGATTGGATTTGGTCATTCAAAAGGCTCGCTTCTTCCTGGTATTAGGGCAGACCCCTTACAAGGCTCTCTTACACAGTGAGTCCTGTTCCCAAAACCATGGGATGCTACACTTTTCAGTTGTTTGCTCTGGGAGCCTGTTTCAAATGCAAAGGGGGGGAGACTATAAATGTGTGCAGTAGATTTGTTTGAAAACATCCAATTTAATTTTGGAGTGGCTTTTTAATAAGAGAATGAGTACAATTCACCCAAAGCAGGATTATTGGCCACTTTTTCTAATTCATCATCCAAACCTCAACTACAGCATCCAGATGGAAAGGATGTGCTTTTAATTACCTCTTACTAGCATGCCACAGGGATGTGGGTGGCACTGTGGGTTAAACCACAGAGCCTAGGACTTGCCGATCAGAAGGTCGGCAGTTCAAATCCCCATGACAGGGTGAGCTCCCGTTGCTCGGTCCCTGCTCCTGCCAACCTAGCAGTTTGAAAGCCCGTCAAAGTCCAAGTAGATAAATAGGTACCACTCTAGTGGGAAGGTAAACGGTGTTTCCGTGCGCTGCTCTGGTTCGCCAGAAGTGGCTTAGTCATGCTGGCCACATGACCTGGAAGCTGTATGCCAGCTCCCTCGGCCAATAAAGTGAGATGAGCGCTGAAACCCCACAGTCGGCCACTTTACCCTTTACTCAGGGGTTCCTTTACCCTTTACCTAGCATGCCACACTGAAGAATCTGGTGACTCTTACCTGAGGGAAGGATCTGATGTCAATCTGATATCTGGAGACCAAGTGGCTTTCATCACCACTATTCCTGCAGTATTCATTGGGGAAGGGTAGGGACTTCTGGCAAGGGAAGGGAAAAGACAAGGAGTCCCAAATGGTGGTCATATGTGATCACTACTGATCGCTTCCCTTCAAATACTACAGACTTTAGGCAGTTTCTGTTGGGATTCAAGCCATTATCAGGAGAAACTGGCCACTCTCCAGGCACCCGGCTTGAATCACCGGTTGACCTCCCTGTCTGCATTTCCCGGCAGGATACAGGCTAGGTCGCGATCGGCGATCCTCCTCAGAGTGAGAAGAACACACCACTCTTTCCTGCCCCCCCCCCCGTGGGCAGGGGAAAGAGATAGACAGAAACGTATTTACATGTCTTTATTTCTGTCTTTGCAGCGTTACAGAAAAACACTTCTGCTCTCTTCAAACTCCAGCAGCCGAGAGACAAACTCCTCCTGTACTTCCTGTACAGCCTGTACAGCTCATATTACACTCTGAGCTAATTCCGGTGCTTCGCACTGTGAATAGACTGTCCCTCTGTTTCCCACGGAACAGTCCCAACATTCCCATTTATGTTTTGCTTTCAAGCTAGCAGCTCGCGGCCGCATTGCTTCTATATTGTAACAGTTTCCATCTAAACAGTTTTGCTAGCACAGTGAGTTTTCGCTGTGCATGGAACTTTGATGCCCTCTCCTTCCTCTGTGCACCCTGTTAATCTGCTACAGAAGGCTTGGGGAAACCCCTGGACCAGATTTGAGAATCGCAGTGGGGAGAGGCAAGGGCATGGAAGCTAAACTTCCTTGCACTAGTGGAACTGTTTAGTTTGGTGATGCCCTTATTCCTTTCATAAAATGGAAGGTGGGAATCTGTGGGTTACGGTTCAACTGGGACCAGGTGTTAATTGCCCCCTTTGGAGGCAGTGTTTGTTTTTTGTTTTAAAATGAAAAATGCTGGGAGTGGTGGGTGTTCATGAATCACATCCATGTCTGTAAAAGTGTTTGTACACTCACTATAGTGGAAAGTGGTGGATTTTGGGGTGTTAGCAAGGGGGAAGTATTGTAGGCAGAGCTGTGTGTTCCCCAAAGTTTGACCTTGACCCTCTAAACTAGCTTGCTGCTTTAGCAACAGTGGAGGATTCTGGGTCCTATAACCAGTGCAGAAATTAGATTCCGCTGCTAGTCCATTTGGCTTCCATGCATGTCATGACAAGGCACCACCTTGCTCTTTGCCAGAGGCAGTGATAAATCTTGAGCTGGCCCTGGCACAATACTTTGTTCTCACTGAATATTACCTGAAATCAATATCACAGGGAGGAGATTTTTCCTCCTTAAAAGGTGGTATTTGGTAGGTCTGGATGATTTTGCAGCCTTTAATGGCCTGACAATTCATACTAATACTTTATTTCTATAACAATAACATTTCAGTGGAAAGAAGTCTAAAACAAGAAAGATCTTCTCTTCCTCCCTGCTAGCAGATAACCAATATAAGGGAAAACCTATTTAGTCCCAGGCTTCACTCTGTTTCTTTGCTTTTGTACAAATGAAATACTACAAAACATTATGGCAAGATATATGCAATACCAAGAAGCATTTAGTAAATGACTTTCTGGGCATATTAATGCAATAGAGCTATCAGTGCCTCTGCTAAGAGAGCTATATTCATCATATCCCCTCTAAATGCTGATGTGGAGGTAAGCAAATGGAATATTTACTTTCTCAGACTACTCTATTCAGTACTGAATTACAAGCACACAAATTAGCCGTAAATCATTTCTATTTACTATCTTGATAGTTAAGACCAGTGTGTATTCATCTAGCTTGTCTGATGACCCCACATTTTATCTGCCTTTGTTTATTGAAGCCTAATGCTTTGCATTACATCACTACATCCTTTAAATGGAATGTAAATAAACTTTGGCATATGAAAATGAACTTGTGCTCTATCTGTGGGAAAGGGGGTAAACTCTTAACTATCTCTAGGCAGCAGCTTCGACATATCTGCACCCAGCTGTTGCCACAGCTTCCTTATGTCACCTAGAATAAGGGCCCTATCCAAGAGGAGAGTTTTAATGCAATGGGCAGCTGTTTATCCCCATGAATGCTGCCACCTGGTGTGTGGAGAAAGTTGTTTGGTGTTGAACACAATTGTGTATATAATCTGAACACACAAATACATACAGCCTGTGTGTGTGTGTGTGTGTGTGTGTGTGTGATACAGCATTTTGAGAACCTTCCTGCAGCGCTCATCGACTACTGATTTAATGATTTTGCAAATAATTCTTGATGGAGCAGAGCTGAAGGTATCAGGAAGTTTCTCCTGTAACCACGGATGCATTCAGATGCATTTGGATTGTGTTGGTTTTCCCGGTTATGATGCTAGTGCTGTTGCCCTGGTTTCTGACATTCCTCTCACAATGCATTAACTGTTGCATTTTGTAATATGGTTTTTGATCAACATATGCCACGTCATGTTAAGTTTCATTCTCACCACTAGTCATGGTTTGATGCAAAAGCGAATGTCATTGGGCATCTCCCTCCTTCCCACTTCTTCGTGAACCTGCTTGTTTCTGTTCCCTCATGAGTCACCCACAAAAAAGGCAGGAAAGAACTGTATGCCAGAATACCACCCCCAATCTTATAACATGGTGCAATCCATTGAAACAGTAGGAAAATTACTTGTGATTTTATGGGTTAGTGGGGCTGCAAATGGATATTTTTCCTAGAAGCAAGTAATAGAAATAAGTACTAAACTTCCAGTGGATTCCACTAGGTTTCCATAAGTAGCTTTTACATTGTGTGAAAGATCAAAATCAGAAATTATCAGGTTAAGAATGTCAGGAGAACAGAATAAAGTTATGTCTGAATGCAATCCTGAGCATGGCTTTCAGTGTGGCTACCTCAGTTTTGTAGAACATCATCCCCGTTGAGATATGACAGGCAGCCACTATTTGTATATTTCTGGAAACCATAGAAGACATTTGGGTTTTGACAAGCTTTTCCAATGATCTCTGCCTTTGGTTTCTGTTTCAGCTGTTTTCAAACCTGCCTTTAGTTGTGTTTTGAACTGCTTTTAAGCCTATATTTAAGCCTATATTTGAACTGCTATAAGCCTATATTTACTTGTTTTATTGTATGATTGTAAAACTGCTATGAAACCTGTCTGAATGGCAATCCATAGATTCATAGATCCATATTACTATCACAATTAAATTATGATAGTAATAATGATAGCAACAACAATAGTAAGATATTTGGGAGAAGCTGTAGCAAACCCAGTTAAAGTCTAATTAAGAAATTGAAAGTGTTGCTTTATCTTAAATTGTGGTATATGTCTTACAAATGGAATAAGAAGTTTAACTGGCTAATGAAGGGACAGCATTAAAGTAGAGAGGGGGGATGAAAGCTTTGAATTTCGGGAGTCCCATCCCCACCTTTGAAGTAGGAGAGTTGCTAATCTGTAGGTATGCAACTGAGGCACTCTGTATGGTTTTATACATCCTCAGTAGGGTCATCTTTGCATGTTATGATGAAGCAGGGAGGGGGAAGGACATTATGGACATAGGAATTAGCCTTGTACCATTGGTCCATTGGTCCATTTAGCTAAATATTGTCTACATTGCTTGGCAGTGGTTCTCCCGATTTTCTGACAGGGGAACTTTCCCATCCCTACCTGGAGTTGCTGGAGATTGAAAGTGGGACCTTTCTCATGCAGGGCAGATCCTATATACACTTACAACTAAGTAAGCTTACAACAGACATGGGGAAAACTGGAAAGTAAACAGAATTGTACTTCCGAAGATTTAATGTGTCAAATTTTGTACATAAAGGTTCATATCGGGGGAAAGTGAACCTGTGTTCCTCCAAATGTCATTGGGCTCCCAGTTCCCATCAGCCCCACCCTATACTGTTAAGCAGGTTTTCAATTAAATATTCTTAAATGAATAAATATATGGGAGTTGGAGTTGAATAACATCTGGAGGGCCACAATTTCCCCAGCCCTGGCTTATATAAGGTCTGGTTTTCAGTCACATTTTTCACAGCTGGAACATCTAGATCTGATTCTCTTTATACTGGAAGCATCATGAGAGGGGTTATATTTCACATGTGATTTTTCTTCCACTAACCTACTTTGTTGCAACAATGGAAATCTGGCCTGGACAAAGAATGGTGATGGGGGAGCTGTCACTGGGCTGCCTTCTGACGAGAGAGGAGGTAGCTGAGAAAACTTAAACAACTACACAATATTTCCTGTTAGGGATTTTTATTTTTACGTATAAGACCAAACTCTTAGTTTTTAATGTTATGAGTCATATCAGAGTGATTTATAGTGATTTTATTTGTAATTTAAGGACTGAATGGTTAAAAGCAGAATTATGTACGTTTTATAATGTATATCAAGTGGAGAAGAGACAGAAAGAGGTTCTGTTTATAGGTGAGCAGAGATGACGTATACTCTGGAATACTATTGTTTCAAGTCTTGGCTGTCCCTGACATTGATTGAAGGATTATTTAAAATCATATAAAAGATTGTGTGTGTGTGTGTGCACGCGCACACACACACATTTTCTGTAAGTAAATGCTAGTTGAGGTAAGCAAATGCAATATTTATTTTTCAGCCTACTTTACTCAGTACTGAATTACGAAAAGTTTAAAACCATTTCTATTTACAGTACCATCTTTATAGTCAATACCAGAGAGAGAGGGAGGGAGAAAAGGAGCTAGCGGAAAAGTCATTTGTATGGATCTCCTGGAGAGTCTCACAAAGAGCTATGTGCTTTCTTCTTATTCAAAGTAATATTAAAGGTTGCTACTGGCACTTTCAAGAGCTTGTGGAAATTTGGAAGTACAGTCGTAAATGTGCAGTCATTGATACTTTCTTTTGCTGTTTTGAGCATATTGTCTTGAGTCTTCAAGTCAAAGGGAAGTTTGAGTTACTTCAACATATATTTTTGTGTGTGGTAATCATTTCATGTAGGCACAAGTGCAAATCCAGCCAACCCCAGTTCTTGGAGGTTGGCTCATTAAATTGCTTTAGATGTGTTCTTTTTGCTTCAGCTGGGAGTCCTGTTGTCAAAGCCGCACAACTGTGCTCGCAGTTCTTGCAGAAATATGTAATTACATGGCTTCCAGAACTTCTTGTGCATTTGGAGTTTAATGGGTTTCATAAGCGAGGCACAGCAAGAGCTTCAGATCACACCAGAGGAATCTCTCTCTCCTGCCCTGCATGTCCTGCAATGCTACAATGTCTGCCTTGACTAGAGGGTTTCTCAGTCATCTTCTTACCCTGAGCAGTCCTTTGTTTGTCCAGAGGTCATAGGGAGAGGACTATTACGGCCAGGTCCTGCTTGTGGACTTCTCATAGACACATGATTTCCTGCTGTGAGAACAGGATGCTGGACTGGGTAAGGGTTTGTCGGTGGGTAGGGAAGCAATTTTCAGCAGAAAACAGACCCAGGGCCTCAATTCATATTAGGAGCACATTCCAGATTGGATGTCTGTAGCTGCTTTTTCTACAAAATAAAAGGGGCCAATTTAAACACACTTACTAAAACATGTGATTAACACTACATTACATTTGGGCTGAGAAACAGGCTTTCTTGTGTTGCTGTGAGATTTAAAAACAGCCAAGGAGCACAGTGGGATGGCGCTGTGTTCTAAACCACTGAGCCTAGGGCTTGCCGATTGGAAGGTTGGCGGTTTGAATCCCTGTGAAGGGGTGAGCTCCCATTGTTCAGTCCAAGCTCCTGCCCACCTAGCAGTTCGAAAGCACGTCAAAGTGCAAGTAGATAAATAGGTACTGCTCTGGCGGGAAGGTAAACGGCATTTCCGTGGGCTGCTCTGGTTTCACCAGAAGCGGCTTAGTCATGCTGGCCACATGGCCCGGAAAAACTGTCTGCAGACAAACATTGGCTCCCTCGGCCAGTAAAGTGAGATGAGCACCGCAACCCCAGAGTCATTCACGGCTGGACTTAACTGTCAGGGGTCCTTTACCTCTTAAGGAGCACAGAATCACTGGACTCCACTTAATGTTGAGGGCTTCTTCACATCCCCATTTGCATTAGATGTGTAATTTATTTTTGTCCACTGGACAAAATGCTGCCTTTTATACTAGCTCACGCGCCATCATTATTACCATTTATGTATAGAAATTTCATGGTTATGAATGGTTAGCTCACTGAAGTATCCATACAGACTAACCAAGTAGCCATATTTCCTGTGACAAGTTGCAGGCTGCAAATCTTTGGACTGCCGAGGAAGACCCACAGGGTTAAAGCATGTTTTATTCTTAGGCATAATTTATTTGTTATTTCTCAGACACTGACTGAAATATATGACTCCATTAACTATTCCATTTTAATTTGTACCCCTATTATATTTTAACATGTGATTGCAGGGGTTTGCAGGGGGTTGAACTAGATGATCCTTGGAGTCCCTTCCAACTCTACAATTCTATGATTCATATGTGGAATTAAAATTGCATTTCCCCCCCTTACTATTTGGTGTAATTTTTTGATCTCACCCAGCTTAGTGTTTGAGTTCCCTGTGCAGATGCAGAAGGGCACCCTAATTATTCCCAGTTTCTTTCTTCATGTATCTGCACAATAAATGTATTAGTACACATGTGTCTGCATGTGTGCAATACATTTTTATATACACACATAAATTTTCTCATGTCCATGTAAACACATAAATTCAGAAGCTGTCCTTTCTTATGTCTGCTCCAATGTAACTCCCACTACATACAATGACACTTACTCCCAGGTAAAGGGGTCTAAGATTGTAGTATGGAGCTGCAATTCTAAAAAAAACCCCACTTACTGGTGATAAATCCCTACTGAACTTAGACTTGTTTCTGAGTAAATATGCACAAGATTGCCTTTTTAAATATCTTACAGCCTAGTTCTATGTATGTTTACTTGGAATTATCATGTCAATGGGATTTATTCCAATGTAATTGGGCATAGTATCAGACTTTTAGTTTCTTTAAAGAAAGATAAAATTGATGTGACACAATGGATCCTTGATTCCAATCAGGTTTCCTGGCTGCTATTCCATTGTATAAATAATAATAGTAAAATGCGTGAAAGATACTAATGAGATTCTTTTTGTAATGGGCATTGTCAATAAAAGTTTTAAAAACTTGCTTTGGCCCTGGGCATAACATAATTAAAGTCTAACTGCATCCATTCTCTGAAAAGTATAAATATTTTAACTTGCAACAATAATGAATTTTGTTGTATTAAGACTGCTTTTTTAAAAAAAGTGACTGGCAAGAGCACTTGAATATTCTGCTTTCTAAAGAAAGCGTGAATTGGATGTGCTGTATTCATGCAAAAGCCACAAGGATTCTGGCAATACTTTCCCCTTGTTTTCGTAGTGACCAAAGGTTATCACTCTCATAATAATTGTATTAGTAACATGAGGCTCTGTAGAGTGTGGCTTTCAGTGCATCATTGACAGGACTGTCAGATATCTACTATTTTCAGGGATTGTTCAGTACTCCATAAAGCTTGAATCCCCCTAAAAACAAAACGTAGGACAAGCCTACACGTGACGCAGTGAAGCCCTCACTGTACAAAGAATAATACTACTAATAGCACTGGCATTCTCCTAGAACTGCGTTACCTTAGGTGTATTTTATCACGGAAACTGGATATCCACCGTGTCAGGGACATGGCCCACAGAGAGGAATCGGCAGAGGGGGAAGAAGAGGCAGAGGAAAAACAAAGGCTGCCTATCAAAGCAACACTGAGATGCAGGAGCAGGAGGCTGGGGGTAGTAGGGGGTTGGATTCAACTCCAGAGTAGGAGGAATTGGCTGCACATGAGTCTCCCAAAAGTAGGAGGTGGAGAAAGCGATTACAACAAAGGAAGACCAGCGGGCAGCGAGGGCAGGCTTGGTGTATATCTGGCCTCGGAAGGGGCTGGAGGCCAGTCAAGTCAACTGACTCTGACAGTGAAGAATGAGCTGTGGAGAGGCTCTGTTTGCTGTAAGCCTGTAATTGCTAAATAGAGCTAAAGAAGTTTAACTGCCAGCTTGCTGTGTTGTGTGTGGGAGATGTGCTAAACCTAACACACCATCAGGAAGGACGGCAAGTGGAGCCTATGGAATGGAACTTACTATGAGCACTGCATTGTCTGTAGCTGATTATAGCGGTGGAAATACTATGGGCATTCCAATCCTATCCCTGTTCTGAGGCAAGAATATTCATATGAAAGTCCCACAGATATAGTAATGGGTTAGCTCCTACTAGCAGGCCAATGTGTGGTTGCCTGTGAAAATCTCTTGCATGGATTAACCAATGGATTCAAATTACAAAAAAAGAAGATTATGATTTAGGCGTAACTTTCTGATGGTAAGAGCTATTTGACAGTGGAATAGACTACCTTGGAAAGTGGTGGACTCTCCTTCATTGGCGGTTTCTAAACAGTTTCAATGGCCATCTGGCAGGGATTCTTTAGCGATGATTCCTGCATTGCAGGGGGTTGGGTTTGATGAACCTGGCAGTCCCTCCAACATGTCTGTGATTCTGTGTGCTGATAGCCTACACACGGAAAGTGACTTTTGAACTTTCCTTCCTCTCTGTGCATAGACCTAATTCTGTGCAGCATTAGCATGAGCATATCAGCTGTCCCTTAGGGACATGTGGTAACTGGTGTGTATAATGCTTGTTCCTATTTGCAGATCCACAGTATGAGCTGGGGCTTTTGGATGGGAGCCAACGTTCTGAACCAGTTATCTCCTTTACTTTCTAAGATCCAATACATTTGGAAGTGTCTTAGAGAAGAGGTTATTAATGAGTCTTTTCATTGGAATGGAATGGATTTTGCATTACACGTCTCCAGCTTGGCTTTGCTTATGCTACTATAGAAAGGAACAGAAGGGAGATAATGAGCAGCTGTGTATATTTTGGCCAAGTATGGAAACAAGATATATACTAGGTGAGCTGATATATTGCTGGAACAACCAGTGCTATATTAGTATGGAAGTTTGAGGGCCACACAGATGTCGTCATCTGAGTGCATGGAAACTGAACAGAATGTTTCTTCTGCCTGATGAAGGATTGTGAATAAAACAAAAGCTTACACAATCCTGACAAAAGTTCATTTAGGAAAACAAACCATTTTACCTATTGTATAAAATTTGTATTCTTTGGCGATAGCACCATACATAGTAGCAAATCAATAATGTTTGGAAATTGAAAGAGCACATGAATTTAAAAGGGCACATGAAACCATTCTAAACAACCAAGATATTTTAAAATATACAGCAAATATGTAGCCAGGAAGGAGACAAGGGAGATCATTAAAGTATCAGAATGGGAAGTTAATGGCTGATGAGGTTAGTCTAATTGAAAGCTGGATTGAATGCTCATCCTTAATATTCATATGAAGAACTGAAGGTCATGTTAGATAAGATGGTGATTTTTTGGCAGAAGGGCAAAATATAATCATATACATACACTGCAGAAATGCCACAATTGAAAAATTAAACAGTAAGATCCATTACACCTATAAATGTCAAGGAAAGAGGAAGGGATTTTGAAACTTCTGTTTCACTGAAGAAGAAATCTGATTTAAGAAAACCTCAACAAAAATGGAAGTATGAATAAATGAAAAGTCTCCCCCCACCTGTAGTCAAAGCTTCCTGTAAGGAACAAAAGATTTATGGATATGAATTTATACTGACAAAAAAGTCACATCTGCAAATTTCTCCCCCTCCCCAGGTTTACATTAAGATGACCATTGTTCTAGATGTGATTATTATATACAATCAACAACTTATGTGAGGGTTTCGTTCCAGGGATAGCGCCTAAAGCCAAATCATGTACAGTCAAAACACATTGGGTACAATGGTGAGTAGGATTGCCAAAGTCTTTCCCCCTGGATGCTCACCCCCTTTTATTTTTGATTTTTAATTTTTGCTAAGCACATAAAGCTGAATGGGCACAAGTTAAATAGATCCTAAGAGCACTGGTTGTTCCTGCCATTCCCACAACACAATATCTTTAACTTTAAATTGCATTTGTGGTTGTTCAGAAGTGGTCCTACAAAAGAGAAGGATAGCTTTCCTATGTTCAGTCCCTGCTTCTCATGTTTCAAGTGGCAAGGAAGGCAGATGGCAAGTGGTAATTAAATAAAAACCAAATTGATGCCTCTGTGTGAATTCAGAGAAATGGCCTACTGAAGCCAAAGGTTTCTGCTTTGCACTGCTCTTTCTCATCTTAGCCTGAGGCATGTATGAGGCCATCATCAATTGGATGACTTTGGCTTTCTCTCAAAACTGAGATGGGCGAAAGAAGCCTGTGGTCAAATGATCAGTAAACAAAACAGTTTCAAAAAAATTCCAATAACACATGGCAGAAGGAGACCTTTGCAGCTACCATGATATCTAAATGTGAGCACTTATAATTAGGTGATTTAGACATGTCCAAGCATGTTCAGGGTGAAGGATAACAACCTGGTGTTTTAAAGAGAAACCACTGAGTTTGAATTCCAAAACTCAAATACCATCAAACACACTCCTAGCTGAAATATTGTATGGTGGAACTGGCTTTGTATAAGCCTCGCTGGACCCAGAAGTAAAGAAGGCTGCAATGGAAAATCTAAAGTCATTGTGTCTTAGAAACTAATATTTAAAAATTATTTGGTGTCACTTCCTGTGTTCAAGTGTTTGCTATTAAGATAAAAAGAAAGAGGCACATTTGTAGAAAGGAGAGGGCTGTGGCTCAGAGGCAGTGCATCTGCTTTGCACACAGAGAGTCCCAGATTCAGTTCCTGACATCTCCAGATAGAATTGTGAACATCCTCTGTCTCAAACTCTGGAGGCGCCAACTTGAGCCTCAGACCATGGGTGCCCGGTGGCATGCGTAAGGCGGGTGATCCACAGTGAAAATTTTGTGGGTGCCCAGGCACTCAGGTGCCCCTGGAAATAGGGCCAATGATGCAAGTCAGTGTGGGCAATGTGAACTAATAGTCTGACTCAGTATAAAAAAAGCTTCATATGTTCCTAAGTCAGTCTATTCCTGCTGTAACTTCCAGAAGCCAGTTTTAACAAACCAAAATACAAGTAAGGACAGGTTAGGTTTAGTTTGAAGTGCCACCCCATGGCTTCTTCCCATGCCACTTCAGGGCTATTTGGTACAGAAGTCATATATCTGGCCCTGCCCCAAAGGGTTTCTGCCAACAGTCTTGGAGCAGCGTAGGAAGAAGTCTCAGACACTGAAGTCTACAAGCTACTTGAATTGCACAATAAATGCCTCCCTTGCATCCCCTCCAACATTTCTCCAATGAAAATAGGGACGTCCCATTCCATAATGATAATTTTACTATTTATACCAAGACAATGTGTCAGGAATAACACTGACTTGAATCTGAGCCACCACAACACCAATACTGACTGGTCCTACTGTAACTTAATCATAGACTTCTGCACACAGGCAAAACATGCCCCTTGTTGTATTTCTCATTTGGCTGAAGCAGCTCTGTGTCAGCCTCCATGAACGCATGGTGTACCATGGAAAAGAATGTGATGAGACCCTGCAATCCTATGAATAAGGATGTCCATCACTAATTGAAAACCTCAAGTCTTCTTACTCATTTACTGCAAAGTTATCAGACCTCTCAATGTGGTAGCATCCCCAGTCGGAGAAGGTGCTGGCAGCCCAAAACTGAGAACCAAAGACAACAAAAGGATTAAGTGTAAAAATGGGATTAAAGTTTTTTCCCCAAAAAAATAATCTTGCCCTTAGCATGTGTCAGCCTTGGGGACCTTTTAACAGGCTGAGGAGAACTGCTGAATAAAGTCCTCATAAAACTTTGCTTGTTCAGGTTGTGTGTGTGTGTGTGTGGGGGTAATCATACCCTGCAACATTTCTCCATTGAAAATAGGGACGTCCCTTTCCATAATGATTTTACTATTTATACCCCACACATCTTACTGGGTTGCCCCAGCCACTCTGGGCAGCTTCCAACATATATAAAAACATAATTAAACATTTAAAAAACCTTCCCTATACAGGATTGTCTTCAGACGGCTCGGGGATCAGAGAACTCTATGCCCTCCAACATTTCTCCAAAGAAAATAGGAACATTCTAAGGAAAAGTGGGACATTCTGGGATCAAATCCGAAACTGGGACAGCTTCTCTAAATTTGGGGCATTTGGAGGGTTTGCCCTTGAAAGCAATAACCAGTGAGGTTTGGTGGGGCAGCTTAGGTTCAAATTCCATAAAGCTCACCAAGTGACCTTGAATCAGTGTCTTTCAGCCTTACTCATCTCACATAGTTGTGAGGATAATGTGAAGTAAGGCAGCTAAGACTCTGAAATCCTTGGAGAAAAACTGGAATAAAAATGTAACAAATACATTGGGCTATTTCAGCATAGCTAAGTTAAAATGCAGAAAGGGCAGACTATAGATCACACCGTTGTGCTTTTGTGCCTATTTTGTGATAACCAAAACTCACTGGAGTTGCTAGCTCATGTTAAGTAGCGGTGAAAAAAAACTAACCACATTTCAATTCTTGTAATAAAACACACATTTTAACAATGAAATCCAAATGCAATATCATGTTACTCAATGTTAATTGAAAATTACAATAATTTAGAATTTATATCAACACTTTTGTTAACAATATTGTAGAAATAGCAAGGTTTGTGGTTTTCTCGTGGTTGTTTTTCTTTCAATAGAATGTGCTGCAATATCAATATCTTTCAGATAATTGCACTGACACTTGCCTTTTTTATACAACCAGTTTGGGTGCCTTTTGTGCTCATGCAGTCATAATATTTCATGTGCTGTACTATTAAGCAAAATATTCCATACTGCTGCCATATGCAGAACATAACGTTTTCAAAACACTTTATCCTCTGAGACAGATTTTCAAATTCAGAGCAGAGGAGGCATATTTCCTGCCACAAACACCAGAATGGTTTCCCTTCCCTTTCACTTAGAAGCATGTTTTCAAAACATTTACAGTGTTTAAGAGTTCCCTATTTGTGTGCAAAATGGTAGTGATCAGATGGCCTTATGAGTTAGGATAAGGGATGGTGTGTATGTGTTTATGTGTGAAGGGTGCTTCGTAAATGTATGTGCAGTACTGCTTGATACACTGGCAGCGTTTAGATCGTGAAGTAAACCATAGTTAATGGTTTGCAATGCATGAGCCAATTGCATCTGTGTCATTCTGCCTACAATCGCTGGGGAGAAGCAAAATGGGCTCTGTGGATAATGCTGTAGCTCTAGATTCCCTACAAGCAGCTAGGAGTTGGATTAGATGGCCTTTGTTCTTCTTTGTTGGTGGCCTGCAAGATTCCCTCTAACTCTATTTCTGTGAACTTTTGAATTGCAGAAATTCAACATTTCCTCATGCAATCTGCTACTTGCAGGTACACAGGGCAGCGGTGGGGGATGGATGGACATGTAACCCTCCAGATGTTAAAGATGAGCTTCTATCAGCCAGAACATTGGCCATGCCAACAAGGGATCATGGGCAGTGAAGTCTAAAAAACATCCAGAGAGCTACAGGTCCCCCACCGCGATGCACACTATGCAGTGTGAACCACTTGTACACACATAATTTAGTGTTCCCATGAAACAGCATGTGGGGCAGCCGTCTGTTGTGAATGCTCAAGCTCAGTTTCCCTGAATCAAACAGGTGGTTGGCCCCCTCCAACTAAATCATTCTACTGAAAACCTGCCAAAGCAGAGGGACGCAGCGAGTCTTCTGTATTGCACTGGGATGTGTTGACCACCTGCCTCCCAAGTGTGGGTAGATGCTGGATTGAGTCAGAGATGAGCTCAGATCTGTCCCAGCAACTGGGTACGTAGGGAGGCTTGGATGACATTTTGAAAATAATTTGCATGTGCTGAGATGCTGTGAAGTTAAAGTTTTCAGGATGAGTAATAGATTTTGGCAGTGTTAAAAAGAAACCACCTCAGTCATTATGATACAGTTTGTTTTGTTTTGTTTTGTCTTCTTTTTTTACTGTGTGTTTAATTATGTACTAATGTGTAGATAGCTTCTTTCTCTGAAAGCACATGCAAAATGTTGTACAGCGCATAGTGGGAATGCTGATAGCAGATGGGCATTTTTCTGGAAGTCTGGAAGCAGAGCAGGGGGTGGCTATGAACTGGCATTTGTCTTGTGTCAGCCTAACTAATGCCATCTGGTGTCCAGTTAGGGAAATTGGCTAATTACTGAAAAAACGAACAAGCAGGGGCCAGTCTCGGTAAATCAATTGGCTGTGTGGGCTGCACATGTCATTGGCTTACCACATTATGTATGCCTATAAATTATGTCACAAAAGCCTCCAGTTATTCATCTCAGAGCAGCAAAGAAACTTTGATGTGCTCGGATGAGATGGCAAAGCACCGCAGCTCAGTCCTCTGGCAACACCCCACAGAGGAAAAGATTCATATACATAATAGTGGGGAAATGAATTCTCTTTGAAGCATTACAGAGCAAACCCGAGTTTAAAAAGAGATTTGACAAAACTATTTTTGATATTTCTAGGAAGATCTGAGAACACACAACAATAGGAGCATTACTTTGCATATGTATCCCTATTTTCCATGCCTGTCGCAGCTGGTCTGTGATTTTCATAACTTTTCCTCAACGCCATTTATAGCTGAGTGCTGATCTACTGTTTGGGGAATGAACAAACATAGACAGTGTAAGCACCCCAGAGCAGCCACCCTTGGATAGAGATGGATGAATCAGCTTCTCTCAGTCTCTCATTTCCCCCCCCCCAATGTTATGTTCACCCTGTGAACAGGGAGAATAGGGACAGGGACCAGAAACCAGGGATTATTCCTGATAATAATAATAATAAATAATAATTTTTTTTTTATATCCCACCCTTCCCAGCTGAAGCTGAGCTCAGAGCGGCTAACAACAATAAAAATAACACATCATTCTAAAACCGATTCATTTTAAAATCAATTCAAAATCAAATTAATGGCAACCATTGGGCTAGAGTTCTGTGATGATTACCAAAGGAGGGGGTCAGACTGTGCCTTGGCCAAAGGCCTGGTGGAACAGGTCTGTCTTGCAGGCCCTGCGGAAAGATGTCAAGTCCCACAGGGCCCTACTTTCTTGCGACAGAGTGTTCCACCAGATCGGGGCCACAGCCAAAAAAAGCCCTGGCTCTGGTTGAGGCCAGCCTAACCTCCCTGTGGCCTGGGACCTTCAAGATGTTTTTGTTTGAAGACTGTAAGTTCTTCTGTGGGACATACCAAGAGAGGCGGTCCCGTAGTTACAAGGGTCCTAGGTCGTATAGGATCCTGTACTCCACCGGGAGCCAGTGCAGCTGGTATAGCACCGGATGAATGTGATCCCGTGGTGAGGACCCCATAAGGAGTCTTGCCGTGGCATTCTGCACCCGCTGGAGTTTCTGGGTCAGTCTCAAGAGCAGCCCCACGTAGAGTGAGTTACAATAATCAAGTCTGGAGGTGACCGTTGCGTGGATCACAGAGACTAGGTCAGGGCGAGAGAAGTAAGGAGCCAACTGCTTAGCTTGGCAGAGATGAAAAAATGCTGCCTTTGTTATAGCTGCAATCTGCACCTCAATGGAAAGGGAGGTGTCGAAGATTACACCCAAACTCTTAACGGATGGTACTGGCACTAATTGCACCCCTGCAAAAGATGGGAGTTGCCCCCCCCCAATCCCATATCGTCCCAACCCAGCCAAAGGACCTCTGTCTTTGAAGGATTTAACTTCAGCTGATAAGTAGTAACCTAGCAGACTTATAGTAAGTCAGACCATTGATCTGTCCAGCTCAATATTGTCGACACTGACAGGAGTTTTTCCTTCTGAATGATTGTGAAGATTGAACATAGGACCTTTGGCATGTAAAGCAGCAGCAGACAACAGGTGTGAGGGAAATGCTTACCTAAACTCGTGGAAGGTGAGTCCCAGCTGCTTTCTTGGAGGGGCAAAGTGGCAAGAAGGGAGTTGTGGTGCACACACAAAGGCAGGAGTCCTCCCCCCCCCTTTCCTGGTAAGCAGCAGTGACTTGCCTGCTACAAGGTCAGGTAAGTGCCTCTGCCCCACCATGCAGTCCATGGAGCTACAGCCCCTCCTTTGCTGTGGCACACAATAACAGCCATGTTATTGTGAGTCAGCTCTGGAGATGCCAGGGACTGAACATGAAGCCTTCTGCATGCAGGGCACATGCTTTGCCACTAATGAGCTATAATCCCTTCCTGGGGATTTTCAAAGATATGCACCTGGCTGGACACTCAACTGTGGAAAACTGCAACTGCCCAACCATTCATGACCATGTTAGCATTCTCTCCCCCTCTGCCTTCCGAAGCATCCTTGATAGATATGTCAGAGGAGTAAAAATAAGCAACAAACCACCCCACCTGAGGCATCAGCAATGCATGCATTATAGGGTTATTAAAAGGAAAATAAAAACCGTAAGACAAATTCAGTCCGCAGACAAAATTACTTCCTAGCCCCATCAACCAGTGGCTAGCAATGTCTCTAGAGTAATCCTGCCCTAGATTCTTTTCAACTTCAGTGACACTATATTATAGAAAAAGAGCATAGGTAGGGATGGGTAGCCCAGAGTGACAATGGCTGTGCCTTTAACTGGGCCAGGGGATGGGTGTGGTATTTTTAATTGTCCAGGTTCCCTCTTGTTTAGGAGGGGTGCAGGAAGGCCAACTAACACCATAAATCTACCTGCACCATATGCATGAAGAAGTGCTTCCCATGCAACCAGTAGCCTAGCCACACACACACACACACACACACAGACAGTGCACCACTTCAGTTTCATAGTAAAACACTGCTTCTTGGATGGTACAGTACAGAGGACAATATCACGGGCCTATTAGCTAAGTTCTTAGAGCTAATTAATGGAACAATGAAGCAAATAATTTGTAGCAAATGAATGATATGGCAAATTTAGCTTATTCCTTTCTGTCAACCCTTCCGTGAGCAGATGAAGATTGATTCTCCTTTCGGCCTAGGTAAAGAGACAACGTGAAACCATTTCCCCTTCCCTCTAGAATAGATTTTGCAGCCGGCTAGGTGAAAGGATGAAAGGGTTTTATATTTAAGTACCTGAAGAGTCTGCTGACCTCATTCAGAGAACAGACGGAAATGAGGGCCTTTGCATGACACAACAGAAGCCGATCATAGTGAGAGCAGGAAGAGAAGAGTCTTTTCATCATTCATGTTCTTCTCCTCAACACTGACACTTCATGGCAAAATGAGGGGAGGCCAACCTTTTTTGGGCTCTTTGTCTTGGAGTTTTCCAAGTTCACAGCAGCTCCTGCAATTTCTAAACCTAAATATTCAAAATCTCCAACCTTTTGTGAGAAGGACAACACACAAACAGTAATGGTCATAATAATAATAGTCTTAAGTTCCTTCTAGGAAGTGGTGGGGAAACTTTTTCACTAAAAGGCCACATTCCCTCAGAAGGAGCTTCCTAAGGTGGTGATGGGGGTCACGGCAGAGGTAACTGTGGTTAGACCAGTGGATGTGATTCTTACCATTGGGCTACATCCCAACCACTCAGAATCCAGGGGTTTCTACCCACACTTCCCTCCATCTGTGCAAGCAGAAGGTTTTATCACATTTCAAGGACACCCAGCAGCTAGCCAAGTGGAGAAGATGCAGAGCAGAGCTGATGAGGGGTATGACCAACAGAGATGGAGTGTAACCTGAGGAGGGGTGTGGCCTAGTAAATGCCCTGAGGGCCAAGCAGAGAGGTCTTGAGGTTTGCATTCAGTCCCTCCTCTAAGACTTGGTTCTCAGAAGTGGTCAGTCTATACCTGGGCATGACCACTTCAGACTTCAGGAGGGGACTAGCACAATTGCATGCCACACAGAGAAGGTTCCTGCATTCAGGTTTTTATTCATTTGCTTATTTCCATGCAGAACTGTGGTAGGATGTGATTGTTGATGCTAGAAACACCAGGTGATAGCTCCCCAACACAAGATCACACAATAAAAGACCTAGCCTCCACAAATCCACTCACCTCCGCACTAGGGGCAAGTGTGAACCCAAACCTTTGGTGAGCAGAACACCCAGCAACATGCAGATCCCTATCCTGAAGTTCTCATTTCTTCAACAATGTTTTGAGCAGCTTTGACAGGTGTCCCTTGGGAATGGCTCTCTTCATTGTCTATCAATTGGTTTATTCATTCAAAATATCTTTAAATCAATGTTTATTTTTAAACCATCCTTACTGATCTCAGGGCAGTAAACAAAGGGCACGGCCATCTAGAGTATGGTAATAAAACAAAAGTACAACATTCCACAATCATTAAAATACAGAGCAGCTAAAATGCTCTAGTGAACCAATACAATGCTCCAAATGCCTTGGAAAAATGAGAGAAGGCTCTGCCTTTCTCCAAAGCCCTGTGTGCACGACAGAGGACTCAAGAGAGGGGAGGATTGGTGGTGACCCCAAAAACAAAATGACTAGTAAGTCAATCCAGCATATGTGTACCTCTCTGTCCATGACTCCACCCTACTTGCCAAGTTGAGGATGACGCTACAGCTGTAGGGGCTCAAGTAACTGCTTGAGCTGCTATAGCTGAAGCAGAGACCGATACACACAGAGAATCTACAGCAAGAGTACAATCCAAGAAAATTAAGTGTGCTTAAACCTAGCAAAATCAATGGAACTTAATTAAGCACGTACTTAAGCACTTAAGTTCCATTGATTTTATTGGGAATGGAGGGCTACGGCACGCACTGCATTTGCTTCAGTAGCCTTCCTGTAATATATGATCCCCACCTATGTAACAGCTCTGCCTGGTACAATATAAGGCAAAGCTGAACCCGTAGACATTGACTAAAAGCCATGGCTGAGTTGAGCCTCAGGTAGTGTGAAGGGATGAGTTAAGAGATTAGAATTCTTTGAAAATATTAATTACTCCTTTGGAACAAACCTGTCCCATCTGTTTAGATGTGGGTCAGGAGTTGGGTTGGAGCTTGACACAATACCCTTAACTAGAGCGGAAGGACCATAGCTCGGTGGCAGAGAAAATGCAGGTGGCAGAGTGTGGGATGGTGCATGAAGATCATCCCACACTCAATCTCTGGGAACTTCATATAAACAGAGAGCAGGCTGCCAGTACCAGCAGACACTACTGGACTCAATGGAGAAATGGTCTTTGAAAACAATATTGTATTGTTTTGAATGAAATAATAATAAACAGCAACTGTTCTTTTTCCAAAAAGTGTAGTGTGTGTTGTCATTCTGAGACAGGGTTTTATGTTAACCACAATTAATAAAATGTATATCCATAATCATCTCTAGGACTGCCCTTGAGCCATTAAATTTGATTTGTCCTTAAATCAAAATGGCCTCCCCAGTATTTCTGCATTGTTTTATTGACTGGGATAGCTCAGTCAGTGGAGCATGAGATTCTTTATCTCTGCTCAGCCATGAAACTCACTGAGTGACCTTGGGCCAGTCACTGCCTCTCAGCCAAACCAACCTCACTACGTTGTTGTAGAGATTAAAGAGGAGGGGGAGAACTCTGTATGCCACCTTGAGTTCCTTGGGGGGAAAGGTGAGATATAAATGCAGTAAATATGAAATAATAAATAAGTTACTGAGCAAACGTTAAGAACAATGCATTCTCATTGTTAAAGATGCTGCAGGTTGCTTGTGTGTGTACGTGCCATTTAATTTTAAAAATCGGAAAATGGCTACCCCTTAATTAGACTGAAATCCATCCAAGTTTTAAGCCAGCAAACAATCTGGCCAATCAACAGAAGTAGTCATTTTTTGAAATTATAGAACAATTTGTTATTTATGGCATGCCAGGTTTTTATCATACCAAGAAAGGTGGTGATTATCATTAGGACTATTACTTGGTCTTTTTAAAACAACAACTGAAAATTAGTTGGACTGATGCCAAAGGATGGGGGAAAGTGCAGTTTACTGATTAGTGTTTTCTGTTTTAAAATCACTCCAGATTACACCTCCTGAAATCAATAAGGCTAGGGTATTTAAAAGTGTTTTCTCCCCATTTCCTTATAAAGATATTGCTTTGTTTGTTTTGGTTGCTTTGTAAAAGATGAATCATAATATTTGCTAGAATCCAACTATCATAATTTTGGAAAGAAATATTGACGCGGTCTCATTGCTTCCTTCCTTCAACATTCCCTCCTACAAGCCAAGGCAGTTCAGTTCATCCAAGAGCCCACCATAGACTAGCCTATATAGAATCCACACCACATTTTGGAACCAGCATAAACTCAACAAATAATTCAAATTGACTTAAGAGTAACCAAAATGGCATTCTTTAAAGGAAGGCTGTCATTTTACAGTTTTTGTATGATCCAACAAATACCATCTTTGCTGCCCTTTTAAAGACTGGTGCATCTTTGTGCAAACATTTCTTTTCATTTGTTCATTTGTTTGGTTGCATCACTAATCTAGTGAGAGTTGCTTTTTGTGTGTGTAAACATATGATGCTCAGTCCATCAGCGTATGTCTCCGTGCCATTTCTATTTTGAAATTAATGCGTATCCTTTAATTGCTCCATTTCTTAATTTTCTGCAATCTCTGTTGTTGCCACTGATACTGCTTTCTCTCCTTCCAATACCTATCTCTGCTTCCCTTGCTGAATATCTCTTGACCGCCTGTTCTCCAAAGCATGTACACAATCTTTTACTGAGAAATGGTATTTCAATAATAAATGCCTACCACAGTCCTGGAGCCAAGAAACGGGTTGGCTTGCATAAATATATGAAATTCAGCTCCTTCTTCGCTTCTTGGGTTTTCTACTCCCTTCTGGGTCATCAGGTTGCAATACTACAGAATTTACTTTCTATATATCATTAGAGTTGCAGCATGTCTCTTAGGGTCTAGATTGGGGCTGCCAGCATGTGCCTTCTGGATGCTGCTGGGCTGCAACTCCCTGTCGGATTCTCAGCCTCAGTCAGAGGGAACTGGCCATTCTCCAGGCACTAGGCTTGAGATCCTGTTAACCTCCCCGTCTGTGTCTCCCGGCAGGATACAGGCGAGGTCACTATCGGCGATCCCACTCAGCGTGAGAGGGACACACCTCTCCTCCCTCCTCCATGCCGTCCCTCAGGGAGGGGGAAAGAGACAGACAGAAATCTATTTACATGTCTTTATTTCTGTCATTCCAGCAGTACAGAGAAACACGTCTGCACTCTCCAGACTCCAACAGTAGAGAGAGAAAACTCCACCCCTGTACTTCCAGTACAGGTCAGATGACGCTCTGAGCTAACATCCGGTGCTCAGTACAGTGAATAGACTGCCCCTTTGTTCCAATAGTACAGTCCCAAATATCAACATCCTGTTTTGCATTCCAGACACCTGCAGCTCGTTCTTGCATTGGTGCTTTTTCCTGACACTCCCATCATCCCTATTGGCCAGGTTGACTCCAGACAACATCTGGAGAGCATCCTGTTGACTACCCCTACTCTAGACTCAATACATCACAAGCACATCCTGGTAATTCCATGACCCACAGTCTGCAGCCTTCCAAGCCTATTTGCTCTTGGGATCAAGGTGATGTTTGCCCCCAATGTTCTTGGCTTCTACATTTCCCCCCTCCATGCTTCCAATCCATCACCCATTTCCCCACTTCAGGTTATTGCTTTTCTAGCTTGCAAACTAAGAGATGCCCAGTTAAGTGTCAACCACCACTTCAGTGTGCTTGCCAGCATTTACTTCTGAAGGCAATTAAATTTGTGTGTTGCTGTAAAGAGACAGATAACCCACTTTTCAACCTTCGGTTGGCAGCATTTGCATGTGACTGTTGACTTTCACCAGATTTGGGACATTGATTGTAACTTTACACATTTCTAGAAGATCGTAGAGAAGGCATAGACAAATGGTTGTTTTTCAGTCATCAGAGGTAACATTTTAATACACTGCCATTTTGCCCTGGCAACTGCATGCTTTTTATTTATCCACAACACCCGGTTCTTGCTTTGTGAACATCTGGAAGGAAGATGGGAAAGCATTTTCAAAGGAAACAATCAACACTGCAGCAGAAATCACAGAGCTTTTACATCTACAACAGCTTGTTTCTCTGCAGCTAAAATATAATGTGATTCCAGAATGCTTAGAGTCGGATATTAACACATCTATTTAGGCTTTGATGACAGTTAACATAAATATTAATAGCAATTGCATCAAAACCTGATTTCAGACTAAAGCAAAATGTTATTTGAGTCCATCTCTTGAGTGTTAACTGGTCTCCCTGTTGAATATATATAGTATTAGTCCAGATTGTTGTATGTGACACAAACTTTATTACATGCATGGGAAAATAGACTTCTTATTTTTTTAAATTACAGGGATTTTCAAATAGGGAGAGCTGGGTGTAATGGGCATCAATTATCTTGTGGAACAGTACATGAGAGATGCAGAGAGAAATTAGAGGACACATCTGAAGGATAATTAGTGCAGCAGGTAACGAGAAACTTGAACTAATTCCAGGTGAAATGTTTCATGCTCTATTTTTCTTTCTGACTATTTAGTGCCCTAGTACTAATATTTCATACCTTTGAGTCTCTCCTGTAGTAATTATGGCAAAATGTGTGACTGATGTCTAAGGAGAAGCTATAGCGCAACAAGCGTATTGTTCACATGAAATAGCACGTGTTGATCTTTATGTTTTAATCCCTCATTTACTGTAATAGCCTTCATGTAAATGAATCTCTTACAGAAAACGCATAAATATTTTTGTTCCCAGCATTATGATGTCATAGCACCTATAAATATACTCAAGGAAGAGAAATACATTCCATTAAAGGGAGGGTTTATTGCTCCTCTGGGAGCACCATCCAGCAAAAGGATGTACAACTCATAATTCTGCCCCCTTCTTTTCTGGGGGGAAGGAGAAAATGAATGGGAATTCCATGCTTCCCACCAAGTAGCACAAAAAGATCCTGATACTCAAATCCATATGCCATGCTTTGCCTGGGATGGGCTTGTGAAGTGCTGGCAGACTTAATTGTTATGCCCTGGGGAGCCACAGTTGGCAGATACAAGTGATATTAACAAGACAAATATGTCTCACTATATTTACCAGGTGATTACTGCTATTTCAAAGGCAGTAAATTCTTATATTTGTTCGTATGCTGCTGCAGTGACAGAAGGCAAGCTTGATGTTGAGGAGGAAACAGGCTTGGGAAATGCTGTGAAGGCATTCAAGTAGCATCGCTACCATTAACTGCCTTTCAATGGTAGCATTTAAAACCACAAGCATTTCACACTGTGTATACAAGAGATTTATAAGGCCACATATACTCTACAATGGCATCTGTAGCTTCCAAATGTCTAAGCTGTGCCTCGACTTTATGTTCTGTTTCTTTTAATTACTGCAATATGTTGGGTTGCATCTAAGGCTTGATCATTTTTTATATATAAAAAAACAACATTTGGTATTTCCAAAGTTCAACAGTTTGCCTATACTTATTAATGGCATGCAGTTAAGTGACACATTTTTTGTCAGCCTCCAGCTCTCTTTTTCAAGTTTTCGAGGAGGCTGATGGTTCACTAAGAGAAAGAGAGCATGTAGAAAATATTAGATTGGCTTCTGCAATCGCGATATAGCCATATTTAAAATTTAGGTTCAACTTAACCTCATGGAAGCCTCCAAGTGCACAACCAGAGATGTACAATGCTGCAGTTGAATAGCTGGTGCTCATTTTTAGTCTGTGATTCTCTGGTCTCCCATCCAAAACACCTGCAGGGCACCACTTTGGGGGTCCCTGCACGAAAGAATCCATAGACGGGTATCAGGGGATGATTAGCTGCTTGTGCTTAAAATGGTGCCCCTTCAGAGTTTGTGCGGCCCCACAAACCTCTGTGTGTGACAGAGCTCCTCAGACATGTCTGCTCTAGTCACTATTAGAGTCCGACAGTGGCTGTTTGCGGAAACGCCTCCAACAAAGAAGTTCCTTAACGGAAACACGTCTCCTGGACTCACGACGTGACAGCTTCCGACGAAGCATGGGTCTCCCTGCAGTTGCTTCTGACACCTCCCCACTATTTTCGCTGGACGTGTCTCTCACCCCTTTCTCTCCCCTGCTTCCTGCCTGCGTTGCTGCGTCTCTCTCAGTATTACTGAGATCCTCCTCCAGAGACCCCGCGCTCCCCCTGCTGGTCCCTGCTTTGGCTGTTGAGTCTCTCCCCGTCTCTGGGAGCCCTATCACCTCCTTTCCCTCTGATGTCAGTTCCCTGACATCCACCTCCCCTCCAGGGCCCCCTTCCCCCCCGCCCCCTCCCTCTCCTCTGGGCGGTGAGGAGCTGAAACCCCGAAACGAATCCTCTTCATCTTCAGACGTCTCGAACATTTCCCTCCATCGGTCTTCGTTCCGACTCGCTGAATCCTCCTCCACCTCGGAATCAGAGAACCCCTCCAACTCCTCTTCTTCGTCGGTGGTGGCGAAGTATTCCCTCCGGAACCTCGCCACTGGCTGGGGTTTACGAGGGAATCTCTGATGAAAAGTTTCAATTAGAACCTCGTCATCTACATCCTCTGCCCTGACCCAGGTGTTTTCCGACTCCGGTTCCCCTTCCCACATTACCAAATACTCTACTTGCTCTCCCTTCCACCTGGAATCTAGAATCTCCGCTACATGGTAGCTGTGTTCTTTTTCCTCCATCGCTGGTCCCCTATTGACCCTCCCCTCTCTGTCCCCTATATACGGTGACAGCAACGATCTGTGGAACACTGGGTGCAACTTCATGTGGTTCGGTAACCGGAGTCTGAAAGCCACTGGGTTGACCTGTTGCGTGACTTCAAATGGGCCCAGTCTTTTGGGTCTTAACTTCTTACAACCTCCTTTAAATGGTAACCCTTGGGTGGACAGCCACACCTGGTCTCCCACCCTAATGCTTTCCCCTTCCCTTCTGGTTTTGTCTGCCTGCCTCTTATATTCCTCCTTCGCCCGGTTTAAATTAAGTTGGAGTTGGCGATGGATCGCTTCCATTTCTTCAACGAACTGTTCTGCTGCTGGAACGCTCCAGTTCTCCCCCTCCCCCCCTGGGAAGGCTCGGGGATGACACCCGTGATTGGCCAAAAAAGGGCTCATCCCCGTGGACACGTTCTCTGCATTGTTGTAAGCAAATTCTGCCAACGCCAGCTTCTCCACCCAATCATTCTCTCTGTCATTAACATAACACCTCAAATATTGCTGGAGGACACCATTAGCTCTTTCCGCCTGCCCGTTGGTTTCTGGATGACGGGCAGTAGAGAAATTAACCTCTACATGCAGTAAGCTCATGAGCTTCCTCCAGAACCTGGAAGTAAATTGTTTCCCTCGGTCCGAAACCACCCTCAAGGGGGCGCCATGCAACCTAAACACATTTTCCACAAACAATTTGGCGGTTTCTTCTGCTGTGACCGCATGTGAGCAGGCTATAAAGTGGGCCATCTTGGTTAACAGATCTACCACCACCATAATGGCTGTTTTCCCTTTGGACCTGGGCAGATCAGTCATGAAATCTATTGCCACTGCCTCCCACGGTCTTTCCGGCGTGGGTAGTGGTTCTAATAAACCTGCCGGCGCCCGCCTCTCCCCCTTGGCTCGTTGGCATCGGTCACACCCTCTCACATACTCCCGTACATCTTCCCTAACCTTGGGCCACCAGAATTCCCTGGTAACCAGCCACATGGTTTTGTGTTGCCCAAAATGCCCTGCTGTGGGGTTATCGTGCAGTTGCTTGAGTACCTTTTCCCTCAATTCCCCTTCAGGTATGTATAACGCTCCCTTGTAGTACAACGCCCCATTTCTCTCCTCAAAACCCCCGGGTTTGTCTCCCTCCCTCCTAAGACTCCTGAGTTTGTCCTGGGCGTATTCATCCTGCCCCGTTCCCTCTACCAGTTCCCTTTGCCCCACCAATGCCGCCCCACACACCCAGCGGTCCTCGGGAATGACATGGGTCTCTTCGGGTGCACCCTCTCCCTCCAAATATTCAGGTTTGCGTGAGAGAGCGTCCGCCCTAACGTTCTCCGGGCCTGGCACGTAACAAATCTCAAAGTTAAATTTGGAGAACTCCTGGGCCCATCTCAACTGCCGTTGGTTCAGCACTCGCGCAGTTCTCCAATACTCTAGATTCTTATGGTCCGTGCACACTTGCACCTTCTGTTGTGCACCAATTAGTAGGTGCCTCCATCTCCGGAAGGCCTCATAAATTGCAAGAAGTTCCCGGTCGTACACCGTGTAGTTCCTCTCAGACTTGTTCAGCTTTCGCGAAAAGAAGGCACACGGTCGCCACTCTGACCCCTCCTTCCCCGGCTGCAGAAGAAGCACCGCCCCTATGGCTCTGTCCGACGCGTCTGTTTCGACCCTCAGCTTTTTTGTAAATCCACATGTAGAAGTTGTTCGTCAGAGGCGAAGGCCCTTTTCAGTTCCTCAAACGCTCGCTCCGCCTCCCCCGTCCAAACAAACTTCCTTTTGCTGCTGAGACAGTCCGTGATGGGCGCCGTCAGGTGGGCGAAGTTTCGGATGAACTTACGATAAAAGTTTCCAAACCCTAGGAACCTCTGCACATCCTTCTTGGTCTTGGGTGTTTTCCATTCCAGCACCGCTTGAACCTTGCCGGGGTCCATGGCCAACCCCTTGTCTGACAAGCGGTACCCCAGGAATTCCACCTCCTTGGTATGAAACTGACACTTCTCCAGTTTCACCCACAGTCTGTTGGCTTGCAGCCTGCTCAACACTTCTCTGACGTCTCTCACATGTTGCTCCTCATTCTCCGAATACACCAACACGTCATCTAAGAAGGCCACGCAATTCTTGTAGAGCAAAGGCCCCAGTACGTGGTTCATGAAAGCTTGAAAACACGCGGAGCCTGTTTGTAATCCAAAAGGCATAACTAAGTATTCAAATGCCCCCAAAGGGGTGAACATGGTGGTCTTCCATTCATCCCCTTTCCTTATACGTATCAGGTTGTACGCCCCCCTTAGGTCCAGCTTTGTAAAAATCTTTCCCTTCCGCACCCTGGTCAAAATATCATCAATCCTGGGCATAGGAAAAGCCGCCGGCTCGGTCACTGCATTTAAGGCCCGAAAGTCACATACCAGCCTCGGCTTGTCCGTGTGTTTTTTGTCCACAAAAAACACTGGGCTACCCCCCGCTGCCTTGGACTCTCTGATGAAGCCTCTCTTCAGGTTCTTGTCAATGAACGCTCGCAACTCCTGCATTTCCCTGTCTGACATGGCATACAACTTGCCTACAGGAAGCTGTGCTCCGGGGAGTAAATTGATCTGGCAATCAAAGGGTCTATGCGGAGGTAGTTGGTCAGCTTCCTTCTCGCTGAACACGTCGCTGAGATCAGCATACTGTGGTGGCACCTTCCCCTTCTCCATTACTTCAGTCCCTGCCAGGGTGGCTTGGGCCCCTGCTGACCCCTTTTCCCCCCTGCAGTGTTCTAAGCAATGTGCGGAACCGAAGGAAACCACTCTTTGATGCCAGCCCACCAGCGGATCATGTAGGGCTAGCCAGCTCATTCCCAAAATAATGGGAGCACCTCCCAAGGTGGCCACATTAAACGCTATCAGTTCTGTGTGCCTTGCCACCCTCATTATCATTGGGATGGTCTGCAAGCTGACTCCTCCTCCCAACAGTTCCCTGCCATCGATCGTGGTCACCTGCAGGGGGTTGCTTAAAGGGATAGTCTGTATCTGGTGTTCAGCAGCAAACTCCTTGCTCATAAAATTGCAGGAGCTGCCTGAGTCCAACAGTGCCTTTATTTTTAGGGGGTGTCCATTTTGCAGCTCTAGCGACACTTCAATCACTAGAGCAGGTCGAGGAGCTTCTGGCACTGGCACTTGGGGAAGGGGCACTTTCACTGCTCTTTGGCCTGGCTGCAGTGCCCTGATGGCAACCAGGCGTTGGCTTTTACCTGCTCCGTTTCTCCCTGCTCTTCCCCCTCAACAGCTCCCACCATTCCTTGCCATTCCTTCCTCTGGGGGCAGACTCTGGCAAAGTGGCCTGGCTGTTGGCAGAGATAGCATTTCCGGGCTCCCTTTCCCTCCTTCTTCGCCCCCTCACTGGGCTTTGAAACTGCGCGCGCGCGGGCTGTTCCGATTTCCATCGGCTCTGCCGGCGGGAAAGCTGGCTCAGGAATGTCTGGAATGCGTAACTCCTTCCAACGTTCCCCTCTCCCTTCCCGCCTCTCCAAGGCTCTTGCCTCCTGGCGCGCTCCAATGGTCAGCGCAGATTTGGTCAGCTGATCCATAGACACCGCCCTGGGGCTCCTGGCCAGCTCGTCTTTCACAGCTGAAGAAAGACCTTCTTCAAATAGCATCTGAATGGGTGCTGCCGATAAATCCCACCCCAATCTGTGAATCAGCATGGTAAATTCAGTCCAGTACTCACGGACAGATCTGCTTCCCTGCTTGCAAGCCATTAACTGTCTGCGCACCACCCCTTCCTCAATGTCGCTGGAAAACATGATATCCATTGCACGAAAGAATTTCATAGTGTCCTTTAGGATATCGTTGTGCGTTGCCATCAGGGGTCGAACCCAGTCTCGCGCGCCCTTCTCAAGATGCCCAATTACAAAAGCAACTCGAGATTCCTCATCAGGGAACTCATCAAACTGGACATTCAGGGCATATTGCATTTCAGTCCTAAAGGCATGGTAATCCTTGGGGTCCCCCCCAAACTTCTGCACCAATCCTGGTACCTTTCTGGGGAACTGAGTGGTTCTCCCCTTCTTGTCTGCATCTTGAGCCCTCCTCTCCTCGAGCCTCGCCGTCTGCAGCGCCAGTTGGACCTCCAATGCTCGGTATCTTTCTTCCAAGCTTGGATCAGCTCCTCCCCCTGCTACTCCGGCTCCGGCTGGGTCGCTCATGATGCTTTCTCCTGCACAGGCAGCGTACAGAGACTGTCGGACTGCTATCAGGGGATGATTAGCTGCTTGTGCTTAAAATGGTGCCCCTTCAGAGTTTGTGCGGCCCCACAAACCTCTGTGTGTGACAGAGCTCCTCAGACATGTCTGCTCTAGTCACTATTAGAGTCCGACAGTGGCTGTTTGCGGAAACGCCTCCAACAAAGAAGTTCCTTAACGGAAACACGTCTCCTGGACTCACGACGTGACAGCTTCCGACGAAGCATGGGTCTCCCTGCAGTTGCTTCTGACACCTCCCCACTATTTTCGCTGGACGTGTCTCTCACCCCTTTCTCACCCCTGCTTCCTGCCTGCGTTGCTGCGTCTCTCTCAGTATTACTGAGATCCTCCTCCAGAGACCCCGCGCTCCCCCTGCTGGTCCCTGCTTTGGCTGTTGAGTCTCTCCCCGTCTCTGGGAGCCCTATCACCTCCTTTCCCTCTGATGTCAGTTCCCTGACAACGGGGTATGTTGTTGTTGTTTAGTCATTTAGTCGTGTCCAACTCTTCGTAACCCCATGGACCAGAGCACGTCAGGCACTCCTGTCTTCCACTGCTACCCGCAGTTTGGTCAAACTCATGTTAGTAGCTTCGAGAACACTGTCCAACCATCTCATCCTCTGTTGTCCCCTTCTCCTTGTGCCCTCCATCTTTCCCAACATCAGGGTCTTTTCCAGGGAGTCTTCTCTTCTCATGAGGTGGCCAAAGTATTGGAGCCTCAGCTTCAGGATCTGTCCTTCCAGTGAGCACTCAGGGCTGATTTCCCTAAGAATGGATAGGTTTGATCTTCTTGCAGTCCATGGGACTCTCAAGAGTCTCCTCCAGCACCATAATTCAAAAGCATCAATTCTTCGGTGATCAGCCTTCTTGATGGTCCAGCTCTCATTTCCATACATCACTACTGGGAAAACCATAGCTTTTACTATACGGACCTTTGTTGGCAAGGTGATGTCTCAACTTTTTAAGATGCTGTCTAGGTATAGTCAAGGATAAACTATGGGATGACAAAGCTGAAGGGATATTCTCTATCAATAACCATTGAACCTCTGCATCCCAGGAAGAATATCATTGCAGGAGAACACCAACCTGACACCATCCATCAGCTAGTGAAGATATAACAGTTCAAATGCTTGCTTCTGTCTTCCTTCCCATTTCCTTTTCCATTTTGCTCTGTGTCTTTTTAGACTGTGAGACTGCAGCAGGAACTGTCTCATTATCTTTTGATATATCTACAATGCTTAGGAAATTTTAGGTGCTTTAAAAGTGTTTAATGATGATGATCTGCAGGGGTGAGCCACCACTGTGAGCATTGTCCTTGGTGCATTAGTCTAATCCCTCTCATCACTACATATTGTGACCCATAATCTCCAGTCTGTGTGGCAATGACATTATTACAGCGTGCCAAAATCTGGGCTGGCAAGACGCTAGGAAATATCCACACTCATTATATGACTTCAGCTGTGCAGACTGCATGCTAGTTTTGGTCTCAGCAGTGTAGGCTGAAGTATCCTACACAGCTGGACTGAGGAGTTTGAACATGGTCAATAGTGCCTTTTACAAGCAGTCAGTAGCAACCAAATTGACCCATGGAACATAAAAGCAAAAAAAATATGGTGCCTAATCTTGTGATGCCCAGTCTATCGTTGTGCCAAATTTGCAAAATGATTTGCAAAGTTCATGTTGCAAAACATTTGGCAACACTAACTCCATGGTTGGCTAAACCCTCTGAGGAAATTTGTACATGGAGAAAACGATGAACTGCAAGAACTCTTCACATTACCACAATACATAGTATTTAGGATAAGGGTTTTGTTTGGGGGTTTTTCCAGCCAGAACTCACAGGAACCGAGTCCCAGCACCTCTCAGGTGGCCACCACTGTCATTCTAAGAGAACAAGGGAGGCAGTCACGGTGAGTTCTGGCACCTTTTTTTCTAGAAAAATAGCACTGTTTATTTTACAGAATTTGAAAGGGGGTGGGTGGGAGTGTCTTGAAAATCCACCACCAGTATTGACAAGGGTCTTCAATGTTGTCTTGAGCACAATCCTGCTTCCTGTTTCTGACAATATGGACAATAGATTACTTCCTGATCCTGAGCACTGTTTGATTGTTCTGTTTCATCACTGATACTGATGAGCCTATAACTACAATCACTACCTATAATCACTCTCACTGCTTGACTGTGGGCTGTAGGATTGAGGAAAAGTAAGCTCCATTTCTCTAGCTTTTATAAAAACACATGTTCATATCTGATATGTTAGATTAACGGTGATCCCATCAGGTTTCTATGGAAAGCAGATAGCTTTGGGTACCGTGTGAGTCATATCCTAGGGAATGAGAAATAATTGAAAGGTATGTTCACTGACATTTTAATATCAAACAAAGTAATATTCTGGCAGCAATGTAATCTTCCAGCCCCATCAAACACTATAATATCATGTAACAATGAACCAAAATATTAAACCTAGTCGAGTAAGCACACACCCAATTTTCTCCTTTCCGTCCTGCAATGCTACCACACAAACAGTCCTGTTACTTCACCCTTTCCCTATTGAAATGGCATGTGTCATTTAAGCTTTATTGGTTCATAACCTGTTGCAGAGAATTTGTGCTTATCTGAGCATTACTGGGCCAGCACATTTTGTTTGTGTGAATGTCTTCGTTCAGGATGTCTGCTCTGGCATCTTGCTATGGTTTAGCAGCTCACTGGTGTCTTGCCAGCAAATCATACATACCTCTCCCTTCTCCATCTCCCCTCCTCCCCCCCTCTCCCTTCCTTCCTCTTGTGTCACACATACTGTAGGTGCCCAGTGACATTAAAATGTTGAGTCCTCATTATTTCCCAGCTCCAACTGGTTGGTTGTGTGTTGTCATCTTATGTGCTTTCAACTTCAAATGTTGTTATCGATTTCTTCTGCTCGATACATCTTCCCTGACTGGGTTGGGGGGGAACTTAATAATTCTATGCACAGTCATACATCAGAAGTCGAACAGAATCTGTTCTGGAAGTCCGTTCGACTTCCAAAATGTTTGGAAACCAAAGCGCAGCTTCTGATTGGCTGCAGGAAGTTCCTGCAGCCAATCAGAAGCCACAGGAGCCCCCTCGGACATTTGGCTTCCAAAAATAGTTCATAAACCGGAACACTCACTTCCAGGTTTGCAGTGTTCGGGAGCCAAAACATTCAAGAACTAAGCGGTTCGAAAACCAAGGTACGACTGTATATCCCCCAAAATAGCAATGAAAGTGCCTTTTCAAATATGTATTATCTCAGGATCTGACCTGACAGAGGCAGAAGCAGAAGCATTCTGAGCAATAGAACCATAGGAAGCAGTGTAATAGGAACATAGGAAACTGTATAATACTAGGCCGGACTGTTTGTCTATCTGTACCAGTATTGTCTAGCCTTACTGGCAGGAACTCTCCAGGTCTCAGGCACAGTTGTTTCATGTTACCTAATATTTGACTTCTTTAACTGGAGATGTCAGGGTCTGAACCTAGAACCTTCCAGATAGAAAGCATTTGCTCTACCACTGATCTATCATTTCACATTCTTAAAATGTTCACCGCCATTCGTTTCTCTGACATCTATTCCCACCCACAGATAATAATTTTTACCTCAGTAAATTATTTCCTTACGCAGTAAAAATGAAGACTGACTCTCACAACAATTTCCCTGTTCTTGATTGCTCCTCCTCCACCCCCCAAAATCCCAGATTACATGTTCCCTCAGTGGTGATGTAAAGATGCAAAGGTTCTACAGTGAGCTCAGACTGTAGCTGAATGCTCCATGGTGAGTATTGTCCACAACGTGCAAATGAGCAAAAATGAGACTTCTACACTTTACACATATTGATTTCTGCCTGTGCCAATAAATTTAAATAAAAATTGGTTCCTTTTTCATCAATACTTTTTCAAGTCAGTTGGGAATATAGCAATTCAATCTTAGTGTAAAGGGGTTAGAATGGAAGCCTTTCTCCATCTATATATTTCTTCTGTCCTACTGCTCTTCCTTTTGCCAAAGGATCAGATATGGTGCTAGCTGGATATAAGTTGAGAGTGGGGCAGAATCTTAAATGATAGGAATAATCAAATAGCATCAGTAGGTTTCATGTTTTATTGGGTCATGTATCTCAAGAGGATTTTTAAAAGTGAATTATTTGGAGAAAAGTGGAATTTTAAGTTTTGGGAAATGAACATTTCCCATGTTTCATTTATTCTTTTAACAAGCATTATCAATAACCAACAAAACTCTAATAAAAATCACTTCATGTTACAATATTACATAAGTACAGATGAATTACCATAAAGTTTCAAGATTCCTTCTAAATCCTACTTGAATTTGCTTTTGCAAGAGGTAATTATTTTCCTGATGATATTATATAAAGGGCATGTGTTGTTGTTTTTAGAATTTGCAAATATAACAAAAAGAAAGAAAGAAAGAAAAGATATATAAAAACATTGCCAGCTGCCATTAGCATTATTTCTTCACAAGTAGCCCATATGTCCAAACTGCTGCTGAAATAAGATTGTTGATTGTGAATCATATCTTCTCTTCTTCTTTGGCCAAGTAAGATTGTCTTCCATAAACACGGTTTTAACAGTGAGTCCGTAAGTGACTGTGGAGGCCAATTCTGGATCCACACGTCCTTCCACAGTGGGGACATAGGTTTCTGGGTGGGAGTTGATCATGGTGAATCATATATTCAAACAGTGAAAGTGCAATAGATGCCACCGTCTATCTAAAATAGTCAATTCCTTCCATTAGAGGTGGCATGGAGTCCTATGTACCTGAAACATCATTTTTGATTGAAGCTCAAGTTTAAATCTGAATAAACGTATAGATGCTAAAATAGTCCCCTTTGTCTGAATAGGCAGCAAGGCAGGTGGTAAACTAGCAGAACCCCTAATCTGTCCCAATTGCCCTGTGCCAGAAACACACGCTCTGGACAGAGAGCCGGGGAGGGGGATAGAGAGAGAATTTCTAAAGACAGCAGCAACTCTATTTCCCCAGTCCTCAAGTTTGCCCTGATGCTGCACAGAGTACCCAGGTGGACACAGCTGGGTGAGACCAACTCCACCCTGCTCACCTACCCAGGTCTCAGCGATACAGAGCATATCAGCCTCCTCATCCATAACCAGATCATGGATGAGGGAGGTTTTACAATGCCAACCTGGCGTTCAGCAACAGCAGCCAAGGGCTGGCTGATTAAACAACTACAGTTCTCCATGTTAAAGGAGGAGCTAGCACACAGCACAGGCATTAACTGCCTGTGCCTTGTGCCCCTTACCTGGCCTGCCCCAACTCCCACCTCATACTTCCCCTATCCTGAACCACTGTGATGCCTCCGCCTGCTCTCCTCAGCTCCTCTCCTCATAGATCCCCTCCCTCAATAAAAATGAATGACAAAAAACCCCACACAAATTAGAAACAGTTTAAACAGTTTTTTAAAAAAATTAAAACAGTTAAAATGGGTTAAAACTAGTGTAACAGCAGTCCTGTCTCTGCTGGTGCTGCTGTGTTTGCTGTGTCATTACTACATGGACACTGGTCCCATCACCTCCTGACAAATAGAAGAGGAAGAAATGGAGGCAGTGAGAGATTTTACTTTCTTGGGCTCCACGATCACTGCAGATGGTGACAGCAGTCATGAAATTAAAAAACTCCTGCTTCTTGGGAGAAAAGCAATGGCAAACCTAGACAGCATCTTAAAAAGCAGAGCCATCACCTTGCCAACAAAGGTCCATATAGTCAAAGCTGTGGTTTTCCCAGTAGTGATGTATGGAAGTGAGAGCTGGACCATCAAGAAGGCTGATCGTCGAAGAATCGATGCTTTTGAATTATGGTGCTGGAGGAGACTCTTGAGAGTCCCATGGACTGCAAGAAGATCAAACCTCTCCATTCTTCAGGAAATAAGCCCTGAGTGCTCACTGGAAGGACAGATCCTGAAGCTGAGACTCCAATACTTTGGCCACCTCATGAGAAGAGAGGACTCCCTGGAAAAGACCCTGATGTTGGGAAAGATGGAGGGCACAAGGAGAAGGGGACGACAGAGGACAAGATGGTTGACATGCTCTGGCCCATGGGGTCACGAAGAGTCAGACATGACTAAACAACAACAAACAAATGATCACTTATCTATCATCCTCTTGATAGTGAGTTATTTTCCATCTCAGCATAACCCAGCTGCTTTCAAACTGCCCAGAATCAGACCTAAATATAATAAAAGATACACACCTTGAATGTCTGCTGTATTTCCAGCTCTGTTTATACTTGTCTTTTTCTTAGCACAGATGATGATGCTTAATCTGCATTGCCCTTCTTTCTTTTCTTAAGGTTTACATGCTCAGTGTGTGTTTTTGCAATGAGCAGAAGGGTTTTTGCACTTAGGTTCATTAAAACTCCAGGGAGCATCACTGTTTGTATTTGCAAAGAAGAGTTGACAATGGATGATACATTGGTGTTAACTAGTATCCTAGGGTACACCAAATGTTTAATTACTCAGAGACTGGGCTGTGCAATAGACCAGCTCAAAGCAAGTTAAATATATGTTGCTTTGGTTCATGCTTTGCTTTCTTGGATCTTTTAAATCATTTCCTTTGTTAAATTAAATGTGAATAGCATGATGCAAATTTGAGCAACTGCTCCAGAACAATGGAAACACTTTTCCTGTTATTTCCTGAGTAGAGATAATATAAGTATGGAAATGATTAGTTGCTCCTGCCTGACAGGGATTCCCAAGACTCAGTTGAATGCAAGTTTTAATCAGTAGATTAATCAACTAAATTTATAGTTGATTAAATGATAGGTAAGGGTTTAATCTGTGAGGCTTAGAATTATGGGCACCATTCTTTGTTCATACTTGGCTCTGATATAGTAATATAGAAATTTAGTCTCTTACAAGAGTTTGTGGTTTCCCACATTTCACATCCCTAAAGTGAAAACTACAAAGTATGTTGGTACTATCACGGCAAATAACAGGTAGAGGTAGGACTTTGATAGATCCTGATTTAAAATGTTCTAGGGGTGGCATGATCTAAAACATGCTAGTATAAAACAACTGATTCTTACAAAAGTGAAGCATGGGGTCTGACTAATTTTGAAAATTTAATCATGATGCTAAAGCACATTTGCTGTACTGGTTAGTACCCTAACCCTACTCATCAGACACTAAAGGTGGAACATTTGCCTTCCACTTCAAGAACACATTGTGAAATTCTTACATTTTGGCTCAAGGTGTATTAATGTTCCCCAAACTGTGTTCCCCAGTCTGAGTCCCATTCCCCTTCAAACTTCAATTGACATCATCAGGAGCACAACAGAGTCAAAACCGCTCTCCCCATGAGCGCTCAATTTGCCCCAACCCACTTGTGAGCAATCACCCTCCCCCAACATTATTTCTGGGATATTCTGTGGTGGTGGCAGCAACCACAACAACAATAGGCTGGGCTGAACCAGATTGGAATGGGCAAGTTTCATTAACTTTTTCACATATCTGGAAATTGCTCCCATTTCGGGAACAGAGATGCTTGAAAAAATGTCCAGGGAGGGGAGTGTGAATGAATACCTCTTTTATTTTGTTGCTGTGTGGCATAGCAAGACACAGTGCAGATGTGCATCTAGATACCCCCCCCCAATTCATTCAAGCATAGATGTCTCAGAATGTACATTCTGATGCATATCCATGTGTATGTGTTTTCTAGTGTGACTAGTGCTACAGGAAAGGACAGCTTGTCTTTATTTGCCGTTGTGGGCAATTTGATTGATTTCAGGATTCCTCATAGGCTGGAACCACATAATGGTGGTTGGATGAAACGAAAATGGTGCCCGACTAGCACCAGCAATAGAACAGAATAACAACAGCTGGAAACAAATGCACAAAATGGAAGAACACTTTGCTTCAAAAATGTTTGATATTGAAACAGACACAGCTCTAACACACGTGCAAAAAGTCCTTCCTTTCTTCTCTCCTCCCATTAAACCTTTTGACTGATGAAAAAGGGCACATTCCAAACACTGTTGTATGAATGGGTTATGACTGAGCAAGTCTTTTTTGTATTTGTCAGTGTCATGTTTTAAATATGATGGGTTCATTTTCTCTTCGGTGTTTGGGTGTGTGTTGCACAGAATTGAACATATTTCTTGCAACCTCCATTCCAGGAGAGGCATGATCCCCACTTTTTAATAAAGTAATGACAATTATTTAATTGATTTAATTGGAATAAAGTGAATTGCATGAAACACACATCAAAATAGTCATGCTTGTCCTAGCCATTGCTTGTGCAGTTAAAAGTTACTGAAAAGTAAGTTCTTTTAAAATTGGTGGGATTTCCACTCAAATAAATGTGCATTAATATTTCACTCTTAGTGGCGTGGAATAGAAGCAAAAATACTTTTTATTCATTTTGTTGTCAGTGAGCATGTATACATTTCTTCTTCAATTTAGTCAAGAAAATTAAGTATTTCCTTAGCAGAAATGCTAACAAATGGTGATGATCTCAAGTGCCAACTCTCATATGTGTACACTTTTAATTTCACATTTGGCTTTCATTTTCATAAATCAAAAATCTGCCACTTCAGGCTACAACTGAGGACTCATAGGATGCAACCTTCTTCCATGCAAAAAGAAGCAGCCATTCTTACACACTGAACCTAGCCTGTAGGTAGAATGCTATGTTAGAACCATACTTCCTGACATCTTATTTTTTTACATACAGGGAAACATTTCTGTGTGAAAAGAGCATTCCGTCACTGTCTTCAATCACAAATTGTGAACCTGCATGCAGACCATACAATCTCAAAATGCCACAGTTTGCAGTAGCAGCAGGTAAATAATACACCGTTATTCATATTATGTAAAAAACATTACTATTTTATGGTGGTACTCAAGGGTACACAGTACCA
This sequence comes from Podarcis vaucheri, assembly GCF_965113315.1. Lineage (NCBI taxonomy): Eukaryota > Metazoa > Chordata > Lepidosauria > Squamata > Lacertidae > Podarcis > Podarcis vaucheri. The sequence goes on from NC_138762.1 coordinate 37,543,956, forward strand.
GCACCTTTCCCCCCAAATGGCACTTACTCTAACAACTTCGTAGTGAGTACAAGCACCTTTTATTCTTAAAAAAGCACTCTGTAAAACCAGTGATAAATAGTCATATTAAACCTCCTTTAGACATGCACTTGTTGGTGTAGTTGCGTCTAGATGGGGGGGAATCTGTAGCGCAATGGCAGCATGCAGTCTTCAGCCTAAATTCATGCAGGTGTGAAGGAGAGAAGGAAAGTAGGTGAAAATCAGCAGCAGGGAGCCAAACTGAGGGAGTATTGGAAGAAAGTGGGGTTCAGATCTGGCCTTCCTTTAGCAGCCTGCTGAGTGGGAAAGAAAAGTAGGGAGAAAAGGGGTTAACTCCACCCCTAAAACTAAAGTCATTTTGTTTGTTGTTCTCTGCTGATCTGTTGAGACGAGATGTCTGCTATTTTTTTCTTTCTCATCTCCACTCATCCTGTAAATAGTTCCTACCTGAATAAAGCCTTTGAACTCCAGAAACTGTAAGCAATTATTCCATTCTAATTCACCCTAGCTGCAAGGTCTGCTAACAAGAGCTGGGGGAGAAAAGAAATATCTAGAGAAGATAATTCTGGAGAAGTCTACAGAAAATAATTTCTATAGATATTTTCTATAAAAGTAGCCTGAATACTGTACAAAGAAATTTTTATATTCCTGTGCTAGATACTCCCTTGATAGCAAAACACCAACTTTACTACCTACACTGAACAATAACTATTGTTAAGACCTTAACCTTAAGCCTATTTCTCTAACAATTTTTAGATTGCAATCCTAAACCTGCTTACCTGGCAATAAATCCCATATTTATGAATAGGGCTTGCTCTGTTAATTGGCTTTTGGCATCATTCTGAGTGTTACTTGATGCAATTCTAATCACTTAGCATAGAAAAAGAAAACACAACACAGTATTAAAACACATCTGAGTGTTCAGATAATGAGTTCAAAGTTTGTGCCACATCCATTTCCTTGTGATAAGCTCTGGTCAAAATACGATCCCTTTCTCTTTCCAGCTCTAGCAGTCAATCATCATGCTTTTCTCAGAATTTCATCCAGAAGAAACATTAAAAAGATGTGCTGTTTATTCAAATGCTTCAGTGCCTTCTGTTTCCAGAGACTTTAAAAATAGTTTTAGAATCTCAGAAGGAAGACATAATTCCTTTTTTTAATACTAGTTTATTGCAGTATCTGTCATTGTGGCAATCATAATGTGCAAGTGCAGATGTTTCAGAAGCTGCAGGTTTCATTTTTAGATAAGCATCACCAATAACTTCAGAAAGGTCCCCCCCCCATCTCTTTCTCTCCCGGCGCCCCTGTTTCCTTTATCCTTCTGCCTGCCTGTTCTGTTTGTGTACGTGTGTTCATGGGTTTTCTTAGAGAAAGGGCGTCCGTCTTCCTAAGCTGACCTGGAAAATGATGTGTAAAATATTGTAATGCATCAATTTATCAAGTTATCTCCCCTGAGATTGCAGGTGGGGGGAGATGATTGAGATCACTATATTAAGCTGTTTGCTCATAAGACCCCAAGCTAATATCACTTCATTTCAAAGCTGTGCTCTCAAGCTTTTTCATCTCACTTTGCGATCTGAACTGCTTTGAAACCTGCCATCTGCTTTTAATATTTCCAAAGCGCTGTGGCTTCAAGGTGTAACCTCTTTGCCTCATAGAAAGAAACCCACATGAATCAAGAATCCTTTCAAATGACAGTACCTGGATTGAAGTGAACACTAAATTGTAACTCCTTCCCATAGTAGCATTGTCATATTACTCAAAAGTTGGGAAGGCGTGGGATCATGGACTCTTCCAATATGGTGCAGATCTTTCAGTGAGAGAGTTGTAGCTTGTGCTGTATCAGGTCCCCCCCCCCCGTCCTCGTCCCTTTCTTTCATTTTGGTATGATATTTCCATTATATCACTTGTTATTGTTGCCTCAAATTTCCTAAGTGTCATGTACCCCCTAGGCAAAGGATAAACTGGATGTGCTTAAGAAAGCAAAGGCACTTAAAAAGGAATGAAATACCTTTATAGCAGATTCAAATCATGTCTCTTCCCAAAAAATATGGAAACTGTAGTTTACCCCTTAAAGGTAAAGGGACCCTGACCATTAGGTCCAGTCGTGGCCGACTCTGGGGTTGTGGCGCTCATCTCGCTTTATTGGCCGAGGGAGCCGGCGTACAGCTTCCGGGTCATGTGGCCAGCATGACTCAGCCGCTTCTGGCGAACCAGAGCAGTGCACGGAAACGCCGTTTACCTTCCTGCCAGAGTGGTACCTATTTATCTACTTGCACTTTGACATGCTTTCGAACTGCTAGGTTGGCAGGAGCAGAGACCGAGCAATGGGAGCTCACCCCGTCACGGGGATTCGAACCTCCGACCTTCTGATCGGCAAGTCCTAGGGTCTGTGGTTTAACCCACAGCGCTACCTGTGTCCCAGTTTACCCCTTACAGAGCTACAATTCCCAGCACTAAGAAACTACACTTTCCAGGATTATTTAAAGGTATGGTGTGTACACAGCTTTATTCTAAAACATTTTCTTTTATTGACATTTTGTGTGCATGTTTTAGATGTGTGCTTTACACACCAAAATAAAAGTGTAAATCTAAAAGGAGAGGGGAGGGTATCAGCAATGGGTTGTTTTGTGTTAAGAACACACAGACCCTCTCTCTCACACACCATGAATTGTAAAGTCTTCTGCCCGAAACCTTTTGAAGGCCAAAGTTTAAAATTGAAAGGTGGTAAACTGGAGACCACTGGCAATAATATTAGGTCCATTTTCCTGAAATTCTGTTCTTTGCTTTTTCATTTTATGACAAAAAGATGCTTGTTCCCCAAATGGATAGCAGCTGTCGGATCTAAATGTACATGTTACTAGCGTGCTTGTTTTTCTGTGACTCCAATCCACGTTGTACTTCACTGACTAGTAACATTACACTGCACATCTGACATGTGATAAAAAGTAGATGATTCAAAACATATGGCTGGCATCTATGGTGTCTGCCAAAGTACTGGTTGGAAAATGTACTCAGACAGACTGGAATCATGGCTATCTTGCTTTCTTTGATTCTACGATGGTATCTGGTACTTTTTCATATGAAAGCTCATGTTTTATTCACCTTGATGTCTCAAAAGGTTATTTACTATGCTTAGCAAAGGAACTATATTGAAATGGATACAGTATCAAAGGCTCTTGAAACCACAAAGCATGAATTAAACCATGGGGGGTGACCGTAGCTCTATGGTAGAACATTTGCCTTGAATGCGGAGTTCCCAGGTTCAATCCCTGCCATCTCCAAGATTCGTAAAGTCGCCTCTCTGAAACCCTGGAAATCCACTGCCATTCAGGATAGATGGACCCATTGGTCTTACTCACTACCAGGCTGCTTCCTATAATCCTTTAAAATACTGAATGGGATAGTTGCAAAAATCCTTCCTTGTGTTAAAATGAGTTTGTGTTGGGGTAAACAAAATCAAGATGACTGCTGTTCCTTTGCTATCCAAAGCCAGAGAGGCCCTCAGCCTTGTATGCCTGAAGGAGCTTCTTTATCCCCATGGTTCAGCCCGGACACTGAGATCCAGCACCGAGGGCCTTCTGGCGGTTCCCTCACTGTGAGAAGTGAAGCTACAGGGAACCAGGGAGAGGGCCTTCTTGGCAGTGGCGCCTGCCCTGTGGAACACCCTCCCATCAGATAGCAAGGAGATTAACAACTTTATCTGAAGGCAGATAACATCTGAAGGCAGCCCCGTATAGGGAAGCTTTTTGATGTGTAATGTTTTATTATGTTTTATATATGTTGGAAGCCTCCCAGAGTGGGTGGGGCAGCCCAGTCAGATGGGTGGGGTACAGATAATAAAATTAGGAGAGGGAGGAGGAGGAGGAGCTGGGCAGTGGTTACAATTATTTCCTTCCATCTACATGCATGGGAGATATGGAAAACCTCACAGCGAACCTGCCCACCACCATATTCCTCTTAAGCATTTCCAAGGAATGGGTGCAGTTGGGTAGCATGCCTTCTCAAACAGATTGAGACAGGAACCATCTAATTTTTTTGTCAGTTAGTAAGGTGCATGAATCCTTTCCAGTGCCTTTTCCTTCTCCAGATATGTAATTTCTAGTAGACACTCTAATCAATAAGTGTCTCTGCAGAGTTGCCCAATTAGTCAAAGTTAGAATACTTCCAGAAGTCCCCAAATAGAACTTCAAAATCTGCTTCACTTTAATCTATATTTGCTGAATTAGAGAAGGGTAGAATCCAGATAATACTGATATCAATGAAAATGTCACAACTGCATACAGTGATACACCCTGATTCTGTATAGGACATGTTGATATTGGAACAAAGTCAGAAGGTGGAGGACTATTAATGTCCACATCTAAAATCTATTTGCTTTGATATTTTTCAGGCATAGACAGGATTGCTATTATTATTTTTTCATTTCATTTCTATATTGTTTTATATTTTGCAGTGGGGGAAATCTTAAAGTCATTTACAACTTCCATTTAAGCATAAAATAGAACAATGTAGAATAAAGCATCACAGAAGAAAGTCAGATATAAAGTATGCATTCAAAGCAACATAATTAACAGGAGACTAGCATATTATCTTAAAGATTTCAAAATAAAACATTACAAAGGAGGTCAAGTGCAGAATGCACACAGCAAAATTAACAATAAAAAATCTTAACCTTTCAAAAGAAAACATTAGTAAAAGAAGTTGGATATAAAATCCACATCTAAATGCATAATTAGCAAGAGAATAGTGATAATAATAATCTTAAGAAAAGGTTCCCATCACACACCAGTAATGTAAGGGACATCAGCATTGTGTGGCTCACCTGGATCATTTCATACTAGCATTTCCCTTCCATGTGGACTGCTGATACTAAGATGAAAATATCCACATGATTAGGCCTACACATATGATGATTTAACATAAGGAATGGGATGCCCAATTGGGTTGTATGTCTGTTGTGTAATCTACAAGGCTGTGGGGAGTATTGTGTGCCTGAAACGGATGGGAAGCAAGCATCCCCATCTCATGAAACTGCATTTGAATGGACCGATCGTGTGCAAGCAAGGGTGTGTGGCTTGAGTGATAGACGCGAGTGAAGACTTCAGCCCCTAGTCTTCACTCAGGTCCACTCACTGGGCACTCATCAGCTCAGTAGGAGCTGGATTCCCCACCTCCCACTCTATGTAGCATATGGTCCTGCCTGGAGGTGAGAGAGAAGGCCCTACCTAAGATCTTGATAATATTTGGTCTCTGTATTCAGGGACAAGGATGAATTTGCCTGCAGACAAATTGGTCCTCTCTGTGGGTTTTGCCTACCTCATAGCAATTGTCACAACTTGTTGGCAGATAAGGCATTGGGTTAGATCCTTAGTCTAGGTGGAAGCGGGGGAGTTGGGAGTCCACCCACACCTGCTTCTGGGAATTGGGGATACCCCGTTAAAGGTTCCCAAAATGGTGGTGTTGGAGGGAGTGCTCCTATTTGATGTACATCATAAGAAGATCCTTAACCCAGGATCAACCCTGCAAAATAAGCAACCAGCAGTCAGGCTGGATGATTTAGGATATATAACCAATGCCTACAGTGAGGGGGGAAAGTATTTGATCCCCTGCCAAATTTGCCTGTGTGCCCTCTGATGAAGAAATAACCAGTCCAGAAATTTAGCAGGGGATCAAATACTTTCCCCTCGCACTGTATACCAAAGCCTTCTTATGGATGGCGGCTAACAGATTGAGGCTGAATCCTGACAAGACAGAAGTACTGTTTTTGGGGGACAGGGGTTGGGCAGGTGTGGGGGATTCCCTGGTCCTGAATGGGGTAACTGTGCCCCTGAAGGACCAGGTGCGCAGCCTGGGAGTCATTTTGGACTCACAGTTGTCCATGGAGGCACAGGTTAATTCTGTGTCCAGGGCAGCTGTCTACCAGCTCCACCTGGTACGCAGGCTGAGACCCTACCTGCCCGCGGACTGTCTCACCAGAGTGGTGCATGCTCTGGTTATCTCCTACTTGGACTACTGCAATGCACTCTACGTGGGGCTACCTTTGAAGGTAACCCGGAAACTGCAATTAATCCAGAATGCGGCAGCTAGACTGGTGAGTGGGAGTGGCCGCCGGGACCACATAACACCGGTTCTGAGAGATCTGCATTGGCTCCCAGTACGTTTCCGAGCACAATTCAAAGTGTTGGTGCTGACCTTTAAAGCCCTAAACGGCCTCGGTCCTGAATACCTGAAGGAACATCTCCACCCCCATCATTCAGCCCGGACACTGAGATCCAGTGCCGAGGGCCTTCTGGCGGTTCCCTCATTGCGAGAAGTAAGGTTACAGGGAACCAGGCAGAGGGCCTTCTCGGTAGTGGCGCCTGCCCTGTAGAACGCCCTCCCAGCAGAGATGTCAAGGCAATAAACAACTATTTTACTTTTAAAAGACAACTGAAGGCAGCCCTCTTTAGAGAAGTTTTTAATGTCTAATGCTGTATTGTTTTTAATATTCAGTTGGAAGCTGCCCAGAGTGGCTGGGGAAACCCAGCCAGATGGGCGGGGTATAAATAAATTATTATTATTATTTTATTATTATTATTATTATTATTATTATTATTATTATTATTATTTCTCTAATCAGTAAATTTGTGGCCTATTTGAACTGAAGATGTTTGCCCTCCTCCACCTCCTCCTGGCACCGCCACTGGCAGGAGGCTGCTTTGACCCTCCTTCCCCTCCACGGCAAGAGAAGCAGCATTCAGCTCTGTGCTTTGCCTCAACACTTTTTGGACATTGGGGGAGGTGGCCCCCCACCCCCAAAATATTCAGGGGGCCAAAAGGGCTCAGCTCCCAGGAAGAAGGCCCATCTAGTCCAGCCTCCAGTTCTCATAGAGGCCAATCCGACTTCTATGGGAAACCCACAGGCGCAACAGCTGTGTCCCCACGAGATTACAAGGGGTCAAACAAATTGGATGTAACGCGCCATATTAGAAGCAAAAAAACTTGTTTTGATGAATTGGAAGAGCCGCAAAAAGATTCCATTGAGCACATGGATTGATAATATGGACAGACTAGCTTCATACAAACAAATTGCACGTTGACGCAAATTAAGAATGGATAAATATGAAGAAATCTGGAAGGAATATTTAAGCGATCAGGCGGACAGTGGAGGGAAATAGGGGGAAGAGAGGTGGAGAAATATTGTTAAAAAGGTGTAGTCATAGGTATATTAGTACTCAAATCTGAAATGTTAAATTGTGTTATTATTGTGGTTTTTCATGTATGTGTTTTTTGTGGTTGTTGTTTGTATTGAAAATATGATTAATTTTTTTTTTAAAAAAACCCCAGCAACTGGAATTCAGAGGTATATTGACTGAAAGTGAACGTAAAACAAAGGCATTGTGCCTAGTCGCTATGGATAGCACCTCATTGCCATGAATTTGTCTAATCCTCTTTGGAAGCCATCCAATTTGGTGGCCATCACTGCCTCCTGCCAGAGAGAGTTCCACAGTTTAACTACAGTGGTACTCGGGTGTCAGGGAACTGACATCAGAGGAAAGGGAGGTGGTAGGGCTCCCAGAGGCTGGGAGGGAGTCAGCAGCTAAAGCAGGGACCAGCAGGGGGAGCGAGGGGTCTCTGGAGGAGGATCTCAGGAATGCTGAGAGAGACGCAGCAGCCAAGGCAGGAACTAGCAGGGGAGAGGGAGGGGTGAGAGACACGTCCAGCGAAAACAGCGGGGAGGTGTCAGAAGCAACCATAGGGAGACCCATGCTTCGCCGGAAGCTGCCACTTCGTGAGTCCAGGAGACGCGTTTCCGTTAAGGAGCTTCTTTGCTGGAAGCGCTTCCGCAGGCAGCCACTGTCAGACACTACTAGTGACTAGAGCAGACATGTCTGAGGAGCTCTGTCACACACAGAGGTTTGTGGAGCCGCACAAACTCTGAGGGAGCACAATTTTAAGCACAAGCAGCTAATCATCCCCTCACAGCAGTCTGACAGTCTTTGTACGCTGCCTGTGCAGGAGAAAGCATCATGAGCAACCCAGCCGGAACCGGAGGGGCAGGGGTTGGAGCTGGTCCAAGCTTGGAAGAAAGGTATCAAGCTTTGGAGGTCCAACTTGCGCTGCAGACGGCGAGGCTCGAGGAGAGAAGGGCTCAGGATGCAGACAAAAAGGGGAGAACCACTCAGTTCCCCAGAAAGGTACCAGGATTGGTGCAGAAGTTTGGGGGGGGGACCCCAAGGATTACCATGCCTTTAGGACAGAGATGCAATATGCCCTTAACGTGCAGTTTGATGAGTTCCCTGATGAGGAATCGCGAGTTGCTTTCGTAATTGGGCATCTTGAGAAGGGGGCGCGAGACTGGGTTCGACCCCTGATGGCAACGCACAATGATATCCTAAAGGACACTATGAAGTTCTTTCGTGCAATGGATATCATGTTTTCCAGCGATATTGAGGAAGGGGTGGTGCGCAGACAGCTAATGGCTTGCAAGCAGGGAAGCCGGTCTGTCCGGGAGTACTGGACTGAATTTACCATGCTGATTCACAGATTGGGGTGGGATTTATCGGCGGCACCCATTCAGATGCTATTTGAAGAAGGTCTTTCTTCGGCTGTGAAAGACGAGCTGTCCCGGAGCCCCAGGGCGGTGTCTATGGATCAGCTGACCAAATCTGCGCTGACCATTGGAGTGCGCCAGGAGGCAAGAGCCTTGGAGAGGCGGGAAGGGAGAGGGGAACGTTGGAAGGAGTTCCGCATTCCAGACATTCCTGAGCCAGCTTTCCCGCCGGCAGAGCCGATAGAAGTCGGAACAGCCCGCGCGCGCGCAGTTTCAAAGCCCAGTGAGGGGGCTAAGAAGGAGGGAAAAGGGGCCCGGAAATGCTATCTCTGCCAACAGCCAGGCCACTTTGCCAGAGTCTGCCCCCAGAGGAAGGAATGGCAAGGGATGGTGGGAGCTGTTGAGGGGGGAGAGCAGGGAGAAACGGAGCAGGTAAAAGCCAACGCCTGGTTGCCACAGTCGGGGCACTGCAGCCAGGCCAAAGAGCAGTGAAAGTGCCCGTGCCAGAAGCTCCTCGACCTGCTCTAGTGATTGAAGTGTCGCTAGAGCTGCAAAATGGACACCCCCTAAAAATAAAAGCGCTGTTGGACTCAGGCAGCTCCTGCAATTTTATGAGCAAGGAGCTTGCTGCTGAACACCAGATACAGACGATCCCTTTAAGCAACCCCCTGCAGGTGACCACGATCGATGGCAGGGAACTGTTGGGAGGAGGAGTCAGCTTGCAGACCGTCCCAATGATAATGAGGGTGGCAAGGCACACAGAACTGATAGCGTTTAATGTGGCCACCTTGGGAGGCGCTCCCATTATTTTGGGAATGAGCTGGCTAGCCCTACATGATCCGCTGGTGGGCTGGCATCAAAGAGTGGTTTCCTTCGGTTCAGCACATTGCTTAGAACACTGCAGGGGGGGAAAGGGTTCAGCAGGGGCCCAAGCCACCCTAGCAGGGACTGAAGTAATGGAGAAGGGGAAGGTGCCACCACAGTATGCAGATCTCAGCGACGTGTTCAGCGAGAAGGAAGCTGACCAACTACCCCCGCATAGGCCCTTTGATTGCCAGATCAATTTACTCCCTGGAGCACAGCTTCCTGTAGGCAAGTTGTATGCCATGTCAGACAGGGAAATGCAGGAGTTGCGAGAGTTCATTGACAAGAACCTGAAGAGAGGCTTCATCAGAGAGTCCAAGGCAGCGGGGGGTAGCCCAGTGTTTTTTGTGGATAAAAAGCACACGGACAAGCCGAGACTTGTATGTGATTTCAGGCGGTTAAATGCAGTGACAGAGCCGACGGCTTTTCCTATGCCTAGGATTGATGATATTTTGACCAGGGTGCGGAAGGGAAAGATTTTTACAAAGCTGGACCTAAGGGGGGCATACAACCTGATACGTATAAGGAAAGGGGATGAATGGAAAACCACCATGTTCACCCCTTTGGGGGCATTTGAATATCTCGTGATGCCTTTTGGATTACAAACAGGCTCCGCGTGTTTTCAATCGTTCATGAACCACGTACTGGGGCCTTTGCTCTACAAGAATTGCGTGGCCTTCCTAGATGATGTGTTGGTGTATTCGGAGAATGAGGAGCAACATGTGAGAGACGTCAGAGAAGTGTTGAGCAGGCTGCAAGCCAACAGGCTGTGGGTGAAACTGGAGAAGTGTCAGTTTCATACCAAGGAGGTGGAATTCCTGGGGTACCGCCTGTCAGACAAGGGGTTGGCCATGGACCCCGGCAAGGTTCAAGCAGTGCTGGAATGGAAAACACCCAAAACCAAGAAGGATGTGCAGAGGTTCCTAGGGTTTGGAAACTTTTATCGTAAGTTCATCCGAAACTTCGCCCACCTGACGGCGCCCATCACGGACTGTCTCAGCAGTAAAAAGAAGTTTGTTTGGACGGCGGAGGCGGAGCGAGCGTTTGAGGAACTGAAAAGGGCCTTCGCCTCTGAAGAACAACTTCTGCATGTGGATTTACAAAAAAAGCTGAGGGTCGAAACAGACGCATCTGACAGAGCCATAGGGGCGGTGCTTCTTCTGCAGCCGGGGAAGGAGGAGTCAGAGTGGCGACCGTGTGCCTTCTTTTCGCGAAAGCTGAACAAATCCGAGAGGAACTACATGGTGTACGACTGGGAACTTCTTGCTATTCATGAGGCTTTCCGGAGATGGAGGCACCTGCTAATTGGTGCACAACATAAGGTGCAAGTGTGCACGGACCATAAGAATCTAGAGTATTGGAGAACTGCGCGAGTGCTCAACCAACGGCAGTTGAGATGGGCCCAGGAGTTCTCCAAATTTAACTTTGAGATTTGTTACGTGCCAGGCCCAGAGAACGTTAGGGCGGACGCTCTCTCACGCAAACCTGAATATTTGGAGGGGGAGGGAGCACCCGAAGAGACCCATGTCATTCCAGAGGACCGTTGGGTGTGTGGGGCGGCATTGGTGGGGCAAAGGGAATTGGTAGAGGGAACGGTGCAGGATGAATACGCCCAGGACAAACTCAGGGGTCTCAGGAGGGAGGGAGACAAACCCGGGGGTTTTGAGGAGAGAAACGGGGCGTTGTACTACAAGGGAGCGTTATATATACCTGAAGGGGAATTGAGGGAAAAGGTACTCAAGCAACTGCACGATAGCCCCACAGCAGGGCATTTTGGGCAACACAAAACCATGTGGCTGGTTACCAGGGAATTCTGGTGGCCCAAGGTCAGGGAAGATGTGCGGGAGTATGTGAGAGGGTGTGACCAATGCCAACGAGCCAAGGGGGAGAGGCGGGCACCGGCAGGTTTATTAGAACCACTACCCATGCCTGAAAGACCATGGGAAGCAGTGGCAATAGATTTCATGACTGATCTGCCAAGGTCCAGAGGGAAAACAACCATCATGGTTGTGGTAGACCTGTTAACCAAGATGGCCCACTTTATAGCCTGCTCACATGCGGTCACAGCAGAAGAAACCGCTAAATTGTTTGTAGAAAATGTGTTTAGGCTGCATGGCGCCCCCTTGAGGGTGGTTTCGGACCGAGGGAAACAATTTACTTCCAGGTTCTGGAGGAAGCTCATGAGCTTACTGCATGTAGAGGTTAATTTCTCAACTGCCCGTCATCCAGAAACCAACGGGCAGGCGGAAAGAGCTAATGGTGTCCTCCAGCAATATTTGAGGTGTTATGTGAATGACAGAGAGAATGATTGGGTGGAGAAGCTGGCGTTGGCAGAATTTGCCTACAACAATGCAGAGAACGTGTCCACGGGGATGAGCCCCTTTTTGGCTAATCACGGGTGCCATCCCCGAGCCTTCCCAGGGAGGGAAGGGGAGAACTGGAGCGTTCCAGCTGCAGAACAGTTTGTAGAAGAAATGGAAGCGATCCATCGCCAGCTCCAACTTAACTTAAACAGGGCTAAGGAGGAATATAAGAGGCAGGCAGACAAAAACAGAAGGGAAGGTGAAAGCATTAGGGTGGGGGACCAGGTGTGGCTGTCCACCCAAGGGTTACCATTCAAAGGGGGTTGTAAGAAGTTAAGACCCAAAAGGCTGGGCCCATTTGAAGTCACGCAGCAGGTCAACCCAGTGGCTTTCAGACTCCGGTTACCGAACCACATGAAGCTGCACCCAGTGTTCCACAGGTCGTTGCTGTCACCGTATAAAGGGGACAGAGAAGGGAGGGTCAATAGGGGACCAGCTATGGAGGAAAAGGAACACAGCTACCATGTAGCGGAGATTCTCGATTCCAGGTGGAAGGGAGATCAAGTAGAGTATTTGGTAATGTGGGAAGGGGAACCGGAGTCGGAAAACACCTGGGTCATGGCAGAGGAGGTAGATGACGAGGTTTTGATAGAAACTTTTCATCAGAGATTCCCTCGTAAACCTCAGCCAGTGGCGAGGTTCCGGAGGGAATACTTTGCCACCACCGACGAAGAAGAAGAGTTGGAGGGGTTCTCTGATTCCGAGGCGGAGGAGGATTCAGCGAGCCGGAACGAAGACCGATGGAGGGAAATGTTCGAGACGTCTGAAGATGAAGAGGATTCTTTTCGGGGTTTTAGCTCCTCACCGCCCAGAGGAGAGAGTAGGGGCGGGGGGGAAGGGGGCCCTGGAGGGGAGGTGGATGTCAGGGAACTGACATCAGAGGAAAGGGCGGTGGTAGGGCTCCCAGAGGCTGGGAGAGAGTCAGCAGCTAAAGCAGGGACCAGCAGGGGGAGCGAGGGGTCTCTGGAGGAGGATCTCAGGAATGCTGAGAGAGACGCAGCAGCCAAGGCAGGAACTAGCAGGGGAGAGGGAGGGGTGAGAGACACGTCCAGCGAAAACAGCGGGGAGGTGTCAGAAGCAACCATAGGGAGACCCATGCTTCGCCGGAAGCTGCCACGTCGTGAGTCCAGGAGACGCGTTTCCGTTAAGGAGCTTCTTTGCTGGAAGCGCTTCCGCAGGCAGCCACTGTCAGACACTACTAGTGACTAGAGCAGACATGTCTGAGGAGCTCTGTCACACACAGAGGTTTGTGGAGCCGCACAAACTCTGAGGGAGCACAATTTTAAGCACAAGCAGCTAATCATCCCCTCACATCGGGTTAAGTACTTAATTCGTTCCGGAGGTCCATTCTTAACCTGAAACTGTTCTTAACCTGAAGCACCACTTTAGCTAATGGGGCCTCCTGCTGTCACTGCGCCGCCGCCACCCGATTTCTGTTCTCATCCTGAAGCAAAGTTCTTAACCCGAGGTACTATTTCTGGGTTAGCAGAGTCTGTAACCTGAAGCGTATGTAACCTGAAGAGTATGTAACCCGAGGTACCACTGTAATCTGAAGAAGTGTGCATGCACACAAAAGCTTATACCCATAACAAACTTAGGTGTTCTCTAAGGTGCTACTGGACATTTTTTTTTAATTAATTTATTTATTTTGACACTTTAACTAAGTGCAGTATGAAGTGCTTTCTTTTGTCTGTTCTAAGTCTTCCAACATTAACTTCATTGGATGTCCCTGAGTTCTAGTGTTATAAGAGGATAAATACTTTTCTCTGCCCACTTCCTCCACACCATGCATAATTTTATACTTCTCTATCATGTCTCCTCTTATTTGCCTTTTCTCTAAACTAAAAAGCCCCAAATGCCATAACCTTTCCTCATTGGGAGTTGCTGTATCCCCTTAATCATTGCGGTTGCCCTTTTCTGAACCTTTCAGTGGGAACAGAGATCATATGGATTACTTCTGAACTCTTTCTGTGTGTGGCCTGTGAGGGATGGAGAATGATTCTTTTTGCAACCGTCTAACTCCTGTTTCAGAGAACAATTTTAAAGTGACACATTGCCCAATCTGGGGACGTTCTATATATGGGACGTAGGGTATGCCCTGAAAGAATCAATATATAGAGATGGACTTAAGTAGCCTATAGATTTGACCTCTTCTCCACAGCCACAAAATGGCATCTGTTACTGCCACTAGAATAGTCTTTGTCATAGATAGGTCAGAGGTTTAACTGTTGAGTAGAGTTCAGAATACGGGTAAATTATATTCTTATGGCCCTTAGTGTTTTTAGCATTTAGGGAAGATGTTGGATATATGATATTAGTGTAAAGATTTTCTTGACCCCAAAGGGAATGCCACACATTTCATAGCAGATAGAATGTTTTCTGATGAGGTCATGCCACCTTCATTTTAATCATCATTGAGTCTATAGTTTTGGCTAATGAGAGTATTAGAAAAGAAAAGAAAAGAAACAATCTATTACACAAGTTATGGTTTGAACATTCATTACTCTTACAAATGATTCCAGTGCTGAGGGGTAGCTTAATCAGTAGAGCATCTCAGAGTCGTGAGTTTGAGCCCCATGTTGAGTGAAAGATTCCTGCATTGGACTAGATGATCTCCATGGTTTCTTCCAACTCTACAGTTTTATGATTTTGTGATAAGTCCAGTCAATTTGTGCATCCTTAGATTGCTGACTTTTTGAAAAATTCCAGGCAACAGTCAATAAACGTGTTAGGCAAAGTTGGCCAGCTACCTACCTACAACCAATCTAATTACAACAAAAACTAAACCTGAATGGAATATGTAAGAGGGTTTTTTTAGTGTGTGTGTGTGTGTGTGTGTGGCAACCATCAGAAAATAGTCCCATTACATCTTTGTTATGGTTTTATTTTTGTTTTCAACTTTCAGTGGGATCAAATATGCTTTTTAATGCACATATATATTTGCTCTGGGTTCACTCCCTGACATCTCGAACTAATGGATTTAAAGTAGCAGGTGGAGAAAGATTTCCTCACAAGACCTTCAAGAATTAACTGGTACAATAAGCCTGTAACTTACGTGAGGGTTTTGTTCCACGGATTGTGCCTAAAGCACAATTGGGTTCAATGGCAGGTGGGATTGCCAACATCATTTTTCTTAAAACCGCACTTCCTTAATAATGATAATTTATTATTTGTACCCCGCCCATCTGGCTGAGTTTCCCAAGCCACTCTGGACAGCTTCCACAAAAACCAAAAATACACTAAGATGTCACACATTAAAAACGTCCCTGAACAGGGCTGCCTTAAGGTGTCTTCTGAATGTCAGGTAGTTGTTTATCTCTTTGACATCTGATGGGAGGGCGTTCCTTTCCATCCCCTTTTAATTTTTATTTTATTTTTGCCACACATGTAAAACTGAACATTCACAAGTTAAATGTGCATAACCTGTGGGCTTTTTTTTAGGGTACTAGATAGAGCATTGGTTTGACTTTTTTTAAGGCAGCATTTGATTTCAAACTGGTAACATTCTTGGAATAAGTAGAGAGATCAACTCTGTCCTTATATATCCCCATTGAACTAGTGCTGTGCCATAAATATTTAAAAGTCCATGCTCAATTATGAAATATATCTTTTCGAGAAATATATAATTTAATAAAACTGTCATATATAATTGTGGTAACGGAACAACGCTCTTTGAAGAATATCTTAAGAAAATGATGATGCTAAATCACCTTTTTACAAAAATCTGCAAATGATGTATTTCATTGGGAACTGAATCTAATGGAGTAATCTCTTACTCAAAAAATCTCACTCCAACAGAAGTTTGTCCCTTTTTAAGGCACCACAAGAAACTGTTTTTGCAACATAAGATAAACATGGTTTTGAATCTGGAATGGAATTGTGGTTATTTTATTTCCTGTTTCCATTATTCATACACTAATGTTTTCTACTTGTGAAAAATAGTCCAGTTCATTTACAATGTAGTATTTTCACTGGAGGGCCACTGTGGAAAAGAAGTGAAAGTGCCTAATATCATGCCCCTTTGACAAATCATGTACCTCACTTTCTTATTAAATGTATATCCTGCCTTTCCAGGTACTGGTCTTGAAGTTGATTAAGAAAAATAGAAGCAATATGCAAATAATTACACAAAGAGAGAAATTCCAAATTAAAACAAGTGATAGAGCAAAAACGAGCAGATAGAAACAAAAGCAGAATCAAGGAGAGGCCAACTGAAACCCATATTCAAAAGCAATATTCACTCTGGTAGGACAAAGGCAAATTAATCAATCAAGTTTTCAGTGCTCCATAAAAAGATAACAGAGAAAGTCCTAGAGGGGTCTCTCTGGGAATGGAGTTCTGATTTTCAGTTCATTTATAGAGTTCTATTTTTACCTTAGTTAGCTGAGGGCGGTGTTTGTGTCCTATCATTACATACAACAATACTTTGAATGACAAAACCTTGGCAACTCTTGAACAATTTGAAATAGTCAATATGACCATCAAATAAGATTGGCAGCAGTACAACAAACAAAAAAAGTAGTCTGCCCAATATATTTCTGATGTTATATTTCAGGTATGCTTAACAGATATATTCACTGAGCATTTAAAAAAGCCAACCCCAAATGACAATTGTAATATGTTGGTAACCAAACGAATTTCAAGTCCTTGTGACTGCTGAATCTTTTCAAAGGAAGGGGGAAGGGGGGAAATATTGGTTGTAAGTCCCGGAAGACCTGTTCCCTGCCTTGCATATATTTTCCATCTGACCTGGATGGCAGGGCTAACTGCAGCTACAAAAGCTGAGGGAGTTGAACAGACTCTTGGGCCTGGGGTGTTGCTTAGTGGTTTTGTTGGCAGGCTTTGTTGCTGCTATTGATATTATTTTTTGTATCTTTATTTTTAGATCTTATTATGATTTAATGTGGAAATTGTTAGTTTAGTTGTATACATTTTGATGTGTTTTATTGAATGTTTATGACTATTTTTATCATATTTGTAATTATGTAATTTTTTCATGTTATAAGCCGCCTTGACATGGTTTTGACTATGAAAAGGCAGCTTACAAATAAAATGTCTGCCTGCCTGTATGAAATACATTGCAATGTGATGCCTGCTTTAAAGCCTCGAATATTGGAATGAAAGTTGATGA
Organism: Podarcis vaucheri; assembly: GCF_965113315.1. Taxonomy (NCBI): domain Eukaryota; kingdom Metazoa; phylum Chordata; class Lepidosauria; order Squamata; family Lacertidae; genus Podarcis; species Podarcis vaucheri. The sequence continues at coordinate 37,560,868 of NC_138762.1, forward strand.
GCATGGGCAACATTTCTAACTCTGAACCAAACACCAGATCCCTTTTCAAGGGGATCAGGAAATGTGTTTAGCACACTGCAATGAGATCAGTCATCTCCTTTGAGGAAAGAGATGTGAAAAGGATCTAGGAGTCTTAATAGACCACAAGCTTAACATTAGTCAGCTGTCTGTTGCAGTGAAAAGGAAAAAGAAAAATACTACATTGTGCTTACTATAGTCAATGATGGTTTGAAATTGCTTAACGTCATATTTTGCCAATGTCTCACATTTTTAAAAAATCCATTTTCCCCACCACCATGTCATGCTAAAATTTGTTTGATCATATTGAACTGCAACATAAAAACACTACATAAGAATTATAGTTACAGGTAGGTAGCCGTGTTGGTCTGCCATAGTCAAAATAAAAAAAATCCTTCCCGTAGCACCTTAAAGACCAACTAAGTTAGTTCTTGGTATGAGCTTTCGTGTGCATGCACACTTCTTCAGATACACACATCAGATACACAGCGTGTATCTGAAGAAGTGTGCATGCACACGAAAGCTCATACCAAGAACTAACTTAGTTGGTCTTTAAGGTGCTACTGGAAGGATTTTTTTTTATTTTGGATAAGAATTATAGTTACATTATATTTAGTGTGCTCTTTGTAGTTGTATGTGCCAACAACTTAGTGTGTTCTTCGTAGATGTGTGTGCCAGCTATGGAAATATACAGCTTCTGTTTGGGTTTAACCTTCACTTTTGGAGGGCAGGACATAAAAGAGGCAACTCACAAGAATAAATGACAATATAGAGGAGACACATTTACTGAGAATATATCAATGTAGGAATCATATGGCATCATAAAACAACTATTCTAGTTTTTGATTAATCACAATGACTAAACACAATAGTCATGTTCATGTAAAAATAAAAATATGGATAGTGATGTCAAGAAGGCATGACTGAAATGAAACAGAACATCAGAATACATTGGAAAGATCATTCTTCCAGATTTTGTGCTCCACTGATTTACTCATTTTTTTGGTCTTTTCCTTCTCACTTCTCCAAATTTTGTAATGCATTTCTCCACCCTTAAAACTGCATTAAAAAGAACATATATTGTGGGAAACAAAGTAAAAACAATGCAAGATTTAAAAAAAACTCTATGCAAATTGATGTAAAAATGGGACAATCTGAATTTAAGACTTGTTAAACAAGAAATGGATATAAACCAAAACTGACAGATACATCCATCCCTAAGTAGAGATATTTGGCATTGCAGAGCATGCTCTTGACAACTGAGCTATGGGCCTTCTGTGACTCCTGCTCTGTATTTGATTTTAGCAATTTGTAGACTTTATTTCAAAGATTCATTCATCATATAACCATCATTTCATTTTAAGCTTCATTTAAAATGGAAGGAGATACAAGGTGGAATCCAGTTTTGTGCGAGTGAAATTCCATTCCTTCCTCTGGGGCAGATTTAGAGGTTTGGAAAGAAGAAGAAAGGAAATGTCCCATGGCATTTTTATCTCAGCTGTAAATGTCTCACAATGAGAGGAGTTCCTAGAAACAGTGGACATCCTAGTCTCTCACACTAGACCTCCTCTTTATGGGCAGGCCCAAGGTGGATGGTACTTCCTCAGGCTGTCCAGAGCTGTGTCCCATTCAGCTGCTCTCTCCACACCCAGTTTCAGGGGCATCAGGTTTGTTGTGTTTCCCAAGGGTCCAAAAGCTTGGAAGAGCCCCCCCCCCCAGCTCTTTCTTCACTCTCTGCCCTTTCCTCCTCTTCCAGCTGCTCCATACTGGATACACTGTGAGACACTGTTCTCTTTGGACAGCATCTTCTCCCTGCTTCTATTACTGAAAGTCAAGGGAAGCTAACAAATCAAGTGATAAGAACTGATGAGAGAATGAGTGTCATGCTTTGAGTTTTAGGAAACGTAGTAAACACAGGATAGTTCCTGCATTGATAACAATTGTTTTTGAACAGAGCTTGCATGGGAGTGGGGTGGGGAGAAGGAATGTTTCACCACTATTGAATTTCTCATTGGAAGCTATCATTCTGGTCCAAATTATCTTGCATGCAAATTGGAATCACATGTGATGTTGTTTTTTTAACCCTTTCCCCAATGTTTTATTTAGTTCATTATTAGTCTACACTTTTAATGTTGTGCACATTCTCTCTCTCTCTCTCTCTCTCTCTCTCTCTGTGTGTGTGTGTGTGTGTGTGTAGAATCTATTGACCTTTGCTTTGTAGAACCAGAATGGGTGACTGATTAGTACTGATGATTAGCATCTTTCAGCCTTTTGCAGGAGCACTGAAATGCCTGCTTCCTCCTAGATTGCCCAGTATAATGTTCAGTAATTTGTGCACACATTCAAGTGTTATCTCCAAAAAGTTATCAGGAACGTGCAGATACTCCTGGGGAAAAAAATCAGTAGTCTTATCAAAATCACTTTTTTTACTTTCCTCAAATGTTTAATTTGACCAGGGTTCTTCAAATTTACCTCAAAATTTGGTAGCAACTAGAAGAAATTTGTTACTTACATTAGTTAAATGTACAGGTAGCTGCCAATGCAAGGTGTGAACTCTGAACGCAATACAAGATGAAAAGGAGGCAGAAACCAAACACCAGCAAAGATCCCATGTATAATTCCTCCCCATCCTTATCTTCAGAGACAGATGCCTAATTTGCCATTGCATCCATGACAGGGATTTGAAAGTAATAAGCAACAGGTCTCTCTGCGTGTGTTTTTCTAGCTCTAACATGCCTTAGGTTTGTTGGCAGAAACCTAACAGAAACATATTTGTATTTTATACTAGATAGTTACTGGTTGATTAGGTTGCTGATAAATCTAACGGATGAAACTGCTGCAGCATTCAAAGTGACTGAAGCAAAGGAAGGGTGAAGGCGACAACCAAGATGAATCTTCATGCTGCCGATTTCAGTAGGAGACCCACATTCATTCTAAAGTGGAGGAGGATAAATAGGGATAAATGTAATGACGGCCTTTTGTTCTGAGGATCCTGTCGTGGAGCACTTGAAAGCCTCAGCAAATAATGAGAGAGGCAGGAAGAACAGCAGCAAGTGCAGGAGGGAAACAGTGAGGCAGAGAGCAAGAGAACACCTAGAGGGAATATCTGTCTTTATAATCATCCCAGAGACAAAAGGAAAAGCTCAGAAGCCAGCAGAACTTGCTGCGAGCAATAATCTGAATATAAAAGTGCAAAGGGCTACAGTAGATCATGTGCTCCAGCAGCAACACTTCCCTCTCCCTGAAAACCTCTTCAGCATTTATCCTGCATTATAAAGCTTTGATTTACCTCCAAGCTCCGAGCTCTTGATCTCCTGTTTCGATTCCCTCCCTCCCTCCTCTCCTCTCTCCTCTTGTTCTGTCTCCCTTTAAAAAATATTTTGTAGCGTTATCACAGTGTTCTCGCCTCTCTGCTTCCCCTGCCCAATCTAGGAAGCTCACATCTTGCTAAGTTGCTGCAGTTAGCTTTCACTGCTATTAATCACACTTTAAAAAAATAATAATAATCCGGAACAAGTCAGTCATTGCCTATGGGCTCAGGAAATACAGGCAGTGTCATGAAGGGACTTTGAACAAGAAAGCCAGCAAGCTCGGTTGCTTTTGGGGCTGCTTGTGAATTTCCAGTTCAAGGGTTGGCAGCATTAACTGTGCTTAACTGTACGTGGTGGCACAAAGTGCCATCTATTTACAATGCCTCCTTCATTCTTCAGAGACCACACACAGTAATGCATCTCCCTTGGTGCATCTGCTTACCAGTGGTGGACCTACTGAACAGAAAAAAAATGGACCTAGAAGAATCTGGAAATAGACAGGCTTAGTTGATTTCTATCTAGGTGATGTAATCACCAGCCCCCAGATCAAACCTAATAATCCCATCCAATATTTTTCAGTAGCATAGAGCAAGTATAGTACAGCATATGCCAGTTTGATCAAATAACCCCAGTGAATTCGAGAAAGCAAGCAAAGTCATGCATTGCAGGGACAGAAAAAGGAAGCAAGCAACCCCAAGGCCATTAACCAATATGCCCTGAGCCTGTCTATATATATATTCTCAAATACAGCTATGCAGCAGGCCTGTGATATAAGCAGAACCTATCAACCATTCTATTCCAATTTCCATTCCATTCAGCAGTCTCAAATTGTGCATGTGTTGGGGGAAAGTCTTCCTGCCCTACAGGAAACTGCATGCTTGTCTCAAAATTACAATAGTGTGTTGGAATGATATCTAATATCAATTTCCAGCACAGGAGGGGGGTGGATCGGGAAGCATACTGAACCTGCATTACTCAAAGCATTCACTGTAGATTAATCGTACCAATACCTAGCTGAATTCAATCATATGTGCTTCATTTACATTTTTCTGACACACTTCACAATTTCATTTATGTTCCTTGCTGTCCCAGAGTTGAGTTTTACTTGTTTCTCACATTCGATTCCTTCCACTTGCATTTCATGATTGAGGAAGGTGTTACTGGTAGGTGTTTGTTGTTGTTTTTGATGACTGGATGTGCACAATTACTGCCAGAAAAAAACTGTTGTCATAAAAGAGGGAAAGACCTGGAAATGGAGTCAGTTGTAAAATAAGCAAGTTTTTAGCTTCTACATTGAAAGTGCCTTGGATGTCTGGGGTAAGAGTGCAAATTGCCCCACTTCTCTCCAAAAGCTTTGAAACAGATGAAGTTACTCCCCAAAGGCAAGATACAAATCAAATATTGTGGCTGGTACACACTATATGGTTACTATATGGTTTGGTCTAAACACGCAGGCCTTCCAGCTCCTGAATTAAGTACAAAGGTTCAGAGTAAGAGCCCTTAGGTTTGTGTCCACTTGTATCATGATAACAGTATTGGATGGTGCATTGGGACTGTGCCACCACTGCTGCTTACCTGATCTCCCTCCAGCTGAGTTTCTGCTGCATCCTGGAACAAAGAAGGCGAGGAAGCAGTAATTCTGGTGCAGTGCAAACATTTTAGTGAGGCCAGTTCAGTGCTTTTGCCAGCACATGTGCCCTACACAGACTTCATCGCCACTACACAATATACGTAGTGCAAAATCTCTTTGTCATGAAAATATCAACAGCAGATCACACAGCTTTCCACTATGGATGTGTCTGATGGAGTTGGTTACATTAGTGCAATATGTACAGTAAAGCCAAGATAAGTATCTGTGTCTTGAAAGCCACCCTATTGCTACTTTTCTGTCTGTTTCATCTTCACTACACATCTCCCCAATGCATGGGGGGGGGGCAGTTTCAAGTCCAGTACATTGAACTCATAATGCAGCCCTGCACATTTTGCGTCATTGTCAAGATTTTCAATACCAACACTGTTAAGAAACCTCACAAAGTGTGTTCTCCAATAAATGAGAGCACGTGTTGCGGTGTGGGCCACCAGGCCAGGCCTCTTGTTGCCAGGCAGGTTAATAGTTGTTGCCTGGCATCATGATTGGGTAACCGGCTTGCTGGGGCAAATTGTATGTTGCAAATTGGGTGGGTGGGACCATAGTCTTTAAATATTGGTGCACTCTGGTTTCTCTTTCTCTTTGCAGAGTGCATCGGATCGCCCACCCGCCCGCCTTCTTTCCGGTTGACCTTGCTTTGCCTGTCATGGGGTCGTCTGCTTTGGAGCAGGGGCCTAGTAGGAATTTTGCCATTTGATGATTGGCTGTGCCATTTGGTTTTTGCCTACTACTCAGCAATTCGTCACAACTTGTAAGGTTGCCGTTAGGCATTGCTTATAATATGCTGGTGGTGGAGGGGTCAGGCTGTGCCTGCCCCTCCTATTGCGCTGAAGGGAATTCTGTTAAAGGAATCCTGGGGCTTGCCATGATTTTGTCCAATCCCTGTCATGGGACCAGGGCCGCCCAATCCCTGTTATGGGAATCCTTGTTATAGGACCGGGCAGGCAAGCTTTCGGGGAGCTGCTGAGGTGAGCGGCGTGGGTCCGACGCTTAGCTCAAATGACCCCCAAGTTTGACTTTCCCTTCTACTGGCTACCGATCGGACCTCGGGATGTCAGTTCTGTCCCAGGCGGGGGGACAGATAGTCATAACCAATGTCTAAACAACCACTCACTGATTTTGTATTTTAATAAAGTTGTGGCCAAAATAGTGCCCAAAAACCAAAACTAAAATTACATGTTATGTGTGAAGTTATTTGAGGGGTGGCCTGGGGACCTACACACGCAATACACCAGCAACTATGATATAAGTTTCCTCATATGCCTGGAAGCAAATGCTTGGGCAGTATTCGTTAAATCAATATGCCTTATTTGTTATTTCTTGCGACAAATTATTATATTTCATTTATAAAGTGATAGGATATGAAATAGCTACTTCTCTCCATAAGCAATGCCCTGTTTATGAATATTTTTGCAAGGGCAAGTTGAGATAAAATTCAGTTCACTTCCATGACTAATAGGTTCCACACCTAACTATGTATATGAATTGAAGCTTAAAATTGGGCCCCTATTGTGTTTCTTTTTGTTGTTCTAGTTTTTGAAGTGATGGTGAATGATTAAAATGGTTAATTACGGCCCACATTATGTTTACAAATGCATTTTGCAGAAATAAATGGCTGTAAGACTTTAGACATATTATCAAAATTTATTACCAACAAGCTTTGCGTCTAATAGTTGAGCGTCCATTGATGGCAATATATTATCTGTGTTCCCTGTTTTAAAGCATGATAATAGAGTTGGACTAAGGGTTATCTGTAACTCTAATTATATTAAAGTACCTCTGCTAAATGGCAAATTAATCATACTCTTTAAGCCATCCAGAACAGTTGCAGCCCACACCAACTATCCTACTCACAACTGTAGTTTGTACAGTGTTTCAGGCGGTAATTTCCTTTCCTTTCTACATTAGCAATAGTCACTCCAGCATACTTGCCATTTAAAAACCATCATGCAGTTTTCTGTAGGTCTACAAATGACCCAAGTTCTGAATCAGGAAAGAAGAGGGACATATATGTGGACATATATGCATGCCATTCAACATACCCACAGTGGACAGATTCTAACATTCTACAGAGGCCAGTACAATGCAGCTGGAAGTTTTACTGCTGACTTTTAAAGACCTAAAGAGCCCTGTATACCTGAAGGAGTCTCTTCCCCACATCGTTCAGCCCGGACACTGAGGTCTATCTGATAGACATGAGGTTACAGGGAACGAAGCAAAGGGCCTTCTTGGTAGTCACACCCACCCTGTGGAGACCCTCCCATCAGATATCAAGGAGATAAAATATGTATCTCAATGTCTTCTGAAGGCAGGGGCGGAGGAAGGGAGGTGCAGTGGGTGCGGTCCACCCTGAGTGCAAGGCGGCACTCAGTGTGGGGCCTGCAGCGCGCCCAAGCCACAGAGAGCAATGCCAACCGACACCAGCACACTTAGGGATCCGCAGAGTTTGCGCAGCTGCGTAACAGACCTCAGCAATTCAGCATTTGGGCTAATCTACTATATTTACATATAAACACACACGGAGCACTGCAACATGGCTCTCTCTCTCTCTCTCTCTAGCATCAGACAGCAAAGAGAAAAAGAACAAAGGACAATAGTCCCACTTCATGGAACACAGTAACACAAACATCCTGTCTCCGTCACTTCCCACTCTGTGGAATCAAAACATATACAGTCATGTGAAAGACAAAAATCCAATGACTGCAATCATAGATCAGGAATTCAGCTGAGTGGGAGGAGGCAGGCAGACTCCAGAGGCCCCACGGTGCACCCTGCCCCTATGGGCGGCTCACCCCTGGGCACGCCACCCCAGGCGCCCGAGCGGCTTCCTCCGCTGCTGTCTCAAGGCAGCCCTGGACAGGGAGACTTTTTAATGTTTGAGGTTTTTGTGTTTTAATACTTTGCTGGAAGCCACCCAGTGTGGCTGAGGCAACCAGTCAGATGGGCAGCATATAATAATAAAAAATAAACATAAAAATGGAATGAGCAAGTGAGCAGCACGGGGTGCTGTTGAGCAAGATGGAAGGGGTGCTTTTTGTTGTTGGCTCTAACAGTTGCTTCTATAGTCACTCATTGCCCTCTGGTCATGTGGTGGCTAGTTGCTGCTCTGTAAAAGAGAGTTTTGATTGAGTGAACCTTTAATGAATTTAAAATTTAAACTCAGTCTTGTTTGGGCTGTCTCTTTATGTCTCATTACCATATGCAAGACAACTGTTTGCAGCAATCACAATCTATCATGCAAAGACAGCATATGATGACAAGCCTAAGATGCCATAGCCTATGACTGACAAAAATGATTTTAGCTTGACACAAAAGTGTGATAGCTATCCTGAGAGTGGTAGGGGGAGAACTACTCTTCAGACTTTTAGCTTACATAATGTCTGCATAAATTATTTTTTTGTTCTACAGCCACTCAAAATTTGGGGTGGCTGGTGCTTTTTAAAAAAAACATTTTTTCTATGTGAAATTTGTAAAAGGTATTCCCAAAAAACTTTTTCATCCAACTCCTTACCCTAAGGCAGAATCTGGTTTAGACAAACACTCTTAACAGATTAGTTTACATCACTGATTTCAGGGAAAGTTCCAAAAATCATAATGTGTCCCAACTGCAAAAAAAGAAAAGGAAGGAAGGAAGGAAGGAAGGAAAGAAAATAAAGATGAAAAAAGCATTGAGGAATGTCCCAGTTATACTTTTTGCCAAGACAAAAGGAGATCAAGGAGAGCCATAGCCACAGTTCATGATATCTAAAATAATTTCACCTTTTAAAATGTTATTCACTCAAGAAGCAGAGAATAAGTCAAGGATTACTGGGGTGAGGGTGGGGAGCAGTAAAAGGCATGCAAGAACTAAAGGTTTTCCAGAAGCTCAGTTTCTTAATTGCATGTAGTTTCACAAATAAATGTTTTTGTTCCAAATATGTACATACATACATACATACTGAATTAGATGAACTAAATGTCTGACTTAATATAAGGCAGGAAGCCTTTCATTTTCCTAACTGCAGAGTAAATGTGAGGCTGTATTTAAGAGCAAAAGAGCAAGAAACTTTTTCTCTGAGCAACAGAGAAATGTAGACAAGAATGTATTAAGTATGGCACCATAGGAACAACACATGTCTACTCTATAGCAGTCCCATCCAATAGGTTGATGTTATATTTAAACCCATAAAATGTGAAATGCAATCATGGTTTGAAAGCTTGAAAGCTATTTTTTTCCTCCCCTTTCCAACTGCATGGAGTTCACTACAATTGCAGATTCTAATCTCTGTCTTTCTCTCTTATACACACATATAATTCTATGTTGCTCATGTTTTTCAATCTTTTCCCTATTCCACCTGTTTATCCCAAAGTAGGGTAATCTATCTCTAATGTAGTCCTGGCAAATATATGTATGATATACACCTACTCCTTGACAAGGTAGGATATCCCATAATCCTCATGATTGCTGCACTTCTTCAATCCATTCAAGATTTCAGCAGAATGGCGTCATGATCCCTATTGGCATGAGGTTTTATGGGCAATAAAGTACATGGATGGGCTCATTTTACAAAATAAGTGGGTCACATGTGCTTCCCAGGGTATCTGGTAGAAGTTTTCCCTATTCTTCAGTAGGAAAGTAAATCACTTGGAATGTAAGCAGTTAATAAAAGAGCAGCCCTCCCTTATGAGTTCATTATTAGATATCAAGTTCAGCACCCCCAAGAGGTAAGCTTGTGGTATGTTACATTTCCATTACCTTATTGAAAAGAGCCAAGTGCTTGCACTCAATCAGATTAAGGGCAGGCAAAACCTTTTTGTCATGATATTTTTTTTTTTTGCACTACGACATTTCATTTCAGAGAACAGAGGCATTCTATTAAGATCCGTAACTGTATTTGAAAATATGTGTGCAAACCCCATATCTGATATAGATATTACCTCTAAGTTGCATTTACTTTTCATTATATAATCTCTCTAGCCCAGATGGCAGTTCTCATACTAATATTCAAAAAAGTACATCAAAAAGAGCCACGTTGCTGAAAAACAGCAGCTTCAAATGCACGAAAATATTAGCAATATCTGTGTCCTTATCTATTATTGCTTCAGGAATTCTGAATTCCAGGAAGCTGAGCTATCTTGATAAAGATGGTCTTAGGATAAACCTCTTCCTGCACTGGGGCACCAATTGCTCTGGTGTTAACCTTACTAGTTTCTCAACTCACTGAGTATAAATGGTGCATGACTAGTTTGACAATGTGAGTCTCAAATCTGATCATATTTCCTGGTTCTGTGCTTTGGGAATTTGAAAGATTTTTCTATCTATTAAATATATATATATATATATTCTACCTTTCAGTATAAAAGGGTCAATGCAGTCAGCAACAAAGATATCAGTTAAAACAATCAATTAAAGCAATACATTAAAAATCCAATACATAACCAAAATGTAAGAAAGTGGTATGTATACAGGGGAGGGATAATAGTGAAGAAATAGTGAGAATGATAAAAACGGCACTGACAAAAGTAATAAAATATCTATTTCAAAGCCTGCAAGAATAGAATTGGCTTACTCTGATGCCTAAAAGTTAACAAAATAGAAATGATATTAATAAAGACCCTTCCCAGGAATGGGGTGGCAGCTCACAGGAACCGGTGTGTGTGTTTGTGTGTGTGTGTGGAGTGTGGCACCTTCATCCCTCATGCCTAGCCATTTGTGTATAGCTGTGGCCAGCTGCAGGGGGTGATGGGATCGCCCACCAAAATTCAAACTTAAACTGGCCTATGGTGGCCTAGTTCGAGGACAGAGTTTTGGCAGTGAACCAGGGAAACCAAGGCTTCCCTCAGGTCCACCACTGGAGCATTTAAATGGACTGTGCTGTCTAGCTGTAGTGCATTCAGTAGCTGAGCAAATGGGGAATTTGGCTCTGTCCTCAGGACCATCAGGTAGTACTTGGTATTTTGTTGTTGGCTCGGCATTTTATTGGTGAATAATTGTAACCTGAGAAATAGTAGGGTAGATATATACAAAACAAAACATCTATATATTGGGCAAGGGAAACCTCACTGTTCTAGGTCAGTTCACTAGACATCATTCTAGGCAATGGTCATCACTGGATGGTTCAGCCTTCCTGGTGAAGATGTTGCTTTATCTGGAGCAAATATCCTTGTTTGCTGTATGTTGACATATTTATTCTCGGCAACTATTCATGATAATCTGTGATGAGGGCCTGCCCAGTCCCCTTGAATTAAAGCAATCATTAGCACCAGCAATTGGGCAGTTGTCCAGGCATCAAGGAAGCCCCCCCCCAGTGACCCTTCAAATCTCATCTATCACTTTTGCATAATGAAATTTTGATAGGCAAGTCATTGCAGCAATTGATGTTGCCAACAGCCATAGACTGTACTGGACTCTCAAGGTTTGTTCACATGATCAATCTGTTCCCAAACTTGTTAACTTAATTTCCTTGAGTTAAGAAAGCTTTATAATTCTTCATGAACATGGAGAGAGGAGGCAAGCCAGAGAACAAATTATTATGCAAGGGACATTCCTGTACTAGGTTGAGTGTACTGGCCATTCCCTACTGTTCTTGTCTAATATATCAAAGTAAAATATCCATCCTTGGTTTAACTCCTCTGATAAACTTACTTGTGACTGGTGTTGCTCCACAAAATGTGATTATGTAATGACCCTGTTCACGTGACCCATGGATAGATACTTCAGTTCAACAAATGCATTTAAAATCTTTAATGCTCCATTAACAGTTTAGAATGAGGTCAACCAATTCATTTCATGCATTCAAGGTATTGTATCATTGCCTGTTGAAACACAGCTCTGTGAAATGCCGTCTGCTAATTATGGCAACCTGTTTATGGGAAGAGCTTTTCTGCATAGTTCCCGCACTTTTCTCCATGCCTTTATGAATCACAAAAGAGGGTTTGCATCTTTGCGACAACATGATTGAAAGTGCAGCTACATGTGAGTAGTTAATCTTTCACATCATTGATAGCTTATCAAGTGGCTCAGCTTCTGTGTGACTGTATGTCAAGCAACAAATGTGCTCTTATTTGCCTGTGTGAACTGAGCTCGAAGTAGGTGTTAAAAGTAGAATGAAGAAGAAATGCAGGTCACAGGCACACCATACATTGAAAGCATTCTTATACCACTTTAACACTCATCGTTTCCCAGCCACCAAGAAAGAAAAAAGAAAATCCTGGAAACTACTTATCAAGGTATAGTTCCCATGAATATTTGGGGGAAGCCATTTCTGTCAAAGTGGTATAATAATGTTTTAAATGTATAGAGGTAAAAGGCAAAGGACCTCTGGATGGTTAAGTCCAGTCAAAGGCAATTATGGGGTTGCAGTGCTCACCTTGCTTCAGGCCAAGGGAGCCAATGTTTGTCCACAGACAGTTTTCTGAGTCATGTGGCCAGCATGACCAAACCGCTTCTGGCACAGGAGTATCATGACGGAAACCAAAGCACATGGAAATGCCATTTACCTTTCCACCGCAGCGGTACCTATTTATCTACTTGCACTAGTGTGCTTTTGAACTGCTAGGTTGGCAGGAGCTGGGACAGAGCAACAGGAGCTCACACTGTCACATGGATTTGAACCACTGACCACCCAATCAGCAAGCCCAAGAGGCTCAGTGGTCTAGACCACAGCACCACCCACTCCTTTCTTCTTCTTTTTACCTTTTTAAATTTATGGTACAGGTGTGACCATAGACTCCTGTTTGAAAAGGTGCCTTTGTTCTTGGAGATATCACAACCCTAGGAGTGGCTAACCTGATGCTGTTGAACTACAACTCCCTTCATCCCTGACTGTTGGCCATGCTGGCTGAGGCTAATGGTAGTTGGAATCTAACAGAATTAAGAGGACCACAGACTATCCATGCCTGCTCTAACCCCCCCCCCCATTATACCATAAAAGATATGACTGCAACAGAAAGCAGAGGCAAGGCAAAATCTCAGATATCCCCCTAAAGCTTTCACTGACAGTAGTATGTCATCCTGTTATTAAAATATGTCTCTGAAGAATAAAGACTAAAGGCATGCCCTTATCTAATGCAGAATTTGTTCACTTTTACACTGCATTATTTTTAGTGACAGCTCATTGTTTGAATAGTTCCTTAAGTTCTGTTATTCAGACATCACCTTCAGAAATATCTGTGTGCCTAATTTTCTTTTAAGGGATTTCTTAAAATATATTTTTTGCTCAACGACAAGTATATATACATGTCCATATATGTGCAAAAATGAATATCATGATTCTGTGGACTCTAGTGTACTTTGATAAATAAAGAGTTTTCAAATCAAGGTAGACAGTGCAATCCTGTTCATCAGGGATAGCTGATAGAGCACCCTCCAGATGTTGTTGGACTATAACTCCTATCTTCCTTGACCATTGGTCATTCTGGCTCAGTTGTTCCCAACAGCCACCATGTTGGCTGCCCCTGCTATACATGTCAATTCAGAAGTACCTTTATTTTGAATGAGGCCTTTCCAAGCTAAGTGTGTATTGGATTGCAGTCTAAAACTCTTTACAAACATATGGTGGTGTGGAAGCTTCTTTAAATGGTACAACCCCAAACAGTTGCAGTTTATGGGATGTGGCAATATGTCGGTGAACATCAGGACTACATGGGCATGGTTCTTTTCAATATATTTTCATTCTATCTTCTTTCCAGATAGCATGATGACAGGGTGGAAGTAACATGAGACTGAGTAGAGGGAAAACCCACATTATCTCGACTGCCTTGCCAGAGTGGTGCATGCTCTATTTATCTCCTGCTCTATTTATCGTACTGCAATGCGCTCCACGTGGGGCTACCTTTGAAGGTGACTCGGAAACTGCAACTAATCCAGAATGTGGCAGCTAGACTGGTGACTGGGAGTGGCCACCAAGACCATATAACACTGGTCCTGAAAGACCTGAATTGGCTCCCAGTACATTTCTGAGTACAATTCAAAGTGTTGGTGCTGATGTTTAAAGCCCTAAACGGTCTTGGCCCAGTATACCTGAAGGTACGTTTCCACCTCCATCGTTCAGCCTGGACACTGAGGTCCAGCGCCGAGGGCCTTCTGGTGGTTCCCTCACTGTGAGAAGTGAAGTTACAGGGAACCAGGCAGAGGGTCTTCTTGGTAGTGGCGCCTGCCCTGTGGAACGCCCTGCCATCAGATGTTAAGGAAATAAGCAACTATCTTACTTTTAAAAGACAGCCCTGTTTAGGGAAGTTTTTAATGTTTAATGCTGCATTGTGTTTTTAACATTCGGTTGGGAAATGCAGCCAGATGGGCGAGGTATAATTAATCATTATTATTATTATTATTATTATTATTATATCTACTCAATGCTGTCTTGGATATAATTTACTAAAGGGATAGGATCTGAGTCATAGGAAGTGCATTGACATCACATATGATAGCACACTTATCAATCTACCATCTTTCAAGCTTTCTCCCAGAATAACTCTTTTGTGTTACTAATGGCATTGGGAACAGTGCATTGAATAAATTCATAGAACCCCTTAGAAGTTTGTTGCCACTGATGAAGTTATGGTAGCCTTTCAAACTTTTTTTCTTAGTAGGCCAGGGCACATCTTGGCAATTTGATCTAAATAATGGCTGTTGTTCATTTCTGTCTTCATTGCTCTTTTTAGACTTTAACTAAAAGCTAGAGGGGTTTTTGGTAATAATTTCCTCCTTTAGTCTCATTTAGAGATAAAAAGCATTATTGTATCCAGTCAACTGAACTTCAAAAGGACAATTTATGACAATGTTTTCCATTTACAGTTCCTAAAGAGTTTCTTTCTGAGATCCGTATAGACTTCTTTTAGAAATGAAGTAAAACTAGTTCAAGTGGCCATTTCAGAAAAGATCTACAGAAAATTGGCCCACTTTCCCCTTTTGAATCTCCTAACGTTTTTTCCCCCAAAGAACTCCTCATTTTAGAATTCTGTGACTCCTTTCCTTAGAAATGTGTGTGGCTTTTCTATATATATAATGGAAAACTTAAGCAAGTTTTTTTGAAGCCATCAGAAAGAGTTTTGGAAGAGCCATGAGCAGGTCCCTTTTCCAGATGAAAGTTCTTCTCATATGTCTTCAAAAGACATAATGAATATAAACTAGCTATAGAAATGGGATTACACTGATGTCAAGAGGCCCTCTCTTCACATCTATATGCTATTTCATTCAAATATCCAGGGATACTTACTGTATTAACCTTTGTGCTGTTTCCTACACTTGCTTTATGATCCTTCAGGGACCCTTTTGATTTCACTGTCGGCATATCCCTTTTATTCTGTTGATATGCTACTGACACTCTTCTTCCGTTTCCTTCCATATTGTTTTCATGCAGTTCTGCTTTTCTCTGATACTATGTGCTGGAGCAGATGTTATGAGCAGAAACCTATGAAAGCTGGTGGCCCAAAAAGTTCTTTAAATGCAAGTTGACAGAAAATATGTCAGCCAGTAATATGTTGGGTCACACCAGTATATAATAGTAGTATCATTTATGATACCTTCAAAAACTTCTGGATATCATTCTTTTTTTTAAAAAAAGGAAAAAGTAAGCCTTGCCAGTGGGTATCCTAAAATAGAGTTGCCATATTTCAAAAAGTTAAAATCCGGAAAGAAAGGTTGTTGAGCTTTTTCTTAGTTTTGCCCAAAGTTGTTGAGCTTCTGTTGCAAAATCGCAAATAAATTGGACATTTTTGAGCTATTTCTAAAGAAAATCTGCAAAAACAACACTGCCTATATTGGCTGCCATATGTCCAGTTTTACCAGATACTATGCCAGTTTCTGCCCTGACACTGTCTGCAGCTGCAGTATTCCAGATATGTTCAATAAAATCCGAATGTATGGCAACCCTATAAATGAAATAACTCATTAGCCAGTCACCTGGGTAAATAGGTAAATTGTAGCCATGCTGAATTTAGCATCCCTCACCTTTCCCCCCACTTGGTAGCCAAATATTATTTTCCAGATTTTTCAAAACTTTAAATAAGTGTATTTTCACACAATGCTGAAAGACCTTTACTAGGTTTTTGCAGTTCAAATGTAATCTGGCCACTGAGTAGATTAAAGGGGGGGGGTTAGCTCTCTTCCACTTTCTAACTAGCATAAACGGCATTCACATGTGCACAAAAATAGCACAGGAGAGGTTTCCTACTAAAGGACTATGGCACAGAGCCAGGTTTGCATCAGCAGGTTTGGTGTTAGAAAGCAGAATGCACTTTCCTTCATGACAGGAAATAAATATATTGCCAATCATTCTGCTAATCAATTTGATCCCACTATTTATTTATTTATTTATTTATTTATTTATTTATCCTTCCTCTCTTTTTGATTTTAAAAAACTTTAAATGTTAAACTTGAAGATTTCAGAACAGCTGTCTATTCCTTAAATAATAGATCAGGTTTTAAGAAAGACTTTGAACGATATCCAACATTCATCAGACTCAGTTGAAATTAATGAACTTAAGTCGAAGAGTACAATGTCATTAAGCTGCTAGAATTGACTTAACAGACTAGAAATAATATTTTCATTCATTACAGAGACTGCCAAAACATAAATAGAAACCCTATGGATGAGATAAGCATCTGTGTCAAACAGCAAAGAACTGAAAGCTGTAGGTAGGTCAAAACAGTGCCAAGAAATTTAGAATATGGTTCGGTATTGGCCTCCATTCTCAAGGACTTATGCATGTCTCTCTTTCATCACCAATAAACGATTACAATAGCTACTTGTCACATAGAACAATACACAGAACTAAATCTAGAATCATATTGTACCTGAGGATGCTGAATTTCCTTCCCATAAGGAAACATAGGATAGTCCTCTCCACCTCTCCTGTATGCTTATTTTTTGACTTCAGATTTTCTAAAGGAAAATAGATTTGTCCACACATGATTTGGTCAGTGATTCATACCGTTAGTACAATATTCATTTTAATATGAATGCAGAATGGTGATGTGTAATCAATACTGATACAAAGCTCATTATTTTGCATTGCATGTTTTTGTTTCCTTGGCAACTATTTCTCTATCTCTCTTGACAAAAAAATCTCCATTTGGAGTAATTCCAATGGATAAATGTCACTTGTACCTGTGTGCTTGTGTTCTATAGCTAAGCTTTTCCTACTACGGTACCCAGGTGCTATTGGCTTGGCCAAAGATTCTAAATGCAGATTGCCAAATTCTCTTTATAGTTCAGTCTCAACTTTATAACAATGCACTTCATTACCCTGAGAACTGTATTGTCTTTTTATCTAAGAGAATTAGAACATAAAATATGCCTTGGTAGATCAGACACATCTAGCCCATTGTTTTGTTTTGTCAGCAGCCAATCAACATATTTAGAGATGAGAGAGCCAATTTGAGCTTATTATGTAATGTGCAGAGGCGCATGATTTTAAATTTTTAAAAACTAAAAGTGTTTTGAAAATAGTATCCACTGGCAATGTACTCTGAGCTCTTTGTTAACAAATTTCTCCCTGCTTTGTTTCCTCCTATTTGTTCCATCTTGTTTTGTGTTTGCATGCTTTCATCATGAGTTTGCTACTCCATAATTAGTCCATAAATTTCCAGTGTATCTGTGCCACTAGGATATAAGCCAGTGAAATATTATAGAAGCACCATCAACACCTCTGCAGTTCAAGGTCTCTCACTGTTTGTGAGATGACCTCTATTTTTACTAGCTTGTAATTTGGGCCATTAAAATTTGCTTAGTACGACAAACTATGACTTCATCTCAATGGCAGATTCAAATAAAATCTGAGAGAAAGTTGTTTGAGCTAGTTTTAGGTTACATGTGTCAGTGTCACTTGCTTGATATTTTCTTTTAGTTTCAAAGTAAAGGCCCGAGGTCATGGGCAAGGAGCTTGCATTGGACAAGGGTGACCACATGCTCTGGAATCTTGGCCATCTTGGCTAATAAAAATTAGCAGGAAGGGGACAGCTGGCTGAGCCAGGGAAGTGGTTAATACCTCCTTGTGGTCACTGCCTGCTTTAAGGAGGCAGGTGTTATGGACTGGCTGGATGTAGAGGATAGGTGGGAAGCACCAGCTGAGGAACCCCCAAGGGAAAAAGGCTCAGAACTAGGGGATTGATGATGGTGTAGCAATGATGAATGGTCAGAGGGAGAAGAGGGAGCAGACTGGGAGAAGGAGGTCTGGAAGCTGAAGAGGGTTTAGTGAGCAAGAAGAGACTGTGAGAGAATCAGAGGCAAAAGCAAAGGCTGCAGAGGAAGGAGGCCAAGAGACAAGGCCAACTGCTGAAGAAGGCAGGGAGTCTCCCCTTCCTGCTGTGACCAGCTCTTCTCCCCCTGGTCTTCCAGAACCTGAAGAGGTAAGAAGATGGTGGAGCAAAGACAGACAAGTTGAAGGAGCCCCAGTTTACTTGGGAAGGATCTGAAGGAAATTGAGACTTGACAGTTGTGGGAAGGCAGAGACCTTCAGTCTTCCCAACTACCTAATTGGGGCAAGATCTACTTGAAGGAGTTGTTGTGCTTACTAAGGTGGAGCTGTTTTGTTTCTTTGCATAATGAGTTAACTTCACTGACACCTTGTGAGTTATTGCTCACCTGCTCCTGACACCTGCCCTGACAGCAGGAATAAAGCCAAGAAACCCCTCCCTGGATTTCCGGCCAGGTGCCAATCTCCACTTCTAGGACAAGGTTCTTGAGTAGGTGGTTGTGAAGCAGATCCAGACACTCATGTAGGAACTTTATTTTCTAGATCCATTTTAGTCAGGGTTTATGCCTGGTTTGGACACCCTGTATGATGACATCTCTCAGGAGAGAGACAGGGGAAATGTGTCCTTGTTAATTCTCCTCAACCTCTCAGTGACTTTTGATGCCATTGACCATGATATCCTTCTGGAATGGCTGTCCGAATTAGTATGGGTGGTATCATTTTGTGGTGATTCCAGCCTACTTGGATGGTCATTTCTAGAGGGTGATGCTTGAGGAGTACTGTTCAGCTCTATGGAGCCTTCAAAGTGGGGTTCCTCAGGGTTCTAAATTAGGTAACTTTTGAACATATCAGATGTAGGCTTTTGCTTTTTTACATTGACAAGATGAGGGATAAATGAAATGGTCAATTTTGGTTTCTCCCATTTTCTAACTTTTGCAAGTGGAAGACTATGTTCTGTTCTACACATTTTGACACCGGTTTATGATTTAATAAATAAAACATCTGCACAAAAATAAATCAGCATTTTAATGTTAATGTGTCCTAATCAATACATATTTAATATATACACATCATATACATGTTTTGTATGCAGTCTTCTCCAATATAGAATTTTTTACAAGTAATTTCCCCTAATATGTTTTTGCATGTTATTTTCAGTATTGTATGAATTTATGCAGTATTGTATGAACTTTTCCTGTAATATGCACATTCTTGTAATCACTCTTTGATTGCAGAACTGCATTCCAAAATTTAAAGAAGTGTGCGTTTTTAAGGATATCTGTGTTTCAGTTTGTGCATTGTTTGGGGTAGTGCAAATGTGGGAGTTTGACATTATACTGTGAATCATATAGAATTTCTCCCCCATCGCCAAGTGTACTTTGGATCTTCACATTTCTGTCTACTCATAAAGTCCCAATCCCCATCCACTTTGGACTCTATGGATGCAATCACTCTCACACCCCAGAAAAGATGTTAGACAGGCTGGCTACGCAATATGAAGTAAGCTTATTTTCATGGAATAGCTGTGCTAAGAAGTCCCAGTGCATCTTCCCTGATGAGAGTTAAGGGAACATGAGGTGTGTACTTTAAGGATGCTCTACTAAAAATAGAAGTTTTTCTGTTCAAACATCACAATAAAATCTTGACATGAATTGGGCCTTAGTAGCTGACAAATTGATTTCAAATACTAGATTCATGATTAATCTTCACATTTGAAAGCTAGAGCATATCTATATGAAGTTTAATCTCATTTATGAGTTCATTTTTATATATATTGTAAGACCAAGTTCAATAATTTTGCTGGCTATGCTGTTTGCTATTCATTGCTTTCGTTTGATTGTTAACCAGTTAAGAAATGAAGCTATTCCGAGTTGATCTTTGACTTGTTAAATGTCATTCATCCAGCATGATAGTCTTATACGGAGCTTGTGACAGAGTAAGTGGGCCTGAAAATATCAGCAGGAACAATTACAAATCAATGCATGCAGAGTAAATAATTTCAGCAGCTCTGGAAAACATCATTTGTCAATGGAAAGCAGTTTCAAAAGTGCACAACAACATTATATTGTTTGCTATGTAAAATAGTAAATGACAAACTTTCTAACAGGAATGAGACTTTTAACTCCCATAGGAATGGGTGGGCAATATTAAATTCTGTCTGCCCCATTTCTGTATGAGTACAGGGTGAAGTCAGTTGCATGTCTGGGATGATTTTTAATGGGAAATCATCTAAAATCCGTGTGGAAACACATTTTAAAATGCATCAGGGAATACAATTTCACACAATCTCCATTCCAAAATAAATTCACTTTTAAACTTTTTCAAAAAGGCCAGCTGTCCATAGCCTAAAGAAGCAGAAAATTCAGAAAGTCTTCCTGGGAGTGATAGGACCAGCATTCTCAGGGGGAGTTGAATGGGGAAATATGGCTGCCATGGTAGAAACACTAGAGGCAGCCATTTTTTTCTGTTGTATAATTCCTCCGAAGAGTGGTAGGATGTCACCAAGTCCCATCGTTCCCAAAGGGACTTGCTGTGTTTTCAAAGTGAGCGGCGGCAAGGTGCCCATTCCAGGCTGTGGTGTCCTATTTTCAGAAGTTTAAAAAAAAATCTTTTAAAAGAGAGGAACAAAGGCAACATGCAACCCATGTAACATCTCATAAAGGAATCCACAGGACTGCTCATTCTGAAGTGAAACCATGATCTCTGATCCATGTCATGATTAGTGAGGTTAAATTCTCGAGAATAATCTTTTGGAGAATATTCTCGATTAATGAGGTATAGACAACACAGAATTTACAGTTTGTGGAGAATGTTCTCCAGAGTATTTTCTTAAGAATATTCTCACCTCACATCACTAGTCATGATTCACCCCAATTGAATCAGGTGAGACTGCTTTGGAATCCATGTTCAATGGGCTCCTTCCCCACTCCTAACCAGTGATTAGGAATGACAAGAGTAATAGCCCAACAACATCTGTTCGGCCATAGATTCTACATCCCTGTAAATAAAATAGCATAATATATTTTATCCTTGTATCATGATGTGAAGTCAGATTCTTTATTTGGGTAGGCGAATTTTCCTTGCATTGCATAGGAGATGAAATGAGTAGTGTGTAGTAATTGTAGAGTTGTTGATAGTGCCTCTATAATATTTCACTGCCTTAAAAACTATTAGCACAGATACAGCTGAAATTTATGGACTAATTATGGAGTAGGAAACTCACAATGAATGCATGTTGGGATCTTCAGACAACGTAAGGGAGCAGAGGTAGTGAAGAGCAAATTATGTTGCAATTCTGAGTTGTAGTAATCTCTGTCTCTCTTTGTATTAAGTAGCACTCTTACAAGCCCTAACTTCTTCAGATTCCTGTGAATTCGTAGTAAAATGGGAGATCCAAGGATCAGTCTGCCAGACCAATGAGCAACAGATGGTTGAATCTATTGAGCTATGCTTCTACAAGGATTGCATTAGTATTTGATGTTTCTAAGTAAAGTACCTCCATCTTATATGGTGAATTAACAGTTTTTAGATAGCAGCTTTGAGTTGCACAGAGTGTGTTGGTGGCTTGCAAACTATAGCTGTCATATTGTTCATTAAGTTACTTGAAAGGTATACAAATAATGCAAACTAAACAGTGTGCAGGAGCTTGCTTTTGCTATTTTAGCTTGATATTTCTTTGTTAAAATGGTTACCAGGGTGTTTAGGACATGGATTTACTGTCTATGCATGGTGTCCGTAATGACCCAGTAGACCAGAACATCTTCAGAAGAGCTGTCACAATCTATCAAATCAATGATCTGTGAAATATAAATTCTCTATGGAAGCTGTTATGGGCCATTAAATAAATAATACCTGTTTTATAAACTCTATGTTAACTCCATGGTTATTAGAGAAGGTCAAGGTGGTCGGAAGAGAAAAAGAAGTAACTTGAAGGCCTGACTAAAATTCAAATTACATAAAATCCTTGTCACAATACGCTGACAGTTTCTTATAGATATTTTCTTATAAAATGAAATTCTAATGGGACACGGCAGAATGTGGAAGACCACAACCAACCACTTACCTGATCACACCTCCTAAGATTTGGAGGCAGATTTTCAGTACTGGTAGAAGGGTACTTTAATTATACCTCAACAAAGTGCTTGCTCCTACTCTGGCATGGCAGTAGGAGTCATAAGGGCTTCTGAACCAGTCCCTGAAAGTCAATGCATCCATGTACACATAGAATGTGTATATAGCCAAATATACCAATGTTCTTTTGCACCCAGGTTTCTGTATGGGACAGTGTCCACAACTGTTGCTATTAGACCTGAGCCAAAAGTTCTTCCTTGAGCAAAATAATGTTATTTTTTCTCACCTGCTGAGAAACCAAAAACCACTTTGCATTTTTTTTCTTCAAATATTCTCCATCATTTTGTGGGTGGGTGGCAGCCACTGTTTTGCCTCAAAATAGTCTGGAACGATGAAAGGTCTGGAATGTCATATCCAAAATGGCAGCAAGGCTGACAATACCATTGTGTTTCTTCTCACCACTTTCAGTCAAAACTTAGGTAGAAAAGAGATGCTAGTGCCACTAGTGGTGGAACTTGGGGTATCAAATTTCCATGGCACCCTGTGCGACATAAAAATTTGGTGCCTCTCACACTCCATTCTAAAGAATAGTTGCTGTGCCCCCTGCAGTTAAGGCTCCCTTTCCAGTGCAACTGAACCAGCCA
The DNA here is from genome assembly GCF_965113315.1 of Podarcis vaucheri. Lineage (NCBI taxonomy): Eukaryota > Metazoa > Chordata > Lepidosauria > Squamata > Lacertidae > Podarcis > Podarcis vaucheri. The sequence continues at coordinate 37,583,736 of NC_138762.1, forward strand.
CACTCCCCTAAATGTACTTCTGGTGCTACTGCTAATGGTGAGCTCCACCCTCAAGGAACTATTACAAAATTTCTCCTGACCCAATAAAAAATTGGTGAAATTATTTGCCCACAGATAGGGTGAAGAGTTTAAGAGGCCATTTGCTGCACAGCTTCTAGTTACTATATATCAAGGCTAGTATTAGTCTGCTGTAAGATAGAACCAAGATTCCCCTAACATTCTCGCCTGGATATGTGTTTACAGCTAATGCAGAAACAATAATGCTAGTGCTACTCCCTTATTACTGGTTGTTTTAGTTTATGTAAGATATATTTGTTCATTCCAGTTGATCTCTCTTGGGGGTTTTTGCGTACCCTTGCAGTGCTTTAGGGGGGAAAAAACATTCTCATTCCATTTTCATGAAATGTGCATAAGCATTGAGATACTTGACCACTCTTAATGGATACAGTGCAGTACTTCTCTCTGGCCTTTCATGTAATTTTCAGCCTGATACTAGAAGTCAGCACAATTAGTGAGTAAGCATCAATTAACAGGGAGCATTAGTGAAGGAAGCTCAGCAATGAAAACATTTGCACATATTGAACATCCTACCTAATAGAGGATAGTTTAAGTGCTGCTCTTAATGAATGTTTATCATTTCCTTAGTGGTACGCATGGACTTTAGAGAATTTTTCCATCTATAAGACAATGTGGTAGATATTTTGTCTTTGTAGAGATCTTCACTTGTCAGTTCATATCCCCAGAATCTGCCGAGAATCCTAATCACATAGCCTGATCCAAAAAACTATCTCCTTCCATCTCTCTCTCTCTCTCTCTCTCTCTCTCTCTCTCTCTCTCTCTCACACACACACACACACACACACACACACAGAGGGAGAGCAACTATACAGACGAATTTTAGAGTCCTTTCACACTTAATAGGGCTTCATAGGATAATGTGCCATTCAGATATCACAAAAAGGAATTGACAGCAAGCTTTTTGCTTTGTTTTTTTACCTTGCCAGATTTTTATTTCTGATTCTCTTACCGTCTCTATTATTTTGTTGTAATTTTCCTCTCATTGATCCCTATCTGCTCCATTTTGGGGTGTGTGTTGGGGGGAGTGACGGAGTTTTAGATCCTATAGATGCAAGGCTTCCTTAGATCCACTGCTGCCATGCCCATTGCACATCCATTTTTTCTCCCTATCACCCTTAGTGCTCTCATAGTCTGGAACACCTCTTCTCAGATTATGCCTGTTAAAACATATGTGTTCAAGATTCAGTGCTTCTTGCTTAACCCAAATGGAAGTTTATGCACATTTAATCAATAGGCTAATCAACTAATATTCATATTATTAATCTATTAAAATTTCATTAATCATGTTACAACCTTAGTAAATATTAAAGTGCTACTGTTTCCTGTGGGAGATAGTATAAGGACGGAAATGTTTGTGGAATTTATGACTAAGATATTTGATTTCATCAGCCAGATAAAAAAAAATAGAGGACAAATTTACAACAACCTTACTGCAAAAAATCTTGATGACAAGAACTGGAAAACCAGTAAGATAAAATCTTGCTAGATGAATGGCTTTGCAAACTTTGGGGCACTGCCTAGGTTCTTTAAATGATTTATTTTATAAGAGTCTGGGAGGAAATTCAACCCTTTGACTTCTTCCAGGCCAGGCAGGTAGAAATCTTTAATTATGCTATGAAGCTTTATAAAGCACCATGATAGTTTCCAACTCCTTGCCAGTGTTGTGACTCATTTCAGCTATGCCATGGAAGTAGTTGAACATATGTTTAACATCTCACCCCCAAGACAGCTTTTCCTTCATTTTGTTATTTTGATAATCAATGTAACAAGATTATGAAAGCAATTTAAAACAATAAGAATATTGGTTATTTATATTTGGTTGGATATATTTGGTTGGATTCAATCCATGAGCAGCGATTTTCTAATTGATATGGATTCCACTTCTCATTTCCCTTCTCAGCCACCTTTACTTGGGGGCAAGGCTTCTGGAGCATTGGGGGAGATAGAGTATGTGGGGAATTCAGGTGTGAGGGAAATCAGTTGACATTGCTTCTACTTCCACTTCATTTCATGGGGATACCTAAATGACACAATGGGCACTTGGCATTTGTGATAATAGAAGAAGGTGAATACACCAACATGGACCTCATTTTCCGAGTTGTTTATCAAAGATAGGATTCCCTCATCTAGTCGATGGACAAAAAAGGCCAATAGGGCAAAGATAGGGCTGATCTTGGAGTTACCACACCTCTTTGAATAAAAAAAAGCCTGAGTATAGTCTGTGTTTTTTTGGGGGGGGATTAATGTTTGGTGTTTCATCGTGTTTTTAATATTCTGCTGGGAGCCTCCCAGAGTGGCTGAGGAAACCCAGCCAGATGGGCAGGGTATAAAAAAAAAAATTGTTGTTGCTGCTGCTGCTGCTGTTGCTGTTGTTATTCCAACAATCAACTATGCTGAGGATATGCCATACATGGGGAATGACTTCCATTAACCTATCTAAGTTTTGCTTTTGACTTTTTCTTCACTCTTTCCATTGGAATGGAGTGAGTTTTGTGGATTCCTGTATAAATTTATGTATAAGCCATTCTGAATTATAGCGTCTTGTGGATTCAGGTGTTCTGCAAAGTTAAATTATAGGTATATATGAAAAGTATATATGAAAAGTGCCTTCAAAAGTGGAAACTGGAAAGTTTGTAAGAGAATTCTGTGGAAATAGGGAAAAGAGTGCAAAGTGTTATTCCCACCCCCCACCCCCAGTAAGTCTTGCCTTTCAGGCAAAACTTTCTAAACTAGGACAGCCATGCCTTTAGAAAGTGAATGAACATTTTGCTATGCAGCTAAGTCCTGTACTAGCCTTATCTGCTATTTATCAGATGGCATTACCCATCTGACAAATAAATCACCCTGCCTTCTAATCCAAAGTAGATAATTACTTGCATGTAACTTGGATTCCATTCAGAACATGATTGATTACAGCCAAAATTGTATACCATGATTCATCAATTGATAATTAGATCTCTTCTCATTGAGCACTTCACTTGTGTCATTATGATCAGTAGGTGATAAAGGCAAGGGTTGCTGATTGCATATGTTCAGATAAAACAATAACTACAGGGTCCTAAAAAGCTCACAATCAAGTAATTGATTGGTTTCCCCCTCCTTTTCCCTTTATGCCCTAATATTATCAGCATACCTTAGGCATATATACCTTTTCTCATTTTGGGCTTGCTCCTAATTTCCCTATATTATCTGAAGATCGAGCCAGAATGCAGATTGATCTTACACTGATGTGATATTCATGGTTCAGTTTCTACATGATTTTCTTTCAACTAGAAAATGACAACACTGCATGTGACAAATGCTCTGTGTTTTGTTTTTTGCATGTCTGAATGTGTAAGGGGATGTTGGAATTCACACACAACATGCACACACAGCATAGTTTTGTGGTGAACCTTTTGACAGCTTGAGCATTTCAAGACTTCAGTCTCTGGTGTGATTGTTCTGATGAGCAGAAACTAGGATTCCAAATAAAAAATTAGATTCAAGTCATACAAGAAAAGTTCCACATAGAATGATTTTTGATGTTAGAAATATATATATGTGTGTGTGTCTGTGCGCACATACAAAATATTGCTCCAAAAACCAGTTTATGTGACATTAATGTTTGAAGACCACTGCTTAGATTTTTCTTAATTGGCTCATTAAGACAAAATCATTTATATGGGATCTCTGCCAAGGAGCAGTGTTTTTTCCAAGCAATGTGCCAAGTGGAAAAGCGAGAGAAATGTCTGGCAAGCTGATCTTAAGCACATATGCTTCAAAAAAGATCCTCTAATGAGTTCACTGTAGCTTACTTCCAAGTAAATTTCCTCAGAATGGGAGCCATAGTTGCGCAAAAAAGGAACGGGCAAACATTAGAGAGTTAAGGTTTCTAGACACAGCATGGGTCCAATGAGCCCCCATGGGAAGAACAGGCTCAACCCAGAATTGAGCAGCAGAGTGAGAAGGCCTCGTCTAGCAGGTCATCTGAGTGGGAGAATATTGCTGATTAGCCAGTTAGCAAATATCAGAATACATGTGTAGGATAGAATGCTGGTTTGCACAATCTAATAAGGATGGGATCTACTGCAGTGATTACAGGTGCATTCACACATTCAAACACATTGATGGAGCCATTTCAGTCTTCCTGCTAATACATTTGCAACATAGCAACCTCTCCACCACTACCATCAACCCATCTGCCAGGAAGGTAGCATAGCAACTCCACACACAGTTTTGGCAAGTCATTTCTGGATGTTCCAGTATGGACACATATATATTTGCCTTGTAGTAGGCAACGAGTTTTCCATGTCTTTGAATGTGTAGAAAATGTTTACTACTTTTCTTCAGTAAGGAATGTAAGTTGAGTGATTAATGTGCATAACAACTGGCTGTTATGCACATTTATCAGTTCTCATGGAGAATGTGCATATAATCCTTCCCTGAAGAGGGAATTGTGTACATTTCCTGCTCAGTATACATAATCATCAACAGGCATGCATATCTCAGCTGAATTTTGTACATTCTCTGGTCAGTATGCATAGTCTCCAAGAAACATGCCTTTTTCAAATCCCCCCCCCCCCCGAAGTGTACAGTCTTTGCTTCTTCCTGCTGCTTGGCTGATCTCTGGAGCAGTCTGCTGTGGGCTACAATGGCCAGCTGTTATGCACAGTATCAATTCAACTTACATCCTCCTTAACATGTACACAAAATAGCTGCATATTTGATCAGAAACCATTATAACTTAAGATACAAGTGCATAGGTTTATATTCAAATTTTAAATGCATTAATGTCAGCAGCCTTAACGATTTCAAAGAAAACCTATTTCATGGCTAGGATAAATAGGATAATAAGCCTCATAAAGCTTATGAGTCACAATATGTGTGAGTATACTATAGCAGTAGTTGCTTAGCACTCCCCCCCCCCCAGAAATAACAGCCAGCAAATCAATAAATAATACCTTACATTCCTGTCAACTATGTGTATACCAGAAAAATGCACTCACTAATGAAAAAAAAAATGTAAAAGGGAAAATAGGGGTTGGTAAGTAACTTTCAATTTAAAACTTAGTAAACTACTCCTATGAAACAAACATGAATAATGTATGTATAAATTAACAACAGTTTAATCAGTTGCAAATGCAAATACAAATACACAGCACATAATTCTAGCATAAGGTGACAATTATAGAATTTTCTTTTGAATTGAGGAAGCAATTACAATTCTGTCACTAGCTAAATGTCATTTATGATAATATTGCTCACTTTAACTGAAACTTTCATTGAAAAAATATTTATAAAACATATCAGGATAAAACACAAAATGCAATGGTCAGACTAATTATGTGATGAATTTTGAAATACGTGAACAAAATAATTTAAGTTGCCTAAGCAAGTAATGTAAAACATATGATGGGATCAAATAGCAGTTGTTCTTTCCTTACTTTCATGTTGTCTTAAAGATACCTAAATTCAGCTTTTTCAGTGAAACTAGTGCTCTGTTCAATGTTGGTGTATATTACTGCCCTTATTTCAAATGTTTAAACATCTGTTCTGGACCAGTGCCAGCTTTGAGTGGTCCCTGGGCAAATATTGCCCCTGGTATCCTGCCCCTCCTCACACCCTGTACAACACTGGTGGGCTGTATTCAAAAGGATCTATATGGAGAGTCCCCATCCTTCACTTGCTCCTTACTTATGGTAGTTATGAGTGAATTCCACTCCAAATATTCAGAGGCAACATATTTTCCTCTAGAAAGAAATGACTCTTCAATCTAATTTCCCACTCTGCTTCTAAGGGTGCTTATACCTTTAATAGTTTAATGCCCAGAAGATGACATTTAAGCTAACGTCAATTTAGTTTAGCTTCAAAATAGCTTGCCAGCTCCCCAGTTCCAGCAATGGCCTCTACATTAGGATAAGCCTGCTCTTGGGAAATGACTTGTTATAGCCCTACAAAAATGATGATATCTTACAGTGGTGTCTGGTGAACTAATTTCCCAGGTGAGACTGGGAGCAGTCTCCGAGAAGCAATCGAGTGAGAGAAGATTCTGGTCTGTACTTTTCAAGGTCAGGGGAGAGGCAGGTAGGCAGGGGCACCCCAGTCAATATAGTACAGAAACATGGTTGTTGGCTGAATAGTTTCCCCTGGCACAGATACAGGCTGCTGACATCAGCAGGGATGACTATATGGGCTGACATCAGCAGGTGGCAGAGCCAGCTGCCATACACATCTCTGATACAATGGCTGTTGTCTATTCCTCTCCACCCATTGAGTGAATGAATTAAGAGAAATGTGAGAAGAGGGCTGGCTATACCCTACAACATAGGATCATTTTCAAATAAAGGCTTTCCCTTTTCTGTCCTTCACCTGACTCTATAGAGAAAACAGGTGAGTGAATTGCAGGAAAGGATGGTTCACCTTTGGCCCTCCAGATGTTCTCCCCAATTCCTATCAGTCCCAGACATCATGGCCGCAATGGGCAGTGATGATGGGAGCTGTAGTGCAGCAACATCTGAAGGAGTAAAGGTCAGCTGTCTGCCTGTGCTACAGGGTACATTCTCCCCTGCTAATCTCTCCCATTGCATATCTACTATGTCAGAAGATACTTAAGGGACATAGGAAGCCTGCTGGATGAAACCAAAGGTTATCTAATCCAGCATTCTGCTTTTACAGTGGTCAACCAGATGTTTACAAGGAAACTGTTACATTTGGACTCAGTTTCTCTTCTGTTAAAAAAATATTTTTAGAGGTTTATTTGGTGTTAAAATAGTACTGATACAGCCTTTTCAATGTCTTAAAGTTAGACATCTGCTTCATTTAAAATCAGACCTTCCAGTGATCTGATTCAAACATTTTTTGATTTCAGATCTGTAGCAACCATGTTTAACATGCCATATTTCAGACTCAGGCATGGATTACCAAACCTCAGCATCTGAAAGTCATCAGTTGATATTAAATAGCAGTGTCTACCTTGTTAAATGGAAGGAATAACCATCAACGCATAATGCAGACCACATTTAATGAGTTCCTTATGCTGCTTCTTGGGATTTACAGTCTTGGTTAACCAGTAACAGGGACTGAAAAATGTTGCCTACAATAAATGTGTCTGTGCATCATATTTACTATCTTCTTGGCTAACTTGTACATACAGATGATTTGAAATATTCAAATTAAAAGTTAGTTGAATGCCACTTTATATCTTTGATAAACTTTTACCTCAGAATACACGCTTTAATGAACATGATGAAGTGTGGTTCATTAGGTCTACTCTCAGTAAAACAGTTGAATACCACCTGAAATTTCCAACAGTAAAGCTGCTAAGTATGTCTAGAAGAAACATGCTGACAGATACCCACATGTCAATTGCTCATCAGAAACCCGATCAATGAAAAAACAGCAAAATCCAATGTCAGCCCATGTACCTGAACCAATTCTTCCTGCAACTGAGGAAAGTTTCGGGGGGGGGGGATGGGTGAGAGAATTCTCTTTGAGGAAGCTACATAATTAACTGGGTGAAGAATACCCTTCTGTTTGGTATGATATTACTGTTACTAGTGCCTGTTTTTGAGACATACTAACTATTCAGTGTCTAGATTGTCTTTGGAGATAATAATATAATGATAAATATTTGTTGTAAAGTCGGTGTTGGGGAATAATGTTTGTTTTGGTGAAGTGTTTGTTTCTCAGGTGCATTCTAATTACTGGCTTGAATTCTAATGATAAAGTTTATTGCAGCATTACTCTTTCCTACAAAATACATACCAAACTTGTGGGATGCTGCAATTCTTTCAGGTCCCTGATTTCACAAATGACTAAGGGACAGTCAGAATGGGACCAGGACAGGATGAATGACTTCTTACAATGAGGAGTAGATGAATCTACTAGTTTCAGTTCGTCTCAGGCCATAATCACACCATACATTTAAAGCACTATGATGCCACTTTAAAGAGTCACGGCTTCCCCCAAAGCATTCTGGGAGTAGTAGTTAAGGGTGTTGAGAGTTGTTAGGAGACCCCTATAACCCTCAAAGAGTAACAATTCCCAAAGTGGCTTAACAAACCCCATTTAATACTCCGAGAATTGAGGTGTTTAAAGTGCTATCATAGTTGTTTAAATGTACAGTGTGAATATGGTCCTTATTTATCATTTTCCCAATCTTAAGTTCAGTTTGCCACATGTCTGCATGAGTTTGCAATTTTATTGTATTTCTTAAATCTATAGGTATTTTCCCCAATAAAGGTAAAGGTAAAGGTACCCCTGCCCGAACGGGCCAGTCTTGACAGACTCTGGGGTTTGTGCGCCCATCTCACTCAAGAGGCCGGGGGCCAGCGCTGTCCGGAGACACTTCCGGGTCACGTGGCCAGCGTGACAAAGCTGCATCTGGCGAGCCAGAGCCGCACACGGAACGCCGTTTACCTTCCCGCTGGTAAGCGGTACCTATTTATCTACTTGCACCCGGGGGTGCTTTCGAACTGCTAGGTTGGCAGGCGCTGGGACCGAGCAGCGGGAGCGCACCCCGCCGCGGGGATTCGAACTGCCGACCTTTCGATCGGCAAGCCCTAGGCGCTGAGGCTTTAACCCACAGCGCCACCCGCGCCCCCCATTTCCCCCAATATATGCATGTTTATGCTCATCACAAAATTTGCAGTGTGAATTATGAAGGATAGCTAAGTTAAGTTTTGGCTCATATATTTTTTCAGAAAATTTGAATCAGGTAGGCACACCTTAAAATGTGACTCAAGTAACACTTTACACCATCAGTGTCTGTGAATACCTAAGGGTAAAAGTTATATTCTTTCTGTTAATTTTATTTTGGTTAATGGGTACAAGATTAAGCAACTAGGATGGAAAGATTCAGACATTATAGTGATAAATTATGAGTATTCCATTCAATGTCTTTATGACAGTCAATGACCAATATTCAAAAATAAACTTTGTACAGATATATAAAACAACACCAAACAAAACAAAATAAAGAATCATTATAATAAAATTACTAATAATTGTATTGTACTGTAGAACACCAGGCATAGAAAACAAAATTGTAAGTTTCCCCAAAATCAGTCCCTGGTGAGTTTTGCATTCATCAGCAGCATAATTTTTCGCCACCCTGGAAAAGATTAATGTGTTGTGATTGAAAAGGAGGGGGGAAAGGATAAAATGCATCCAATCATCCTGGGAATCTCTGTAAAAGGGTTCACTCTTACAAATATCACAAAGCGTGTTCTCCCTAATAGAGAGCACGTGTTGCGGTTGGGGTAACAAGCCACCTTGCCATGACTAGGCAGATTTGTGAGAGACCCAAGCCTCCTAAGGGGTTAAGATTGGGTTGCTGGGGCAGTTTGATTGTTGCCAAATTTGGAGGAGGGGTTAAAGTCTTTAAATACAGGGGCCAGACGTTAGACGTCCTCTTGGCCGTTTTTTGCATCGGATCACCCGCCCTCCCTCCCCTTAATGGGGTGGTTCTACGATTTGCTTGACCTTGCTATGCCTGTCATGGTGTCGTCTGCCTTGGTGCGGGGGCCTGGTAGGAATTTTGCCATCTGGCTGATTGGCTGGTGCCATTTGGTTTTTGCCTACTGCGTAGCAAATCGTCACAACTTGTAAGGTTGGCGGTTAGGCATTGGTTAAATTGGTGCTTGGAGGGGTAAGTGCCTACCCCTCCAAATGATGCGAAGGGAATTCCGTTAAAGGAATCCAGGGGCTTGCCATTCTTTCGACCTTGTTCATGGAGATGGACTTGGGCCGTGCAAGCCCCACAGGAACATGAGGGTGAGTAGTGGGAGATTGATGCCTGACTTCACTTTCTCACCCAATACTTGTTTCCCACACTGGCTTCCGTTGGTGTCCGGAATGCCAGCTCTGTCCCTGAGGGCATGGACAGATAGTCATAACCAATGCCTAAGCAACCACTCACATTTTTTGTATTTGAATAAAGTTGTGGCCAAAATTATGCCAAAAACCTAAACAAAAATTGATGTGTGAAGTGTGAATTTTTTGGGGGTGGCAATTGTGGGACTCAACACGCAATAAAAAGAGCAAGGCATAAGAACATGAGTTACCAATTCTACCTCTGCAGATTCACATGGACATTTATGTTGACTATAGGAGATTTTTTGGGAACCTGCCCTCTAGAACCACTGATAGAAGAATATTTAAACATACCAGAGTAAAGGTACCATGGGTTTGGGTTTTTTTGAAGAGAGAGCATGTAAAGATGGTTTGATTGCATGTACTGTATATTTTATTTGCTCCCATGCCCTATGGTTTTGTGCATTCTTCAAGGTGGTCATTGCAAGATGTAAGGGATATCCTGTTCCCCATACACATACCTACCTGGGGAGGTGGTGATTTCCAAAATATCTCAGGCTCCCTCATCACCACAAAGACATTTGTAATCTCCATTTTCCTGATAAAGCAGCTGTCTTCCTGGAATTTTTGCCTTCACTTATGGCAGCCTGACTTCTATTTTTAACTTTCCAAGTGACTCCTCTGTCAGTCTCCATTAGTGATACAGGGAAGCTAACAACTTTCTTATTTTAATTAATGTATAATATTCTGTTTGTGTGTTGAGGGTGGCAATTTAAATAAATTTGTAGGGACTGTGCAATTCTTCCTGAAGTTTTCTTTAAAAAAAGAAGCTGACACTTGCACTTAACAAGTCATTAGACTCAACATGCCTATGCCTCATTTTCAACCTTATCATTGCCACCTAATGTATTCACTGCAGTAGATAAGAGCTGGAGTGCATTGTTCTCTTATCTGTTGTTACTCAAAGGAAATCTTTAAACAGCAGACATGTCAGTTTCACCACTGGGTGTTGCATTTGATCAGACTGGCTGCCACCAAAGTCCACTGAAATTAAAAGGACCTCTGCCCTGATTTAAGATATTAGCTTTCATCTGCTTGCTAAATGCTCAGCCCTATAAGCTGCCAACCTTGTTCTTCCAAACGAGAGTTACTTAACTACTTTCTCTCCCTGAACACCACTGCTTTGTTGGCAACCAACAGTTCATGTGAAGTATCCAATTGGATTGGACGGAAGGTGAATGGTTGTCTTCAGAAGCCGCTTGCCACTGTGCTAGCTTCCCAGCAGATGGGCTGCTATTGCTATGAGGAGGCATGAGGTGGCGGAGAGCTCAGCATGATGCAAACACAATGGCAATGGTGTCACATTACCTCCACCAGTGTGACTGCACCATGCTGACCTCTCTGTCACATTGCCACTCCCACTCTCCCTTCTAGTAAGCAATAGTTCCACTTTAGCTAGGGAGCTGCTTCCGGTTATCTTATTTTGATTTCACCAGGTTAAATCAGTGAATATTAAATGTACCTTGGGTGATGTAGGACAGATAGGGGGAACCTTTGGCACTCCAAATCTTGCTAAACTACAACTCCTATCAGCCCCAGCAAGCACGGTCGATAACATGGGGTGACAAGGTCAGCAACATCTGGAGGGGCAAAGTTTATTTGCACTTGAAGTAGAGAAGAAACAAACAAGTTTGCAGCCCTCAAGTTACTTATACCCCAAAATCTGGGGAGGGGAAAAACTATATAAGGTCCATTAGTTTCAATGGGTCTATTCTGAATTGGAATAACATTGGCTACAACCCAATAAGGGAAACAAAAATGAATTAAAACATCAAGCCTTCAGTTAAGAGCTTCAATTTATACTATGAGTTAGGGGCCCAGGGCATGGGGGCCAGATTCAGGACTTGATACCTCTCTGCTGAGCTCTCAATTATTTCATCAGGACACAGTCATTTCCCAGGCCACATCCCACACTGGTCTTCCTTCACTACCTCAAGAAGTGCTGTTGCCTAGCTTCAATATGTCCTTAAAATGTGGTAATGGCTGTTTTTTGCCTAGATGGAGGATGAAGAGATGTGTATGAGTAGAAACTTTTGACTTTTGCATAGCTGAAATGTAGCCTACTGTACAAAGATAAGTGTCACATCAATTCCACTGTCAATTTTTGCCTGTGGCCACTCCCACTACTGGCTGCCAGAGATAGGTGCACTCATTGATTTTGGTTTTAAGGGAAGTGCTTCCTTTGACCTTAAAAAAAGGTCTGTGTGGTGGGGAATAATGATCCTCAGGATATCCCAGCTAAGGATGTCAGGAAACCCAGGCATCCAGGAAAGCCATATTGTGCAGACCACAAGAGCCATACTCATATAATGCAAGGTCTTTCAAAAACAACCCCCAGGCCACTTTGAGCGTAAGGTATGTGCACCAAAACCCCTGCACCCCAATCAGGTCCATCTCCTGCATCCCATTTGATAATTTTCAAATGCCATTTCATTTCTCATTAATTGATGGAGAATGGAGGGAGGGAGGGGTGATAGTATTTTAGCATAGCACTATTAAAAAGGCAACTTGTGCCCTTGATCATCCCTAGAAGAGTGATTAAGAGGACTGCATGTACTCCTCTGCTATGTGCAGTGAGCTTTTGTTATGCATGTGGGTTCCTGTTCATTTCAATGAAGGAGACAGATAAACATGCTCAATAAATCGCAGCTGCAGATCTGCAGCATTAGAATGAATGGAGACTCCCTTGAGGGTGAGGAAGCTGATCACTCAAGAATAAATATTCTGGTGTGCTGGGAACCATCAGTCAAGCACTTAATCGGCAAATGTATATCATTCAATCACAATAGGTGATAGTGTAAATATGTGCCACCTTATAAAAAAAGAACCTCAGTTATTTCTAGAAAGTCGGGTCCTCTTTCTTTTTCAAATGCAACAACAGCGTGACAAAGTCTGCATGTTTGGGAATCTCTCCTCATGGATCTTACAAATAAAGACAGTTTTTTTAAAAAAAAAGTGTGTTGTGCTTACAACTAAACATGTGTTTGCTTAAGGGAATATAAGGATTCCAAAAACATGGGGCTCAGTTATTTTACACAAAAGAATGGCACACCAAAATAAAATTAAATGTAATGAAGGCAGTTTGCTCTTGATGATATTTACTATGCCAATGCAGCTAAGTGACTGAGTTCTGAGAAGGAAGACATCTCCTTATTTTCCTATACCCCATTAATATATCTTTATAAAAGCTACTACTTTATCAGATAAGTTTCAAGCAAACAGCAGAGAGCAGCACAGAGCTATGAGTCGGGGAAGTAAGCAGTTTCTTTAAAATGCCAGTTGGTGGAGGAAGCAAGAACCAAGGAGTTAGCACTATTTCTCCCCATATTCACTAAAGCAAAGAACATATGTGTTTCCTGTTGAGAGGAAAATGGTACTGAATGGTGACGTAAACCAAGGGAAGCCTTGTTGTTGAGATCTACTGAGCATGAAATAATCTCTCAGGTATGTGGAGCTTTCACACAAATCCATATCTATCTATCATCTATCTATCTATCATCTATCTATCTATCTATCTATCTATCTATCTATCTATCATCTATCTATCTATCTATCTATCTATCTATCTATCTCTACATCTGAATCGTGGAGAAAAGCAAATCTATCTGCTTCTAGTCCATGTCAACTTTCACATGTTTTTAGCTATCATAATTCTGTTCCATTCCATTATAGAAATTCCATGTGGAGAACTATGTACAGTTCTGGTGGCCTCATCTGAAAAAGGATATATGTAGATCTGGAAAAGGTTCAGAAAAGGGCAACCAAAATGATCAAAAGAATGGAATTATTCCCTTATAAGGAAAGGTTGCAACATTTGGGGCTTTTTAATTGAGAAAAAAATGGTTAGTAAATTATGAATCGTGTGGAGAAAGTAGGTTGAGAGAAGTTTTTCTCTCTCATAATACTGGCATGTGGGGCTGTCCAATGAAGCTGAAGACTGGAAAATTCAGAACAGAAAAAGGGATGCTCAATGCATAGTTAAACTATGAAATCTGCTCTGCAAGAGGTAGGAATGGTCATAATCTTAAATGTTTTTTTAAGGAGGATTAGACAAATGTATAGATAATGATGATATCAAGTGCTACGAGCTATGGCGGTGATGTATTGTCTCTGGTGTCAGACATCTCTGAATACCAATTTCTAGGAAGAGTGCTCTTATGGTGAGCTCCTGCTTGCAGGCTTCCCACAGGCACCTGGTTGTCCATGGTTAAAACAGGATGATTAGATAGGCCCTTGGCATGATTCAGCAGGCTCTCCTACTGTTCTTGTCTTTTTATATATTGATATCACAGGATAATTTACTGTAACTCATTGAACTACAGAAGAGCAGTAATTACAGAATTATTACACAATACCTGGAAATCTGAAATGGACATTTCAGGTGCAGATTTCATTGATAATTAGGGATGCTTTAAACAGTTTAAGTTACCATTTACTATAAACTATAAGGTTAATTCCTATTTATATTTTTTATTGTATAGTCTTTTGGGTAGCTCTAGCAGTCAATAAATGAATCAGACCCCTGCAGCCAGCAGAATTGAACCCTCCTGCTCTGGAAGAAGGGTGAGACACAACATTCAATTCGCTTGCCCAACTGAGAGGAGCAGTGGAAGCAGCTATGGCATGGAGGATATGCTGTGTCTCACCTGAAAGGCCCCAGGAAGTGGCTGAGTAGCAGCAAGCATGAAGAGGATGAGGAGTAGTGATAGGCAGTCCGTGTCCCCCTCCTAGAAAAATACGTGCTGGTACTTTCTGCTTGTGTGGTGGCACCTCGGTAAAACCACTTCTTACTGTTTGTAGCAGAATTTCCCCGGAGGCAGAGGACAAGAACAGGAGTCATACTCAAATTCTTCAGTCAAGAGCTTCTTTATTGCTTGACTGGTTGCCCAAGCATTTCTGTTACTATTATATACAAGCTATTTACATCCCTTCTCTATCTCTCCAGCATGGTATAATCTCAGTCCAGTAATTAACAATCCTGACACAGCAAAACTCACAATATCAGCAGCACACATTGTTTTACTTCCAACCTTGTATGCTGACAGTGTGTGTGTGTGCTTTCCTTGTGTGGAAATTGCAGCCTGCAACTTCCTCCCTTTATGTGCACTTCCAGGAAACACCAATCAAGCCTAGAGTGCCACTCCTACACACTAAAGAAAATTCTGGAACCCTCTTTATAGCTTCCAGGAACTTTTATATGTGTCTTAAAGAATGTTTTCCTAACAGGGCAATGCACCACACCCCCTGCTACATCTGCTTTGCACGCTCCTTGAGTGGTTTTGCCTGGCTGGAATGTGCCCTTGAGTTTTTATCATGCCTCTCGCTTGCCTTGCTGGAGGAAAGAAAGGGGTATTTGTGTAAAAACTCAGGTCCCTATACATGTGAAATTTTATGTGTTACTCCACTACCTTTGCCTCTGACCCTGACCAATGCTGGCATACAGCCGCCCAATTGAAAAAGGTTCCCACCCCTGCTCTAAGGACACAAGTATTTGTTATGCAAGGGCAGATCAACGAGACAGGGTGGTCCATAGAGACTAGGACTGAGCACCTGATTTGTCCAAATTCCAAATCAAATAGGATACATTGGCTTGGTGGTGGTGGTTTGGCAGAGTCAAATGCAGATAACTCTGGATTGGGTTGGGTTGCCCATAGCAATCCAGTATTGTCAGGGGGCTGTCAGTGTGGTGTCAGGTGAGAAGAAGGAGAGGCAGGCAGCCTCTACCTTGCAAGCACATTTGACATCTGGTGGGAGGGCGTTCCACAGGGAGGGCGCCACTACTGAGAAGGCCCTCTGCCTGGTTCCCTGTAACTTGGCTTCTTGCAGTGAGGGAACTGCCAAAAGGCCCTCAGCGCTGGACCTCAGTGTCCGGGCAGAACGATTGGGGTGGAGACCATTTTCTTGCCCAGCTCTATTCAGCACATCGACAGCTCCTTTTGCTGAGCACAAATATGGGTTTGTGTAGCTGTTCAAGGCCCACCAGAAAAAGCTCACCAAGGTGGGTGTCCTCCTGGTCTACCCAAACACCAAGCTTGATGAACCCTGTTCCTTCCTACCACTGCCTTGCAAGCAGAAAGTAACAGGTTTAGTCCCCAGCATCTCTGGGTAGTGGTGGGCGAGAGCCTTGTCTGAAATCCTGGAGATGCACAGTCAGTCTGTGTAGACACTGCTGAGCCAATGGTCTGACTTCCTTTGTCACTATGTCTGCTTTACAACAAAATGTGTCAGAAACAAATGCTACCACAATACAAACTCAACAAGAAGGAAAAGGGGGGGGGTATAATGAGGTGGGGTGAAACATAATCCAAATATCTTATTTTTTAAAAAATAAAGGAGCAAGGAAAATGATATTTTGTGAAGGTCAAGGCTATACTCCAATGATAAACATGAAATAGTAGCTTCTTCCAACCGAGTTTTATAATGAAATCAAGTTCCCAAGGAGGAAATGATGTGCATTATGAAGTTCATATTACATTTTGATGCCTTGTGTCAGACTTCATATTGCTGCCTTTGAGCAGGACAAGGCACTGATGTGGTGGTTTGATAAAAACTGCCATCTGGAACTTCTTCCCCTTCCCTTTTCAAAGAGAGAGATGGGGTGAGCATTTCCACAGCAACACTCTGTAAAACTAGCAATCCGGCCCACTTCTCCAATGCTCTTAAAGTTTTGCTTTTAGGTACCTGCAAGTCCTTTCAATCTTTTTAGAATAGCACTAAATCTTTTATTTTTTAAAAGATTTGTATCCAGTGATAGTGAAAAACCCACACTGTGAACTTTCATGAAAAATCCATTAAAAGCAACTATTTCTCCAAATAAAGGATAGCATATATCCACGCACAGAAAATTTCTGCTTTGGCTTAGTATTTATCAAGTTGAGAATAAATGTTAATGCATACCTGCTAATGTGAAGTAGTATGAAATCTGATGAACAGCAAAAACATTTTGAAACTTGAGGTGGGGAGATTTTGTGGATTAAAACTGCTGGGCTTTGGATTTTCCCTTATTTAGTATCAATAGATGAACTCTGAACCACCAGGTTTTATCCATCTCTCCTCTTTGTCTCCTTCGTTATGCCCTTCCTATCCTATATAAATGAAGCAGCTATTTATATAAAATTATACATTAATTCTGAAGTAACAGTTAAAAATGGATCAGATTCTCCTCTGCCATCTAATGCTCTCAATTACGTATGCAATATATGTTTTTGCCAGATTCGCTTTAAACAGAGTTCCTTAGCACTAGAACATGGAATTCACAGAAGCATCCAGTTTTGTTACTTTTGGTGGGAAGGCAGTGTTAATTAGTTCCATTTTGCTTCACTCACTTATGTTGTTGACTGTAGAATCTGGAAGAATTCCACAATCAGTCTGGGTCCACGCAAAGAGAATGGAGGAGAAATTGTGTGATCCTCATTTTAAGGTGAATTCTTTGCTTCTGGATTCATGTGGCCCTTTTCTCAGTCCCAACACCCTCACAGACACAAGAGAGGGCCTTCTCTGTGGCTACTCCTAGTTCTTGGAACTCCTTCCTTAGAGAAGTTGGACTGGCTCCCTCCTTGTTGTCCTTCTAATGGCAGACAAATACCTTCTTGTTCTAACAGGCTTTTGGGAACTGACTGCTTTTAATGAAAGGGCGGGTGCCAAGCTATTTTTATTGTAATTATTTGTATAGTTTTTAATATATTTTACATATTTATATATAATGCCTACTCATTCTTCAAGAATTTTTTGTGTTCTTACTTTTATCTATAAGCTGCCTTGAGTCCTGTTAGGCACTCAATATGTGGGATAGTAATTAATTAGTTAATAATAACAATATATAATGTGGATTGGAATGGAGCTATGTATCAGGTTACAAATGCCCCTGAATTTTGCAATGCAGTTTGGGTTTTAAAACAATGTATGATTTACATGGAGAAAATGAATTTAAAAATATGCATTTTAGGGGAAACTGCATTGAAAAGCATAGAAGCTGTGAATTTTAGGAGAACACATACGAATTGCAAACTTTATAGAAAAGTGCATGCATTTCAATTGCAACATTTCCCCGTACATTTTACTTTAAATTTTGCAAACAAACACAGGCTGGAACAGATGTATCATCGAGTGCATATGAAACTAGCACAGAACAGAAATAGGCTGCTCCAACCATACCTAAGTATGGCCAGCTTTCTTTGTGCAAATCTGAATAACTCTGTTCAGAGGAACAGATCTTCACGGGTCACCATCTAGAAGAGTTTGGATTTGAAGAGTTTGGATTTGATATCCCACTTTATCACTACCCTAAGGAGTCTCAAAGCAGCTAACATTCTCCTTTCCCTTCCTCCCCCACAACAAACACTCTGTGAGGTGAGTGGGGCTGAGATACTTCAGAGAAGTGTGGCTAGCCCAAGGTCACCCAGCAGCTGCATGTGGAGGAGCGGGGATGCAAACCCGGTTCACCAGATTACGAGTCCACCACTCTTAACCACTACACCATACAGGCTCTCTACTCTACTCTACTTGTTTTCAGAATGGGGCTCAACCACACCTCAGACTCACCCAAAAGACTTCTGACATGGGATGCACTTTGGCGGCATTCCTAATAATTGGAGATCATAAAGAAGAAGAAATTACAGCTCTGAGCTTGTATTTGCAGCTCTGGGATTGTAAAAACAAGGTTTCCAGGTTAAAGGCAACAATTTAACACACAGCTAAATGCACTTAACCCCATTGATTTCAGTTGACTTAAGTGTGCTGAACTTTGTGTTGATTTGTTGCCAAACTATGTGGCTTTTAGATGGACATGATCTCCACGACTCCTTTCCTTAGAAATTCATCATATTTCTCAAGGCCTGCAAAATCTCTGTACACTTGGCAAACCAGTGCATATATTAGAATAATGAAACACTGCTGAAATGCCATGAATAAGCTACTTTTTGACTTGTTTGCACTAAATTGATACTGCAGATAATTTGTCCCTACAAGATATTATTTTACAATTCTGATTTGTAGCACCTGATCCCTTGTCACAGATGATCTTCTTCCCATGTAACGAAAATAAGTATTTTTAAGTATGCAGATTTTTTGCAATTGTCCTGGGCTCATCCTCATGATAACTGCTAAGTCTTCTGGTCGTATGCAGCTTAATTGAAAATCTTCTTGATACTGAAGTCAACTTCAGGATTACACTTCTGTCATTGCTGTTATCAAGGGACTCAGGCATTAATAGAGGTTCCTTGTTAGGCTTTCTCCTCCTCACCTTAGTTTCTCACATTGCCCAATTGCTTTGAGATTTTTCGACACCACAGCTCTAGTGTCTGAAATAAATCTAACTGTGAATTTTCATTATGGAACACAGACTAAAGAGGAAACCAAGATGTGTGCAGTTTCTTTTCCCTCCATCATATCCTTTACAAGTGGAGAGACTTGCCATCAGTGACTGGGATGGACTGGGCAGAGGAAATTCTTTATTATTTTCCTTGCTTCTCCACTCTTCTCCTTCAGCCTCCACGGCATTTGACTGGCAGCTCTCCCTGTGAGAAAGGTTCCAGGAGGTCACTCTAGCTTCTACACAAATACCAATGTGTATTTATTAGATACATTTATTACTTGCACTTCACCAAAGATCCCACGGTGAGTCACATATTTATTTATTTATTATTTTATTTTATTTAAATACATTTATAAACCGCTTAATATTTCTAAATTAAACAAATCTCAAAGTGATATACAATCTCACTAACTAACAAACATCATTAAATAAAATATTGAAACAATAACATGATCTCAAGTTAATAAATGACAGTATAAAAACACATAAATGCAAATAAAACAGAAATTCAAAGGATTCGCCAGGATTTTAAACAGTCCAATCTAATAAAATAGTATGGCTAGAACGAATGCATGTTTAACCCCTTTTCTGTCTCTTGCTTTCATTTGCAGCCCACAAAAGTGAAGCATCATTTATTCATACATGATTTCAATATCAGCCAGTGGCTAAAATATCAGTTTTACACCTCTCCAATTTTTTTATTACGTTCATTAGTTCCAGAAGTTGGGAACACTGGGAACTCCTTTTTGACCATGATAAAAAGGAAATGATTTCAGTCTCCTTTCCAACTTGTCTGCAGCCTTAGAGATTCAATTAAAGCAGTATTATGAGGAGTAGAAAGGGAGGAAGTGACTAGCTATTCCATAACTGCTCCTGATAGTTTACAGAAATATAAAGCAGTGAGTTACTGCCATTGTGAAACCCAAATCAGATCTTAGAGAGACATCCTCCTGCCTTGCGTCTGTCACCCCTGGAAACTGAAGCTGATTTTCCATCTTAATCAATGTTAATCTACTTGAACTTCTATTGCCATTCATCCTTGACCCAAGTATTTACTCTTCCCTCGATTTGTTGACTGACCCCACCCTGTGTGTATCCAATGGAAAATCTGAAAGTGGCTCCCACATGTTTACAAATGGATGCAGAAGAAGCTTTTCTATGTGATGATCAATCATTTTCTGCTTTATTCTGTGGAAAGTGAATCATATATTTTCCAGGACCGACAAAAGTTACATTAATATTATTCTTCCTGGGATCCACAAACCGTCTTAAACATATTAAAATACTTCCCTGAAAGGTCGTATAAAATGAGTAGTTGATGGTTTATAAATTGCAAAATTTGCATCTGTGTGAAGCATGCAAATAAAAGTGAGGGACATTTACCTCTTTAAATTTGCAAGTATTGACAGAGCTTTATTCACTCAAGATTCACTGAGTCCCTCTTACATTTTGTGTAACCAATAGGCAGTCATATAACCTATTATGTTGAAAAATGTCCAGATTGCGTGTCAAGATCCCCAAGACAACCCCCAAATAAAACACAATTGACACATAATTTTAGTTTAAGGTTTTTTGCATAATTTTGGCCACAGCTTTATTAAAATTACAAGCAATGTGAGGGGTTGTTTAGGCATTGCTTGTGACTATCTGACCCCGCATGGGGGCAGACTGACATTTGCCCACCAGCGAAGCCAGAAAGGGAAAACATTTGAGGGGGGAGAGAGACAGAGCTGGGTACCATGCCTCCCCTCCCCAAATGCTCCCAGGGGCTCTTGCATGGCCCTAGCCCCTTGGCAGGGGTTCGGACAAAAGCATGGCGAGCCCCTGGATTCCTTTAACAGAATACCCTTGCAGCAGCAGCATTGGAGGAGCAGGCACAGCCAATCCATCCCCCTCCACCAACCAATTAAAACCAATGCCTAACCACAACCTTACGAGTTGTGACGGTTTGCTACGCAGTAGGCAAAAACCAAATGGCACCAGCCAATCAGCCAAATGGACAAAATTCCTACCGGGACCCTGCCCCAAGAGCAGACGACCCCATGACAGACATAGCAAGGTCAAGCGAACAACCCTGAAAATAGGGAGGGAGGGTGATCCGATGCGCACAGCGAAAATAGGAAGCTCAACGCTGCACACAGGGTATTTAAAGGCTATGGCTGTCAATCACAAAATAGCAACATATAATTCTCCCCAGCAACAAGAAAAGCTCAGTGATAATGGTGGCCAATCTCTTTCCCGCCCAGCAACAGTGTGTGTCTTGATAGCCCCCACCGCAACACGTGCTCTTCATGAAGGAGAACACGCTTTATGAAATAACGGGCTGTCTGGAATTAGTAGTCCACAATGGTTAGCTGTTAACAGAGGACAACTCTTTCCTACCGTCACACTATGACCCCTTTATTTTTTTGATAGTCACAAGGAATAAAGAAATGAATGCAGCAAATAACATGGAAGGTAGCAGGGAATATATATATATATATATATATATATTTGCTTTCGTAGATTTTCACGGGTACAGGAATGCAGGTTTTGGTGTCTTCGGGTGTCTTCCCGAAGACACTTACACGGGAAGACACCCGAAGACACCAAAACCTGCATATATATATATATATATATAGTGGGAAATAAACAATGCAAAACAATGAAACAATATAAACACCTAAGGCCTTGAAGAATACTTAACTCTCTGAGGAAACTGCATTCATTTGAGAATGTTCTGGTTCTACATGTAACTATGATCAGATGAAGAGCAAGGGCAAATGAAGTCAAGGAGAGTGAAACAAAAGCCTGGCTGCCATTAGCCCGTGACATTCTTGGCCAGTGACCCTAGGCCACTTAAAAGAAGGGAAATGAGAAGCAGCTGTGACTATGACAATAAAAAAGGCATTGATCAGTTTGGAAACAATGTGAACAAATATGCAGTGAGCATCAAAATGTGATTTTCAAAAGCACTTGTGAAACTAGGTGCAGTTTTCAGCTCTGCCATAAGATACCGTATTTTTCGCTCTATAAGACGCACCAGACCACAAGACGCACCTAGTTTTTGGAGGAGGAAAACAAGGAAAACTATATTCTGAATTTCAGAAGCCAGAACAGCAAGAGGGATCACTGCACAGTGAAAGCAGCAACCCCTCTTGCTGTTCTGGCTTCTATGATAGCTGGGCAGACTGCATTCGCTCCATAAGACGCACACACATCCCCCTTTACTGTTTAGGAGGGGAAAAGTGAGTCTTATAGAGCAAAAAATACAGTACCTTAAAGAACCACAGAAGCCACAGGAATTGTCCCACTAGCCCCCATATCTTTATTTCCCTGTCTTACTGGGAGATCAGGCAGACTGCTTTCTTTCCCAATTTCAGGAGATCAAAACTTTCATCCTGCTCTTTAGAGATCCTCTCTACAGGTGGAGGGATATTTTAACATTAATCTTAGTGCTAAGTACCACAGTGGTGAGATCAGAAATAATCCCTCTGCATGCTTTTCAGCAGTAAAATGCAGCATTTCCCCCTGACTCAAGTGGGTGTGGGTGAGAGGTCCTTGCTCTTGAAGAGCAAGCAGAGGGTTTATCTCTCAGAGCTTTGGTGGTTAGCACCAAGATCAGAGAGACAGTATCCCTTTGGTACCTCTCAAGTGCTTCCCTGAAACACAAAACTGTTTGTCTGCAATTTGGCAGGCTGTATCTGCTCTGGAGACTTTCCTGTACCTGTAAATTTTGTAAGCTGCTTTGAGGTTTGATTACAATCAAGCAAAATGTAAGTCTTGATAAATAAATTACAAAATAATTTTTATCCGCTTTAGCCAAAAGGGGGGAAAGATATAGCCATGTTAAGATTTCCCATTAGAGTGAATGGGAACCACAGAGGTTTGCCTTATATAGAGCAACGTCAAACCTAAATTACAGAAGTGAAGAAAACACAGGGAGATGCAGAGAGATACAGAAACAGGTCCCTTCTGCACAGATGCAGTGTGAACCTTGGGGACAATGCACACCCCTAGTATTTACGAGCAGACAACACTGTGCACATCATTGGTTAATTCATCATAATTATCTGTTCCAAGATTTTATCAAGCAAAGCAGCACCTAATTGAAACCTTTTTTTATGGGTGGCTACTCTCAAGTGACTTATTTCCTCTCATCATTTTTTTTGGGGGGGAGGGAGTATGTTGAGCATTTCCACATTTCGGCAATGACATTTCACATTATGGTGTGTCCCATCAGACTGTACACATCAGTCATGATGCATTTAACTCATGTTCTTATTATCTTTGATGCAGCCAAATATGACACATCAAAACATACAACATTCAGAAAGATAAAGAGACATTAATATTTCCTGTATTTTTTGCGTGTGTGTGTGTGCACGCACACACACACACACACACACACACACACACACACAAAACAGAACTGTAATTTGCCAGTTCCACAAGAAATGCGTGCATATCTTTCCTCCCTAAGAATTTTTTTCTTGCATTTTGAATAGGAGCGCAGATCAGAGCTTTTTAATGCAGTCTTTGGAGAAAATTCTGTGCTTTGAACTCTGATTTGCACTTTCAGGGAAACGCCTCTGGCCATTGATGCTGAAGTCATGTTCCGAATACTGTGTGAAATAGATGTTGCCACATCACCTCCCCTCCCCCCCAGGTTCAAGTTCTGAGCTTTATTACAAAACTTTGCATCTCCCCTTTCCCCCTATTAACAACCCTGTTTTTTTCAACAGTATCACCACTATTTTTTATCAGAGTGGCCACCCTTAGCATTTCAAGAAATAGCAACAATGAGTCTGCATGTCAGCTGAACCTTACCTTAGTAATAGCACAAAAAGTTAATGCATGGGTAAGAGTCTGTAAGGGAACCTTATTGTTGCTGGGAGATTGCATCTTTTCACAAAAAAATAACCAAGACTATGATTCTATGCTTAAACATGATGCCTGGTTGGAAAGTGAATGGGTTTCTCTTTTGACAATCAATCAACAAAGCCAATTGTTAGACATTATCAGAGGTGCTGGGTTGCAGCCAGTGTTGGTTTTACTCAGAGCAAACCCATCAAAATTAATGGGCATGACTAAGTGAGGACCATTAATTTCAGCTGGTCTACTCTGAGTAGAACTTGCTTGTATCCCACCTAGAATCATAGAATCATAGAATCATAGAGTTGGAAGAGACCACAAGGGCCATCGAGTCCAACCCCCTGCCAAGTAGGAAACACCATCAGAGCACTCCTGACATATGGTTGTCAAGCCTTTGCTTAAAGACCTCCAAAGTAGGAGACTCCACCACACTCCTTGGCAGCAAATTCCACTGTCGAACAGCTCTTACTGTCAGGAAGTTCTTCCTAATGTTTAGGTGGAATCTTCTTTCTTGTAGTTTGGATCCATTGCTCAGTGTCCGCTTCTCCGGAGCAGCAGAAAACAACCTTTCTCCCTCCTCTATGTGACATCCTTTTATATATTTGAACATGGCTATCATATCACCCCTTAACCTCCTCTTCTCCAGGCTAAACATGCCCAGCTCCCTTAGCCGTTCCTCATAAGGCATCGTTTCCAGGCCTTTGACCATTTTGGTTGCCCTCCTCTGGACACGTTCCAGTTTGTCAGTGTCCTTCTTGAATTGTGGTGCCCAGAACTGGACACAGTACTCCAGGTGAGGTCTGACCAGAGCAGAATACAGTGGCACTATTACTTCCCTTGATCTAGATGCTATACTCCTATTGATGCAGCCCAGAATTGCATTGGCTTTTTTTGGCTGCCGCGTCACACTGTTGGCTCATGTCAAGTTTGTGGTCAACCAAGACTCCTAGATCCTTTTCACATGTACTGCTCTCAAGCCAGGTGTCACCCATCTTGTATTTGTGCCTCTCATTTTTTTTGCCCAAGTGCAATACTTTACATTTCTCCCTGTTAAAATTCATCTTGTTTGTTTTTGCCCAGTTCTCTAATCTGTCAAGGTCGTTTTGAAGTGTGATCCTGTCCTCTGGGGTGTTAGCCACCCCTCCCAGTTTGGTGTCATCTGCAAATTTGATCAGGATGCCCTTGAGTCCATCATCCAAGTCGTTGATAAAGATGTTGAATAAGACCGGGCCCAAGACAGAACCCTGTGGCACCCCACTAGTCACTCTTCTCCAGGATGA